>NC_133406.1:238756250-239469375 GCF_049350105.2 Macaca mulatta | reverse complement strand
CGGAGCCGCAGCCCAGCCCCGCACCCCGGCCGCATCACAGCAGAAGCTTCGCCGGGGTGCGCGCCGCGGTGGGGACGCCTCGCTGAGCCTCGCGGGGGTGCGCGCTGTGGGGGGACTCGTCGCTGATCAACTGGGGCGGCCACGGTCGGCCGGTGGTGGGTGGCAGGGAGGGGCTGGGGTCCGGGACAGCCACGGAGCCTGGAGTCACCCGCGGGGCCGCTCTGGTGGTGCGCGGGGCGCGCTGGGCGCTCAGAACTCCTCGTGCACGCTGCGCGCGTAGTCCACCAGCTTGCTGCCGGTGAAGAACTCGCTGTACTTGAGCACCTCCTCGGGCTCCAGGTGGTGGTTCTGGTTCTCGTCCGCGACCGCGATCATCTGCTTGGCCTCGTTCAGGGCGTTGTACTCGTTCATGGGGTCCATGTAGCTCTGCGGGCGAGCGGGGCACAGGTCAGCATCCGCCTTTCCCCCTCCCAGTGCCAGCCGCCCGGGAGGCCCTCCCGGCTCCGCTCGGGGGAGGAACAGCTGGGCCCGAGCTCCGCGGTCATCCACACGAAGTGGCTATTTAAGGTGCCTGCTGGCTGCAGCAGGAGTGTGGGCATGTTCTGGAAGGTTCCCGAAGGGAGGCGGCACAAATGAGAAGGGCACAGGGCAGGGAGAAGCCGGGGGCCCTGGAAGGCCTGCCCGTGGCCGGCAGGGGTCACGGGGTACAGGGGCTACCCCGGCCTGAACCCCAGTTCTGAAGGATCCCTAACCTGGGCCGGGCTCACTGGCTGTCGCCAGGGATCACAGGATTCTACATAAAAACAAGGTGACTCATTCAGCAGTGGAGACAAACAAGCCTACACATGATACCAGTGAAAACGCTTCAAAGGAAGGTGGTAAATTCCAGCCATGTGGCACAGGCCGCCCCGCCCACCTGCACCTGCCTCCAAGTTGGGCCCAGCAGGAGCTTCCCCTTGTGGTCCCGTTAAAAACGGGCCGTGAGAACCTGAGGATGGAGCCCGGCCAGGCTCGCCTGTCTCTGATCCATTTGAACCTAAACGCCAACCATGGCCACGCGGTCTGGTGGACGCCGCTGAGCAAACGCCCCAGTGACCGGCCCAGGGGGAGTTTCAGGCTGGACACCAGCATGGCTTCCTGTCTCAGGCCCAGATCCGCCGGCCCCTCCGCACACAGTGCCTCGCAGGGCTGGCTCCGGGACGCGGCTGCACCAGGGCTCACCTCCAGCTCCTCTGCCGTCACGATGCCGTCGTGGTTGGAGTCAATGAGCTCCTCAAACTCCTTTTTTCTGTCTTTCACCCAGTTGTCGTCAATGTCCTGGCCCTGCTGGTTCTCCACGGTGCCCACGGGCAGGGAGACGAACTCCGGCAGGGACAGCTGCTTGTCCCCGTCCTGGTCTGTGAGACGGGAACGGATCAGCCCACACCCAGGCTGGGGCTCCCGCAGGACCTTACCCGACTTCCCGGCGATGCCCAGCCCCTGCCGTTGGTCCCCGGGCCCTGGCGCGCCAGCCAGGCTGGACCCAGCCTCACCCAGGTCCCGGACGATCTCCTTCACCATGAACCTGAGCATCCCCCGGCTGTGCTCGGGGTGGAGGAACGACAGGAACTCCTCCTCCGTCAGCAGCAGGTCCGCGGGGGGGCTGTCTGCCTGGTACCAGCGGTCCTTCAGGTTCTCCAGGACTTCCTGTGCTGAGAGGGGCGCAGCCTGTGGGCATCGAGGCAGACAGACGCCGGCACGCAAAGCCAGAAAGCTCCGAGAGGTGCTGCCTGAACTCGAGGGACATAGCCGCCCACGAGACCGGGGCCCCACCCTCCAGGATTCACAGGTCCCCCGGACATGGCCCAGACAACCAAGACACAGCCTGGACCCCCCGCCAGGACATAACCCAGAGCCCCCCACAGGCCTGATCCCCAAAGACAAAGCTTAGACCCCCCAAGATATGACCCAGGCCCCCCCAAACACAGCCTGGACCCCCCACACAGCCCAGATACCCCAAGACAGCCTGGACCCCCTACCCTGGACCCCCGATACATGGATGGCCATGACTCCCCACGGACACAGCCCAGACTCCCAAGTCAGAATCTGGACCCCACACAGCCTGGACCCCCAAGACATGGCCTGGACCCCCCACACAGCCCAGACACCCAAAGACATGATCCAGAACCTTCCCATGGCCCAGAATCCCCAGGACATAGCTCAGACCCCCTCATGCCCGGGACCCCTCAGGATGGGCCTGGGCCCCCCCACACACCCGCATCTGCCCCTCCGGAGGAGCCAATCACCCACACGCAGGACCGCCCTGGCGCCGCAGGGCAAAGGACTCACTGCCCTTTCCGTTTCCGTCATGTGTGACGTCACAGGGAGGAAAACACAGTTTCTAGAAATGACTGAGACAGGGGCTGAGCAGAGCCTCCCGGCTGGGACACGGTACTGCCTCTGGGTGTGTGGCCCCCGCGCTCCCGCTGTGCCCTCCCGGCCCTGACGACCCCTCACCCCGAGGTCCCCACGCATCCCAAGGGCCCCATGCCACCCTCAGTCCGGGCCTGTCTCGGTCTCCAGGGCAGAACCACAACCTCCTGCCCCATCTTGGGGCTCGCTGTGGTCAGTGGCCAAGTCCAGTGTTGAGGCTCAGCCCCTGCAAGTAAGGCCCGACTCTGCCCTGGCCGCAGCCCCTGCCACAAACACCGCAGCCTCTGGGTCACAGTCACTGCAGGAGGATGAGGCCTAGTTGCCGTCTCCTCATCCCTTTCTGAACAACCTCCTCCTACACGACCAGTTCACTTAAAGGAAGACAGGAGTGACGGGGCTGAGGGTCCTGGGGCACCCCTCCCTGTCTGGCTCCACCGCAGCTCCTGGGAGGGATGGACGGGGCTGAACTGAGACTCACTCAGGACAGGCACAGATGCACCAGACAGGCCGGCTGAGAGCTGCCTTCTCCAGCACAGGATTCTCACAGCCGCCGCCCAGCCCCAACCTCAGACCCAGAGAGATGTAGCAACGGAGGCAGGGGACAGGGGCGATGCCCGCCTGCCATGCCTTCACCGCAGTCCCCAGAATCAGGTCTGCAGCACGAGAACAGCAGCCCCAGGACTCATGCCATGGCCCTCACAGGAGCCATGCAGGGAGGGGTCGGAGGTCGCTGGAGCAACGCCTACCAGTGCTTCCCAGGCCCTCCCTCCCAGGACCTGGCCACTGCTCTTCCCGAGCCAGAAACCAAATACTGGCTGGGGTGGGGGGTCCTAGGCACCCCGAGGTCGGGGGGACCAAGACGGATCGGACACGGCTGGGCAGGGAACGGCACCTCAGCACGCACGGGGACCTCCAGAACGCAGAGTGAATTCTACATACACCTCTGCTGAGCCCCAAAAGTAGACGAAGGCTTCACAGGGATGTCACAGAGCTCTAGGTCCAGGTGGGACATGTCCTGGGCAGAAAATGGCACCAAGGACAGACAGACACAATCGGAGTTGGGGCGCGGGCAAACACAAGGGCCTCCCACCACAGCACATCGCCAGCAGGCTGGACTTGCTGCACAAAAGCTCACCAACGGGACGAAGGTTAAAGGCACCGGCAGGACAGCAGGGAACGCGGGACCCGGGTGGAGGCACAAACCGTGTGCGGTGAGGAAAACGTAAACCACTCTTTCAGAAAGGAAATAATAACATCCAATTTGGCCAGGTACTGGGATTTGTGCCTGTAATCCCAGCACGCTGAGAGGCTGAGGCCGGAGTTCGAGACCAGCCTGGGCAACACAGGGAGATCCTCTTATTTTGAGTTTAGTTTTTTTTTTTTTTTTGAGACGGAGTCTTGCTCTGTCGCCCAGGCTGGAGTGCAGTGGCAGGATCTCAGCTCACTGCAAGTTCCGCCTCCCGGGTTCACACCATTCTCCTGCCTCAGCCTCCCGAGTAGCTGGGACTACAGGCGCCCGCCACGACGCCTGGCTAATTTTTTGTATTTTTTAGTAGAGACAGGTTTTCACCGTGTTAGCCAGGATGGTCTCGATCTCCTGACCTCGTGATCCGCCCGCCTCGACCTCCCAAAGTGCTGGGATTATAGGCGTGTGCCAATGCGCCCGGCCTTTTTTAGTTTTTTTAACGTCCAATTGGTAAAATTTAGAAAGGACACGACCAAACTCCAGAGGAGAGTACATGAACTGGGAGAAGGGCAGGCAGAGCCAATAGGCTCAAAAGTCTCCACATCATTCTAGAAGGTCAAGGCCAGGCACAGGAGCTCACGCCTGCAACTCCAGGCCGGGGGGAGGCCGAGGCAGGCGGGTCACTTGAACCCTCTCAAACCCCAAGAGTTTGACACCTGCCTAAGGCAACATGAGGAGATCTTGTGTCTACAAAATATATATTTCTGCATCAGTGGGGCATGGTGGCACGCACTGGTGGTCCCAGTTACTCAGGAGGCCGCCCCGCCATGGGGGCTGGTCACATGATACGGGCCGTTCCTGGCAGGAACGTATCTTACACCTTTACTTTTTTTATTCTCCAAGGAGGACAGATTGAGCCCAGAATGTGGAGGCTGCAGAGAGCCGAGATTGCACCAGTGCACTCCAGCCTGGGCAACAGTGAGACCCTCACTCTCAAACAATAAAAAATTAAAAATTAAAAAAAGAGAGGTTAAGAGCAGGTGCAGTGGCTCACGCCGATCACTCTGGGAGGCTGCGGTGGGCGGATCACTTGAGTCCAGGAGTTTCAAGCCAACCTGGCCAACAGAGCAAAATCTGTCCATACAAAAAATACAAAAGTTAGCCTGGCATGGTGACAGTGACTGAGGTCCCGGCCACCTGGGAGGCTGAGGTGGGAGGATTGCCTTGCGCCCGGGAAGGTACAGGGTAGGCAGCAGAGTGAGACCGTCTCATGAAAAAAGAAATAAATTAAGAGGAGGTTTGCCTTCAGACTCTGGTGAGGAAATGTGTGTCACTGATAGGTTGAGCAGGCACAACAAATAAAGGTGTAAGATGCACCCAGCCTGCCAGGAGCGGCCCCGTCTATCACGTGACCAGCCCCGTAAACAACACGGCTCCCAGCAGAGACGCCACCCCAGGAAGCCGAGACGCGATGGAACCGGCGTCGCTGCACATTCTCCACAAAGCCCAAACCAGACAACGGGCACAACCGGGAAGGGCACGCAGAGCCCCAGGGTGGCAGCAACGCCACAGTACCCGCTCAGCTGTGCCTCACGACTGAGCCAGCAGGGGCTTCTGCCCGGACAGCGCTCCCAGACCTGCCCCGCGCAGGGTGGCCTGGCTCTCCCCTCGCCTGGCCTTAGCCCGGGTGCCGGGCCCCACCTGGCCCCACCCTCTTCACACAGAGGCACCAGCTCAGACCCGCCCAGGGCTGAGGTTGCCCTGCTGGCCAACGGCCACACCCCAGACCCAAGGAAGAGCCTCCCCCTGGGACCTGACCACTCTCTGGTGACCACCTGACGGCCACACAGATGTCTCCAGCAGACCCAAACCACAGGGCCAAGCCCTCAGGCACAGGCTGTGCCCTCTCCCTGGGAAACTCTGCCTCAGGTGGCCTTCAGAGTATGGGGCAGGTCCCACCCCAGATGCACAGCCTCAGATTCTCTGCAGGACCCAACTGAGTAACGGCCGTGAAGGTGCCGTCACCAGCAGAGTTGAGAGCCACCCGGGCACAGCTCACACACTCCCCACCAAACCCCTGGGTGGTGCCTGAGTTGGCAATGGCCTCATCCACTTCCCTCCTGACAGCCACCACCACCCAGGTTGGGCCATACAGTTAGGATGAACATGTGTGCACGAGCACATACAATGGGCGTGAGGGCGCACTCACCTGCATGTACTCACGAGCACACACGAACGGCCACCCGGATGTACTCACAAGCACACCCACACATGCACGGCGCACTCGTACACACGACACGCACACACCCCGCATGTACTCACGAGCACACACGGCACACTCGTACACACGACACACACGTACTCACGACACACGTACTCACGAGCACACATGCACGGCGCACTCGTACACACGACACGCACACATGCACGCATGGGAGTCCTGAGACCTGCGGCAGGAGCCTGGCTGAGCACTCACTTTCCTCATCCACTTTGAGCTCCTCGTTGAGCCTGATGGCGTCGGCAACCTCCTTCTCGCTATGGCCTTTACTCGCCAAAAACTTCACCTTATACTCGTCCCATGACACATGGCCTGGAAGAGCAGGTCACACCTGTCAGGATGTCTGACACTGAGCCGAACTTCTTCTTCCATTGAGATGGGGTATTGCTCTGCTGCCCTGGCTGGAGGCGGCAGGATGCCAGTGTCTGGAGCCCCAGGGCCCCGGCCAGCACCCCGCACCCGCCTCCTCACCTGTGAGGCCAGCTGGGAATGTCTGTGCCTCGGCACCACCAGGTGAAGGCCCCAAAGTCCTAAGAGGCGCCTTCCATGGGCCACGCCCAGTGCTTGGCACACACGCCTTTGTCACCAAGATTCTGGCATCACGAACCCAGCTTTCAACGCCCACCACACCTCAGGGTCTCCGGCTGATGCCTCCCCACCGCCCATCCCTCAGAACTGGCCTGTCTGCCCTCCAGGCACCAGGCAAGGCCCATGGCCCTGCCTGCCGCCCCCACCCCAGCCTGGCCGCAGTACCGTCCCCATCGGGGTCCACGGCACGGAAGTGTGTCTTGCTCTCCTCCATGGCCTCCTGGAAGTGCTCGGCCGTCTTCTCCATGATCCAGCGCTGCATCTCCTTGGCACTGATCTTCCGGTCGGTGTTCACGTCCACCCTGCAGGACAGCAGATGGGCAGGCAGCCATCAGACTGGGCCCCCAGACCCTGAACAGCCAGATGGACGCCGCCGGCCCAGTACTCCATGGCAGTGTGAACCTGCCACCGACGGTGACAGGCTCCACCGGACGACACAAGAAACATCTGGGACGTGGGGGCCGGGGTGGGGGGGGCCACGCCAGAGACACTGGGGAAGGTGGATGCCACGGTCCCCTCCCCAGGGGGATGCATGGACCCTCCCCCTCCGTCACACAGAATCACCACCAGACTCCCCTCTCCAACCACAGCTTCCGAAAGTCACACTCTTCACGTTTTATTTATTTATTTATTTATTTATTTATTTATTTTTTTTTTTTTTTTTTTTTTTTGAGACGGAGTCTTGCTCTGTAGCCCGGGCTGGAGTGCAGTGGCCAGATCTCAGCTCACTGCAAGCTCCGCCTCCCGGGTTTACGCCATTCTCCTGCCTCAGCCTCCGGAGTAGCTGGGACTACAGGCGCCCGCCACCTCGCCCGGCTAGTTTTTTTTTTTTTGTATTTTTAGTAGAGACGGGGTTTCACCGTGTTAGCCAGGATGGTCTCGATCTCCTGACCTCGTGATCCGCCCGTCTCGGCCTCCCAAAGTGCTGGGATTACAGGCTTGAGCCACCGCGCCCGGCCCACGTTTTATTTTTTGAGACGGAGTCGCACTCTGTCGCCCAGGCTGGAGTGCAATGGCACAATCTCGGCTCACTCCAAGTTCTACCTCCCGAGTTCAAGTGATCCTCCTGCCTCAGCCTCCCAAGTAGCTAGGATTACAGGGGCCCACCACCATGCTCGGCTAATTTTTGTATTTTTAGTAGAAATAGGGTTTCATCATGCTGGCCAGGCTGGTCTCAAACTCCTGACCTCAAATGATCCACCCACCTCAGCCTCCCAATGTGCTAAGATTCCAGGTGTGGCCACCAGGCCCAGCCCATGTTTTATTTTAGATGCTTCACGTGTGGCTACAGAAAAACCTTCATACAGGCCGGACACAGTGGCCACACCTAGAATCCCAGCACGCTGGGAGGCTGAGATGGGTGGATCACTTGAGCCCAGGAGTTCAAGACCAGCCTGGGCAACACAGGGAGACCCCACCTCTACAAAAAACAATTACAAAAATCTGACAGGTGCGATGGCGTGCACCTGTGGTCTCAGCTACTCAAGAGGCTGGGGCGGGAGGACTGCCTGAACCTGGGGCATGGAGGTTGCAGCGAACTGTGATACCACCACTGCACTCCAGCCTGGGCGGCCCAGCAAGACCCCGACTCGAAACAAGACAAAACAAAACCCTTCATATAAACGTCAAGTGACAAGATTGAGGAAAAAGAGCCTGTGGGGACTTAACATTGTGTCCAAAGACTTGGGAGACAGGGACACAGATTGAGGACACAGCGTCAGCACGGGCCAGGTCAGGCCAAGGCCCCAGGACAAGTCACTTCCATCCCAGCTTCACAGAGCTCGGCTTTACCATCATGTCCTCGTGGAAGCCACAAGCACCTGCCCCTGCTGAGGCTGCACGTGTCCTGAGCTCACCTGTTGGAAACCTAACCCCAGGGCAACAGCGCTGGGAGGCAGGGCTTCCAGAGGTACAAGGTCTCGAGACCCCGGCTGGTGCATTTGCTGGAGGCGTCCCTGAGAGTAGGGTGCCCTGGCCCCTTGCCCCTATGCTCCACTCAGGGGCAGCCGCGGCCACGTTACGAGGTGGCAAGCAGGCCCTCGTCAGGTGGGTGTGGCCTCTCGGACCTGGGCCAGGCCAGCTTCCATGGTGCACACACCGCAGGCACGGCTCAGAGGCACTGGGCAGAGATCCCCACAGAAGGAGGCCAGGCCACCGCTCACACACGCCCCTCCCTCAGCAGCCACGGCAGCCCAGAGGTGGATGGACCTGGGAGGCACCCTCAGCTCCACAGTCCCCACAGTACACCGGCCAGGGAGGGTGCCGCCTGGATGGCCGTGTGGCAGGTGGGGCACCTGGGGAGCCTCGCGTGGACAGCAGCATCCCCGACTGCTCTGGCCACGCTCCACACGCGCCACAGATATGGACCACAAGCTCCACACATGCCACACGTGCCACAGACACAGGCCACATGCTACACACAGCGCGCATGCACCACAGACACGGGTCACACATGCCACACGTTCCACACACACCACAGACACGGGCCACATGCTCTACGTGCTCCACACACGCCACAGACACCACATGCTCCACATGCGCCACAGACATGGGTGCACACGAGCAGAACAAAAAGGTGGAAAGAACCACGTGGCGCAGGATTCCAGTCAAGACGTCGGCGAGGAGTCGCTCATCCAAACTCAGGTGCCTGAAGACACGGCTGCAGGGCGGTGCAGGTACATGGACTGGCACGCACACATGCAGGTATACAGGCCAGACCCGCGTGTACACAGCACACACACATGAACAGGGTTGGCAGCACGCAGATGTGACTGGGCTAGTGCACACGCATGTTATTGACCTCTGACTCCTGAGAGGACAAGGGCAAGATGCCCCGTGCCCAGACCCTGGCTTCCAGCTCCAGCCACAGGAGCCAGGGGTCCCTGGAAAGGCAGCAGCTACTGCACTGGGGCAGGCGGCACAGAGGCAAGCCTAGAGCACCTCACAGTGCCAGGAAGCGGGAAGTAAAGCCTGGAGCATCTCATGGTGCTGGGAAGCGGGAAGGAAAGTGAAGCTCAAAAGCCCCTAAGACAGGGCACCTCCCCTCTGGGTGTTCTTTCCAAAAACCTTCAACACTGTACAGTCAGGAGGAAACACATCCCACTGAGGGACATTCTAAAACCTCCTGTTCAGTCCTCCTCAGAACTGTTACGTCCACAAAAAAACCGGAGTCTGAGATGCCGTCCCAGCCCAGAGAAGGCAGAGGAGACAGGACAGCTGAGTGAACATAGGTCCTGGAGGGACAGGGCCCTGCGCAGAAAGGGGGTGAGAAGGGACCCGCATGCTGGGGAGGGAAGTCTGAACACCCACGGCGGCCGCTGTCGCCGCTCGGCGCTGGTGTCGGGGACCCGGAGACCTGTTGCTACGTCCCACTCTCCACGCCCCCCGCCTCCTCAAATGGGACCCCGCCTCCTCCTCAAACGAGATGGCTCGGGGTTTCGTTACAGGCACCAAAAAGAAACCCCGGTCCAGCCGGAGATGCGCCGAGCAGACGCCTGAACTCCCCTCGCCCAGGCATGCAGCCCACCCTCAGCACTGGCCGAGCAGGGACGGGGACCCTCCCCTGTGACGCCGTGAGCCAGGCCTGCGTGAGCTCAGGGTAGTGAACCTGACAGGCCCCAGGGAGCACCAGCAGCCTCTTCATGGTTGGTCAGGTCACCACCAAGTGAACTCAGGCTGCGAAAGGATCCCTGAACCATGCCATCTGGGGAGAGGTGCAAAGGGACGCCACACCTGGCGCCCAGGTCCTCCAGCTGGCACCGTGCCTCTGTCCCACCAGCTCACCTGTGCTCTGCCCAAAAACCTGGATCCTCAGGGCCCTCCTGCCTGGCCTTCAGCCCAGGGCCCTGGCACAGCCAGGCCAGTCCTCACACCTTCCCTACCTGTACCTGCACCCCTGGGCCCCAGCCCTGCCCAACCCCCTTGCTCACCAGCTCTGCCACCTGCCCCTCTGCACTGGCCCTGGAGCACCAGGCCCTGCAGGAAGGTGAGCCTGTGGCCACGCCCTGTGGCAGGGGCTGCCTCCGTATGCCCGGGTCCCACAGGTCCCAGGAGGCCCAGAGTGTTCTCTCACCTGCACCCTGGCTCCCTGCCCAGCACCCCGGCTGGCCTGAAGGACTCATGGGCATGTCCTGACCCTGCTCTGCCTCCAGGAGTGAGGCCAGCGCTGAGTGCACATGGGCTCCAGGGCCACACCGCAGGGCACCCCGGCCGTGCCACAAGGAGTAAGGCTCCCGTGCAGCACCTGGCTCCTTGTGGGTGAGTGGTCAGGTTGACTCATCTTATATCCCTTACACAAGGCTCCCGAGACTCGAGGATGGGGTCGGGGGAGAAAGCTCGGCACTAGGCACAGGGGCAGCGAGAGAGCCTCGGGGACGTGGCAGGGCGGGGGCAGGGATGGGCCACTGACAGCACAGCTCTGCTCTCGAACAGGCCAGCAAAACAAGCCAACCCCACACACCCCCAGCCCGTGTACGACACACTGCCCACCCGTGTGTGACACACTGCCCACCCGTGTCCCAGCCCGCGTACGACACACTGCCCACCCGTGTGTGACAGGGACCCCAGACACACAGGGCAGAGGGTGTGTCAGGAGGAGCCCAGAGCACCCTGTACCAGCTCTCCAGCTGCCCGTGGCTGCCCCTCACTCCTCAGCCAGGCCTCGTCCAACTGGTGCTGCAGCCTGCAGAGGCTGCCCGTGGCCGGCATCTGCCCCTCAGCATGGAGGACACTGACCACCGCAGTGCCGGGAGGGCTCCTCCTCCAGACTGTCCTAGGCACAGCCACGCAGCCCACTCTGGCCCTCTGAGCCTTCACTGGACCCAGGGCCTTCAAGAAGCCACTCCAGGTTGCCAGCACAGGCCTCAGTGCAAACACAGCAGGCTGGAAGTGGCGCTGATCACCGGCACGCCTTCCCAGCCCGGCAGGTCCTGACGCAGGATGTGGCGCCCCCGCTGCGCAAAGCCAGGCCAGGAACACACGGGCGAGCGTACGCAGCGGCCCCCAGCCTGGGCACACGTGGCACCTACTTGGAGAAGATGACCATCAGCTTCCTCCGGCTCCGCCGCGGCTCCACGTCCTCCTCAAAGCCCCCCAGGTCCTTGCCTAGGAAGACCTCCTGGTGGAAGCCCCGATTGAGGTGCCCGTCCATCTCCAGCTTCACCCCGTTCAGGTGGTCCGGGGGCAGGATCTCGTTCTCCTCCCTGTTGGCCGCTCTCTCTCGAGTGGACGAGTGGTTGGCAGGCCGTGCTGACGCATCCATCAGGAGTACCGCCCCCAGGAGCCAGAGGCAGCGCGGAGCCAGGCCGACGAGGGGACCCCACCTGGACGCCATCGCCACCCAGGACCAGACCATGGGGTGGGCTGCTGGGTGTGGGCCAGGTGCTGGGAGGGGCAGGGGCAGGGGCAGAGGAGGAAGTGAGGTCCTGGCTCCAATCCAAGCCCCAGGCACCACGGAGGGCTCTGTGTCCCCAGGACGGCTACAGGCTGGGACGAGCGGCTCACGGGCTGCAGAGACACAGACACGTCATTAGTGAGACTAGCAAAGACTTCCCCAAGCACGTCTATCCTGCAACATGAAACACATCCTCAATTCACAGGATCCAGACCACACGTGGCATTGTTTTCCCCAGATCACACGTGGTGTTTTTTCTTTATTTTTAGAAACAGGGTCTTGCTCTGTCACCCAGGCTGGAGTGCAGTGGCGACCACGGCTCACTGCAACCACAAACTCCTGGGCTCAGGGGATGCTCTCGCCTCAGCCACCCGAGCAGCTGCAACCATAGGCGCGCACCACCATGCCGGGCTAATTTATTTTTATTTTATCTTTTGCAGAGACAGGTCTTGCTGTATTGCCCAGGCTGGTCTCAAACTCCTGGCTTCAAGCGATCCTTTTGCCTCAGTCTCCCAAGGTGCTGGGATTACAGGCATGAGTCACTGTGCCTAGTCTTTTTTCCCTATTTTACAGACACTGAGTTTTCAGCCCTGTCTCTCCATCTTTCCAGCTCTCTCCTGAACCGTCAACACCTCCAGGGGCTAACCTGTCCCCGCCGCCCAACACCTACAGCACAGCCTTCCTGTGGGGCCTGGCTCTGTCCCTCCTGGCATCATGCCACTGGCCCATGGGGTTATGGTCACTCTCCAGACCCTGACTTGAACATTCTTGAGATCTATGACCTTGGCTAAGTCATGTGGTCTCCCAGGCCTCAGCTTCTCACTAAGAAACAGGAGGCTGGCCGGGCGCGGTGGCTCAAGCCTGTAATCCCAGCACTTTGGGAGGCCGAGACGGGCGGATCACGAGGTCAGGAGATCGAGACCATCCTGGCGAACACGGTGAAACCCCGTCTCTATTAAAGAAATACAAAAAACTAGCCGGGCGAGGTGGCGGGTGCCTGTAGTCCCAGCTACTCGGGAGGCTGAGGCCGGAGAATGGCGTAAACCCGGGAGGCGGAGCTTGCAGTGAGCTGAGATCCGGCCACTGCACTCCAGCCTGGGTGACAGAGCGAGACTCCGTCTCAAAAAAAAAAAAAAAAAAAAAAGAAACAGGAGGCTCTCCCTGCCCCCCCACCACCAGGCTTTGCGAAGACAGCCAACCCTAAGGGCAGAGGGTGTCAGGGCCTGGTCCCAGCAAACACAGCCCCCACACACAGAGGTGCGCACACACACATCCACACTCATGCATGCACATATTACACACACGTGCCCTTGCCCACACCCGTAAGCGAACGCCAAGGCTGGGGAGCCCAGAAGCCTGTCTTGGCGTCCGAGGCATGGCCAGTCCTGGTGGGAAGCAGGGGCTCACAGGGCCTCATGCCTCACGTATCCCAAAGGAAACTCGGGGTCCTTCCCACCCACGAGCTTGCTACTTTCACAGTCGGCTCCTCCGGCAAACACCTGCGGGTCCTTCCGGGTGCCGCTGAGGCCCCCCCGACCCGTGTTGCAGCTGTTCCCTGAACACACATGGACTGAGGCTCCTGTGGCTGTCTTACTCAGCTTCACTGTCCTGGCACCTGCCACTCTGCACACAGTAGGCGCTCAATGAATGCTACCTTGTGTAATATTAGACAGAGAAATGCTGCCTCCAGGCACCGAGAAACGCCAGTGGGGCCGCCATGAAAGGGCCTTGAAGTCAGTGCCACAAACCAACAGGGGTACAAGCCTGGGGTCACCCAAGGAAGGAAGCCCCAGGTGAGGGGTCATGTCTGGTTTTTTTTTTTTTTTTTTTTTTTTTTGAGACGGAGTCTCGCTCTGTCACCCGAGCTGGAGTACAGTGGCCGGATCTCAGCTCACTGCAAGCTCCGCCTCCCGGGTTTACGCCATTCTCCTGCCTCAGCCTCCCAAGTAGCTGGGACTACAGGCGCCCGCCACCTCGCCCAGCTAGTTTTTTGTATTTTTTAGTAGAGATGGGGTTTCACCGTGTTAGCCAGGATGGTCTCGATCTCCTGACCTCGTGATCCGCCCGTCTCGGCCTCCCAAAGTGCTGGGATTACAGGCTTGAGCCACCGCGCCCGGCCTTTTTTTTTTGTTTTGAGAGAGAGTCTCACTCTGTCGCCCAGGCTGAAGTGCAGTGGTGCAGTCTCGGCTCACTGCAACCTCCGCCTCCCAGGTTCAAGTGATTCTCCTGCCTCGGCCTCCCAGTTAGCTGGGATTACAGGCGCCTGCCACCACGCTCCATTAATTTCTGTATTTTTAGTAGAGATAGGGTTTCACCATGTTGGCCAGGCTGGCCTCAAACTCCTGACCTCAAGTGATTCTCCTGCCTTGGCCTCCCAAAGTGTTGGGACTACAGGCGTGAGCCACGCACCCGGCCTGATTTTCTGAACATGGCTGAGGGCTTTCCCCTTCCCTAGTGGTGGTATAATTCTGTTCCTGTTGTCCCAGCTCGCCTGACCAGGGGAGTGTCCTGGTTAAGAACCAAGACACCTCCTCCAGGTGCTGACTCCACTAACTACAGTCGTAAAACACATTCTGTGGCAAGCAAACAGAGTGTACTTTGTTCCTAGAGACGACAAGGCTAGTTCTTGATTCTACTTATCTTGATGAGTTACACGGTATACTTGAGGCAGGAGGACGGTGAGACCAGCCTGGGCAACGCAGTGAGAGCGTGTCTCTTTAAAACACAAAAACAAGGCCGGGCACGGTGGCTCACGCCTGTAATCCCAGCACTTTGGGAGGCCGTGGCGGGCGGATCATGAGGTCAGGAGATCGAGACCATCCTGGCTAACACAGTGAAACCCCGTCTCTACTAAAAATACAAAAAATCAGCCGGGCGTGGTGGTGGCGCCTGTAGTCCCAGCTACTCAGGAGGCTGAGGCAAGAGAATGGTGTGAACCCGGGGGGCGGAGCTTGCAGTGAGCCGAGATTGCGCCACTGCACTCCAGCCTGGGGGACAGAGCCAGACTCCGTCTCAAAAAAAAAAAAAAAAAGAAACCTGTCTCGAAAAAGGGGGGAAAAAAAAGTAACCCCAAAATAACTATAAATATCAGGAGTCCATCAAGTGGCGCTTCCTCCCCTGGCTTCAGAGTATCTCTCCATCACCGTGAGCGAGGCTCGCAGCACAGCGGCGCCGGCCTGTCCCACCGGAATGGGGTTTCCACTTCGCCATCCCCCAGCAGCTCAGTTCCCAGCGTGGACTCAGCACACCCTTGCCAAGCGGACGTGGTCAACAGCTTAGACAGAGACGCTATGTCTCCGCCATCCCCGGGCTTCAGCTCGGGTGGAACGCGGCTATTTCCGGCGGCGAACACACACGGTTGGATTCTAAAAGCTCGACAGGGTTCATGACACCGCCTCTGAGCCAGACACCAAGCGCTCCACGCAGCCGACTTCACCTCTCCAGACCCTACAAACTGGGGAGGGGGGGGTCCGCGAGTTCAGAAGCGGAGGCGGAGGCGCAGGGAAGCGGGACAGCTCGTCCAAGGTCGCCTCGCCGATAAACGCGAGTCCAACCAGACTCCCTCGGCCTCCGTTTCGCGGTGGCACTCGTAGGTTTTGGCCAATAGAAGACCAGACGTGCCGGCGGCCGGAGAGGCCCGCGTCGTCGGCCCGTCCTTGCCCCCCGGAGTCCCGGAAGCCCCGGTGGCGGCGAAGTCTCGCCAGGGCTCGAGGCCGAGCGGACGGACGATGCCCCAGCCCAGGGCGGGAGACGGCGGCGGCCTCCAGACCCGCCCTCGCCGTCCGGCCGGCGTGGACACTTGGCTTAGCGGCCTGCAACGGCCGCCCTGGGACCCTCACTCACCGGCCTGCCTCCCCGCGCCCTGGATCCGAGGACCGGAGCGAAGCGCCCGTGACGCCGTCAACGGGCCCGGATCAGGCCGCTGCCATCTTTCTTGCGGGCGGAGGCGGTGCGAACGCGCGCGACCTCACTGAGGGGACGCCGGCGCCACCATCTCTCCTTCGGGCGGAAGCGGTCGCGGGGCCGCTCCGAGGTTGACCAATGAGAAGGGTGCCCGAGGCCACGTGACAGCCGCTCCTGGTGCTGCCGACCTCCGAGCGCCCCCGAGCTCGGCGTCCGCGGAAGGCCCAGGCGCGCTCCCGGGAGCACCGTGCGCACGCGCACCGCCCCGAGCCGGCGGCGCTTGCGCACTCGCTCGTCCGGCCTGGGCCGCCGGCCCGGCGCGGGCGCCATGAAGCTACTGCGGCGCGCGTGGCGGCGGCGGGCGGCGCTAGGCCTGGGCGCGCTGGCGCTGTGCGGGGCGGCGCTGCTGTACCTGGCGCGCTGCGCGGGCGAGCCCGGGGGCCCCAGGACGGCGTCGGGCCGCAGCCCCCCGCCCCCCGCGCCCGCGCGCGCCGCCGCCTTTCTGGCCGTGCTGGTGGCCAGCGCGCCCCGCGCCGCCGAGCGCCGCAGCGTGATCCGCAGCACGTGGCTGGCGCGGCGCGGGGCCCCGGGCGACGTGTGGGCGCGCTTCGCCGTGGGCACGGCCGGCCTGGGCACCGAGGAGCGGCGCGCCCTGGAGCGGGAGCAGGCGCGGCACGGGGACCTGCTGCTGCTGCCCGCGCTGCGCGACGCCTACGAAAACCTCACGGCCAAGGTGCTGGCCATGCTGGCCTGGCTGGACGAGCACGTGGCCTTCGAGTTCGTGCTCAAGGCGGACGACGACTCCTTCGCGCGGCTGGACGCGCTGCTGGCGGAGCTGCGCGCCCGCGACCCCGCGCGCCGCCGCCGCCTCTACTGGGGCTTCTTCTCGGGCCGCGGCCGCGTCAAGCCCGGGGGACGCTGGCGCGAGGCCGCCTGGCAGCTCTGCGACTACTACCTGCCCTACGCGCTGGGCGGCGGCTACGTGCTCTCGGCAGACCTGGTGCGCTACCTGCGCCTCAGCCGCGACTACCTGCGCGCCTGGCACAGCGAGGACGTGTCTCTGGGCGCCTGGCTGGCGCCGGTGGACGTGCAGCGCGAGCACGACCCGCGCTTCGACACCGAGTACCGGTCCCGTGGCTGCAGCAACCAGTACCTGGTGACGCACAAGCAGAGCCTGGAGGACATGCTGGAGAAGCACGCGACGCTGGCGCGCGAGGGCCGCCTGTGCAAGCGCGAGGTGCAGCTGCGCCTGTCCTACGTGTACGACTGGTCCGCGCCGCCCTCGCAGTGCTGCCAGAGAAGGGAGGGCATCCCCTGAGCCGCCGCGGCCCGGCCCTCCGGGGCACCCGCTTCACCCAGCGGCGCCTTGGGGCAGATGTCGAGAGCGCGCCATGCCCGGGCCCCAGGGCCCCCGTCCCGCGGCCACGCCCGTGGTCGCTGCCTCCCCGGCCTGCGTTTGGGAGACCCCTGGGGGTTGCCGGGACAGCGCGCCGTGTCCAGGTGGAGGTGCCGGTTCCTGGACCTTAGCGAGCCTAAGCGGGGCCCGGCCGCACGCTGACCCCCGTGCTGTCCGCAGCCGGCTCACGGGGCTGGGCCCCGATCTTCCGTGTCTCTTATCAGTGGCGTTTTTCATGTACGTGTCTCAGATCTAACGTGATTTCACATCAGTCCGATTTCATGGGATTTTGGTCTCTGTCCAGTGACTTCGTGGTAAATATAACTCAGTGTTTGCTTGTAACTTATTTATAAATATTGTAAGTTTGTGTCGATGTGAGTGTAAGTTGGCAATGTGAAGGTCTCGGGTTTTTTACATGGTTTCAGGAAACACTTCTATGTCAGAACTTGGTGCCTGTACCGTCGGCCCCGCTGCTGCGTGTGTTTAAAGGCAGGAGAACTTTAAAACTGGCCGTTTATCTTTTCAGTGTACACGTCATTGGACTCATTGTTTCTTTCTGAAGAGATTTTCCTTTTAAGGCTTCCCGTGGGTGCGTGGCGCTGCTTTATTTCAGACTCCACCCCAGGTTCCAGGAACCGAACCCCGGAGAGCTGATGCGGTTCCAATTCCGCCTTAAGAAAACAGGACCAGCGGGCACCCGGCTTGCCTCTCGCCTACCTTAACACCTCCTTGGAATCCCCTCATTTAACGAGAAGAGTGAACACTGCGGTCCTTGCCAAAATAAAATAAAGCTGCCCCAGGACAAGGGGTGACCATGAGCCCCCTGAAGTCCAACATGGGTTTTCTGTCTGGGGACCTGGGTGGTCCCCGCTGTGATCTTTGTTGTCCCACTTTGGAGCCGGGGCCGGTCTGGGGTCCAGTCTGGAGCATCAGGGTCAGGCTCGGCTGAGGGTTGGATTAGGCTCTGGGTCAGCCTTGTTGTGGGTTTAGGAGCAGGTTTGGGTTATTTCTGTTTGAAGGCAGCAGTGGTCTCAGGATGAAACAGCTGGGGTGGAGGGGAGTGATGATCTGTGGTCAGTGGGTCAGCGACCTGCACAGTGATTCTCCCACCTCCAACAGGAAAGGGTGGGACTGGAGGCGTCCCTAGGTCAGGCAGATGAGTTCGAGCTCCGATGGGCCACCTTGAATACAAGACTGACCTCCCTTTGTGCACAGTTTGTTCTTGGACACGGACTCGTGAGGATCCAGGGCTGGGGACCCCGGTGTGAGCAGGATGGGGCCCTGCCCTCCCATGGGGTGGCAGACTCGAGCCCAGGGGCTGCCCATCACAGCGGTGTCCCAGGTCCCTGCCATTCGATTTTACCTGGGATGCCTTCTCTGAAGTTCGGAATTACTTGAGGAACCCTGTGTGTGCTTGGAGAGGCCAGAGGGCTTGCTGAGGATCCCATGGACAGTGGAGAGCGGGATTCGAACCAAGGGCTGGACACCCACACCTCTGGCCTGCACTGCCGAGTTCTTCGTGGCTCCAAAGAGTTGACCCCTGTGGAAAACAGTGCAAATGTCCAAGACTCCCAAGGAAGTCTAAAAATCCAGTTTGCAACCACTTCTGCCCTACAAAAAAATGGAAATTTGGTGTTTTTCAGCCTAAGACATTAAATTTCATGTCAGAACAAAGCCTGCCCTGGGCGGACCCTCCCCAGCCGTGCTGTGGTGAACGGGTTCAGAGGACATGTGGGCTGAAGGCTGGGCCTCGGGAGGGCTGGGGGCTTCCCAGAGCCGGGGCAGCTACAGCTCTTTCTGGTCTCACCTCGAACTTGCCCTGTAGATCCTCCCTGCTCCCTGGTGTCTCCCTGCCCCGCGACTCCGCTCGACCGTGGACGTGCCGTGGCATCCCCTCCCCCAGGCGTCCCTTCCTGGTCTTAGCTTGTACAGCTCCCCACACACCCGGGTACTCAGTTCCCGGAGACCAGGGCCAAACCAGGAGGCCCTCGGGTGATGGGGAGTCACCGAGTTCATTTCCATGTGGGAACCTGGGATACAAAACAACCGACTCTTCTCAGCCACACGGATGTTTCTCCTCTGGCGGCCCCGAGAGCCCACCATGGAGGGGACGGTGTCAGGGCTGGGCAGGCACGGCGCAGACGCACGCACACAGCCCCCAGGAGGCACATGGCCGGCAGGGAATGCAGGTCAAGCCAAGAGGGTGGGCTTTGGTCCCTTCAGGATCCGCCAAGAGGAGAGCACCCCCCTCTGCCCTCCTGGGGACCCTGGTCCTGCCCCTCTGCCCCCCACGACTGGTACGCAGGCACCTGACGTTGGCTCCAGCTCTCTGGGCCAGCCCTGGGTAACCACAGGGCCTGTGGCCTGGGTGGTCGCCCCCAAAATGCAAAGTGCTACCTGCGTCTGGAGGCGCCCCCACCCGAGGCTTCCAGGTTTCCACCTGCCCACCTGTGCCTGGCTGGGATCGTGGCGGTCAAGGCTCCTGTTAAGGGACTGAATTGTGCCCCCTAAAAGATACACAAACTGACCTTGTCTGGAAGTCAGGTCACTGCAGGTGGAATCGCATTAAGACGAGGTCCTGAGGTGGCCTTACTCCGACGGAACTGGTGTCCTTATCAGAATAGGCCCGGAAAAAGCCGCTGTGTGGCCACAGAGACTGATATCCAGGCGACGCCTCTGCAGGCCGAGGATTGAGGACCCCCCAGCACCCCACCAGGTGAGAAAGGGCTCTACCCAGAGTCAGGAGCATGGCCTCCAGGGCTGCGAGGGAAGACACCCCGTCCAGCAGCCCCAGGGTGCCAGCCCGGTTGCCTGTGCCTGGCACTCTTCGGTGCAGACGCGGGCAGGGGCTCCTGCAACCTTGCGGTGTCACAGACGCCCAGCACTGACTGGGCCCAGATCTTCTCCTGGGGCTCAGCACACACCCTGTTCCCGGAAGGCGTTCATCAGTCCAGCCTGCAGCAGGGCTGCCCCTGCGGCCTGGGTCACCCCAGACTCTTCTGCCCTCTCCCTGGCCGCCTGTCCCAGCTCCGAGTCCTCAAGTCTGAGAGGGGCACGGCCCTCCTGTGGCCCCACCTGCCCAGGCTCCCCAGCTGTGGCACCGTGAGACCGGCTGACAGTGCGGGAATGGAAGCCCCAGCTGCCCAGATGGCTTGCGGAATCCTGGGGAGCTAGTGGCCAGAGACAGCCACGCGCCCAGCCCTCCGCACACAGAGCGGGGCCCGGAGAAGAGAGGAGGCCCCTTGTTCACGTCAGACCCTGCTTCCTGGGCCCACCGACAGCCAGTGAAAGAGGAGTTTCCAGCTCCACGGGGGCTGCTCCCTGGCGTCAGGGGCCTGGGAAGGGCTTGGCTCTTTTTCCTGGTTTCCTACTTTGGAGTGCGCTGGGGTCTCCCTCTCCCACTGTGGGCTGAGGGGAAAGACCTCTGTGTCCATCCCACAGGCCCGGCCAATCTCAGGGTCCATCCCACAGGACCGGCCAATCTCAGGGTCCATCCCACGGGCCCGGCCAATCTCAGGGTCCATCCCACGGGCCCGGCCAATCTCAGGGTCCATCCCACGGGCCTGGCCAATCTCAGGGTCCATCCCACGGGCCTGGCCAATCTCAGGGTCCATCCCACGGGCCTGGCCAATCTCAGGGTCCATCCCACGGGCCTGGCCAATCTCAGGGTCCATCCCACGGGCCTGGCCAATCTCAGGGTCCATCCCACGGGCCTGACCGATCTCAGGGTCCTCAAGAGGCTTTTGAGGGGCACAGCCCAAACCCCTGGGCCTCCCCTTGAGGTCTCCTCCCAGCCCCCACCCAGAGGACCTTCCCACAGCCTTGGGAGCTGAAGCCCAGGCCACCCCATCAAGGTGGCCTCTGTGGGTGTCCACACTCCTTTCCCTCAGGGCCAGGGTGGGTCCCCGCCCCCAGCACTCACAGCCCCTCCCTCTCTGGCCTCCCTGCTCTCCGCACCCTTCCTACCAGAGACTGGTGCCACCAACCCTGCCCCGATGGCCACATGTACCGCACCGGCTAGGTCAGAACCACGCAAGGAGAAGAACCAAGATCTGGCCCCACCCCGTCCCAGGCTGCGCGCTCCTCCTCGGAAGGCCTCTCTGAGACCCATCCCTGCCTCCCTCCCCAAGGGTCTGAGCCTCCCTCACCGGGGTTCCCAGCGGAGGTGGACAGTGGATGAGTGGTCCGAGGAGGGGCGACTGCAGCCGAGGGGCTGAGGGGAGGTGGAGGCGGGAGGGGCAGGAAGGGGGATCTGGAAGGCCCCAGGTGCTCCCCACCCATCCAGCCTCGGCCTCTGCTCTGGTCGCGTTGCCCAGCGAGGCCTCTCCTTGGACTGGGGCTCAGGCAGTCTGCCCTGGTCGGGGCCATGGATGCCGCAAAGACCCCTCAACTCAGCTAGCCAGGGTGCAAGACTGCACCCACAGCTGAGAAGCCAGGGGTTACGAGTGTGGCCCTGCCGGGACCTCCTCAGCTGCATCCCCCAGAGTAAACACCACAGATCTTCCAGGGCCAGCCGGGCAGGCAGGACAGGAGCCCAGGAAGGCCGCAGTCCAGCTCCCCTCCCCGCTGACCGGGGCCTGACCCAGCCCGGTGACCCGAGCAGAAGGAAACCCAAGCCCTGGCCCCTCCCTCCGGTGGCGTCTGAAGGTCTCAGCGGCCGCAGCCTCCCCAGGGGCCCTGCACCCACGGCCGCCCACCTCAGACCGGAGAGAGAGTGAGGGATGAGCAGAGCCAGGCCCAAGTCCCCACCGGGGTGACAGGGTCACGGTGCCTCACCCTCGACCGCCTCTGCAGACCAGCCCCACCCAGACTTTCCGACCCAGGACAGTTGAACTCAGCCTAAAAAGCACCCGTCCAGAGGGCCTGAGTCCGGCCGTGGTGCCTCCTGCTGCGGAGAGGTGTCCTGCACACCCGTGTGGCAGGGAGAGGCCTGGGCATGTGGGCTGGGGGCCTGAGGGGTCTGGAGACGCTTCCCTGTGGAGACAGGGTTTGCCCAGCCCTCACCTGTCACGCTTCTCGTCACCCCCTCGTGAGGGCCGTGGGCGTGCGGTGGGCAGGAGGCCCTGCTGGGCTGGGTCACACGCATGACACACGGCTGTCATCACACCGAGGCACCCGTGAGTCACTGCCCCAGAGCAGGGGCTGCCCCCGGCCTCCCAAACAAAGACCCTTTGTCCCCAGGCCTCTGGTGCCAGGCCCACCTGTGCAGCAGTCAGATGCGCAGGCAGACAGACACGCCGGTGGCTCAGCAGGCACAGGCAGGGCCAGGGCGTGTTCCCACACCCAGACACGCAGCCATTCCAGGGTCAGGCTGAGGGAGACCCCTGGGGGACAGGCCCTGAGGTCACCACAGCTCAGAGTGGCCTGAACTAGGAGTCCAAGGGCAGACTGGCCAAGCCCAGCCCGTGAGCGACGGCCCCAGGACACAGCGCCGAGCTCTGCCCCCAGCAGCCTCCAAGCACAGCAGATCCCAGGGCAGCATTGTGCAGGCAGGAAAGAGCTCCCCCTCAGGACAGTGTGCTGAGCAGCCCCCAGCTGGGTGTGGGAGCCCCCTCCCTGGACCCTTTCACGCAGTTTGGGGAGCCCCAAATGCCGCAGCAGCCATCACAGCTCCGTGGGTCCCTGTGTTGTCCCTGGTGGGACCAAGACTATGTGGTCTCCTGGACCCCAGGGACCCCGGCCACGCCTGCTGCAGGCACTGAGTGGCCGGCCAAGGGCTCGGGCCCTGGGGCTCTGGACGGCCGCCCTGCGTTTGCTCCCACGGGGCCGTGCTGCTGGCTCTGCAGAGTCCCAGTCCCAGGGCAGAGACCCACACGGACGTGCAGACATGTGGGCACGCACACACCAGCCACAGGGACACACAGCTGTCAACCCGGGGCCAACACAGGGCACCTGGCACATAGATTTTTAAAAAGGAGGCCAGGCAGGTCTGTTTGGATCCCACACGCCCCCCAGATGCCCCCAACATGCCCCCAGGCCACGCTTGTTCCAAGGCCTAGATGACAGTGGTCACAACGTGTGGTGTGGTCTGTGGCCTGGGACAGGCCCCAGGAACGCCCTGAGCTTACTCCAGAGAGGCTGGAAGGCAGCCCAGGGGGCCCTGGGAGCAGACACCCTCCCAGGGGCAGGGCAGCAGGGGCAGCAGCAGCAGCAGAGGCGCAGAGAGGGAGGTGAAGTCAGATGCCAAAGCTGGGCCTCCAGTGCCTGCCTGCCCTGGCTGCAGCCCCAGAGTCCACACCCAGGTGCCGCCAGGGGCCAGGCTAGGGCAGCCACATCTCCCACATACCCCAAGAGTGGGGCCCTCGAGGCACCAGGGACAGATGGGCAGTGGTGTCCACACCTGACAGGCAGGGCCGGGGCTAGGCCCAGCCTCCTCCTCACAGCCAGAAGCCCCCAGCCCTGCCTCCCCGGCTCTTGCTGCCCCTCGGGGTGGCCGCCACACCTGGCCCCAAGAGGATTTTCTGGCTGCCCTGAGCTCCCGTCCGCATTTCTGTCCGTTCAAGACCAGGCCAGCACCAGAGCTGGGAATACTGGCTCCGACCCAGCCCAGGCAGCCCTGGGCAGGGTGGGCCTGGCAGGTCCAGCTGGGGCTCTAGGGAAGGGCCGGTCCTGTGAGTACAGGAGCTGGAGGGTTGGTGGGGGGAGTGTCCCCACAACGGGCACGGCCCCTCCCAGGATGGCAGGGAGCCCACAGCAGCAGCTTCCGACGCCCCCAGAGCCGGCCAAGCATCAGGTCGGACTGCAGTTCTGGAAAGTCAGCCCCGGTGGAGGTCATGGAGGAGCCGGCAGCTCCCCGCCGCTCAGGGCATGGGGTCAGGGGTCAGGCTGAGGCCTTCCAGCACTGAGCTGGCTGCCTTGGCTCTGCTCCTGCCAGGGTCCGGGAAGCCGCCAGACGCTTGGGACACTCAGTACCCCCGCTCCCAAACTAGGGGGCACAGGCCTGAAGAGGTCCATTTCCCTGGGCTCCCCGGGTCCCCCAGCCAGCCCAGGCCCTGAGCAACTGCAGCTCTGGCAGGCCTGCGCCTGCCCCGGGGACCCCACGCTCAGGCTGGGTGAGTGACAGGCATCTCCCACCCCATCAAGAGTCCAGGGTCCCCTCTATGGCAAACACTGCAGTGTGGGTCCAGCCCAGGAGGCGAGGCTGAGAGAGAATGAAGGGGTGCAGCTGGGCTGGGCCGGAGGACGGAGCCTGGGCTGGGTGGGCTGGGGGCCTGGACCCTCCTGTGAGGCCGCCCACCCCACCCCAACCTGTCCATTCTTCTGCTCCTGGGTGCCCAGTCACAGGGGCTGGAGACAGCACATTCCAGGGGAATTGCGGCTAAGTGGCGGATCACCTCCAACTGGGGCAGAAACCAGGTGGCAGAGAAGGCAGAGGCCAGAAAGGTGGTGCCAGCGCCAGGACGTCCCCCTCCATTCACCCTAGCCCCGGCCCCCCTTCATCCTCGCCCACATCCCAGCCCCCAGCCTCCCCCACCAGCCCCCAGCCCCTCCCTCATTCACCCGGGCCCCGGCCCCCACCCCGCCCCCTCCTCCACGTCTCTGTCTCCTCTCGGCCCTGGGTCCCATTTCTGGCGTCTCCGTCTGTCATCGCAGCCCCCACCTCCGGGGCTGGGGACTGGCTGCTGCTGAAGAACCTAAAGGGCCCCCATTCCCGGATACTGAGGCCCCAGGCGGTGCTCAGAAGGGCCTGGCTGGGTGCTGCCTGATCCTGGGTGCCCATTCTTGCCCAGGGTTGGCCCGCCAGGTGGGGGAGGAGCCACTGAAAACTGGAAGCAAACGGGGGAGTCCGTGGCCCAGGGCTCACGCCAACCGGGAAGGTGCAGGCCACACTCCTGCCCCTGCCTCCTCGGGGTCCCCACACGGCTGTCCCGCTGACCCAGCTCCAGGAGGGCCTGGCACAGCCTCCGTTCCCCATGTGGATGGGCATCCGCCCGACTCTCTGGAAGGGAGCACTGCCAAGTGCTGTGGCCAAGCAGGGCAGGGGCTGAAGGGAGACCCCCATTCTGGATCCACGCCCTGGGGCAGGCCGTGCTCACAGGCGGGGAGCAGAGAGCAGAGAGGAGCCCCAAGCCGGGGCTCTTGCATCTGGCCTGGTATCCCGCAGCCCCACATCAGGGCCTCAGGACTTGGAAGGTGGTGTGGGAGCTGTTGGGGGCCGCAGGATGGTGCCCCACACCGGCCCTTGCCCGGCTGGACATCCCCAGGTGGTGACCACAGCCTTGGCAAGTGAAGCAGAGACCCTTCCAGACAGCCCCAGCCCCTGACGCCACCCTGGGGGGCCCAGGGAGAGAGGTGGGGGTGGGTCAGCAGCCAAGTCCACCTCGTGCTGATTGGCGCCTGCCCACACACCTCGTCGCCAGGCTGGGCTGTCCTGCCTCACTGCCCAGCAGGCCTTGGGGAGGGCCCCTTCTCTGCCAGCCCCAGGCAGGTTCAGGTCCCAGGGGAGGGGTAACAGCCGTGGGCTCCGGCCTCTTCCAACTTCCCAGACCCCACCAGCCACCAAGGGCCCTGGATGCCAACCAGAGACGGCATCTCCGCAGCGCTGCAGAGGCCCAGACGTCCTGAGGCCGATTTGCACTCTTCGGTCTGGGTTTGCCAGAGCCAAAATGGGGTGGGGGCGGGGCCCAAATCCACAGGACCTGCCAGGGGGCAGCAGCATGGGGATAGCATATGGGACCCATCCCACCCTCCAAGAGGCAATTCTGGCCCCTGAAGCCCCCCAGGGGCCCTGGTCGTTAGGGTGCGGCTGTCCCTAGGGCAGGCGAGGAGAAGCCTACTGGTCCCAGCCCTGCTCTACCTGGGTGCCCCAGGCACGGCACCGTCTGGGTGCACCTGAGCCCGCAGGGGTGCCTTTCAGCTTCACACGCCGGCGGCGGCCAGGGCACACAAGCACGCAGTCCTGTGTGTGGCCTGCACGTCCTCTTGCACAGAACCCCCCACAGGACGCAGGCCTCCCGAGGGCCCAGAACTGTGCTGCTCCCCAACCTCTGGTGCTTCCAGTGCCCCACGACCTGCTGCCCTCCCCAAAGGCTGGACAGGCTGTGGGCAGAGCTGAGTGGTGCTGGCATGGACAGTGGTCCCTGTCCTCAGGCTTGATGTTGCCCCTGCAGGGGCTGCCAGGGCAGAGCCCAGCCTCTGGCCATCACCATAACCCCAGGCCAGACAAGTTGGGCCCGAGGGAGGCTCCACAGCCCGTACTTCAGACTACCAGGCTCTCATGTGAACAGCACCCTTCTGCCCGCACCCATCCTCTGCCAACCTTGGCAGCCTGGCCTCCACCCCCAGTGAAACATCCAGGCAACACCGAGGGCGGCGTGCTCTTTATTGTGGTGACCGCAGGCATCAGTGGGAGGGTCCCCGGGATCCGGCGGCAGCTCCTCGCCCAGCCCCCCTCGGCGCCCTCACGTGCCCAGGAGCAGCCCGGAGAAGCTGGAGCCCGCCTGGATGGTGAGGACGGCCCCGGAGCCATTGTCCACAAACACAGAAGCGTACTGTCCAGCCTGTAAGAAGCATGGGGACGTCACAACCGCGGCCACAGCCCAGCCACCCGGCAGCCGCGCTAGCAGGTGCTGAGGCCCCAGAGGTCTGCACCCTGAGTGCAACCCAGCCCTCCTGCTCACACCAGGCCCGGCCTCACCTGCAGCTGCAGCAGCCCCTGCACCTGTGCCGTGAAGACCCTGCTGTTGCTCTCCAGGCCTGAGACGGCCTCCAGGGACCTGAACACAGCCCCACAGGGCAAGGGGGAGGCGTTGCAGGTCCAGGGGGCCAAGACCTCCCCGGGGCCCAGAGACTTGTGTGGCCCGTGAGCCCCGCCCAAGGGTGGTCCGGGGACTGCCGCCTGAAGCGGGGGTTGAGGTCACTCACATGTGGCGCTGGCACAACGACTCGATGCAGATGAGAACACGCACCACGTCCCGGGCCCGCAGCCGGGCCTTGCCCTGCAGCTCACTGTGGTCTGCGGAGACAGCCCTGGGGAGGGTGGTGCATGGGGGGCGGGGTGGGGGCCAGTGGGGAGGGGCTTCAGGGCACACCGCCCAGGACAGGCCCAGGAGTGGGTGCTGGGGCTGGGGGAGGGGAGGCCTGAGGCCGGGTGTGCAGCAGGGACCCCATGCCCAGTCCAAGGCCCCCATGGGGCAGGGGGCAGATCTCTAATGGGACCCGTGCCCGGGGCTGGCGATGCCAGGCGCCCCCAGAAAGCTCAGCCCCAGCCCCGTCACAGCACACGGCACAGCCAGCCCCATCCGGCTCACCCACGTGCAGACTGGCAGAGAACTGGAAGATGCCGGACGCGGGGGCTGTGAACCGACCTGAGGCCAGGCTCAGACCGGAGCCTCGCAGGAAGGCGCCTTGGGCAGCAGGCTGTGAGGGGCAGTGGGTGAGCGGCCAGCGAAGGGCCTGGCCCCCACCCCACAGACCCCGCCTGGGGAAGGTGCCTGCAACCAACAGCCCCTCACTTGGAGCAGGACTCCCCAGGACCCTCACTCTCACCACGGGCACCGACAGGACTGACCCTCGAGTCCACACCCAGGAGGGTCTCCCTGCCTCCCGGCCACCGGGGACCCATCCTCGGTCTGGGCATAAGGTGTGGTCTGGGACCCCAGGGCCTCCCAACCCTCACCCGAGGCAGCCCCTCGCCCTCCGAGCCCCTCCCAACTCCCAACTCACGTGGGTGCCCCGTGAGTGTCAGACAGTGTGTGTGGTCCCGTCTTGCCTGTGGGGCCCCACCCAGTGCCCCCCTCTGGGCTCCTGGCCCCACTCACAGCCTGGAAACCATGCAGCTCCACCAGTGTCCGCTTGTCCACCCGGCGGGGGCCCTGCAGCCGGCAATGAAAGGCCTCTCCCACCAGCCACAGGCCCACCCCCTGGGGCAGCAGTGGGTCCAGGAGCCCTGAGAACCGGTGCTCCGTGGCCTCTGTGGGGAGGAGGGCACAGGCCGCCAACAGGGTCAGCGTGGGGCCCAGGCACGTCGGGACTCTGGGCAGTGCAGGGCGGCTGACCTTTCAGCAGCTCCTGAAACTCGCGAAGCAGAGTCTCCGGGGTAACTTCTGCACCTGGAGGTCCTGGGGGGCCGGGGGGCCCAGGAGGTCCTGGGGGACCCAAGAGGTCCCGCTGGGGGAAGACAGAAGGAGGAGGTAAGTGTCCCAGTGGGACCCTGTCCCAGGCTCAGACCCTGCGGCAGCCCGGGCGGGGCTCACCTGCTTCTTGTCCCTGCTTCCGCACCGCTTCCTCAAGGCGCTGTCGTCGGGCCGCCGGACAAAGTTCAGCCATGTCATGTGGGCGTCGGAGAGCTCAGGTCCTGAGGCCTGGGATGGCTGAAGAGGCGGGACGGGGCTAGCACACTGACGCTGCGCCCTGCAGAGAGCTGGGAACCCAGGGCAGCGGGGGCCACTCAGGGCAGACCCAGGGAAGGCATCACCAGCCACAAGAAAGACCCATGGCTGCCCTTGGGGGACTCAGAACCTGGACGTTCCAATGCCAAGGGCACCAGCAGTGCACACACGCAGGGCTTCTGTGGACGCAGCCACAGCCTGATGCCCTGAGCCCGACAGGGGCCTGGTCCTGGCTGAGGCAGGGACACGGACGGGACGATGTGGGGAGGACAGGAGGGGGTTTTCCACCGGCCTGAGAGTCCCAGAGACGCCAAGAGTGGCTGCTGACAGGGGAGCAGCGGGCACGGACCTTCCCGCCAAGGACCCTCTGCCTTCCAGTTCACCCCAGTCCTCAGGTTCAGGTCCAGGCAGCTGGGGCCAGCCCACCCAGTTCAAGCAAGGGTCAGACAGGGCCTGCCACCCTCTCCAGCCCTCCAATCACCCTCTCTTAAGCCACCCCAGCCCCCATAGTCAGAGGAGATGTGCTAAAGAGGTTTGGGCTGGGGACAGCCTGGCCTGCAGGTGGAAGCGATAGGAAGTGCGCAGCCTGGCCAGGAGAGAGCCCCTTCCCAGAGCAGGGTGAGCCGAGGGACCCTGGCCCGGGACACAGTCCCGTCCTGAGCTTGGCCTAGCCCGACACAGCGAGGCTGGGTTCTGAGGAGAGCCTCAGCCTCCGCCTCCTGACCAGACATGGCAGGTGGGTCCTCCCAGTGGACCAGACAGGCCTCTGCCATGGGGGGTGGAGGACAGGCAGGGTGGGCGTGAACCCATCCCAGACCTGGGCCCACCCAGGGAAAAAACAATCCAAGAGCATTCAAATTCACCTTTACTCCTCCCCTGACTCCTTATCCCGTTCCTCCCCACTGCTCCCCCCACTGCTCCCCCCTCCTCCCCCCACTGCTCCCCCCTCCTACCCCCACTCTTCCCCCAACTCCTTATCTCCCTCCTCCCCCAACTCCTTATCCTGTTCCTCCCCACTGCTCCCCCCTCCTCCCCCCACTGCTCCCCCCTCCTCCCCCCACTCTCCCCCCTCCTACTCCCACTCTTCCCCCGACTCCTTATCTCCCTCCTCCCCCGACTCCTTATCCCGTTCCTCCCCACTGCTCCTCCCTCCTCCTCCTCCTCCCCCTACTCTCCCCCCTCCTCCCCCCACTCTCCCCCTGCCTCCCCCCACTCTCCCCCGCGACTCCTTATCTCCCTCCTTCCCCCACTCCTCTCCCCTGCTCCCCCTACTCTTCTCCCCACTCCTCCCCAGCCAACTCCACCCCTACTCCTCCGGCATCCACTATCTGCTTGCTCTCCTGGCATCACCCCCACAGTGTGATGGAGGGACCTGGCGCCCTGGAGGGGCCTGTGCATCAACCCGTCTGGGGACAGAGGGCCGGAGGCAGCAGAGAGCAGACTGCAGGAGAACCGCCCAACCCTGGAAGCCTGGAGGGCCAGCCTGAGCACACACCTTACAGCCCTCCAGCCGGCACCCTTCGAGGGAGGCTGCCACCCTGCAGGTTCTCTGGAGCAGTGGCCCTGGGCAGTGGGGTGCCCCCTCCCTTCCCCGGTGACTGGCCGGGACTGCTAAAGACCCCCCCACTGCTCCAGCCCTGCCAGCACTGCCAGGCTGGCCCTGGAGCCGGGGACGAGCCCACTCTTCCTGAGCTGGTAGAGCCGGGCCTCAACCCTCCTCAGCCTGCCCATCTGGGAAACGGGGCCTCGGGCTCCAGGGGGACCGCGTGGGCTGAGAGGCAGCCGGGCTGGCTGCGGCAGAGCCGGCCTTGGGAGGAGGGAGGCCAGCATCAAAGGTGTGAGGGCTGGGGGTGGGGGCTGCTCCGGCAACTGCGGGTCCCCTCCCAGTCCCGGGGCCCCCGACGGCAGCGGCAAGGGCTGCCCTCCAAGACCCCTGGAGAAACCCTGAGCAGGAGAGAGGAAGCCCCGGGGTTGAGGTGAGCTCGGGACCTTCTGTCTTTGTGAGGACGCCTGGCCAGGCTGGGGCCTGAGGACTTAACCTGCAAGGGGGGGTGCTGGCTACACAGGACCCCTAGAAAGCACAAGGGACGGGCTCACCATGGCGTCTCCAGCCGCGGGAGTCATGGGGCGCTGGGCTCCCAGGGGGTCTGGTAAACCATCCAGCAAGCTGCCGGAGCCCCTCCCCACCCCCAAATCAGCAATTAACTTAATAGCAACAGGTTCCTCAGGGCGTGGCAGGCCCAGGCTTCAAAGGGTTAACTGTAGCCCCCAACCCCTGCGGGAAGCCCCCCTTCACCCACCCACCCCAGGCCAGCTGGGGGCCAGGTCCGGGCTGCAAAGGAGGAGAGGGCTTCCCAGAGGCCGGCCCGGCTGGGCTGCAGCAGATTCCCAAGGCAGGACTGTGGCCGAGGCCTCAAAAAGGGCAACCCCGAGGCAGAGCAGGCGGGGACAGAGCCTGCTGGGGGATGACGCCCCAGGACCCGAGCTCCGAAGTCGCCCCACAAGGGACTACGTGCGTCCGGGCCGCGTACCTTGGGGGCCTTGGGCAGCCCCTCGCGGGACGACGCGCTGGCGGTGGCGTTGGGGGGATCCGCGCGCTGGCCAGGCTGCTGCGTCCTCTGCGCCTCCGGCCGGGCCCCAAGGCCCCCGAGGAGGACCGCGACCACGGCCCAGGCCCAGCGCCGCATGGCTCCGTCCCGAGGCGGCTCAGCGCGGCGAGTCCCGGCGCCAGGGCGCAGTCATGGGGGCGGCCGGCGCTCAGAGCCCCCGCGCGGGGGCGAGGCCCAGGGGCGCGCCCAGTCTCCGCCGCTGCATGTCTGCGCGGACCTGCCCGGAACGGCGGCGCGACGGCGCTCAGGTCCCGCTGGGGTCCCGCTCTGGTCCCCGCTCCCAGCCAGTCCTCTCTGGCCTTCTCACTCCGCCGCCCAGTAAATCCTCCCCTGGCCTCCTCCTCCCCAGACCTCGCGGGCTTCAAGGGGGGCTCACACTTGGATGATCCGCCAGCCCCCGGGCGCCCCGACGGCCAGGGGCGGAGACGGGGCGGAGACCCCCACTGACCCCTGCCTCTGCTCCTTGCCTCCCCTCCCCAGAACCCGCCCTGCCCCCACTGCCTCCCCAAAGGTCCACCTCATCCTGGGAACCGTGAAGACAGCTGCCTGCCTCCTCGCCCTCCCTCCCAGCTGAGCTCAGCCCGGCTCCCCTCACACCAGCCTCTGCAGCCAGCCACCAGGAGGGCAGCTACCAGCCAGCCAAAGCCCCCCCGCGCCCTCTCGGGTGCCCCGCCCTGACTCACCGCCCCAGCCCAGGGTCCTGGGGGTGCTGGCGGGCCTGGCTGGGGCCCCACTCCGGGGAAAGGTGAGGCCAGATCATGGCGACAGACCCCTCGGGCTCACTGGCCAGAGGAAGGGGGTGGCCAGGTGGGGCTGGAAGACCCTCCAGCCGCTGGTCCTGGCGGAGGCTAACAGTGGCCCCAAAAGAAACAGGAAGGTCAACATGCCGGCCCGGATGCACAGCTCGGAACGCTCCAGACCCTCCCCTCTTGCCAGACACAAGGGCAGCCACACCGAGACCCCAGCCCCAGGCCACACCCACAGACAGAGCCACTGGAGACCAGGCTGGGATGGGGATGACGCTTGGGAACCCACCAGGGACCCCGGCTGCCCCCGAACCCTCTGGGCTCTCAGACACTGCCTGACTGGCATCTCCAGAGCGCACTGTGGAAGCCTCCCAGCCCCGTGTCCGCTGGTGAAGGTGGTGGAGGACTCTGGGGACATGGCACAGCACCCACACAGTACCAGCCCTGCCGGACGCCCACAGGTGAGCCCTAGATGTGACCTGCATCCAGCATGGGTTGGGAAAGGCAGCCCCAACACCCCTCAATCCAGGCTTGGGGCAAAGGGGAGGGGTGGGCAGGTGCCTTGGCCAAGGAGACCCCTGCCCAGGGCTACCAGACCCCTCCTCACAGGCAGGGCATCCAAATTTTCTGTGTCACCCACTAGCAATGTGCTCCCCTGTGACTCCAGACAGGACAGGCTGGACCTCCAACTCTGCCCTACAGGCAGGAAAACAGGCAGCCCTGGGAGGCTGGACAGAGTGCAACTGGGCCTAACTGGGAAGGATGTGGCTTCTTGTTCCCATCCCCAGGCACCTTTAAAATGAGCTTAGCCTGGCACCCAGGCAGGATCACTCAGTCCCCACACTCCCTCTAGAAAACGACCAAGAGGACCCCACCCTCTGGGTCACCCACCAAGGCCCTGGGGTACCCTGGGCCACAGCCATGAGCTGCCCCCACAGGGAGGCTCAGGTGCAGCTGCTGGCTCTGCTCACCCCCTGCACCCCCCAACCCAGACACCCTGACACCCCCAGGCCGTGGGAAAATGGCAAAGGACCACAGTGCCCTGCCCGCCCGCCTGCTGCAGGGAGAGCGGCTCCCTCAGACCCAGAGCGCTCTCGCTCAGGCCGGCGTGGGCATGCGCTCACAGAGAAGCTCGAGGCTGCCAGCGCACACAGGAAACGCCTTCTTCCGAGCCCACGTGCTGCACGTGTCTGCAGAATATTAACCTTTCAGGGGCTTTTCTCTCCTCATTAAAAGACTCCACAGTGTGGTCTGCATGGCGAGGGGACACACCGTGCTCCCAGGGGCAGGTCAAGGACGGCCCCCACTGGTGACACCACAAGAACAGAGGGGCCCACAATTCCTCTACGGGAAACAGGGACAGAGGGCCAGACATGCCCGGCCCAACAGGTCAAACATCATCTCTTATTTTGGGCCAGTGCAGACAACACGCCACGGGCACCGCCTTCACTGCTTGATCAAGGGTCGCTAAAAGTTGAGATTTCAGTCGGGCGCGGTGGCTCACACCTGTAATCCCAGCACTTTGGGAGGCCGAGGCGGGCAGATCACAAGGTCAGGAGTTTGAGACCAGCCTGGCCAATATGGTGAAACCCCGTCTCTACTTAAAATGCAAAAATTAGCTGGGTGTGGTGGTGGGCACCTGTAATTCCAGCTACTTGGGAGGCTGAGGCAGGAGAATCACTTGAATCCGGGAGGCAGAGGTTGCAGTGAGCCGAGATCACACCACTATACTCCAGCCGGTGTGACAGAGCAAGACTCCGTCTCAAAAAAAAAAAAAAAAAACAAGTTGAGATTTTAGTCAGGCATGGTGGCTCACGCCCATGATCCTAACGCTTTGGGAGGCCGAGGCAGGTGGATCCCTTGAGCTCAGGAGTTCAAGACCAGTCTGCACAACATGGTGAAACTCCATCTCTACAAAAAATACAAAAATTAGCCAGGCACGGTGGCGCACACTTGTGGTCCCAGCTACGTAGGGGGCTGAGTTTGGAAGATCCCTTGAGCCCAGGAGGTCAAGGCAAGCCACACAGGTGCCAAGGCAAGAGACCAAGGGCACAAGCTGTTCCGGTATAATAAAGAAAATATACACAATAAGAATATGTGAGAAATAGATTATAGATATGATTACATATACTATTAATCACAGTTGTAGCATTCCTCTTTATTCCAATATTATAATAATCTTTGTTCTGCAACTATAACCCAGGAAAAACCAGGTCACAGAGAGACAGGAGCTGAAGGGACACGGTGAGAAGTGACCAGCAGACAAGTGTGAGCCCGTCACGCCCGGACAGGGCCACTAGAGGGCTCCCCGGTCCAGCGGTAATGCCAGCGCCTGGGAAGACGCTCGCTACTTAGCGAACCTCGGTCTAGCGCTAGTGCCAGTGCCTAGAAAAGGCACCCGTTACTCAGCAGACCAGGAAGGGAGTCTCCCTTTCCCCGGGGAGTTAGAGAAGACTCTGCTCCACCACCTCTTGCGGAAGACCTGCCATCAGTCAGGCCCGCCCGCAGCCATCCGGAGGCCTGACCGTCTCCCTGTGACGCTGTGCTTCCGCGGTCACGCTCCTGGTCTGCTTTCACGTTCTGCCCTGTACATCTGGCTCCGCCTTCTAGATAGCAGTAGCAGAATTAGTGAAAGTACTAAACTCTTTGAAATGCATAGAATAACGACATAAGCTGTCCTCTCGTTCTGCCTCGGCTGCCAAACAGGGAAGGGCCTCCTGTCCGGTGGACACGTGACTCGCGTGACCTTACCTATCATTGGAGATGGCTCACGCTCCATACCCTGCCCCCTTGTCTTGTATCCAATACATAACAGCGCAGCCAGGCATTCGGGACCACTACCGGTCTCCGCGTCTAGGTGGTAGTGGTCCCCCCCGGGCCCAGCTGTCTTTTCTTCTATCTCTTTGTCTTGTGTCTTTATTTCTACGATCTCTGATCTCCACACACAAGGCAAAAAATCCACACGCCCAGTAGGGCTGGACCCTACAGTTACAGTGAGCCATGATGGCACCATTGCACTCCACACTGGGCAACAGAGCAAGATTCTGTCTCCATTAAAAAAAAAAAAAGTTGAGATTTCACATATAGAAAACATTTGAGACAGGATCTGGCTCCCTTGCCCAGGCTGGAGTGTGGTGGCTCCATCATGGCTCACTGTAGCCTCCACCTGCCGGGCTCAGGCAATCCTCCCACCTCAGCCTCCTGAGTAGCTGGGACCAAAGGTGTGCATCACCACACCAGGTAGTGTTTTGTATTTTTTGTGAGATGGGGTCTCACTATGTTGCCCAGGCTGGGCTCAAGAGATCCACCCCTCAGCCTCCCAAAGTGCTGGGATTGTAGGCGGAAGCCGCCGCACCCGGCAGTAACGTGTGTTAAGTAAACCTGTTCGTTAGCATTCCACCTCCCGTGAGCCTCGGGAAACACCAGGCTTCGGAAGTGATGCAGGCAGTCACGGAAGCGCTGGGCATCAGGGCACGGTTGGCATCCAGCACGGGATGGGGACAGAGTCCTGCAGAGGGCTTCACACCCGGCCCCAGCGACGCGATTCCCTACTGGGACCCACCTGCCCTGCAGCTGCCACCCCAGCCAGCAGGTGTGACCCCTGGTCACGGGCCACCCAGCCCAGAGCACAGAGACGCTGCCACCCCAGCCAGCAGGTGTGACCCCTGGTCACGGGCCACCCAGCCCAGAGCACAGAGACGGACACACGTCCCGCCCACAGAGACACCAGCAGCACGAAATTCAGAAATAAAGATATAATGAAAGACTTTTTGTTTTCCACAATAGGTTAAATACATACAATTGGTAAATTATAGAGCAATTCTGAATAAACCGATGGAAAAACAAACAAAGAGGAGCGCGCGCGGGCTGGGCTTGTCTGCCGCCCGCCTCTGGACACGGTGGGTTTCTTGCCGGCGGCCGCGACCCACCTCGACGCGATGCACCTGCGGCACATCCCACCCGGGCGAAGTCATGGAACCGACGGAGAAGAGGGGAGACGGCCGGACCCGGGGAGCCCCTGCCGGCTCAGGCGTCGTTCCCGGGCCGGGGTCGCCCTCTGCCATCTTCCGTGGAGAGCGAACCCCGGGCCGGCGCCGTTACCTACGGTGAAGACCGGCGCAGGGGGCGCGGGATGGGATGTGAGCGGGGCCCCGAGCGCACGGGGCCAGCCTGCCGGTCGTGGCGGCCTCCCGCAGGGACTCCGGTCCTCCGCCTTCCGCCAGCACAGGACGGGCTCTGGGCCACCGGACTTAAGGAATTCGGGGGAGCGGCTCTGCGGGTACCCGAGGCCCCCGCGCCTGCAGCCCCGAGGGGCGCCCAGGAGGCCCCGCCCCGCCCCGCCCTCGCCCCCGCGGCCGCCGCGGTCAAGGGCGACACCTTGTGGTCGGAGCGGGCAGGTCCTGGCTCCACGACCGCCGAAGGCCCCGCGCACTTTCCAGAAGGAGCGCGTTTCACCCTGACCGTAAACACGTTCGCAAATGCTGGGACCAAAGCCCATCTCCCTGGATGCTGAGCCACGGCTGTCGCTGCCCGCTAAGCCCCGTCACCGCACGGCCAGGCCCGGCCAGCTCCACGCGCCCGCCTCCCCCGCCGGAGCCCGCAGCCCCAGGAGCGCACGCGCAGCCGCGTCGGCAGCGAGTCTGTTCCTAAGTGACCACATCTAACAGAATGAAAAACGGGTTTACTAAAACAGCTCCAAAGACAACACGGAAGAGAAGCTACAAACCCAGCGCACGAGCGGCCCATCCACGCCGGCCCCAGCGGCGCGAGGCCGGGGCAGGCCTGAGTCTCGGTCTCCTCCAAAGCCCGGTCACACATTTTGGTTTTCGCTTCCCCTTTCAGGCTTTTAAACGCTCAACCCAGGAGCCTGGTGGGTCCGCCGGTGCCGGGCAGTGTGTCCAGCCTGCCCAGGTCACGCTCTGGCGCGCGGTGCCCTCGCTGGCGCCTCGGGTCTGGGCGCCCGGGCCTCACTCCTGCGCGATGCTCCTCAGCACGTACTTGACCGTGTAGGCAAAGGCTGCAAACCCGACTATAACAAACAAGTTCGCCAGGGCGCCGCCCAGCAGTCCGTGGTGCCGGTTGGCCTGCTGGAGCCCCGCGAGGTTCGGGACGGCCCCCGGCGCATGCCCGTTGAGAAGCTGAATCCCATTCTGTACGAGGTGCGTCTCCCCGTCTGGAACCACGTCTGGCAAGGGAAGAGTCTGGGGTTTGCTACTGAGTTCGTCTTGTGCTTTCTGTTTTTGTTTAATTTCCTAAGAGAGAAACAGCGAGAAACGCAGCTGGTCTCCAACCAGCGCCTCAGGACCAGCACTCCGGTCCTCAGGAGCTCACAGTCCACCACCAAGAACCCAGCCCTAGGCCGTGTCACATCCCGACCCCATCTCACAGGTGGGGGCCCGAGCGTGGCTGGCCTCACCGGCCCTGTGCCTCTTGGCCCCTGCACTCAGGCAGGCCAGAGTAAGGCTGAGCCACAGAGGCCGAGACCAGGGAGCACTCCAGTCCCACACGGCAGCTGCTGTGCCTCCCAGCCATCCCCCGACCACCCAGGTGGCCGCTCAGGCCCACGAGTGCAAAAGGCCCAGCTCCCCGCCCGCCAGCACAGCTGTCCGCAGGCCACCCCCCAGGGCCCAGGCCTTCTGCCTCCCCCGCCTCGGGGCTCCTGGGGGAGAGGAGCCACACCCTGAGGAGGTCTGCAGCTTCAGGACCCAGATTTTACTCTTTGGAAAGAGGTGAAACTGAAGTGTTTTAACACAGGGGAAGGCGAAACCCATTTCCGACTTTCTCTTTCTTACCTCCACAACTTCAGGAAATAATTCACAAAAGACTTTATCTTTCAAATTGAACGCTAAACTCTGCGCTGCCAGTTGTCTTTTCTAGGAAGGAAGAGAATGGAATCAGCCAGAAAACTAATTTCAATTCTTTCAAAATTATAAAAGCAGATGATTTCAAAGTCAAGGGTTGCAGTCTTCATGCTGCAGAAAGCACTTAATAAGCACACTCTTCACAGCAAACTCAGTCTTATAAAGGCTTCTTAATCTTCTCATCAATTAATGATATCACACTCGATTCCTATTAAAAATAGAAAAATAAACACCAGCTAACAAAAGCACTGTGCTCCCGGCTGAAAAGGCCCCCGCCGTCTGTGCGACTGGCACTGCCTCGGCCCACCCCAAGATCCCGAGGAGGAGCCACTGGCGGGTGTGGATGAGGCTGGAGGTGAAGAAAAGCAAGACCCAGAGACAGCGGGGAACATGAGGCCACAGAGCGAAGCAGTCTCCACCACGGTGCCTGGGACAAGGGGTGCCTGGGACAAGGTGGGAACTCCACCCAGCCCCGCCTGCTGAGAAGAAAGGCAGCTGCAACTCAGGAACAGAACACAGCCCCAGACACAAGGCTGATGGCCCACAAGGGAGAGGCGCTCGAAAGCTCACCGTGAAGTCCGACGTCTCTATACTGCCCAGGGTGGGGCCCTTCTCCACCATGAAGCTCAGGAGCCCGGTCAGGATGGTGGAGACAGACCAGGCTGGGTTCCACGTGTCCGGGTGGAAATCCGTGATAGAAAGACACAGCCTGCGAAACAGGGGCCCTGTCAGTGCACACTCCCCACTGCGGCCAGAAAGCTTCCACGGCACCCTCCAGGCACCTTACCTGGTGTTGCACTTAAATCTTCCATTGGGAGTTATCATATAAATACTAGGAGGTTTGAAAGGAAATTCTCTGGGAAAAATTAGTTTTCCATGATAATAGCCACCTACATGGAAACAAAACAAAGAGCCTTGTTGTCCTCCACAGCAGGGGCTCCTGGAGACCTTGTCCCCATCCCCACACCACCCCGCCCCCCAGCTCAGCTCCTGAGTCCTCACTGCCCTTCCGTGCTGAGCCGGCTCCCAGACTCAGTCCCCCACTGACCTTACTCTCCAGTGCCACTCCTGTCATGACCCACCCACCGTCATGACCACCCAGACCCAATGCCCCTCCCCACCCACCCTACCCGTACCCACATGACTGGACCCAGACCCCCCACTTCCCCGGGAGCTCAAGACCCCCACAGCTACCGCACACCTCTCCCCCTGGAGCGTCCACACACCCACACCAAGAGCAGAGGGTCGGGAGAGGCAGGCAGGCCTCCTTGCAACACCCTCAGCACATCAGGAGCTCCAGGCCCAGCTGAGGCTGCCCCTCCCAGGACTCAGGTCCAGACCCAGCGACTCTCCAGCATTGTTCGCTTCCCCGACCAATCGCACCCAAAGGCCAGCAAAACCCACCTCAAACACACCACTCTCCACCACACCCCCCTCCAAGTTCTGCCAAATGCCCCCGCCCTGACCTGAACCCCTGGATTCGGGCCTCATCCATGGCTGTTCCCACGTCCTCCCCTCCCAAGCTCTCGAATCCACCCGACCAGGCTTTCTCCCTGGCCTACCAAACCTGACCTGAAGGTCGACCTCAGGGTCACCCACACGTACCCACTGGTGGTGTGTTTTTTTTTTTTTTTTTTTTTTTTGAGACAGAGTCTCGCTCTGTCACCCAGGCTGGGGTGCAGGGGCGTAACCTCTGCCTCCCGGGTTCAAGCGATTATCCTGCCTCAGTCGCCTGAGTAGCTGGAACTTGAGTAGCTGGAACTACAGGCGCCTGCCACCACACCTGGCTAATTTTTTTTAAATTTTAGTAGAGATGGGGTTTTACTGTGTTAGCCAGGATGGTCTCTATGTCCTGACCTCATGATCCGCCCGCCTCGACCTCCCAAAGTGCTGGGATTACAAGCGTGAGCCATCTCGCCCGGCCCTCCCACTGGTTTCTGACCACCCAACGGCATAGCCTTATCAGGGGCCACTCCTGGCTCTGCCTCTCCAAGGCCCCAACCTGGTCTAGCTCCTCCCTCCCCACCCCCTCTTCCCACTCCAGCCAGCCCCTCTTCACCCACCCAAGCACAGGGCGCTCTCCCCTTAGTCCTGGCATCTTCCTGGAGTCGCCCCAGTTTCACGGCCTCCCATCAGGAGTCCTGGAATGGCTGCTCAGCCACTGCCCCCACGGTGCACCCACAGGCCCCCTGCACACTCCAGGCCACTACACTGACCGTCCACAGCACAGCGCCCAGACGCCCCCATCCAGGACAGAATTCCGGCCACTTCCACCAAATGGCAACTTGGAAACTCCATCCTCCTGGTACCACACCCACGCAATGAGCAAATCCTGTTGGCTCCACCTTCAAATCAATCTAGATCCGCACACCCTGCATGGCCTCCCCCGGCCCTGCTCCCGGACCCTCCACAAGCTGCCTCGTGGCAGCCCCGCCCCAGCCCGAGGCCCACACCCTGGCTGCCCAGGCTGCACCTGGAGTTGGTTGGAAATTCAGAGCTTGGGGCCAACCCCAACCAGAGCACAAGTGCATGAGCCAGGACTCCCCGGCCACACCTGCATGCGTGTGCGCATGTCTATGCGTGTGCATGCCGTCAGGACGCGCGTGCGTGCATGTGTGTTGCATGTGCATGTGTGTGCATGCCATAAGGACACATGCATGTATGTCTATGTGTGTGCATGTGCATGCCATCAGGTTTGAGGAGCACTGGCCTCTGTCCTCCCTTCGGGCTCCCTGTGCACAATCCTGCCCCAATGCGAGTTCCCAAATCGTCGCGGGCTCTTCTGCTCCAGAGCCAGCCTGTGTAGGATGCAGCACCCCTGCCCCTAGGGCGCTTCACGTCTTGCAGGGAACTCTCATCGTTTTAGGCCACCTCGGGATCCACTCTGAATCTAGGCTGGACTTTCTCTGACCAGAAGCGGGGCTGTCACCCAGGACAATTTTCAGTTCACATCCCCCTTCCTCGAGCTGACCCACGCAGACGCCCATGCTACGCACTGTACCCTGGTGACCCCCCCGTGTCCCCACAGGCCCCACGCCCCACATGGACTATGCAGCCACAAAACAAGAGTCCCCCACAGTCACAGTGTGGCCACACGGCAGCCACACCACAGAGACCCCCCCCAGTCACAGCGTGACCACACCGCAGATTCCACTTTATTTTTTTTTTTGAGACGGAGTCTCACTGAGTCGCCCAGGCTGGAGTGCAGTGGCGCGATCTCAGCTCACTGCAAGCTCCGCCTCCCGGGTTCACGCCATTCTCCTGTCTCAGCCTCCCGTGTAGCTGGGACTACAAGCGCCGCCACCGCGCCCGGCTAAGTTTTGTATTTTTAGTAGGGATGGAGTTTCACCGTGTTAGTCAGGATGGTCTCGATCTCCTGACCTCATGATCCGCCCATCTCGGCCTCCCAAAGTGCTGGGATTACAGGCGTGAGCCACCGCGCCCGGCCCACTTTATTCTTTAGAAAAATTGTTTTAACTGTTCCAGGTCCTTTGCCTTTTCATGTAAATTTTAGAATAAGCCTGTGTAGTACAGAAACTGAGATTTTGTTAGGACTGTGTGAAATCTACAGATTAACTCAAGGGGAATTATTTAACAACATTTGCAGGAAGCCAGCTCTGAACTGTCAGAGTGGGCATGCCTGGGCAGAACAGCCACGGAGCCCAGTGCACGGAGGGGACACAGCTAACGCACGCCAGGCCAGAATGACATGGACCTGGCACAGAAGCCACCAACAAGGCAGGAAGAGGGGTCAGAAATCCCCAAGTCAGGAAGCCATCGTCAGCAGCATCAGATACCAGAGGCTAAGAAACTGAGGACTGAGAACAGCCCCTTGGCAAGTGGCAGTTCAGAGGGGTTCCCTGGAGACTGAAGGAGAGCAGAGGGCAGGGCTGCAAACAGCAGAAGGCATCCCCCAGCGAGGGGAGGGCCGCAGGGATGGGAGCAGCAGTGCCAGAGGGGAAGAGGGAGGGGCAGTAGGAACACACCTGCCTCTGAAGTGAGGCTTTCCTGAGACCCAGGACCAGCACAGAGCCACACAACGGAAGGGATGGGAAGGGACCAGGATAAGTGCACAAGTGACAGGGTTGGGGCCGGCAACGGCCCCACCACACGCAGGGGCTGCCCCTCTTCTCCCAACTGTGTCCAGCCCTGTCGGGGGAGCAGCTTTTCTCCACCAGCGACTGACCTGGCTGGTGATGCTGAGGGAGGCGGGGTGTAGATACAGAACTAATATTCATCATTTATTTCAAAAAAACTAAAATCACAAAACAAAAGTAAAGCTGGCATAATTTTGCTTGTCAAAGACCACCACTCATTTTGTTTTTGTTTTTTTTTTGAGACAGAGTTTCGATCTTGTCACCCAGGCTGGAGTGCAGTGGCGCGATCTCGGCTCACTGCAAGCTCTGCCTCCTGGGTTCAAGCGATTCTCCTGCCTCAGCCTCCCGAGTAGCTGGGACTACAGGCGCCCACCACCACGCCCGGCTAATTTTTTGTGTTTTTTTAGTAGAGACGAGGTTTCACCATATTAGCCAAGACAGTCTCAATCTCCTGATGAGTTCTGCTCTTGTCACCCAGGCTGGACTGCAACAGCATGACCTCAGCTCACTGCAACCTCTGCCTCCAGGGTTCAAGTGATTCTCCTGCCTCAGCCTCCCGAGTAGCTGGGACTACAGGCATGAGCCACCATGCCCGGCTAATTTTGTATTTTTAGTAGAGATGCAGTTTCTCCATGTTGGTCAGGCTGGTATCGAACTCCTGACCTCAGGTGATCCGCCCGGTTCAGCCTCCCAAAGTGCTGGAATTACAGGCGTGAGCCACTGCGCCCAGCAGTGGTTGATTCTTCAAATCAGCTGAAGGCACACAGACTCATCGTAACAAGTAACACGCCCTGGACACTGCTCCCGGGCCTTATCTCGCCATGGCCTGCTGGCATCCCCAGCGCTGTCACGGTCCATGGCGCTAGGATCAAGTGCCTGCCCTACAGATGGGCTCCTGCCCTCCGGCTGCCCTAGTTGCAGATGAACCCAGAACTGGGATTCCTGGGCCAAAGGAGAGTCCACGGGTGTGGCTGTGAGAACTCGGCCAAAGTGCCTTCAGGAGAGCCTTTTCTTTTTTTTTTTTGAGACGGAGTCTGGCTCTGTCGCCCGGGCTGGAGTGCAGTGGCTGGATCTCACTCACTGCAAGCTCCGCCTCCCGGGTTCCCGCCATTCTCCTGCCTCAGCCTCCCGAATAGCTGGGACTACAGGCGCCGCCACCTCGCCCAGCTAGTTTTTGTATTTTAATAGAGACGGGGTTTCACCGTGTTAGCCAGGATGGTCTCAATCTCCTGACCTCGTGATCCGCCCGTCTCGGCCTCCCAAAGTGCTGGGATTACAGGCGTGAGCCACCGCGCCCGGCCAGGAGAGCCTTTTTCATTCTTACCCACCCACAACCCTCCCGACAGTCCAAAGCAGGGGTTTGCAAACCACCTTCTAGCAGCAGCACTTTCCTCTAGTGAAATCTCACCCAAAGCCTCCACACACAGGCAAACAGAGCCTGCTGCTCCAGCCACCTGAAGCCGGGGACCTGCGGCTGGACAGCCAACTGCTGACCTGGCCCTGCTGTGCCTTGCACTTGCCGGTGGGACAGTATCCATGGGCACGCTGACTCCTGACCTGGCCCAGACCAAGGCTGGCGCCCGCCTCCACCAAAGGCCCCAGAAACTTGCTGACAGCTCCAGCATCTACTCTGTAAATGACACCCAGGACTCTAGGTGGTGTCTGCTGACCTAGAGGGGTCAGGCTGCTGGATCGGCCTTGGTAGCTAATGAAGGACTGAGGTGCTGGGCAGGTCCTGCAGCCTCCCAAAGCCCCAGATGCCACCACACAGGGGTACTTCCGCTTAGCTCAGAGACCGTCCTGGGGATCGCGAGACCCTGGGGGCGCCCAGCACAGAGGGCATATTGAATACATATGTCTCTCCTTTGATGATATGCACCAGGTCTTAAGAAACAGTAGAACAGGCCAGCTTCAGTGTTTACCCCAGTCTGGTTTTCTCGGCTGTGGCCCTATGGTGTCAGAGGCTGGTGAACACAGACGCTACGGGCGGCCCCGTGGGCTGAGACACATCAGCAGAGCAAACACTTCCAGCGCGTGAAAAAGCAGACAAGGATGAGTTCCAACTAAGCCAATTCAACTAGCGCACATCCAAAGTAGAAAGGCTGCTGTTTGCAAATAAAAGATGTTGAACAGGCAAGGTTGATCCAGAATATAAAAACGGCCTGGTGTTCTTCTACCTAAGTACAGAATCCTTACCTTCGTAAGGGGTCATCTCTGGGCCTCGGACGACATAGTGCCTAAGGGAGAGAAGAAAATTACTTGGGATTTGGAGACAGCAAATTCTCCAAAACCTGAAGCATTCCAAGCCTGGGGTTTATAGGACCCAGTCAAAATTACATTCACATTCAGGCAGTGAACAGATGCAGGTGAAATGTCACACAGCCACACAGCTTCAAAGCTCCCAGTCTCTTCTACTGTGGGTGCTTTCAGTCTCTTTGTAACAGGATCTTAAAGACTATACTTTATATGTTTATCATAAAATACCTTTGTTTCTACAATATAGTTAATCCTAATTATTAATAACTGAAATCTTAAATAAATTTTAATTTCACAGTACGTTACTAAGATGTACTTGAAGACGGTAATCCCAGCACTTTGGAAGGGCATGGTGGGAAGATCACTTGAGCCCAGGAGTTTGACACCAGCCTAGGCAACACAGCAAGACCTCACCTTTATTTAAAAAAAAAAACAGCCAGGCATGGTAGTGCATGCCTGTGGTCGCGGCTACTCATGAGGCTGAGGCGGGAGGATGCCTGAGCCAGGAGTTTCAGGCTGCAGTGAGCTATGGCTGCTGCCACATCCCATCTGCACAACAGAGTGAGACCCTATCTCCAAGGAAAAAACGATGTACTTTAAAATGTATATTCTTTTTTTTTTTTTTTTGAGACGGAGTCTCGCTGTGTCGCCCAGGCTGGAGTGCAGTGGCCGGATCTCAGCTCACTGCAAGCTCCGCCTCCCGGGTTCACGCCATTCTCTTGCCTCAGCCTCCCGAGTAGCTGGGACTACAGGCACTGCCACCTCGCCCGGCTAGTTTTTTTGTATTTTTTAGTAGAGACGGGGTTTCACCGTGTTCGCCAGGATGGTCTCGATCTCCTGACCTCGTGATCCGCCCGTCTCGGCCTCCCAAAGTGCTGGGATTACAGGCTTGAGCCACCGCGCCCGACTAAAATGTATATTCTTAAATGTACTTATACATAATGTGTTTTCTGGTATCACACACACAGGCTAAACAGAACACAGCCAGTGATGTGGGGCCGGCTCTGTGCCCCAGCCGTTTTTCATGCTCCTGGAAAAACCATGAGTGACTTAAGCAGCTGTCCTGGAGAAGGAACAGGAACTGCCGTGATTGTCCCCAAAACCACAGTCCCCACACGGAGCCCACCCTCAGACCAGAGGCAGCAGCAAACCGACTAACCCCTCCTCCACACAAATAAACAAGGCTTCTGCTTCACGGAAAGAGGTGTCTGGGCTTTACAGATTCCCAAACCAAACAGAAGCGCACAGAGATGGAAAGTAAAGCCAGCTAGAAATGCCAGAAACCAGACACGGCTGCAACTGCCAACACCAGCCAACACCAGCCAGCATCTTTCCCCTTGCTCTCCCCCAGGACATGTGTGACATCAGTTTAAAACTAACGGGGGCCCAGGCTTAGTGGCTCACATCTGTAACCCCAGTGCTCCGGGAGGCCGAGGTGGGTGGATCACCTGAAGTCAGGAGTTCGAGACTAGCCTGGTCAACATGGCGAAACTCCGTCTCTACTAAAAATACAAAAATTAGGCTGGGCGCGGTGGCTCACACCTGCAATCCCAGCACTTTGGGAGGCCGAGGCAGGTGGACTGCCTGAGGTCAGGAGTTCGAGACCAGCCTGGGCAATACGGTGAAACTCCATCTCTACTAAAAATACAAAAATTAGCTGGTCATGGTGGCGCACACCTGTAATCCCAGCTCGGGAGGCTGAGGCAGGAGAATTGCTTGAATCTGGAAGACGGAGGTTGCAGTGAGCCGAGATGGCGCCGCTGCACTCCAGCCTGAGGGACAAAAATACTCAAAAGAAAATACTAATGGGATGATGTGATGCGTGCTATCTGCCAGCTGATATGTTTTCTTCAAAAAATGCCATTATCATGTGTCAGTGGCCCAGGAACCCAGTGACTCCGAGCTCAGCACACGATGCACCCAGGAGTGTGGCCTTAAGTTGTTCCTGTACCCAATTCCTGTGCCCAAGCTGCGAACACTGGGAAGAAATAAAGAAGTCACTCTCTTCCTGAGACAGAGCCTAGCAGCCTTGGGGCGGCCGAGACAAGATGGGATCCATGTGGCCCACAGCGCACCCCACAGGCCTTTCCTGGGAAAGCACGCTTCTCTCAGGGAGGGGAGAGACCTGTGGAGGCCCTGCCAGGGGCTCCCGCAGCACAGGCCTGACACTGACATTGTCCTCCCGGGTCAGGTGCCACCACCTGACAACCGGGGCTTACTGCCTCAACAGTACACGCAACGTGGTCTACGCTGAGCCCCTGCTCTCCTGGAAGTCCGGTATTTTGGTATTTTGGCAGGTGCCAGGCAGAGGATGCCTAGGACCAGCCCCATAAAGTTCCTGGGCCTTCCCCTAAAACGTTTCGGTTTCCAATGAGCTTCTCTGGTCAACATTCCACACGCGCCGTCCAAACCCAAGCCTGCTGCTGGGAATGGAGCACAGAGACTTTGCCCCACGTGCCTCTTCCACTGCTGTTTTCTCTCCGTAATTTGTGTGTGTGCGTGCGTGTGTGCGTGCACGCGCGCGCGCGCGCGTGTATGTGTGTGGCGGAGTCTCGCTCTCTCCAGGCTGGAGTACACTGGCGCGATCTCAGCTTACCGCAACCTCCACCTCCCGGGTTCAAGCAATTCTCCTGCCTCAGCCTCCCAAGTAGCAAGTAGCTGAGATGACAGGCACACGTCACCATGCCCAGCTAATTTTTGTATTTTTAGTAGAGAACGGGTTCCACCATGTTGGCCAGGCTGGTCTCGATCTCCTGACCTCGTGATCCACCGGCCTCGACCTCCCACAGTGCTGGGATTACAGGCTGAGCCCCCGCGTCCAGCCTCTCTCCGTAATATTAATGGTGAGTATTTCTTTGTGACTCATCCAACCTGCACAGGGTCTTGGGGATGCCTGACCCACAGACTTGTGGGAAACGATTCCCCACACGATGAAGGCGTCCTCGCAACCAGGGAGGCGGCGGCTACCGTGGAACTTGTCCCTCGCACCTGCCAGCAATGTCCTGGGGGGCCACATCTGATTTTCAGCACTGGGGGCAGAGAGCACTCTGGTGGCCAAGGGGCTCTGCCTCACCCTGGGTATCCTCCACCTGCCTGGGCTGGGCCTCCTCTGTGAGCCAGAGAAGGTGGACCCCTGACCAAGCAGAAACACACTTCCTTTCAACTCACTGAAGTATCTTTTCTCTGGAATTTAAAAAATTAGGCCAGGCATGGTGGCTCATGCCTGTAATCCCAGCACCTTAGGAGGCTGAGGCAGGCAGATCACCTGGGATAAGGAGTTTGAGACCAGCCTGACCAATGTGGTGAAACCGCATCTCTCCTAAGACAGGAGAATTGCTTGAACCTGGGAGGCAGAGATCACAGTGAGCCGAGATCATGCCATTGCACTCCAGCCTGGGCAACAGAGCAAGACTGTGTCTCAAAAAAATAAGTAAGGCTGGACGCAGTGGCTCACGCCTATAATCCCAGAACTTTGGGAGGTCGAGGCGGGCGGATCACGAGGTCAGGAGATTAAGACCATCCTGGCTAACACAGTGAAACCCCATCTCTACTAAAAATACAAAAACAAAAAACTAGCCGGGCATGGTGGTGGGCACCTGTAGTCCCAGCTACTCATGAGACTCAGGCCAGAGAATGGCGTGAACCCGGGAGGCGGAGCTTGCAGTGAGCCGAGATCGCGCCACTGCACTCCAGCCTGGGCGATAGTGGTAGACTCTGTCTCAAAAAAATAAATAATTAAAAAATAAATAAATAACTTTTTTTTTTTTCTTGAGACGGAATCTCGCTCTGTCCCCCAGGCTGGAGTGCAGTGGTATGATCTCGGCTCACTGCAAGCTCCGCCTCCCAGGTTCATGCCATTCTCCCGCCTCAGCCTCCCAAGCAGCTGGGACTACAGGCACCCGCCAACACGCCAGACTAATTTTTTGTACTTTTAATAGAGACGGGATCTCACCATGTTAGCCAGGATGGTCTCAATCTCCTGACCTCGTGATCTGCCCGCTTCGGCCTCCCAAAGTGCTGGGACTACAGGTGTGAGCCACCACGCCCGGCCATGACTTTTTTTTTTTAAAGATCAAAATATAAAACATCCTCATATTTTCCTTCCTTTTTTTTTTTTTTTTTTTTTTTTTTTTTTGAGACAGAGTTTCACTCTTGTTGCCCAGGCTGGAGTGCAGTGGCGTGATCTCGGCTCACTGCAACCTCTGCCTCCCAGGTTCAAGAGATTCTCCCATCTCAGTCTCCCGAGTAGCTGGGATTACAGGCGCATGCCATCATGCCCAGCTAATTTTTGTATTTTTGGTAGAGACGGGGTTTCACCATGTTGACCAGGCTGGTCTCAAACTCCTGACCTCAGGTGATCTGCCCGCCTCAGCCTCCCAAAGTGCTGGGATTACAGGCGTGAGCCACCATGCCCGGGCTCTCACGCTTTACTTCTTACCAAATTACTAGCAGACCTGTCATGGCGGTGTTTCTACAGAGCGGTATGCACTCTCACACTCTATGCTTCAAAGGGGGAGAGTCACCATGAGGTGAACGCTTATGAGGCACAAGTCCTCTCGTTGTCAGCCTGAGGGTCGGGGCACCTGGCCCAAGCCAGTGCCAGGGACAGGAGTATCGGATCCTAGTCCAAGCCAAAACAGGCTGATTCCCGTATCCAGAAGCAAAGACCAGAGTCTGGAAAGGCAGTTTCTCCTCTAAGTGCCTGGAGCACACATCAGCAGCAGCTGTGAGCCCTGCATACCTGGACCCCTCCCCCAAGGACCCCACACCAGAGATTCTCTCCAGCCCCAGCCTGAGGCAACCTGGACCCCTCCCCCAAGGACCCCACACCAGAGATTCTCTCCAGCCCCAGCCTGAGGCAACCTGGACCCCTCCCCCAAGGACCCCACACCAGAGATTCTTTCCAGCCCCAGACTGAATCAAGCAGGGTTCTGTGACATCCCCAGCATGCGTCCATTGGGAAAAGACCGGAGAGTGTCCACCGGCCTCTGGGCACCCACTCACCCCTGGGGAGGGTGCAGGAGCACCTTGCCAATGCCATGACTGGGGCACCAGGCTCACCCAGCCAGGCCAGCAGAGGCCTGCGTGGCAGCGAGAGTCAGTGCAAGGTGATCAGTGGCGCAGCCTTACCACTCCAGAATATTCGAAGGGAGGGGCTCGGCACAGATGTAGGGCACTGGGTCTTTCTTAATGCGAAGGTAGTCCTGCTTCAGCCTCTGGGTTGCTGTGGTTGGAGCCCTCTTATTGCTGGTGCTGCTCATCTGTTAAAAACAATGTCTACACTGACAAAGAAAAGTGGTGCTGGCCACAGCTCTCCCCCCAACGCGGCTCCACTCCCGTTTCTGCAGCCCACCACTCATTCAGGGCCCAGCTGTAACGTACACACCTCAGCCCAGTCACCGAGAGTCACAGCTCACAGGTCACCCTGACTTGCCACCTGCCCAGATACCCAGAGGCCCTGCGGCTTCTCTTTTCCCATCTGTCCCGCCACCGCCTTCATTGACACAACGTACAGCTCAAGTACAAAGATGAGGAGAAACCCAAAGCCGGGCTCCCGTCCTCAAAGAACTCACACAGGGATACACTTACGGGGCCTGAGGTGGTGCTAAGGCCACAGCCTCAGACCAGCTCCTGAGGGCAGCTACTTGCACCTTCCAACTCTGAGCTCACTGACGGAGAATCCACACCATGGAAACGGGCAGGCACCACCGCCAGCCCCTCCACTGCACCCAGAAGCTGCCCAACGTTTACCACTGGCCACAAGCAAAAGGAGCCGCAGAATGGGGAAGCCTCTGCGGCTGGAGTGACGAAGACGCTGGAGACTCCGAGGCACTCGCTGGGCAGAGGAGCAGCTGTCTTCCTGGTAGAAGGGGCCACAGGTGAACAGGCCACACCTGAGAAAGTCCAGTGTGCAGGGGCCCAAGCACAGTGAGGGCACGGATAAGACTGGCCAGGGAGGCAGAGCCAGGGCATAAGGGTTTCTTATTTTTTGTGAGACAAGGTCTTGCTCTGTCGCCCAGGCTGGAGTCACTGCAGCCTTGACCGCCTTGGCTCAAGCAATCCTACCACCCCAGCCTCCTGAGTAGCTGAGACTACAGACGCGTGCCACCACGCCTAGCTAATTTTTTATTTTTGGTAGAGATGGGATCTCACTGTGTTGCCCAAGCTGGTCTCAAACTCCTGGCCTCAAGTGATTCTCACGCCTCAGCCTCCCGAAGTGCTAGAATTACAGGCATGAGCCACTGCAACCTGGGCCCCACAGGGGTTTTGAGTCCAAGCCTTAAGGCAGATCGTATCTTCTGTTAGGAAGGTCACTCTGGTGGCTCCAGGTGGGACATTTAAGACAGCACTGCAGGCCGAGCACGGAGCGTGAGGCACCATCACGCAAGAGAAGAGGCTGGATCAGGGACCCCAAGGCCCCTCAGCCATGCCTGAGGCTGGGGAGAGGGGTGGTGATAAAAACAGGACTCCCCGATGCATCAGACTAGCTCCAACTCAAACCTCTTTTATTTATATTTATTTTTTTTAAGACAGAATCTTCACTGTTCACTGCCCAGGCTGGAGTGCAGTGGCGTGATCTCCGCTCACTGCAACCTCTGCCTCCCAGGTTCAAGCGATTCTCCTGCCTCAGTCACCCAAGCAGCTGGGATTACAGGCACTTGCCACCACACTAGGCAATTTTTTTTTGTATTTTTAGTAGAGACGAAGTTTCACCATGTTGGTCAGGCTGGTCTCGAACTCCTAACCTCAGGTAATCTGCCCACCTCAGCCTCCCAAAGTGCTGGGATTACAGGCGTGAGCCCCCCGTGCCCAGCCATGGCCACACGCTTTAATAAGGTCCCTGGACATCAGTGGTGATCAATAATGGCCAGTGACCAGTGATCTCCATCCTGACCTCCCAGTTTCCACAAACCTGAAGCCGACTCCATCAGCTTCCCTGCTGATATGCTTTGGCTGTGTCCCCATCCAAATCTGATCTTGAATTGTATTCCCGTAATCTCCCATGTCGAGGGAGGGACCTGGTGGGAATTTATCTTGAACTGTAATCTCCATAATCTCCCATGTTGAGGGAGGGACCTGGTGGGAGGTGATTGGATGGTGGAAGTGGTTTGCCCCAAGCCGTTCTCAGGAGAGCTGACAGTTTACAAGGCAGCGTTCAAGGCAGTGTTCGCTGCTCTTGCCCGCTCTCTTGCCCGCTGCCATGTAAAACATGCCTCTTTCCCTTCCGCCATGGTTGTAAGTTTCCTGAGGCCTCCCTGGCCGTGCGGAACTGTGAGTCCATTAAACCCCTTTTCTTTATAAATTACTTTATTTATTTATTTTTTTATTTATTTATTTATTTTTTTTTTTTTTGAGATGGAGTCTCGCTCTGTCACCCAGGCTGGAGTGCAGTGGCCGGATCTCAGCTCACTGCAAGCTCCGCCTCCCGGGTTCATGCCATTCTCCTGCCTCAGCCTCCCGAGTAGCTGGGACTACAGGCGCCTGCCACCTCGCCCGGCTAAGTTTTTGTATTTTTAGTAGAGACGGGGTTTCACTGTGTTAGCCAGGATGGTCTCGATCTCCTGACCTCGTGATCCGCCCGTCTCGGCCTCCCAAAGTGCTGGGATTACAGGCTTGAGCCACCGCGCCCGGCCTATTTTTTTATTTTTTGAGACAGAGTCTTGCTCTGTCGCCCAGGCTGGAGTGCAGTGGCCGGATCTCGGCTCACTGCAAGCTCCGCCTCCCGGGTTCACGCCAGTCTCCTGCCTCAGCCTCCCGAGTAGCTGGGACTACAGGCACCCGCCACCTCGCCCGGCTAGTTTTTTGTATTTTTTAGTAGAGACGGGGTTTCACCGTGTTAGCCAGGATGGTCTCGATCTCCTGACCTCGTGATCCGCCCGTCTCGGCCTCCCAAAGTGCTGGGATTACAGGCTTGAGCCACCGCACCCGGCCTTCTTTATAAATTACTGAGTCTCGGGTACATCTTTATAGCAGCATGAGAACCAACTCACACACCTGCAGACAGCCACACACTCTACCGCCCTTCAGTCTCCGCCTGCAAGAGATCTCCAGACTTGGACTCTCTGACTCGTTTATTCCTTCTCAGAGAATCATCACCAGTGGCCTGTTCAGTGTCTGTTCCCAACCTGAGGATGGCGATGGCCAGGGCTTGGCTGCTCACCCCACACACCCAGGGCCTGGAGTGCAGAGCTCAGCCAGGGCACCCACAGCGTGCTCCCAAATGTGTAGCCGAGGCACCACCCCCGACCCTGCGTCTTGTTCTGGGGTCCCTGACTCTTGCAATCCTTGTTCACCACATCCTTCCCACTCCCATTATCCTCTCTAATGCAGAATGGCGTCACTTCTTCCATCAGCACCACAGCAGCCTCCCAACTCCCTCCATGAGTCCAGAAGGTCTGAGCTTCTAGTCTCTTCCCATCTCAAGGCCCTCTTGTACCCCTAAGTCCTCCCATCTCAAGGCCCTCTTGTACCCCTAAGTCCTCCCATCTCAAGGCCCTCTTGTACCCCTAAGTCCTCCCATCTCAAGGCCCTCTTGTACCCCTAAGTCCTCCCATCTCAAGGCCCTCTTGTACCCCTAAGTCCTCCCATCTCAAGGCCCTCTTGTACCCCTAAGTCCACACACTGTTCTGATCACCCACTCCCCCAACCACCCTTCAGGATGCTCCACAGTCAAGCAAAGAAAAATCAGCACCTCCTCCTGCCTGCCAGCCCCTTGACAGAGCGGCCCCAGTCAGCCCTCCCCGTTTCCAACTCCCAGGACCCAGCACAGCCCGGGCCCCACTCCAAACCCCTGACCGACACACTCCTTCTCACTGCTGCTTCCCAGCCTAGACTCTACTGGAAACTCCCCTAGGCCCTTCCGGGCCACCGCCTTCAGAGGCCTCCCTGATTTCCCTGCCAAATGCCTCCCACTCTGTCACACATCACTGGCCTCCATGTGACCCCACACACCACGCAGGGCCCTTTCGGGCCCCAGCAGAGGCAAGGGCGGGCTCCTCTGCCTAAGGAGTGCCTCCCCAGGAGGGCCCTCACCAGGAACGGGGTTCTAGTCCTGCCCGGGAAGGAAGTGCTCCACACAGTGGCATCCCCAGCTCCTGGCTCAAGAAGCCAATGGGCCAGGGATCTCCCCTCAGGCCAACACCTGGTGATGGACACAGCGATGACCCCAAGCAGCACTCTACACAGGCCGTCCTTTCAAACGCTCACCCTGAAGCTAACACTCTGCCATATACAAAATAATTCACTGGACAATTCAGGTACAGGTGTGTCTGGGCTTAGCTAAGTGGCCAGGCTGCGGGTTTAATGAAAGGTCATGGACAGCCACGCAAAAATAAAATAGATTCCATCAAGTCAGTCACAAGCAAGCTTCCCTCCCATACTTGCTTGGAGAGGCTTTTAAAATCATGTTCACGATTCAACTGCTGTTTCCCCAGACACCCTTCCTGAGCTTCACACAGAACAGCGTTCTCACGTCCCCCAAGGCGCCAGGGGGCGACTTCCCCCAATTCATCTCCTCCCAATATGACAGCAGGAAGGACAAGGAAAATAAAAATCCACAAAGGGGCTGGGCATGGTAGCTCACACCTGTAATCCCAGCACTTTGGGAGGCCGAGGTGGGCGGATCACCTGAGGTCGGGAGTTCGAGACCAGCCTGACCAACATGGTAAAACCCTGTCTCTACTAAAAATACAAAATTAGTCAGGTGTGCTGGCAAATGCCTATAATCCCAGCTACTCGGGTGGCTGAGACAGGAGTATCGCTTGAATCCAGGAGGTGGAGGTTGTGGTGAGCTGAGATCACGCCATTGCACTCCAGCCCGGGCAACAAGAGCGAAACTCCATCTCAAAAAAAAAAAAAAAAATTAGCCGGGTGTGGTGGTGGGCACCTGTAATCCCAGCTACTCTGGAGGCTGAGGTGGGAGAATTACTTGAACTCCGGAGCCGGACACTGCAGTGAACTGAGATCATGCCACTGCACTCTAGCCAGGGAAACAGAGACCCTGTCTCCAAAAAAAAAAAAAAAAAAATCCACAAAGGAAGCAAACTGTGAGAACAGAGTTTGAAGCATATGTGCCTCAGGTTCCCTTCAAACATCCCCACAGACAAGGGACACCAAGCACATCATCCTGCTGAGAGAAAGAGTTGGCGATTTTAAAACAAAAAGGTACAGAAAAAAAACGTTTACACGGAAACTGCATAAAAGCAGCGTGAATCACCGAGGGCAGCTGTGCCCAGGCGCTGAGACAGTGGCTGCCCAGCAGCTCTCACCCATCCCTCTTTGTCTGGACAGCTCTTTCCTGCTTAGGGATGTGGCAGGAAACCTTGGCCTGACCCATCTGCCAGGCGCGTGGCACGCCCAGGTCCAGGACTGCCACGGAAGTCTCTGCCTTCTCCACCAGACTGCTCCGAAGGCTGGATGGAAGCCCGGGCCGATGGAGGTGGGACACTCACCTGTAACGCACACATGCACCTGCCTGGCTCACCTGCCTGTCACTCACACATGTACCTGCCTAGAGCGGAGCTGCTAAGGAGGTCAGCGGTGCCAGGCCGAGCAGATGACGGACTGTGAGTTCCGGGCACCCAGACCCAACCACGCCCTAGGCTCAGGTGCTGGACTTTTGGATTAAGCGAGATACTCACTTCTTCGGAAGCCAGATTACACCGTCTGTTTCCCCTGGGGCAGGACGCGGGGCCACCGACCTGCCCCAGCCAAGCCTGCTGTACGCTCCTCGCTGCCCTCCCACCGGGCTGAGGCCCGACCTTTCAGCCGCTTCCTATCTGGGTCTGGCAAGAGGGTGGCAACCGGACTTGAGTTAAATACACACGCACTAAGTGGCAAGCATTGAAAAGGAGGCCAGGAGGTGACACCTAGCCAGGGGCTGAGAGGGTGCAGGGAATTGGCAGGTGTGGACGGCGAGGCCCGGCGCAGCTCAGGGACTTGTTCCGGGCTCGTGTCTTACTCCCGCCGGCCGGCGGTGGAGCCAGACTCCGGTCTCCCACTGTCACCGCCCGGGCTTCCCAGAAACGCTGGCCCCGAGCACCGTCCCGGGCACGCTCGTTTCTCTCGTGCCTCTCGGGGCAGTGTGGGGTCTAACAGTTCAGGGCGAGGCGGCGGCGGGCTCAACGGCAGCCCTCCCCCGACACAGACTCCCGGGATCCATTGACAAACCAGGATCGAGGCTGCCCGTCCTGGGGCAGCCGCAAGTGTCCCAACGGACGGGAGACCCGGCCTAGTGGTCAAGTCCCCGACCTGACCCTGACCCGGAGCTCCGGGAGCCCGCCGTAACCGACCTCGGGTTCCGCGCAGGCTCGGGCCAGGGCCCCGCGGGCGGCGGGCGCGAACGGAGAAGCGTCGCGCAGGGTCCCCCGCAGCCCCGGGCCGCCGCTGTGGCCGGCTCCGGCGGGGCGGTCGAGCGGGCCCGAGGACCCGGCGCAGGCCAGCGAGCGCGCTCACCTCTCCCTGTCGCTGCGCGTGGGCCGCCGCCGCGCTCAGGCTCGCCGTGGTCGAGGCCGGAGCAGGGTGCGGAAAAGCGGGGCCCGCGCCCGAAACAGCCACACCGCGCCGGGACTGGGCCCACCGAACCCGTCGCAGGGCCGCCGCCGCCTCAACCTCCAAGATGGCCGCTCGCGGGGCGGAACCAGCCTAGTTTCTGCTTCCGGTGCGCGTTCCCTGGGGGGCGGGGCGCCGCTCTAGGCAGCCTGGAGGACCGCGCCCACGACTCTCTGTCGCCGCCGGCGCCGGTCGGGGGAGGGCGGGGCGGTCGGCGCGTGCGCACTGGCGGGCGGCTGCGGGCACCGTTAGTGGGCGCGAAAGCCCCGGACCCCGAAGCCGCGCGCTTACGTCCCCACGTGCCACGGCCCAGGGCGGCAGGCCCGGCTGAGGGCGACCCCGGTGGAGAAAGGACCCCGACCCTCCCGCCTTGTCCTCCGCTCCCACACCCTGCCCGGCCCTTAGGGGAGGCGCGGCGCGGCGCGGCCCCGGCGTGGAGCGTCCCGGGCGCCTGGAGGCCTGGCTCGTTCAGGGACCCGAGAGTGACACGCGTGGGATCGCTTTGCAACCCACGTCCGCGCCCCAGCACCCTCTCCTGCGGGAGCCTTCCCAGCCCCGGGACGCCCCCGCCCCAGCACCCTCCCCCTGCAGGTGCCTGGCCCAGTGCCGGGACGCCCCGACCTCCCTCTGGACAGACTTTAGAAAGCGCGGGGCGCTGCGTCCTTTCCACCTCTCTCTGACCCCAGACACATTGGGAGGGAGCTGTAGGTGGCCGGGCGCTGGGGTGGGACGCTAAGGGCAGGCACACAACCCACCGCCTCCCCGAGAGGCAGCTAAGGACAGCGGGGAGCTGAGGGTGGTCCCCTGGTGGGGGATTGGGAGGTGGACCTCGCCACCTGGCTGCCTGTGGCCCTGTCCTTTGCCCCAACCCTGATGGCCTCTCAGAGACAACCACAGGTCAGCAAGGTGGCTGAACACTGAGGGTGGGTCCCGCTGTGGCTACGGGCAGAGGGCAGTCTGTGTCCATGCTCAGCCTGACTCTGCCCCTCCGAGACACCTTGGTGGGGGTCTGAGACGCTGCTGCAGCTCCTGGGGCAGAAGCCAGGAGGAATGTCCACACAGCCTCAGCCCGTGGGAATCCAGCCTGCCTCCATTCCTGACGTCACAGGCACCACCTTTGGAAAACAGCTCAGCATCCAGCCTCCTTCCTCTGCCTCCTCTCAGGCCTCTGCCGTTCCCAGGCAGGGCGGGCCGAGCTGGTTTTACAGCATGGAAAGTTATGTAAGGGAAGCCACACCGGCCGCAGATACAGGCACCAGCACGTCCACTCGCTTGCACGCTCACGGCTGTGGCCCGTGGCAGATGGAGGCCCGCCCTGCCTTGTTTGTCCTTCAGTAGTGTGTGATGAGAGCGCACCTTTGGGGACTCTGCAGGTGGGAAGGTGGCAGTGAGGCTCAGCTCAGAGGATCCTGCTCAGGAGCATGGCTGAGTCACACCCCAGGGAGAAGGTGCCCGGGACAGGTGTGGCCAGCATGCCTTGCCAACCCCCCACCATGGCCCTTACCCCACCCACCTGCATTTGTGGCCTTCTGGTAAGCAGGACACAGGCTGCCCAGGCCTTAGCCAGTGGGATCGGCACAAGCAGCTAGGTTGGTGGCGGATGGTGGCTGTAACCTTCTCAACCCTGAGATTGCCCTCCGAGGGCAGGAGCAGCCCTTCTGCTGTGGGCCGGCCCTCAGGAGGGACTTCCTCTGGCTTCTTCAGGAATAGGACAACAGGGACCACCCTCAGCATCTTGGGCAGTGGGGGGCACCCTCTGCTTTGGGGACCCAATGAAACATCCCCCAACCCAGTTGCCACCTCCTGCCCCCACCTCCTCCAGCCCCCAGGGTCGGACCAGAAAGCCTTGGCTGCCTCTGAACAGCAGGGACTGTCTGGCCGGCGGGGGCTTGAGGGACAGAGAATCCCAACCTGGAGGGTGCAAACCCAAAAGCATCTGAGGAAGGTCTCAGTCCCTTTAGAAAATTCCTTTTGCCAAGGTTAAGAACACACCCATGACAGCCTCCGGAGGTGCCCAAGGTGCTTGTGGCACAGCTTGCTTTTATACATTTTAGGGAGACATGATTTATTTACACGGGTTCAATCGGAAAGGGCAGGATAAGTTGGGGTGGTGTGGGCAGACTTCTAGGTTACAGGTAGATTCAAAATGATTCTGATTGACAGTTGGTTGAAAGCGTTATTCTCAACAGAAAGGAATGTCTGGGTTTCAGTAAGGGGTTGTGGTTTTCCACGCAGCTGAAGCCTCGGGTCTCCAGCTTCAGAGAGAATACCTTGTAAATGTTTCCTATCAGACTTAAGGCCTGTGTTGATGTCAATGCTGGTCGGCTTTTCCTGAATTCCAAAAGGGAGGAGGCATGACCTACAACCCCTTCCCACCATGGCCTGAGCAAGTTTCCAGGTTAACACTGGAATGTCCTTGGCTGAGAGGAGGGCTCCATGCGGATGGTTGGGGGGCCTTAGGGTTTAATTTTTGGTTTGCATTCACCCCTTCTGGCCAAGATTTGCCAGAGGCAACATCAATGGCTACCAAATCTTTATTGTGTCTCATAGCATTGCTGGGCTGGTATGGCTGCCTACCCTGGGTCAATCCTGCCCCTCAGTAGGACTCCCTACGACCCAGGGACTTAGAGTTAAAAGATTTACAGCCCATTAAAATTTCTAGGCCAGATAGGAATGGACATGGACCAGCATTCATTACCCCTTAAAACAATTTTTTTTTTTTGTTAGATGGAGTCTCGCTCTGTCCCCCAGGCTGGAGTGCAGTGGCCTGATCTCGGCTCGCTGCAGCCTCCGCCTCCCAGGTTCCACTGAGTCTCCTGCCTCAGCCTCCTGAGCAGCTGGAACTATAGGCGTGCACCACCACACCTGGCTAATTTTGGGATTACAGGCATGAGCCACCATGCCCGACCTATCATGTAACATTTTTATAAATTCCTTTTTTACTAAATGTATTGCAGCTTACACAGACCATTCACAACCTGTGGACTTTCTAGATTGTCCTGAACATCCCTTTTTTAAAACAACCAGTCATTTATTTAAGGACATTTACCATACAAGATTATTTCTCATATAAAATTATTTTTCTTTTAACCTTACTTAACAAAAAGATCTCTTTATAACTTCCCTCAGTCTCCCTTATATTCTTGTTCTTTTTACTTCATTTTATACATAAACTTTAAATAAGCTTTGAATTAGACAAAATTATTTACCTTTTAATAAGAAATTTTGTAGAAAGAACGTTTTCCTATAATTTTTTTTTTTTTTTAGATGCAGTCTCACTCTGTTGCCCACGCTGGAGTGCAGTGGCTCGATCTCAGCTCACTGCAACCTCCCCTTTCCAGGTTCAAGTGATTCTCCTGCCTCAGCTTCCTGAGTAGCTGGGAGTACAGGCATGCGCTACCACACCTGGCTAATTTTTGTATTTTTCAGTAGAGATGGGGTTTTGCCATGTTGGCCAGACTGGTCTCAAACTCCTGATCTCAGGTGATCTATCTGCCTCGGCCTCCCGAAGTTCTGGGATTACAGGCGTGAGCCACCATGCGTGGCATTCAGCTGGGTTTAGAGTTTTATAATGCTTATGCCAAGTTTTGACCCCTTATAAATCAATAAATGCAAACAAAAATGTATGCTGACAGTTTTAAAGACACTTTTTATATTACTTTACCAATACTTTTGGCTGGGCACAGTGACTCATGCTTGTAATCCCAGCACTCTGGGAGGCCGAGGCGGGCGGATCATGAGGTCAGGAGATCAAGACTGTCTTGGCTAACACGGTGAAACCCCGTCTCTACTAAAATATACAAAAAATTAGCCAGGCGTGGTGTCAGGCGCCTGTAGTCCCAGCTACTCAGGAGGCTGAGGCAGGATAATGGCCTGAACCCAAAAGGTAAAGCTTGCAGTGAGCCGAGATCACGCCACTGCACTCCAGACTGGGGGCAGAGCGAGACTCCATCTCAAAAAAAAAAAAAAAAAAGATTTTACTTAAGTCACGTGCAATTTGTTATTATGTACTAAATGTATGGGTACTCCTTAACTTAAGCCAATTTGGTACCTTATGGCCACAAAACATAACAGGATCCACATACGTACACATAAACACATCTGAACACGCATGCACGCTCATACAAAAACCCTACAGCTTTTGCTTTACACCTCTAACCATGACATATCAACACAAAGTCACTGGTCAGAAAAGCAATAACAGAAAGAAACATCTAGATGCAAACTGTGGATGTCATCTCAGTAGAAAAGTAACAGCTGGTCGGGCACAGTGGCTCACACCTGTCATCCTGGCATTTTGGTAGGCCAAGGCGAGCAGATTGCCTGAGGCCAGGAGTTCAAGACCAGCTTAGCCAACACGGTGAAACCACGTCTCTACTAAATTTACAAAAATTAGCCAGGCATGGTGGCGCACACTTGTAATCCCGGCTACGGCTACTTGGGAGTCTGAGGCAGGAGAATCGCTTGAACCCGGGAGGCAGAGGTTGCAGTGAGCCGAGATCACACCACTGCACTCCATCCTGGGCGACACGGTGAGACTCTGTCTGAAAAAAGAAAAAAGTAACAGCAACTTTAAAGCAGGCAGCAAAGGAAACAGAGAGGTAGAGAACTTAGGAACTCTACAGTTCGTTTTTTTTCTTTTTCTTTTTTTTTTTTTGAAATAGAGTTTTGCTCTTGTGGCCTTGGCTGGGGTGCAATGGCATGATCTCGGCTCCCTGGAACCTCCGCCTTCCAGATTCAAGCTATTCTCCTGCCTAAGCTTCCTAGGTAGCTGGGATTACAGGTGGATGCCACCACGCCCGGCTCATTTTTGTATTTTTAGTAGAGATGGGGTTTCACCCTGTCGGCCAGGCTGGTCTCGAACTCCTGACCTCAGGTAATCCGCCCACTTTGGCCTCCCAAAGTGCTGGGATTACAAGGTAAGCCACCGCACCTGGCCAGGAACTCTGTAGTTCTATAGTTGCAGGCCGACCTTTGGGCTCTGAATTTTTCCTGGATGGAATTTGCCCATCAGTTTAAAATGTGCCCCAAAAGACCATAATATGAAGCCAGCTGGGGCACTAGGAAACCCAGCACGCCCTTGACATTTTCAGTTTTACATCAACACTTGCAAGTAGAGGCGCCGTAAGACCAGCGGGTGCCTGGAAGGAGGTAGTTCCCTGTCTTTCCTGAGTCTTACATTATTTATTTCCCACTTTTTTTTTTTTCTTGAAAGGAGGAACTGGGCTGTGGCCCGGGCTTCCGTGGAGCAGGTTGAGTGTGCCGGTTGTGGACGGGTCGTGGGCGGGACTCCACAGTGTGTCACCACTGAGGCATCTCCGCCCTCTTACATGTCTCAGTTTCTCTCTCTAGAAGTCCAACACCTCTGAGAGGACTCAGAACACGGAGTGAGCAGCTCCTGCCTGCATCTCCTGGACAAGCCTTTAAACTGATTGTGTTGGGGGTCCCTGGGGAGCTTCTGCATGTTGGGGGGGATCAGCCCACAAGACACACCCGCTTGGCTCACAGTCACCAGGGGCGCCTTTCAGCTGGGAGGAGCAAAATGCCTTTTCTTTCCGGAGCTGAGGAAACTCAGTCTCTCATTTGTCTACACAAACAACAGTTCAGTTCCTCATACAAACGCACGCACAAGCCAGTCGGGCTTAATTTTGGGAGAAAAAGCAACAGGGAAGACCCCAGGAGTGCATGTCTGAGCTAGAAAAAAATGGGGTCGTTCTCCTTAAGAAAAAGGTGGCCGGTTGGTGTGGCTGACACCTGTAATCTCAGCACTGTGGGAGGCCAAGGTGGGCGGATCACGAGGTCAGGAGATTGAGACCATCCTGGCTAACACGGTGAAACCCCGTCTCTACTACAAATACAAATATTAGCCGGGCGTGGTGGCGGGCGCCTGTAGTCCCAGCTACTCGGGAGGCTGAGACAGGAGAATCACTTGAACTCGGGAGGCGGAGGTTGCAGTGAGACGAAATCACGCCACAGCACTCCAGCCTGGGCGACAGAGCAAGACTCCGTCTGAAAAAAAGAAAAAAAGAAAAAAAAAAAAAAGACCAGCTGGTTGTCAATTTTAGTCATTAAGGAGGATTTCCAAGACAAAAACCCCAATTCCGCTACTTCCCTAGGAATGGGGCCCCGTTCAAGACCTGCTGTCTACCGTCCTGAAAACAGGAACTAAAATTCGAACTCCCCTTCCCTGTTGGATGTGAGCTCGGACTCCAGAAGTTACCAGCCTTCCATTGTCATGGAGGCAAGTAAAACTCCAGAAAATGATTCACACAGCAAAATAAACTTCAGATCTCAACCAAATTCTGAGAGGTCAGGAATTGTGTGGGGAGCTCTGAGGCCTCCGTAAATTGTCCTATTGGTCTGAGCCATAAGGAGAGCTTTAGCTGGTACCAGGCACCAATAGGAAATCTGTCAAAGGTGAGGGGCACCGCCATTCAGAAGGTTACCAAGGTGCGAATCCAGAAGTATCTGAGACACGTCTCAACCAATTTAGAAGGTTTATTTTGCCAAGGTTAAGGCCGTGCCCGGGACAGGGCCTCGGAGGTCCTGACGACACGTGCCCGAGGTGGTGTGGGTACAGCTTGCTTTCGTAATTTTTTTTTTTTTTTGAGACGGAGGCTCGCTGTGTCGCCCAGGCTGGAGTCCAGTGGCGTGATCTCCATTCACTACAAGCTCCACCTCCCGGGTTCACACCATTCTCCTGCCTCAGCCTCCCAAGTAGCTGGGACTACCATGCCCAGCTAATTTTTGTATTTTTAGTAAAGATAGGATTTCACTGTGTTGGCCAGGATGGTCTTGATCTCTTGACCTTGTGATCCTCCTGCGTTGGCCTCCCAAAGTGCTGGGATTACAGGGGTGAGCCACCGCGCCCTGCCTTACACTTTAGGGATATGAGACATCAATCAATACATGTAAGATTTACATTGGTTCCATCTGGAAGGGTGGAACAACTCGAACGGGGGCTTCCAGGTCATGGGTAGATTTAAAATTTTTCTGGGCCAGGTGCAGCGGCTCACTCCTGTAATCCCAGCACTTTGGGAGGCTGAGGTAGGCAGATCACTTGAGCCCAGGAGTTCAAGATCAGCCTGGGCAACATAAGACCCTATCTCTACAAAAAATTCAAAAATTATCAGGGTGTGGTGGCACGTGCCTGTGACCCCAGCTACTGGAGAGGCTGAGGCAGAAGAATCGTTTGAACCTAGAAGGCAGAGGCTGCAGTGAGCCGAGGTCACACCACTGCACTCCAGCCTGGGCAACAGAGCAAAACTCTGTCTCGAAAAAAAAAAAAAAAAATCTGATTGGCAATTGGTGGAAAGAGTTATTATCAGTAGAAGGGAATGTCTGATTACAATATGGGGTTATGGAGATGAAGGTTTTATCACAGATGAAGGCACCAGGTCACAGGCCTCAGAGAGAAGCAACTATAAATGCTTCTCGTCCGACTCAAGGTCTGAGGTGATGCTGATGCTGGTCAGCTGTGCCTGAATTCCAACAGGGAGGACGCACGAGGCGCGTCCTACCCCCTTCCCATCATGGCTGAGCTAGTTTTTCAGGTTAACTTTGGAATGCCCGTGGCTGAGACCAGGGGTCCATTCAGACAGTTCAGGGCTTATAATTTTATTTTTGGTTTATGAGGGAACCTAGAAGGCAGCCCACACACACCTCACTCCTCCCAGTGGGGGACACCGGCCAGACCCCAGGCTCCACCTTCCCACCCTCAGCACCCACCCAGGCTAGCAGCTGGGGGCACCTTAGTGCCTGTTCTGTGGGGGCTCCACCAGACAGTGCAACTGATGCCCAGGGCTGAGGGGCCTCTGCCTGGGAGGCTCTTCACCTGCCTGGGTACAGGACCCCAGAAGGACCCCAGGCCACTCCTGGCCTGCCCACGCCCACAGGAATCCTGACCTTGGGCTGCATGTCTGTTGCACCAGAACCCTCCCAGGGCTGACTCAGAGTGACCCTGAGTGGGGGATGCTCACCCCAGGGGAAGAAACTGGGCTCTGGGGTAGGAGGTCCTGGCTGGGGTCCCACAGATGCCAGGCGCCTGCCATCTCCAGGGCGGCGCTGGCATGGGAGACAACACTGCTCCCTCATTACCTGTGGCCTGGCTACCTTAGTGGCCCAAAGGGGTGAGCTCCCAGCCTTGCTCGGTAAATGGGGCCTGCCCATCCTTCCTGGGAAAGGGCAGAGGCATGGGGCCAAAGGGAGCCAGGAATGCCTGTCCGTCCCTTCTCTCATTCAGGCTCACGTGATCATGGTGCAGTGACCACAGGACCCCCACATGCCAGGAACTGGGTTCGCTTCACCCCACCCCCTGCACCGGGCCAGCGAGGGGATGACCCAGAAGGGGGGAGGACCATTTGGCTTCACCAGCACTGGACATGTGCTCTGTGGCCACCCCCTCTGCCTCCTCTCTGGCCCGACAGGGGTGTGGGACGGGTGACTGAACCTCAGCCCTTCAAGGCCTTCTCCAGGGCGATGGGAGGAGAGTGTCGCCGGGAGCTGCGAGATCCAGCTGAGATGTGCTTGGACTCAGGCCCTGCAGGGCTTGGGTCATTGAAGGTGTGCCCTGCCCCCCGCCATGGCTCCCCCTCCCACAGGAAGCCGGGGGCCGTGCTCCTTGCAAGCTGCCCTTTGGCTGGACCGGGCCCCTCCGGCCGGACTTGGGCTCTCTCCCTCTCTGCACCAAGGCTGGGCTCTCTGCCAGGCCGGGCTCTCTGCCAGGCCACTCCCAGGGACACAGGGAGGCGCAGGCCTGCTTCCAGCCACAATCGCTAACAAGCACCTAGGACCTTGCCCCTGGCTGCCAAGTAGCCCCCGGGCCATGTGTGCCCTGTCTCCTCGGCAGGTGCGCCCACAAAGCCGCCCAGATGTGGTGGGGGAGATGCCCCGGGCCTGTGCTGTGTCCGGGGGCCCTGCCGCTGGCCTGTGGGGTCTCCGTGACATCAGCTCCCCCTGCCACGAGCTTGCAGAGGCGCCCCAGCTCCATGTAGCACTCGAGGAAATCAGCGCAGAGAGGTTGAGTAACTTGGGAAGGCCACACAACCAGTGACAAAGCTGTGATTCTCACGGGCCTGGGTGACTCCAGCACGACTTCCCTCTCCGGGACGTCACTGGTGGCAGCTGCTTCCTTCCAGAGCCTGCAGGAGGTGACCTCATCCTCCTCAGAGCCATGGCTCTGCTGCTGGACCCTGTGGGGCTGGGCTCCCCCAGCCAAGCCAGGGACCACTTGGGGCAGGATGTCAGGAACACGGAGCCCACCCTTCCAACCTGGGCCCGGCTGCGTCTGGTCATCTGGGATGGTGAGGCCACCTGGATATCTAGGGTCCCACAGTAGACAGGGGTGGGGTGGTCCGGGGGGACGGGGACACCTGCTTTCCACACACAACCACACTGGGGCTGAAGATGCCAGCCTGGGAGACTGTGATTTGGACCCTGACAGTAGCATGTGGTCTTAGCATGTGTGTGGTTTTAGCGTGTGTGAAGTCTTAGCATGTGTGTGGTTTTAGCATGTGTGAGGTCTTAGCGTGTGCACAGTCTTAGCATGTGTGTGGTCTTAGCATGTGTGAGGTCTTAGCGTGTGCATGGTCTTAGCATGTGTGAGGTCTTAGCATGTGTGAGGTCTTAGCATGTGTGTGGTCTTAGCATGTGTGAGGTCTTAGCGTGTGCATGGTCTTAGCATGTGTGAGGTCTTAGCGTGTGCATGGTCTTAGTGTGTGTGAGGTCTTAGCGTGTGCATGGTCTTAGCGTGTGTGAGGTCTTAGCATGTGTGTGGTCTTGGTGTGTGTGAGGTCTTAGCATGTGTGTGGTCTTAGCGTGTGTGAGGTCTTAGCATGTGCATGATCTTAGCATGTGTGAGGTCTTAGCATGTGTGAGGTCTTAGCGTGTGCACGGTCTTAGCATGTGTGAGGTCTTAGCATGTGTGAGGTCTTAGCATGTGTGAGGTCTTAGCGTGTGCATGGTCTTAGCATGTGTGAGGTCTTAGCATGTGTGCGGTCTTAGCTTGTGCACGGTCTTAGCATGTGTGTGGTCTTAGTGTGTCGTGAGTCACTTTCTTTTTTTTTTTTGAGACGGAGTCTCACTCTGCCATTCTCCCGCCTCAGCCTCCCGAGTAGCTGGGACCACAGGCGCTGCCATCACGCCCGGCTCATTTTTTGTATTTTTAGTAGAGATGGGGTTTCACCGTGTTAGCCGGGATGGTCTCGACCTCCTGACCTCATGATCCACCCTCCTCGGCCTCCCAAAGTGCTGGGATTACAGGCGTGAGCCACTGTGCCCAGCCGTCGTGAGTCACTTTCATGTGTGCCAGCATCTTGGTGTGTGTGGTGTGAGTGTGGACTGAAAACATGCTGCGCCCTTAGCGTGTGACACGTCATATTAGCGTGTGATGCGTCATCTTAGTGTGTGGTGTGGTTGGTGGCGGCTGTAGTGTCCAGCAGGGAGGGTGAGCCCCTGTGCCCACTCAGGGGAGCAGGTGCCGTCTCCACACCGGGCCCTTGGTGGTTCCCACATTAGCACCTGTCCCAGTGGCTGGGCCTCTGGTCCCGAGAGACACTGGATCTGGGAGCCGAGGTCCCCACCCAGTGTCTGTCAGCCACACACTCTTGTGGTCAGAGCTGCAGGGAAGGGAGGGAGTGCTGGGAGCCCACAACAGCCCCGGATCTGAGTTCCAGGAGCCGGCAGAGAAAGATGGGGCTTCCGGGCCCGGCGCGGTGGCTCAAGCCTATAATCCCAGCACTTTGGGAGGCTGAGGTGAGCGGATCACCTGAGGTTGGGGGTTCAAGACCAGCCTGACCAGCATGGATAAACCCCATGTCTACTAAAAATACAAAATTAGCCGGGCATGGTGGCACATGCCTATAATCCCAGCTACTGAGCAGGCTGGAGCAGGAGAATTGCTTGAACCCGGGAGGTGGAGGTTGCAATGAGTCGAGATCGCGCCACTGCACTCTAGCCTGGGCAACAAGAGTGAGACTCCATCTCAAAAAAAAGAGAGAGAGAGACAGAGAGAAAGAGAGAAAGAAAGAAAGAAAAGAAAGAAGGAAAAAGAAAGAGAGAGAGAGAGACAGAGAAAGAAAGAAAAAAGAAAGAAAGAAAAGAAGGAAAAAGAAAGAAAGAGAGAGAGAGGGAGAGGGGGAGGGAGGGAGGGAGAGAGAGAGAGACAGAAAGAGAGAAAGAAAGAAAAGAAGGAAAAAGAAAGAGAGAGAGACAGAGAAAGAGAAAGAAAAAGGAAAGAAAGAAAAGAAAGAGAAAGAAAGAAAGAAAAGAAAGAAGGAAAAAGAAAGAAAGAGAGAAAGGGGGGGGAGGGAGGGAGAGAGAGAGACAGAAAGAGAGAAAGAAAGAGAAAGAAAGAAGGAGAAAGAAAGAAAGAGAGAGAGAGAGAAAGAAAGAGAGAGAGAGAGAGAAAGAAAGAAAGGCTTCCAAGGGGGTCTCAGCCCAACACTGCCCTCCCCCTCCCTACAGAGGCTACAGCCCCTCACGCTCAGCCGGGGTCAGGACCTCGGTCCTCCCCTGCAGGGCTCTGGATGGGAAAGGCCTGCAGAGGGACGGGCATCTCTGTCCCCCAGGAATTCCCCTTCTGGGTCCGGGGCAGGTGTGACCGCCCTGGCTGGGCCCTCCCTCGCCTGCAGCACGGCCCCACGCCCAGCCGGCCTGTTTTAAATAGGAGGCCACAGGCTCCATCCTGCTTCAGAGCTGCCAGCTGCTCCCAGCTGCTGAGCGCCTGAGCGTGAACGGGAGAATGGAAGCAGCCGCACAGGGGGGGTCCCACCTCCAGGTACGGTGGGGCGTTGGGGTGAGGGGGGTTGTGGTGGGGGGCTGGGGTGAGGGGGCCCTGCCTCGAGGTACCGTGGGGGGGTTGGGGTGGGTGTGGGGGGCTCCCACAAGGTACCAGGGGCTGGGTTGGGGGGTCTCCTTCCGACGCCTGGCCCTGTGTGCCATCAGGAACGGTATTGCATCGTGGCGACGGGGCAGGTCATCCCTGAGTGCCTCCTTACCCTGGAAAGGGTCGTGTCCCGTTGGGGGTACATGGCGTGTGCTGGAGAGACCCTGGGAGAACACTGCGCGTCCAGGCGCCGCGCACCCCGCGGGTTGCCCACACGTGAACACATGTGTTGGCCACGTGACACGGCACGGAGGCAGGTGGGGTGGAGGGGCCAGCGTCGTCCTGTCTCACACACACACACGCGCGCACGTGCACATGCAGGGTGGGGTCTGGCTCCTCTCTGACTGGGGGTCCAGGCCCTGCCTCATCTGAGAAGCCCTGGGGGCCCTGACTGGCCCTCCAGACCCCAGTCCAGAGCTCCCGCTTCTCCTGGCCTGGCAGCCCCCGCTATGGGGGATGGCGCTGCCCTGTCTATGCGCCAGGTGGAGATGAGGAGTGGGGACTGGAGTCAGACTTTCCGAGCCTCTTAGCCTCCCTGCTCAGAACGGCCGGGGGGACGCAGAGTGAGCGGAGCCATGTGCCCGCTGGTGGAGCTCCTGGCCAGGCTGCCTGGAGGCCTGTGGGGGCCACACACCCGAGGGCAGCCACCTCCACCCAGTGTCCGCAGGCCCCGAAGCTTCTGGCTCGTTCTAGCACCTCCCCAGAGTACTCAGTGCAGGCCTGGGCAGTGGGACAGGGCTGAAGCCTCACAGACCCAGACCAAGACGGACAGTGTGAAAATCCTGAAGGAGTCGTCGTGGTGTGAATCCGCACATCTGCGGCCCCTCCCAGCTGGCTGCGGGAGCTGGGCCTTTCCCAGGACCCCAGAGCCTCCAGCACAGGACTGGGCAGGCAGTGGCTGGGTTTCCTGGGGCCCTTGTGTCTCCACAGCCCGCCTCGGCATTCAGTTCAGTGGGGCCACCCTGGGCCACAGTGCCAAGCAGTGTCCGGGCCAGACGCTTCCCGGACTTGGCTGGACGGGCCTGGCACAGTCAGTCCTCAGCAGGCCACACTGGGGGCTGGGGCAGGTGCAGCCATCAGGGGCAAGAAGGGCAAGTCTTCCCCAGGGCCCCAGACCCCCATGCTGGGCCCATGGACACGCTACAGTCCTTGCCTTTTGGGTGGATCACCTGGGCCTGTGGCTCCCCAGAGGCCACCTGTAGGGACGGCAGCACAGACCCACTCAGCGCAACCCTGCCTGCAAACAGGGCCAGGCAGGGCCTGGACACTCTGTTCTCTGAGTCCTGCTGCCCCAGCAGCTCAAACTCAAACTCAGCTCCTACACTAACACGTACCAGGGCGGGTGTATCCGGGGAGAAGGGCGCAGCGTGGGAGCACCCTGCGAGGGGCTTGTCCGAGCAACCAAGCAGGCAGGGCGGGGCACGGGTGGCTGAGGGACACGACAGGCCAGGGTGGGGAGGCCTGAGTGGCTGCAGGCTGGGCCCTGCTGAGGTCGCTTTTTACACGCAGGGTGCAGCCCAGACGCCCCCCAGGCTGGGGCCACCATCAGCACCACCGCTGCCGCCCAAGGAGGGGCACCAGGAGGGGCTGGTGGAGCTGCCCGCCTCGTTCCGGGAGCTGCTCACCTTCTTCTGCACCAACGCCACCATCCACGGTACCATCCGCCTGGTCTGCTCCAGCAGGAACCGCCTCAAGACAACGTCCTGGGGGCTGCTGTTCCTGGGAGCCCTGGTCACACTCTGCTGGCAGCTGGGGCACCTCTTGGAGCATCACTGGCACCGCCCGGTCCTCATGGCCGTCTCTGTGCACTCAGAGCGCAAGCTGCTCCCGCTGGTCACCCTGTGTGACGGGAACCCACGCCGGTGAGGGCTATCGTGGGGCTGTCGGCGGGAGGGGTGGCCGCCCCAGCTCCTCGCCCCGTGACCGTCCCTGACCAAAGCCCCACTGGCCCCTGTAGCCGAGGAGGGGGCTCGGTGTGGTCAGTGCCACCCTGGAGGGACACCGGGCCTCGGGAGCCTGGGAGGAGAGGTGGGGGAGGGTGGAGCGTTCCAGAAGGAGGGAAGATGGGAGGGGCTGTGAGCAGGCCGGACTCTGGGGCCGACCTCCAATTCCAGCTCCGGGTCCAGCTCACCCCGCTGGGCATCCTGAGTGGGGGAGGCACTGCTGTCCCGACAGCATACACTGGGATGCTGGAGCCAATGTGGGGCCCCCGGGCCGGTGACTCTGACTCCAGGGCCCTGCTTCCCAGGCCGAGGCTGGTCCTCCGCCATCTGGAGCTGCTGGACGAGTTTGCCAGGGAGAACATCGACTCCCTGTACAAGGTCAACTTCAGCAAAGGCAGAGACGCGCTCTCCGCCGCCGTCCCCCGCCGCGAGCCGCGCTTCCACCTGGACCGGGAGATCCGTCTACAGAGGCTGAGCCACTCGGGCAGCCGGGGCAGAGTGGGGTTCAGACTGGTGAGTGTCCCAGCCAGGGCCTGTGGCCATCAGGGCCTCGAGTGGGGAGCGGGGCCCGGACTGCTGCTGGCCACAGAGCTGACCCTCCCTCCCCTCCCCCAGTGCAACAGCACGGGCGGCGACTGCTTCTACCGCAGCTACGCGTCCGGCGTGGCGGCCGTGCAGGACTGGTACCGCTTCCACTATGTGGACATCCTAGCCCTGTTGCCCGAGGTGTGGGAGGACAGCCACGGGCGCCAGGACGGCCACTTTGTCCTCTCCTGCAGTTACGACGGCGTGGACTGCCAGGCCCGGTGAGTGCGGCGGGCGGGGGCCACTCCCTCCATCCCGCACCCCAGAGCATGGTCACACCCCTGGGGTTCCTCGGGCTGAACGCTGGGAGCCCCCCAAGGCTGGCCACGGCCCCTCAGACCAGCGTGATGGATGCAGGTGGCCAACGTTCAGGGTCTGAGCTCGGCGTCTCATACCAGGCAGTTCCGGACCTTCCATCACCCCACCTATGGCAGCTGCTATACGGTTGACGGTGTCTGGACAGCTCAGCGCCCTGGCATCACCCACGGTGAGTGCCAGCCCCTGGCCGGTGTGGGGGCAGCGGTGTAGGTCAGGTGGCCTCACACCAGCTCTCGGCCTCCCAGGAATCGGCCTCGTCCTCAGGGTTGAGCAGCAGCCTCACCTCCCTCTGCTGTCCACGAGGGCCGGCGTCAAGGTCATGGTTCACGGCCGTAACCACACGCCCTTCCTGGGGTACCACAGCTTCAGCGTCCGGCCAGGGACGGAGGCCACCATCAGCATCCGAGAGGTGAGCCGGTCTCTGCAGCCCACCTCCGGCCCGGGCCTCCTGCCCAACCTGGGCTTTGGGGGGTGGGGGCAGGGCCCCTGGAACTGAAGCGTCCCCTCCCAGGATGAGGTGCACCGGCTCGGGAAGCCCTACAGCCACTGCACGTCAGGCGGGGAGGGCGTGGAGGTGGAGCTGCTACACAACACCTCCTACACCAGGCAGGTGAGGCTGGGCTGGGGGGCGCGAGGGGGGTGAGGCTGGGCTGACGGGGGGCACGGGGAGACTGGGGGAGGGGTCTGGGAGGGTACCGGAGGGCCTGGGAAAGGGGCAGTCCCCATGGAGGCCCCCACTCCGTCCCCTGTGTACCTACTCCATCCCCCATGTCCCCGCTCTGTCCCTCTGTCCCTCGTGTCCCAGCTCCGTCCCGCGTATACCCACTTGGTCCCCCATCCCCCATGTCCCCACTCCATTCCCCGTGTCCCAGCTCTGTCCCCCGTGTCCCCACTCCATCCCCTGTATCCCCACTCTGTCCCCCGTGTCTCCATCCCCCCTGTCCCCACTCCAACTCCTGTCCCCACTCGAACTCCCATCCCCCGTGTCCCCGCTCCGTCCCCCGTGTCCCCACTCCATCCCCCGTGTCCCTGCTCTGTCCCCCATGTCCCCATTCCATCCCCCGTGTCCCCAGACCTGCCTGGTGTCCTGCTTCCAGCAGCTGATGGTGGAGACCTGCTCCTGTGGCTACTACCTCTACCCGCTGCCGACGGGGGCTGAGCACTGCAGCTCTGCCCGGCACCCTGCCTGGGGTGAGTCCTGCCCACTGCCTCCCGCTCTGCCAGCCATGAGCCGGGGGTCATGGCAAGCCTCACACATGCCCCTGACCCCTCCCCCAGGACACTGCTTCTACCGCCTCTACCAGGACCTGGAGACCCACCGGCTCCCCTGTACCTCCCGCTGCCCCAGGCCCTGCAGGTGAGACGGGGTGTTGGGGTCAGGGCCAGGGGTCATTGCCCGGAGCAGCTGGCAGGTGACGCCCCGGCTGTCTCTTCCAGGGAGTCTGCATTCAAGCTCTCCTCTGGGACCTCCAGGTGGCCTTCCGCCAAGTCGGCTGTGAGTCCCCAAAGGGGTGGGGTGGGGGTGTGGACAGTCAGGCAGACCCCACAGGACCCACGGAGGCCACCCAAGACAAGGGCAGGGCCGGGGCTGACCTAGCCTGTGCCCTGTGGTCTCTGCCCCCACACCCACCCATGGTACCCGGGATGGCTGGGGGCATGGGGGAGCCGTGGCCACAGCAAACCTTCCCGGCTCCCAGCAGGGCTGGACTCTGGCTGCGCTTGGTGAACAGGGGCTGCCACGTCAGAGCCACAGACAGAGGTGAGTGCACCCTCACCCTCCAGAGGGGCATCCCAGCCCCTCTCCCCTTACAGCCCCCCTCCCCATCATGAAGGTCTGGGCCAGCACCCTCATGCCTCTATCCTGCCCCAGGAGCAACCTGGCCAAAATCAACATTGTCTACCAGGAGCTCAACTACCGCTCGGTGGAGGAGGCGCCTGTGTACTCGGTGAGCTTCGGCCCCCAGCCTGGGCTAGGGTGGGGGCGGGGCCAGTGGCTGGCCCCGCACAGAAGGGGCACGGGGCCCAGGCCCACCCCTCATACCCCACCCCACCCTCAGGTGCCGCAGCTGCTCTCAGCCATGGGCAGCCTCTGCAGCCTGTGGTTTGGGGCCTCCGTCCTCTCCCTCCTGGAGCTCCTGGAGCTGCTGCTTGACACTTTGGCCCTCACCCTGTTGCTGGGCGGACGCCGGCTCCGCAGGGTGTGGTTGTCCTGGCCCAGAGCCAGCCCTGCCTCAGGGGCATCCAACATCAAGCCAGAGGCCAGTCACATGCCCACGCCTGCAGGTGCGACGTCAGACAACCTGGGGCCCAGCGGGCCTCATCTCCCACAGATGATGCTTCCAGGGGCTCTGGAGAGAGTCTCAGCTGAAGAGAGTTGGGCTGGGCCCCAGCCCCATGAGACTCTGGACACCTGAACCAGACCTGCCAGGGCTGTGTGATCTCTCGGCCTGGTCCTTGGAGCTGTGGCAGCAGCAAGCTCCCCAGTGGCCCAGGGTGGGCCCGACCAGCGGCTGCAGGGCCTTCCCAGGTCATCCAGTGGCCGAGGAAGCAGCACGCGCGGCCGTGGGGAGGCAGGGCGCTGGGCATGTCAGCGCCTCTGGTCAACCACCCACCCTGCCTGGGGCGGGTCTGAAGGAGGCCCAGGGTGGAGGGAGCTTCCTGAGTGCACACGAGTGCAGCTGGAGGTGCTGACACATGGTGATGTGCCCATGCTCCGTGTGTGTCTCTGCACATCCACACGTCTGATGCACCTATGTGCGTGTGTCAATCGCTGCCTCAGCTGGGGGGAGGCAGAAGGCAAGGCGGGGCCCCCACGCCCACACGGGCTGCTCTGAAATAAAGCTGTGGACTCCACCTGGTGGCCAGTGTGTGCCTGTGCGCCCCTCCAGCCACCCGTCCCGTCCCGGGTGAGCTGAAACCCTGACTGCACCTGGCGCCTCCCTGGGCACAGGGCCCAGGACAGGACCAGCCCCAGCCTAGCCTTGCCGGTTCGCGTCCAATGACCCCTGGCCCTGACCCCAACACCCCTCTTCCCACCAGGGGACTCAGTCTAGGACAGAGAAGGGTAGAGGGGTGAGACAATGGGGGCCAGGGGCATCAGGAGCCAGATTTTGTCAAAGAAGCCTCAGGCCCCATCAGGCCTCGTGCAGCCTGTTGGAGTCTGACTCAAGTGCTACCTGGCTCAGGAATGCCCTCTGGGGAGGGCAGGGGACGCAGACACTCCCCGGAGACAGAGCAGAGCGAGGCACAGGAGCCCAGGAGCAGGCAGTGGGCGCAAGCGGTTTATTCAAAGCGAGGGGTGGGGGTAAGGCCCGGCAGCAGGGGCCTGGGGCAGGTCGTGGGGCCAAGCTCACACAGGGAGAGGAGCAAGAATCAGTTCTGTTCTTCAGGGTCACAGGCAGCAGGCAAGAGTGTTGAGGGGCCGGGTCCAGCGCCCACTGTGCCCTCATGGAGCCTCCCGGGGGCAGCATTGCATAGTGACTGGCCTTAGCCTGACCTGGGGCCGAGCTGGGGAGGCCCCGCCTCTCTGCAGGGCGCCTTCGGGGAAGGGGTGCGTGAAGGCATTGGCAGGCCCTGCAACATGAACTGAGAGACCCCTGGACCCAAGGGTGAAGCTGGCCAGGGGCAGGGCTGGGGCTCAGGCGTCCTCAAGAGTCCACAGAGAAAAGACGCAAGACAAAGTCAGACGAGGCCTGTAGCAAACCCCCTCAGTCTGCTACAAAGAACGTGAGATGCGGGCTGCAAAGTGGCAAAGTGGCTTTATGCACAGGCTCTGGGCCGAGTACCGGGAGAAGGTGCCTCCAGAGGAGGCTGGGACAAGGCTGGGGCTGTCTGGCACGGGGACCTTCATGGCCAGCCATGTGGCCTTGGGACGCCCGCGTCCAGCCAGGGCTGAGGACCCAGGCCGGAGCCCCTCCCGCCCAGCACCCGCGACACCAGCCTGGATGCTGGGGTCACTAAGTGAGGTACTCGTTGGTTCCCTGGATAGGCCACCCTTTCTGCCCTGGGAGGGAGTCTGGGGTGTGCAGGAGGGACCCAGCTAGGTCAATGTTCTGGGCAGAAGTGGGGCACGAAGTGACACGGGCCCTGAGGACAGAGTGACACGGGCCTTGAGAGTGGCTTATGACATGAGCAACCCAGGACCCTTAAAAGGGGTGACCTGAAGATAGAGGTTCCCCGGGTGGGGTGAGGGGCACCCGATGACGCAGCACCCCCCAGGGAAATGTGAGGCTTCAAGAGACTTAGTGTGGGGCCCTCGCTCTCCTCCTGGGAGAGCGGGGCCGGGGCGCCCCGGCACTGGGGCTGCCACGCATCGACCCGGGTCACAGGCAGGGCCGCGGCCGGGTGGGGCGCCGGGGATTTCGGGGCATGCGGGGCGTCGGGCCGGGCGGGGTAGCAGCTGCCCGGCCTGCCCGGCCCTAGCTCTCCTCCAGGTGGAGGCTGATAAACTCCTGGATGCACCTGCGGAACTGGAGCTCCGTGGGGCTGCTGCCCGCCAGGGCACCCGGGGGACCCGGGGCAGCCTCGGCCTCGCGCATCTCTTCCGCCATGCGCGCCAGACGGAGCCTGCGGGGAGATGCTGCATGTAACGCCCCTGCCCTGGAGGCCCCGCCCCACCCGGAGGCCTCGCCCCTGCCCTGGAGGCCCCACCCCGCCCTGGAGGCCCCGCCCCTGCCCTGGAGGCCCCGCCCCGCCCGGAGGCCTCGCCCCTGCCCTGGAGGCCCCGCCCCTGCCCTGGAGGCCCCACCCCGCCCGCAGGCCCCGCCCCTGCCCTGGAGGCCCCGCCCGGCCCGCAGGCCCCGCCCAGCCCCGAGGACCCGGCCGCGCTCACAGCGTCACGATGTCAGCGTTGGCCGCCTGCACTGCGATGGCCAACGGGTCCCGCTGCTCTTGGTCCAGGGCGTGCTGGTCCGCGCCCCGCTTCAGGAACAGGCAAACCTGGCTGAGAGACGAGGGCGGAGGGCGCGTCAGAGCTTGAGCAGGGAGGGCGGGGCGAGTGTGGTCGCGGGGCGTGGCCGGGCAGGAGGTGGCCAGGCTGGGGCGTGATCGGGGCGGGTGGGCGTGGTCGGGGCGCGGGGCGGGGCGCGGGTTGCGCGCCTCACCCGGTGCGGCCCAGCAGCGTGGCGTGGTGCAGGGGCGCCCGGCCCCGGCTGTCTCTTTGGTTCACGTCCGCTCCGTTTTGCAGCAGGAACTCACAGACGATCAAGGAGCCCTGGGGAGCCGGGCGACTAAGACGGAGTCGCGGTACCGGCCCCTCGCAGCGCCTCTGCACCCTGACCCCGGCCTTGGGCGTCCCCAGCCGGGACCGAACTTGTCCCCACCGCGGACAGGCGGCCTCTGTGTGGGGGCCACAGAAGATGCAACCTCAAGTGTGCGCCTGTGTCCTGCGCGCAGCCCCCGTGCCTCGCTCACCCCTAGCACGGCCTGCACCAGCGGCGTCTTGCCCTCATCCTCCGCGTCCGCCCAGTTGACCTCGGCCCCGTGGGCCAGCGCCGCCGCCAGCGCAGGAAGGTCGCGGGCACGCGCCGCGCGGTGCGCCAGGAGCCCCGGGTGCAGCTCACGCACATCTGCCAGGCCCCAGGCCTCGGCCTCAGCGTCCCCGTCTGCCTCACCGCTGGACTCCTCGGACTCCGCACCCTCTGTGGGGAGGGGGCGGTCAGGAAAGGCGACCCCCGGGGCTGCCCGGGGGCTGGGCAGGGGCGTCGGCCGAGCGCAAGGTGCCACCCACCCTCCTCAGTGACGCTGTCCACCACAGAGCCTGAGCCGAAAGCCAGGACGTCCGAGCTGCCATCCGAGCTGCCCCCAAGGCCACTGTCGCTACTCAGACCTGCAGGTCCGCAGGGAAGGGAGTCCTGAAGGTGGGAGGCCCCAACTCCATGCAGAGCCCTGGGGCAAAGCTGGAACCCCACCCACCCTCCAGGGGCAACCCCTAGGGACAGGAGCAGCTCCCACCCAGGGCCGGGGGGAGCCAGCCGCAGGCTAGGATCAAAGGAGAGAAAACCAAGTAACAGCTCAAAGGTGCCAGGGGTAGTCCCCTAAAGCCCAGGCCCGCGGGGAAGTCCGTCCCCCCGCCCTCAGGCTCACCTGCACCCCTGCAGTGGGCCCCCATCCCTGTCTGTGGCTGGCCCAGGCTGAAAAGTCTCCACCCAACGGATGGGCAGCATGGCCTCAGAAGGGTCCCAGGCTGAAGGCCAGCTGGCAGTGCCTTCTGCTGCCCCAGCACCCCGGGCCATTCACTCCACACACACACCGGGGTGCACACAGCCCACACACACATTTGCACAGCTCACCCCCACAGTCAGGGCCTCGGCCTCCAGCTCTGTGGCCAGGAGGCCCCCGCCCCTCCAGATGCTGCTCTATTCCCCTGCAAGGGCCATCCACACTTGGGCACCCTCCAGGCCAGCCTCCTTGGCCCTGCCCTGCCACCTGGCTGGGCCCATCCCACACTTACTGCGAGGGCCAGCCCCCGCGGCCCCTGCGTCGAAGTAGGAAAAGAGTGAGTCCAGCTCGTCGGGGCAGAAGAGGGAGTCTCGGCGGAACTTACGATCCAGGGTGCCCACTGCAGGGGCAGTGCGTGTTCAGAGCAGGGAACATGCCCGGGGTGGGGCAGAGAACCCCAGGTCACAGTGGGAGTCTGCGGAGCCTGAGGTGCCCCCAGAGCCCCTGCCCCCAACCCCTTAACGGAGTCCATCCCCGACCCAGGCAAGCCCCTCTCAGCCCTGCCGGGGCATGGCCTCCCACCTGAGGACAGAGCAGCCACACACGGCAGGACAGGCTCAAGCCGGACCTTGCGGCGGGCAGTGGGGACGCGGGGAGAGCTGTGGGGCCGTGGGCACTTCTGTGCCCTCCAGCGTCTTGGGGCCTCCAGGGCTGGTGCCATGGGTGCCTTCCGCAGAAATTTCTTTTCCACATATTTGTCCTTGATCCAGGCCTCCTTGTCCTGCCTGGATCAGGGGTGAACATGAGGCTGTGCCACAGGCTGGGGCTCCCTGGCTGATCCAGACTGTACCCCACCTCACCGGGGGCTGCTGGCTGTGGGTTTCCTGCTGCCTGGACCCTCACACTGGGCCTCATAGATCTGATTCACGGCTCTGTTTCCAAGCTCACACATCAGCTGGTGGGAGACAGGGCGAGCAGGCATCAGTGCAAACCTGCAGACCCCGGCTCCCGCCCCCACAAAGGGGGTCCCATGGCCTGCAGGAGTCCCACACACACCTTTAGCAGCTCTGGCTCCCACGAGTCCAGCGTCAGGGACCGGACTTTGGAGCAGTGGACACCCAGGCTCCTGGAGGGCAGAGGCAGGGGTGAGTCTGGGTGAGGCAAGGCCCCTAGCTCCGGCCCAACCCCAATCCCCTCAGGGGCCCACCTATGGATGCCAGAGCACTCGATGCAGAGCAGCACGCCCAGGTTGATGCTGGCCCAGCGGGGGTCCGACTGGCCACAATCGCCGCACTGGCTGTTGCCGGCCACGCTCTGCACACGCTGCAGCACACTCTCGCCCTTCACGCCACGCTCCCGAGGGTCGGTGGCAGAGTCGATGCTGCTCGTGGACGGGGATGCTGTGCGGTCCAGCCTCTGGGGGATGGGGTGGGGCTGCTCAGTCCCGCAGGGGCTCTAGCGTGGTTTCCCCAGCAGGTCCCCTCCTCCCCAGCCGGAAGTGCAGGTGCAGGCCAGGGCCCCTCGAGCACACGCCTGCACAAGCATGTATGCGTGCACACCCTCATGTGGGCAGATGCCACCTGCACACACATGCACACCCACACCGCACAGGCCAGTGTGCCAGTGCACCCACAGCAAACACCCAGCTTGCAGGAGCCACAAACAGGTGTGTGCACAGGCGTCAGGCAGGGGCACCAAGGGCCACACCTCGCTATAGCAGCTGTCAGGGCTCTCGCGGTAGGCGGAGGCGATGCTGGCCTGCACAGCCTGGACCCAGGCCTGCCGCAGCTTCTCGGAGTCGGCCTGCAGCATGCAGCTCCTGTGGGTGGCGGAGGGGGTGGGCGTCAGCTCCGGTGGGCAGCTACGCCCCCCGCCTCACCCTGGGCTGGACCTCCTCACTTGGTGGGTGACACCACCTCGAAGCAGAACCTCCGCTCGATGTCCTCACATGGCTTCACAGAGCACAGGCGGAGGTCATCCACCACCACGGTGAGGGCGTCCTGTGGGCGGCACTGCTGTGGCCCCTGCCCTCAGCCGCCACCCAGCCCCGACCACCCACTTCCTGCTTCACCTTAGAGACCCAGAGGCTGACTGCCCGAGTCCCAAGCCCCGTGTCCAGCTCTCTGCTCCCTGACCGTTCAGGCTCCGGTGTCCACTAGTGCCCCAGCCCCATGCCAACCCCAACTGACCAGTCTGCCCTGTGGCCCAGGTGGGGCATCCAGCCATCAGGGCCCCAGTCCCAGGCCCAGGGCACACCTTGAGCTTCTTCTGGTAGACTAGCTGGCTGTTCTGAATGGAGAACCAGCGCCTAGGCGGGTGGGGGGATGTGGGGAGTCAGACGGTGCCCATCCCAGGGCCGCTGTGACCCCTGCCCCCGCCTGAGGAAGGGCCCTCACCGGTTCCACGTCTTGAAAGCGTTGCTGGCCCTCTTGAAGAGGTAACCCTCCATCACCACCCCACTGGGTGCATCCACATCAAACTCCACTTTCGACTCATCGTAGGAGAAGTCCTGGAGGGATGGAACCCGCCCCCTGAGTGCCCGCCCCAGGGAGCCCTGCTACCCTCTGTGCTTTCCCAGAGCACTGGCTGGGTGAGGTCCTTGTTTGAGGCTGCCACATGGCCCACGGGCCACACGCTCATACGGGAGACCCTCTGTTCACCACAGCCACTTCTTTTTTTTTTTTTCTGAGACAGAGTCTCGCTCTGTCGCCCAGGCTAGAGTGCAGTGGCGCAATCTCTGCTCACTGCAAGCTCCGCCACCTCCCGGGTTCACGCCATTCTCCTGCCTCAGCCTCCCTAGAAGCTGGGACCACAGGCGCCACCACCACGCCCGGCTAATTTTTTTGTATTTTTTAGTAGAGACGGGGTTTCACCGTGTTAGCCAGGATGTTCTCGATCTCCTGACCTCGTGATCCGCCCGCTCAGCCTCCCAAAGTGCTGGGATTACAGGCGTGAGCCACCGCGCCCGGCCCATAGCCACTTCTTGACTGCAGCAAGGCCCCCAGCCCTGAAACTCGTGGGGCAGACCCTTCACGTTCACAGCTGGGGGCCCGAGAGTGCCAGCCCCACCCCAGCCCTGCAGGGACAAGCAGGCTGCGATCAGGAAGGAAGCTGCCCCCCCACCCTCTGCATCCTGAGTGCTCCATTCATGTGGCCAGCTGAGCGGACAGAGCCCCATTCAGGAGGCCTGGGAGCCACTGAAGGCCCTGTGTGTCCTGCCGTCTGGCAGGCCAGGGCAGCAGAGGGGAGGCGCGGCCACCTGCTCCCTAGGCCACGTGGGGCGGGAAGGGACAGCTGCCGCCACTCCCACGGGGGATGTGGGGGTCTGGCCGGAGCCAGCCTTTCTCACAGCTGCAGCAGCAGCAGGAGCCCTGAGACCGGTGGGAGGTGTCCTTGGTGCTGAAGTGCCCTCGGGGTAGGGGAGGGAAAGGCACCACCCCATCTGGTCTCCCCCGACCCACAGCCCCCCCCCGGGGCAGTGCTCACTCACCTGCAGCAGCGTCTGAAGGGCCGGAGCAGGAGGGATGCGGGGGAGAGAGCCAGTGAGTGACAGCTGCCCCCAACTCCTGGTGACTGGCGGACCCATCCCCAACTCCTGGGGGCTCTCCCCTATCCCAAAATAGCCACTCCTGCCTGCAGCCAACATCTGCTCTGGGTGGTGGCCGGGGCTGCTGTCCCACAGGCAAGCAGAGGCCCCGCAGGGAGCCAGTGACTGAGGCCGCAGAGGTGACCACGGCCGCAGAGGAAGGAGATCCCAGCAGCGGCCCCACCCACACGTGCCCCTCCACTGCACGCATCAAAGGGCAGCAGCCTCGGACCCCTAGAGAAGGTGTGGGCAGGGCAGGTGGGGGACAGGCAGGGAGGAAGGGGCGGGGAGGGTGTGCCGGGCGTGGGGTGAGGACGCAGGGCGCCTGGGCAGGGCAGGTGGGGGACAGGCAGGGAGGAAGGGGCGGGGAGGGTGTGCCGGGCGTGGGGTGAGGAGGGAGCCGGCTGCGTGGCCTCACCCGCTGCTGGATGGCTGCATGCTTTCGCTCCATCTCACGCTTTTCCACCGCAGAGTCGATCACCAGCTGGTCCAGCTGTTGGGGTTGGCATTAGGGAAGGCCACGGAGGCCTGCCTTGGCCCCACCCCTCCCAAAGGCTCACCTCGGCCGCCAGCTTTTTCATGTAGGGGTCGAGCTGGTGCAGGAGGCTGTAGCCCTGCTGGAAGAAGCTGGACTGGGCATGCATGAAGGACAGCATCTGCGGGGGCAGCACAGGTGAGGCCCAAGCACACCCGGTCCAGCCCCCGCCATGCAGCCTGTGCTCATGGGCAGCCCCCACGCACTCACAGAGTCCAGGATCTCAAACTTCTTCTTGGCCTGCAGGACATTGATCTGCCAGAGGGGGAGCCCACAGGTGAGCCCTGGAGGCTGAGGCAGCCCCAAGCCCTGCACCTGCCATAGAGTCCACCTGAGCTGCTTGTGGTTCCCTGAGACCCCCAGGTCGTCTTCAGCTCCCAGCACTGGGCCAGCCTCATCCTCCCATGGTCCTGGAGTCCTTCCCCATGTCTGGAGGTCCCACCCATGGGTGAAGCAGGAATTGACACTTCTGCTCAAAATCTCTCCAGTTCTGTACAAGGCCTTTGAGACCTCCATTCGCTACAGCTGGTCCCCGTCCCCCACCCCATTTCCGGGGCTGACCTGGAGCACGTAGTCCAGTGCCAGGTGGCGGAAGCACTTCCTGGTGAGGGTGAGGGCCCCGGTGGCTTCCTCCACCTCGTGGGGCCGGTGCCTTGGGGCCTGGGCGTTCCTCACCAGGGACAGCTCCAGGTCCTCCCGCACCTTGTCAAACTGCTTCTTTGTCTCCTTGAACTTCCGCACATCCCTGGAGGCCAAGTGCCAGGTAGGGTCAGGGAGGGCACCCAGAGGTCAGGGAGGGCACCTGCTGGATCCTGGAGTCTCCCACATCATTGTTTGTGTTTTTTGTTTTTGGAGATGGAGTTTCGCTCTTGTCACCCAGGCTGGAGTGCAATGGTGCTATCTTGGCTCACTGCAACCTCTGCCTCCCGGGTTCAAGCAATTCTCCTGCCTCAGTTTCCCTAGCGTCTGGGATTATAGGCGTGTGCCACCATGCCTGATTAATTTTGTATTTTTAGTAGAGAAGGGGTTTCTCCAGGTTGGTCAGGCTGGTCTCAAACTCCCGACCTCAGGTGATCCGCCCGCCCCGGCCTCCCAAAGTGCTGGGATTACAGGCATGAGCCACTGCGCCTGGCCTGGTTTTGTTTGTTTGTTTGAGACAGGGTCTCTCTCTGTTGCCCAGGCTGGAGGCTGGAGTGCAGTGGCACAATCATGGCTCACTGCTGCCTCCGCCTCCTGAACTTAACTGATCCTCCCACCTCATCCTCCTGAGTAGCTGGGACCACAGGCACGTGCCACCATGCCCACCTAATATATATTTTTTCTTTTTTTTTTTTTTTTTGTAGAGATGGAGGCCTCATTATGTTGCCCAGCCTGGTCTCAAACTCCTGGCATCCTCTGGACTCAGTCTCCCAAATACTGAGATTACAGGTGTGAGCCACCGTGCCCAGTCCTCACCCTCCTCCACTCCAGGCCCCCACTCTCCTCCACTCCAGGACCTCACCCTCCTCCACTCCAGGCCCTTTCTCTGCTCCTGGGCACAGCCTCCTTCCTCACTGGCCTATCCCAGGCCCCCCACACCCCTGCTGCCTCCTCCCATCTGCTCCAGGCCTCCCCACCTCACTATCAGGATCTGCCCAGACCCCCACCATGCCCCAGACTCCAGACACGCAAGCCCAATGTGGCCTGCACCTCTCCACTGGCGGGGGGCTGGACACGCCCCCAACACATGCAGGGTGTGGAACCCCACTGAGCTCCACTCGGCTGTCTGCCTCTGAGCCTTCTGCCTTGTGGAGTCGCTCACGGCCTGGAGGCCTGGGGCCAAGGTGCCCCTGCTCTGCCCCAGACCCTCTTCCCCTCCAAGAGCGGGAGCGTGGCCTCCGTGTTCTTCCCCCAGCCCTGGGGGACCTGGGCCTGGGGGCCACTCACTCTTTGACAAAGTTGTGGAGCTGCTGCCGCACGGACCTCTGGGCCTGGTCAAACAGGATCTGGGGGCAGAAGGGGGCAGAGACCCTTGGGGTCTGTCCCAAAAAAGCCCCAGACGGAAGGCCCCATCTTCACCAGCAGAGGGCACTGCCCCCAGGCCCAGACACAGGGGCGGGTCCCACCCTGCAGGGCTGGCCTCAAGGGGGTCAGGGGAGCAGCCCCCAGGCCTGAGTTGGCACCCACAGGTGGCGGCTGTGACCCCTGCCCCTCTGTCCCACCCGGCCCTTGACAGAGGCCAAGGCTGCCTCGGATGGTCCCTTCATCAGGCGGGCACCAAGGACACAGCCTGAGCCCCAATGCCTCCTGGCCCTGGGTGGCCACCCTGGGGTGCCCATCCCTGCAGCAGGGAGCACTCGGTCAGAGCTGGGAGCACCCTAGAGCTGGGCCTGGGGAGCCGGAGCCTGGGCTCTGAATCAGGTGCAGAAGGACCGGGCATAACCAGGAGCAAAGGGACGCCTGAGCCGTCCTGCCTGGTCTACGTCGGAACCTCCCCTGTTCAGTCTGTGGCTCAGGTTCCCAGGCTGCGGCCCCACATCTCATGGGTGCCTGTCCTGTGTGTCCATCCACGTCAGTGCCAGGGCCCCTGGGGCCACCCAGACCCAAATGGCAGCCAGGCCAGCCTGGAATGAGAGCCCTGGATAAACCACCCCTCCCCCAGGGTCTGGTGTAGCCCTTCCCTGGGACACGGCAGAGCCCCCAGGGCTGTCCCCCAACCCACACTGACTTGAAGACGTGGGATGCCCCCCCACCAGACGGGAGGAGCAGAAACGTGCCCGCCCGGCCCATGCTGGTCTTCCGGTGACCAGCAGAGCTCGGTTCCAGGCTGCGCGCGGCCCGCGGGTGGCAGGGAGGCCAGGCTCACCATGTGGTAGTTCACCACCTCCTGCAGGCTGTCAGCGAACCTCTGCAAACATTCCTAGAGGGGCAGATGGGGAGCCGTGCTGAGACGGCAAATCCAGGCCCAGGTCACCCAGTCACGCCCTCTGAGCCCCCTGGGCGGTAGAGACACCGGCCTGCTCCTGGCCTGGATGCCCTTGAGGGGCTGCCTCCCTCGGCCTCTCCCCCTACCCCACCTTGAGGTCAGAGGTCAGTTCTCCCCTCACCGAGATGACGGTGTCGCCCTGGCATTGCTGGGACAGGTCACGGACGCCGCTCACGAACAGCCTGCTGGTGCTGACGTAGGCCTTACCAGCTTCCACCATGCCACTGCACAGCTTCACCAGCTGCGGGCCGGCAGGCGTGGTGAGCACGGCGGGCACTGGTGCCTGCACTCGCTACCACGCACAGCCTCTGAGGCAGGAAGAGCTTCCAGGGTAGGTTCCACTGAGGGTGTTGGCAACCAGGACTCAGGGCCCCGGTGCAGGTTCCTTGTGCCTGGGCCTGCCTGGGGCTTGGAGGCCGGTCTGGGAGGGGAGGGTGGGGCCGCCATGGCCTCGCTCGGCTGGGAGGGTCCAGGAGCCAGGCAGGGGACCCAGGGCCAGCAGGACCAGCCCATGTGGGGCTTGTGGACTCGACTCCCTGCTGCGGCTCCCAGCTCCACGGCCTGTTGCCCCCTCCCCTTTCTCCGCCCCAGCCCCAGCCACACCAAGGCTCGGCCTACACAGCAGCTGTCCCCATGTCACCAGCCCAGCAGAGGGGACAGGCGGCCACCATGAGTTGGGGACTCACCACAGCCCGGCCCCTCCCAGATGGGACGAGACTCAGGGCCGGCCACATGTGTGCGTGTGACATGTGCACCCTGGAACACACGTGCTAAGACACAGGGACCGGGACCTGGAGCACCACATGGGAGCTCTGCATATGGGGGTGTAAGTGGCTTAGTAAGGCCCAGAGGGCGAGTTCGGCCATGCAGCCATCCCCAAGCCTGGCCGGGCACCGGGCGCTCCAGGCCCGCCCTTCACCTTGTCCAGTTTGGCCTCAATCTCCACCACGTCCGTCTCCACCTCGTCAATGGTTGCCCTAAAGCAAGAACGGGGCTGGCTAGGGTCACCTGCAGCCTCGGCCCCCTCGGGGCTTCGCCTCCCCTTGCACCTCCCTGAGGGGCTCCACCCCGGGAAGGCCCTTTCAGAAAACGGGCTGGGAGACAGATGCCTGCCTGCTACACGGACAGGACTGGGACCAGGTTCAGCGCACTTCCCCTCGCCACCCCCCTCCCAGGCAGGGAGAGGCAGAATCGGCTGTGACTCCCGATGCTATGCCCTCAAGGAAGAAGGTTGGACCAGCCTCTCCCAGGACAGCGGCTGCCGGGAGTCCCTCAGGGACGGTGCCCACCAAGGGCTCGGCCAGCCTCACCGGCCGCTCCTCTAGGATTTCAGAGTCGGCCCTGGACCCCTCTGGAGCCCCCTCAACCCTGCGGCGCCTGCTCCTCACCCCTCTGCACTACTGCAGCCCACCCAGGTCTGGCACCCGTGCACTGTGGGACAGCGGGGGGGCAGCACCAGGACCCAGACCAGCTGGAGAGAGACGCCCCTGGCTCCCCCAACCTCACAGCCGCAAGCGGCACGGTCCGCTGGGAAGACGGGTGGGCTGTCCTCCTCAGAGCCCACTCCCACCAGGACAGCCTGCGAGTAGGGCTGCCTGGGGAGAGAAGAGTTAAGGCATGACATCACCAGAGCAGCCTCGGCGGGAGAATCCCCGGAAGACGGGAGGCAGATGGGTCGGGCACGTGACCACCCCCTCCGGGAGCAGGAAAAGGGAAACAGGGCCAGGATCCCGGCAGCCCCGCACGCCACACAATCGGCTCACTGGCCGGCCGGGCCATCTGGCCTCCTGGGGATTGGGCACCACAGGGCCTGGGCTGGGGCCAGGACTCCAGGGACAGGTCTAGGGCAGGGGTCTGGCAGCAGAGGCCATCGGGGCCTACGGTCCCTCATCCCTTGCTAGCCTGACGCGTGTCCCGGGCCTCAGGGGAGGGGCCTGTGGTTTCCAGGGGCGTGTCCTCAATTAGGAGCTGGGGCCGCAGGTGCCCCCCGGGGAAGGACCTTGAATGGTCCCAGTCACCACAGCAGGACACCAGGTCCTCTCTGAGCAGCCCTCACCTGTTCCCAAGAGGCTAAGAGGACTCTGAATCCCGAAGCAGGGGCAATGGAGGGAACCTCACTGTGGTGTCCACGCACCCAGCCCACAGTCCCTGGACCCTGATCTCTACCTCAGCTGGAGGATCCCAGAACACAGAAGGAACCATCCGCCCAGGAGAAGGCAGCAGAGAGAACCACACCCCAGAAGTTGCAGCCACCCCTGGGCAGAGCCGGATGCAGAGACAGCTGCACCCAGAGCTGCCGCCCTTGGGCTTGGGGCACCCGTGTCCCTGGAGAGCCAGCAAGGGGGGGTGGCTGCACCCCGCAGCTCACGGACGTGCTCATGGGGACAGGGTGGGCACTGGCAGAGGCCCCGAGAGCTGCAGTTTGTGCTGCTGGGAGCCCCTCAGCTCTACCCTCCTCCGCCCCAGTGGACCTAGGCCTCTTCTGCTGCGCTCAGCCCAGATTTTCCTCAGCAGCTCGGAGGATGGGGAGGAGGGTGTGGCTGCCCCCCAACCAAAGCCGTGACTCAGCGCCCGCCGAACAGAGGCCAGGCGGTTCCCTCCACAGGCTCCCCTGGCCCCCTGCCCACCGCACCCAGGCTGCCACTAGGCCCTCCCAGACCAGGAAGGTGCAGGCAGGGTCCCCCTTTCCAGGGTTGGGGCGACCAGGTTCCACATTACAGACCACATCTTCTCGCCCACCTTGCCTGGCCCTCAGCCTGGCGGTAGGCCAGGAAACTCAAGTCACACCCTGAGGGCCCGCCCCCAGGACAGCCTCTGGGAGTCCCTCAAACCCCAGTTAAATCACAGCATAACCCTGAAACCAACTGGGCCAGGCCATTCTCACCTCTCCACTCCAGTCCATGCCCCACGGGGGTTAGGCACTTTCCCAGGGCAGCCCCTGCAGCAAAAGGCCGGGCGGCCGCCCTACGGCACCTACTGCAGCCCCACAGCCCCCATAACTGGCTCCTGTAACCGGCTCCCGTGAGAGCCGGTTACAAGGGAAGGCTCAGAGGTGAGTGGGTTCCAGCACCCCCCCACGACTGGGCAAGGGCAGCACAGGGCGGTCTGCATGGAGGAGGTCCATTAGGTTTCTGAGGGAGGGGCCAGGGAGAAAGTAGGGGCTTCAGCCAGGGCCCAGCCCCCAGCAGGGAGGCCATGCCCACGCCTCCCCACAGCCCGGGTCCCCAACGCAGGATTGTAGAGTGCCTGAGTTATTCAACCCCTTTTCCCAGATCAGCAACGGAAGATGGGAGAGCAGAGGATGGCCCCAGTTCCTCTGCCCAGGGCCGGGGGGCCACTCTCCTGGCTGGCCCTGAGCCTCCCACTCCAAGTCTCCTGAGGCCTTCTGGTGAGAGCTCTAAGGATGCTGAAGCTCCCCGTGCCCCCCTACACAGGCTGACTTGCCAGCAGATCCCAAGAGACCCAGCACGCGCACACACACACACACACACACGACCAAGCACACATGTGCAAACACGTTCATGCATGAACATACCTGCACACACTGGCACCACACATACATGTGTGTCCAAGGACTGCACAGGCACACATCAACATGTGTACCCAATGGGGGAACATGCGTGTACAAGCTGATCTGTCTGTTGGTGATATGGCTAACACAGTACGTGAACCGGCACAGAGAGGTGGCGTGTGCACATGCTTGCACGCACTCATCGGCAGGCTACATGCAGAAGCAAGCACAGCCCCGTGGCACAGCTCATCCACACGTCCTGTGCAAGGCCTGGTGCCCCGAGGGAGGCGCACAGAGGGGCAGATTTCACAAGGGTGCGCCCCGCACAAGCACTGGAAGAGGAGGGGGCCTCACGCAGGTGCGCACTCTGGTTTCTTTGCCTCCATTGTCGTTTGCCAAATATCCACCATGCGAGGCCGATGCACACTTGTGCACACGTCTGTGAACATGTGGTTCACGCAGGTGTGCACGCCTGCAGGCCAGGAATGACGGAAAACACGCAGACTCGGGGTGCACACAACCCCTATCCCCTACCTGACCTTCCCCGCCGCTCTTTTCGGCCGCCACCCTCTAAGCCAGCGGGTCATTCAAACCACTTCACGCTCCCAAGCACCCTGCCCCAGGCCTTAAACGCGGCTCCAGTTGCCTGTCCCCCACGCACTGCTCTGGACACAGGATCGAGGCAGAGACCAGGGGCCGACGCCCCCACAGACCCAGACGACCCTGGCCAAAGCTGGACCGCAGGGCCCGGGAGGGGCTCAGCCCCGTGGAGGTGCAGACACAAAGCGGGGGCGGACGGTCCCGAGGTGCCCACGGCTGCCCACGCGCACGCCCTCCGCCGGGGGGCGGCCGCACAGGGCAGGGGCGTCCTTTGTTCCAGCCCCCGGGGCATGGCGGGGCGGGGTCGCCGCTTTGTCCGAGGTTGGTCCTCCAGCTCCTCCCCGGCGGCCGCGGCCCGGCCGGGCCCGGCGCTGACCTCCCCACCTCGCCGTCGGGCACAAAGGCGGCAGCTACGCCCCCGGCCCGCGCCCACCCCGGCGGCCCCGGGCGGCGCACCTGAAGCGCGGGGAGTCCTTGACGCACTCCTCGAACTCCACGGTCATGGCTGCGGCGGCCGCGGCGCTCACTGGCACGAGGACCGCGGCGCCGAGCGGCAGCCGCGCCGGCCCGGACCGCTCGTCCCGCCCGCGCCGCCTCGGCGCCCGCCCGCCCCGGAATGAGGCCGCCGCGCCGCGCCCCGCCCCGCCTGTCACCGCCGGGGAGCGTCGCCAAAGTCCGCCGCCCGCGCGCGCCGCCCGCTGTCACCGCCGGGGAGAGTCGCCAAAGTCCACCGCCCGCGCGCGCCGCCCGCTGTCACCGCCGGGGAGCGTCGCCAAACGCCCCTCGCAGCGTCCAGGGACCACCCCGGTCCGGAAGTGAGGCGGGGCCCGCCACGGCAGACTTCGGGGACGGTCGGTGGAAACGTGGGGCGCGGGGAGGGCGCGGGGAGGGCGCGGGCCCCGCCCGCTCCAGCCATCCCGGCCGTTGCGCAACTCAGGGCGTTTGCGAAAACCACGTCTGGGAGGACTTGGCCGCAACGCGGCGAACGGGCACCCTCGGGGAGTGTGGGAGGCGGCGAATGAATGAACGAGTGAACGAATGCACGCCCGCGGGAGCGCGGGGTCACCGCGTAGTTGCGGGCGCGCCTTCCGGGGCGCCGCGGTAGAGGTAGAGCCCCTGCGCTCGGCGACGGGCTGGCACTTTGCAACCGCTCCCTAAGCCCGACCCCGCCTCCGCTCCCCGCCCCAGGCCGCCGTGGCGCGTTGCGGGGCGGGGCGACTGCGCAGGCGCAAGAGCGTCCGGGGGGGGGGGGGGCGGGGGCGTGAGCAGGCTGCGTGCGCGCGCGCAGAACCCGGGAGCTGGAGGCCGCCTCCCCCGCCGCCGGCTGGACTCGGCTATGGGTTCGGTGCAGGCCGCAGGCTCGGTGCGCGCGCGCTACCTTGTGTACTTCCAGTACGTGGGCACCGACTTTAAGTAAGTTTCCCAGGCGCAGCGACGGGCGCCACGTGGCCCGGGCGGAGGCGGGAAGGAGGGCGCGGGCGGGCAAGCGGATGTCTCCGGACGCGGTTTGCAAACGTTCGGGGGCGGAAGCGGCTCTGGCCTCACAGGGCGGCCGAGACCCCAGGGCAGGGCGCCCCCGATAACCTCCGCCCGCCTCTGCCCGCAGCGGGGTCGCGGCCGTCAGGGGCACTCAGCGCGCCATCGGGGTCCAGAACTACCTGGAGGTGAGCTCGGCCGGTCCCGGGACGCCCGGTGAGGGATAAGGGGGAGCCCCCGCCCGCGCGTCCCCAGGGTCCGGCCTCGCCCACCCGCCCGCTCGCCCCGCGGCTCGGTCTTGCAGGAGGCCGCCCAGCGGCTGAATTCCGTGGTGCCGGTCAGGTTCACCATCTCCAGCCGCACGGACGCAGGGGTCCACGCCCTGAGCAACGCGGCGCATCTGGACGTCCAGCGCCGCTCAGGCCGGCCGCCCTTCCCGCCCGAGGTCCTGGCCGAGGCCCTCAACACCCACCTGCGGCACCCGGCCATCAGGTGAGCCGGCGACCTGAGCAGCCCCTGGGGCTCGGCCTTCCCGATTCTGTTGCGGGCGGAGGCTGGAGGTCTGCACAGACTTCGTCGTCTGGTCAGAGCTCGGGGGTGGAGGAGACAGGAGGTGACACCTGGGCAGACCGGCAGGGTCGTTCCTCCGGTGAGCCTGACCTGCTGCCACAGGGTCCTGCGGGCCTTCCGAGTGCCCAGCGACTTCCACGCTCGCCACGCAGCCACGTCCCGGACCTACCTGTACCGCCTGGTCACTGGCTGTCACCGGCTTGCTGAGCTGCCGGTGTTTGAACGCAACCTATGCTGGACTCTCCAGGCAGAGTGAGTGCGGCCCTGACAGTGAGCCGGGAGGGAGCAGGCAGGCCGCACCTCCTGACGTTACCCTGTTCCCTGAAGCTGCCTGGATGTGGCCGCCATGCAAGAAGCTGCCCAGCACCTCCTCGGCACACATGACTTCAGCGCGTTCCAGTCGGCCGGCAGCCCGGTGCCAAGCCCTGTGCGAACGCTGCGCCGTGTCTCTGTGTCCCCAGGCCAGGCCAGCCCCTTGGTCACCCCCGAGGAGAGCAGGTGAGGAAGGGCCTGTGGGTTGTGGCCCTGCCCTCAGGTCACGCACTGATTTTAGCTCCAGCACCTCCCCCAGCTTTAAGGCAGGCGAAGCGGGACAGCTGTCCTCAGAACCTGGACAGCTGGAGTGGCCCGGACACCCCCAGCCTGCAGCTGTGCCCTCCCCCACCCCGGCTGGGGGCAGAGGACAGGGAAGGCTGCCTGTCTCTGAAAACCCTGCCCTGCCTAACAGAATTCTGGCAGCCACTGGGAAGGTTTCGCTGGTGCCAGTGGTTCTGGCCCAGCCTGGCAGGGGTGGTTTCTGCTGCCCCATCACTGTCCAGAGGGCCACCCACCAGGTGGCAGATTCTGACCACAAAACCTCCCCTGCTGGGGTGAGCCCTCAAGGGAGGAAGAACTTCTGCCGGCCCCAGACTCCTGCATCAGAGTAGCAAGTACAGACAGGGCTGGGGTCTCTGGCACACGCACCAGCCATGTTCCCAGACCGTGCACCAGGACCCTAGGGGAGGGCCCAGGGCAAGCCCCTCCAGCACAGCCAGGCTACCTGCCCAGCCTCCAGGGTCCTGCTGCCTCCTTGCCCAAGCATTGCTTGTCTGGTTTTAAGCCTCTCCAATGGGCCTCCCTGGGGGCAGGGAGTCAGCCGGGGGAACCAGCCCGCCCTGTCAGTCTCCTGTCCGAGGCCACGTGGTAGGCTGGGGATGGCAGGCACTGCCCCACAGACACCTACAGGCACGTGTGTTTCCAGGAAGCTGCGGTTCTGGAGCCTGGAGTTTGAGAGTCAGTCCTTCTTGTATAGACAGGTGGGCTCGGTTCTGGGGCCCTCCCTGGGGGCTGGGGCTGAGGGTGGGCAGGCCTCTGTGCAATCTCGGCCCTGGGTCACAGGTACGGAGGATGACCGCTGTGCTGGTGGCCGTGGGGCTGGGGGCTTTGGCACCTGCCCAGGTGAAGACGATTCTGGAAAGCCAAGACCCCCTGGGGAAGCACCAGGCACGTGTGGCCCCGGCCCACGGCTTATTCCTCAAGTCAGTGCTATATGGGAGCCTCGGTAAGAGGAGTGGGCCTGGAAGCTCCTGCTATGTGCCCAGTGACTGCTGCGGCCATGGCGTGGAGTGGGGAGGCCAGGGACCACTGACCGCAGCAAGACAACTGGGGGTAAAGGAGCCCCCCCCCCCAGGGTCACAGTCCTTCAGCCCAGCCCGTCCTGGGCTGACCCACTCCCTGGCCATGGGAGTGGTCCCAGTGGTGGGGAGGGTGGGCTGACCTTGCCCCAGGCTGACGCAGGGTCTGGTCTGTCCACAGGTGCTGCCTCCTGCACACTGCAGGGGCCACAGTTCGGGAGCCACAAATGACCCCGGACACTCGGCAAAGTCAGGCCACACCAGGCCCAACCCTGTGCTGGTCAAGCACCGCAGTCAGCCACTTGGGGCCCACAGCACTGCTGCCCAGCCTCCACAGCAGCCTCCCTGCCCAGGTCCCACCAGCTTGGATGCCCCTCTGTATCGTAGGCGGGATGGGGTGCAGTGCAGGACACAGCCATGTACACCGAGAAGAAGGTACCAAGTAGCCTTTCGTTCAGCTTTTACTGGAAACTGCTGTCCGGGACTCCCTGCCCTAACCATCGTTTGGGGGCCCAGGAGCAGGAATAAAGGCAAGACAGCCCGGAGGCCAGTTTTTCTTTAGCTGGAAACAGCTGCCTGGGTGGGCACATGACACACAGTCTCTGTCCCCAGGGACGGGACCTGAGGGTCTGTTCACTCAGGGCACCCACAGTCCTGAAGTGCAGGCCCAGCTCTGTCCAGCTGGGAGAGGGCAGAGGTGGTGGCTGGGTGAGATGCCAGCCTCAGCTGGGGGCCTGGGGGAGGCCCTTCTTCAGCAGAGATGTGAGGAAGCTACCCAGCTCCTCGTCCTAGGGCAGAAGCAAGAGCACCATGGGCCGTGCAGGACAGGGAGGGGTGGTGACACCTGTGCTGACCGCGGTGGGCTGGGGGCCACCCCTTACCTGGTAGGTCCAGGAGACCAGCAGCACCTTGGTGCCCGGGTCCTCAGAAGGGGCGGCGGCCTGGATGAGGATGGACTCCACAGTCACAGAGCCGTCCGGGAGGTGCTGCACACAGTGGTCCTTCAGGACGCTGTGGGGAGGCTCGGTGAGACCCTGCCTGGCCCCCGGGGCCCGAGGGGTGGGGGGGCGGGGCCGGGCCCCCACCTCTTGAGGTGGCTGTAGACGCGCAACGCCATCTCCTGCTCCTTGCGCGTGTCGTGCAGGTGCACGCGGCAGGTGAAGCGCAACTGGTGCTCGGCCAGACCCAGCTCTTTGAGGGCTTGCTCTGAGGATACCAGCCGGAAGTTCTGTGGGGCAGGGGCAGGTCAGGGAGCACAGCAGCAGCCCTCCCCCCTCCAGAGGCTGTCCTGGCACTCACGCCGTCCTTCGTCTCCCCCCTCCAGAGGCTGTCCCGGCACTCACGCCGTCCTTCGTCTCCCCCCTCCAGAGGCTGTCCCGGCACTCACGCCGTCCTTCGTCTCCCCCCTCCAGAGGCTGTCCCGGCACTCACGCTGTCCTTCATGATCAGGGTGCCGTGCAGGAGCCGAGGCTTCTTGGCCTCGGGGAGCAGCCCTGTGGAAGAGGCGGCAGCAGCTGTCAACGTAAGGGCCACTCCCAGCTGCCTGCCCCGAGCGCCCTTCCCTGCCCGGCCCACATACCCTGCGCCATTTCCCGCTTCAGCAGTCCCAATGAGATGCCTACGGGGATGCTGGGGCTCGTGGGCAGCGTCACCGTCTCGCCATTGGCCGGCATGTAGCAGCTGACCCCTGGACCCCGGGAAGAGAAAGCCTCAGCCCAGGTTGCCTGCATCGACCCAAGGCAGGCCCCACGCCGCCCGCCCGGCTGCCTACGGAGCTCCTGCTCGATCTTCTGCTTCAGGAACTCCATCTTCTTGGCCTCGCCATGCACCAGCAACACGCTCTCCGGCTCTGCCTGGCCCACCAGCTGCATGATGCCCTTGGCGTCCGCGTGTGCGCTGAATGACATGTACTCCACCTGCATCTTGACCTCCAGCTGCGGAGGCCACGGGGTGTGGACAGCGGTTACCACCAGGAGGTGCCCCTCTGCCCTGCCAACCCAGCACGGGGTCGGGACTCACCACCTGCCGCCCCTCCATCTCCAGCTTCCGCTGCCCGCTGAGGATCTTGTGGCCCACGGTGCCCTGCACGCAGTAGCCGGGCATGATGACCTGGGGGCAGGCACAGAGCTCACAGCCACGGGACCCCAGCCTTGGCACCTCAGGGCCTTCCCTGGGATGTCCCCACCTGAACCCCTGGGAGCTGTTTCCACCTGCCAGCAGTGCCCGACCAAGCCTGGCTGCAGACGCCAAAGGACTCAGGTTTTGCCACAAGACTGTCCGGGGCTGGGCTGGGGCTGTACAGCCCGAGGTGGACGGGCTACGTCACAGGGAGACCGAGCAGCTCCAGGCGATGTCACCCCCGTCCCTTGGCAGCAGCAGCCACGTCCCTCGGCCAGCGCGAGGCCAGCAAGAGCGGAGACAGACGGCACGGGAGGAAGGACAACCCGCCAGCCTCCAGCTTCCAGGTTCCCACACCGCACCGCGCCCTCACCATGTTCTTTTCATTTCCGGCCCATTTCCGGAAGATCTGCAGGGACTGCCCGGCGTGCAACATCCCTGGCGTAGCAAATACAACCTGCAGGACACACAGGGTCGGGGGGGGTTCAGGGCAGCGACGCCCCCCCCACCACCGCAGGCCCAGTCGGGGGGGGGTTCAGGGCAGCGACGCCCCCACCACCACCGCAGGCCCAGCCCAGAGACCTGCAGGAGACAGGAGGCCCACAGACGTGGATGTGCTGGCCAGCCCTGCCGCGGGTCTCACCATCGGCCCTGGGTTGTCAGCGAAAGCCCGGTCAAAGGCCTTGATGTGCTTGAACTCGAACATGTTCCTCTGCACGAAAGTCTTGCGGATCTTCTGGTTGGTCCAGGGGATGAACAGCTTGTAGTAGTGGTTGGCCTTCTCGGTCAGCCCCGTGGAGAAGTAGATGGGCACCTTCAGGTTCATGCGCTCCCTGGGGACCACCGGCCCAGTCAGCACAGCGGCCACAGGGGAGGACACTGCAGGGCAGGACTCGGCCGGGTCACCCCCACACCTGTATCTGCACAGCCCATGCATGGGCCGGGCTGAGTCCAGTCGCAACCACAGGAGGCCAGTGCCCTCAGCCTATGTCCCATTAAGCCCTAAAGCAGCCAGGCTCAGCGGAGGGCCAGGAACCCCTACAAGAGCCGCAGACAGTGACGCTGACCGGACGTCACAGGCCTCCTGGGGTCACACGGCGCACAAGCAGCCCCCCAGGACAGCAGCAAGCAGGGCTGAGATGCCACCAGCACCCTGGGCAGGGCTGCCCACCGACTGAACTGTGCAGGCTGGGCCAGGGGCTCCTGAGAAAGCCGTCCTGGTGGCACCTACCAGAAGGTCTCCAGGAGGATGCAGAGCTCCTGGGCGCGGCCCAGCGCGAACACGGGGATCAGCACCTGGGGGACACACACGGCAGGAGCCTGGCCATACAGCCCCTTGGCACAGCAGGCAGCGTTCAGTGAGGGCACAGCCAGGTGCCCAAGAGCTGCCTCATAGGGACCTTAGCCTCTCTCATCTGCTCCCAGTCCTGTCCCAGCCACTCTCCGGAGACAGAAGGGAGCTGCGTGGGGCCTGGCCAGGGCTTCCTCAGGATCTGAGGTAGGAGAGGCAAAGGGGCTCCCTGGGAAGGGTCTCTGAGTTTTTGTCCTCAATGCTGAGCACACCTTCCTCCCTCCCTGCTTGAAAATGCAGTGCCCCCCACCCTGAGACCCTGACCTAGGCCAAGGGCAGCCAAAAGGACCCGCCCAGCATAGCCGAGGGCCCGCGTCCCCACCCCTGCTGTGGCTACCTTCCCACCACGCTCCACGGTCTCGTGGACTTTCTTCAGGAAGTCTCGCTCCCGGCAGCGCTTGGAGTCGCGGATGGTTGTGGCGTACGTGGACTCCGTGATGAGCAGGTTGGGGCGGCACTTGTCAATCCAGGCAGCTCTAGTACACGGGGGTGGGGTGTGAGTCACAGTGCACGGTCCCCACAGCTGCAGGGCTGGGTCTGACAAGCTGGGCCCCAGTACTACGCCCACCCGCCTTCCTGGGCCACTCTGGCTGGAAAGAGCCAGCTGGTAAAATGCTGTGGGCAGCACACTTGGGAAGAGAGAAGAGGAACAGAGGACCCCGCCCAGACCTTGGGAAGAGACAGGAGGGACAGAGGACCCCGCCTGGACCCTGTGCCTTCGCGCATCTGGGCCCAGAAGGGGCTCTCCAGGCCACACGGGACATGGGAGACACTGCTGGGCTGGCCGCTCGAGGGCTGGCACGCCGACACCCGCCAGGGTCCTGAGCGCCAGGGGGGCCCATGGGACAAAAGACATCTCGGACTACTTACCCCAAGTGTCGGTCTGGGGTCATGTTATAATCACCCTGGTGAACGATCAAGGCCACCATGAGGAGGGTGCGTCCCACCCCGGCAGCCCCTCCCGAGCTTTAAGCCCTTCCACTGACCGTGTAGACCACAGACTCTGAGCCCACTTTAATCTGGAACATGGCTGCCCCCAGCACGTGGCCTGCATAGTAGGCCTTGATCTCCAGTTCATCGTCCACCTGTGGAGGACAGGGCTGTGCTCAGGCTGTGTCGTCACAGCAGAGGGGCAGAGAGGCAGGGGCGGGGAGCGAGGGAGGCAGGGGTGGGGAGCAAGGGAGGCAGGGGCAGGGAGCGAGGGAGGCAGGGGCGGGGAGCGAGGGCACTGCACTGAGCCTTTAGTCCCTGTTGCTCATACACAGCATCCAGTTCACAAGGGACAGGCAATGTGGACAAAGAACAAAAAACAACAGATGGAAGACTGAAGGGACCTGAAATTGGAGTTTCCAGTGTGGACTTTGAATACATCACAGAGAAAAGACAAGATTCAGAATGCTGGCTGCCAGGCAAGGTAGCTCAGGCCTGTAATCCCAACACTTTGGGAGGCCAAGGCGGGTGGATCCCTTGAGGTCAGGAGTTCGAGACCAGCCTGGCCAACATGGTGAAACCCCATCTCTACTAAAAATACAAAAATAAGCTAGGCGTGGAGGTGCATCCCTGTAATTCCAGCTGCTCAGGAGGCTGAGGAAGGAGAATCGCTTGAACCTGGGAAGTCGAGGTTGCAGTGTGCCGAGATCATGCCACTGTACTCCAGCCTGGGCGACGGGGTGAGACTCCATCTCAAAAAAAAAAAAATATTGGGCCAGGCACGGTGGCTCACACCTTTAATCCCAGCACTTTGGGAGGCCAAGGTGGGTGGATCGTCTGAAGTCAGAAGTTCAAGACCATCTTGGCCAACATAGTGAAACCCTGTCCCTACTAAAAATACAAAAATTAGCTGGGCATGGTGGCAGGTACCTGTAATCCCAGCTACACAGTAGGCTAAGACAAGAGAATTACTTGAACCCCGGAGGCAGAGATTGCAGTGAGCTGAGATTGTGCCACTGCACTCCAGCCGGGCAACAAGAGCGAGACTCCGTCCAAAAAAAAAAAAAAAAAGTTGGCAAAAAACTAGACTTCTTTAAAAATTTATTTCACTCATTTAAAACTTGCTGGGCATGGTGGCTCACACCTGCAATCCCAGCACTTTGGGAGGCTGAGGCGGGTGGATCACGAGATCAGGAGTTTGAGACAAGCCTGACCAACATGGTGAAACCCTGTCTCTACTAAAAATACAAAAACATTAACCAAGTGTGGTGGTGCACACCTGTAATCCCAGTTACTCGGGAGGCTGAGGCAGGAGAATCACTTGAACCCAGGAAGCAGAGGTTGTAGTGAGCCGAGATTGCGCCACTGCACTCCAGTCTGGGTGGCAGAGTGAGACTGTCTCAAAAATAAAATAAAAAATAAAAACAGCACTTTTGGAGAAACAGTCTCACTGTGTTGCTCAGGCTGGTCTGGAACTCCTGGGTTCAAAGGATCCTCCCGCCTCAGCCTCCTAAAGTGCTGGGATTACAGGTGTGAGCCACCATCCTTGGCATAGAAACTATTTTTGAAAAGTGGAAATTCTTTTTTTTTTTTTTTTTTTTGAGACGGAGTCTCGCTCTGTCTCCCAGGCTGGAGTGAGCGGCGCAATCTCGGCTCACTGCAAGCTCCGCCTCCCGGGTTCCCGCCACTCTCCTGCCTCAGCCTCCCGAGTAGCTGGGACTACAGGTGCCGCCACCACACCCGGCTAATTTTTTGTGTTTTTAGTAGAGACGGGGTTTCACCATGTTAGCAAGGATAGTCTTGATCTCCTGACCTCGTGATCCACCCTCCTCAGCCTCCCAAAGTGCTAGGATTACAGGTGTGAGCCACCGCGCCTGGCAAAAAGTGGAAATTCTAAAACCAGGAACTATTAAAACCCAAATTAAGAATTCAATGGATGGGCCAGATGTGGTGGCTCATGCCTGTAATCCCAGCACTTTGGGAGGCTGTGGAGGGTGGATCACCTGAGGTCAAGAGTTTGACCTTTTTTTTTAGTAGAGATGGAGAAACCCCATCTCTACTAAAAAAAAAAATACAAAATTAGCCAGGCTTGGTGGTGCATGCCTGTAATCCCAGCTACTCGGGAGGCTGAAGCAGAAGAATCGCTTGAACCCGGGAGGCAGAGGTTGTGGTGAGCTGAGATCATGACATTGCACTGCAGCCTGGGCAACAAGAGCGAAACTCCATCTCAAAAAAAAAAAAAATAGAATTCAATGGATGAATTTACCACCACATGACATATAACCAGAAAAGAGAATCCGTAAACTGAAAGACACCAGAGAATATCTATCAGGAAACAGGAAAGACAAAGGGATGACGAAGTTTCAAGAGGTTGACCGTCAGGCTCTCAGGGCCCCTGGAGGAACAAGAACGAGGCAGAAGCAACACTGGAAGAAACGTGATGAAGGCCTCAAGCCACAGATCCAAGAGGCCTCAAACTCTGAACAGGTTGAGAATACATGTCGGCCCATCGGAGCACAAGCACCAAAAACCAAGGCCAAGACCCTACAGGTGCCCGTGCCAGAGACGGGGGACAGAACGATGTTTGCAAAGTGCAGAGACAAAATACTGTCAACCTAAAATCCTACACACCTAAGAGGAAAAAAGTCCTTCAAGAATGAGGGTAAAGTAAATCCGTTTGCAGCCAAATAACAATTGACAGAATTGGGAGGCCGAGACGGGTGGATCACAAGGTCAGGAGATCGAGACCATCCTGGCGAACACGGTGAAACCCCGTCTCTACTAAAAAATACAAAAAACTAGCCAGGCGAGGTGGCGGGCGCCTGTAGTCCCAGCTACTCGGGAGGTTGAGGCAGGAGAATGGCGTGAACCCGGTAGGCAGAGTTTGCAGTGAGCTGAGATCCGGCCACTGCACTCCAGCCTGGGCAACAGAGCGAGACTCCATCTCAAAAAAAAAAAAAAAAAAAAAAATTGACAGAATTCAGCACCAGCAGACCCACACTCCATTCTTCAGGCAGAAGGCCAATTACCCCAAGTAAAAGGCGGGAAAAATGCAGGAAGCACAACAAAAAGAATAAATATATAAATAAAACTAAGCAAATGTTGATATTACCAGGCATTAGAAATCATGTCTTTCTGGGTTTAAAATATACGGAGGAGTTGGCAGGTGTGGTGACTCATGCCTGTAATCCCAGCACTTTGAGAGGCTGAGGTGGGAGGATCCCTGGAGCCCAGGAGTTGGAGAGCCTGAGCAACACATACCCCCTCCTCTCTACAAAAAATACCAAAATAAATTAGCTGGGCATAGGGGCACATGCTTGTAGTCCCAGCTACTTGGGAGGCTGAGGTGGGAGGATCACCTGAGCCTGGGAGGCCGAGGCTGCAGTGAGCCAAGATCACACTCCAGCCTGGGCAACAAAGTGAGACCCTGTCAAAAAAAAAAAAAAAATTAAAATTTCACAACGAAAAAGATAAATATACTTCATTTTGATAAGAAGTTGGATCAGAAAAATAAAATGTTCCAAAATACATAAGTACCTAATATAGTTTCAAAAAATATAAAAGCAATACCCAGAGACTCTAATGAGACACAGACAAACCCACAATCTTTGTCACAAATTTTGCCAATCTGTCACTCACCGACTTAACCTTCACTTCCTCCCTGACCCACACCCAGAACCAGGCACCCTCCAGAACTGGCCCATCTCCCCTCTGGCCCCTGCCTCCCTGCCCGGCGACACCCTGGGAGCTCCAGCAAGTCTCCGGAGGCTCCGAGCGCTCTGAGGGCACCAGCTTGTCCCACTCTGGCCATTTCAATGCCGCTCAGACGGAGCCAGGTGGGTTTGGAGGCCGGGGCACACCCCCACCCTGCGCGTGCTCTCCCGGGTTGGCGCCCTATCTCGTTTGGGACCCTTGTGCTCGTGCTGCCGCCTCCAGGTGTTCCCACAGTGCTGGATGCAAGAGTGAGGTGGGGTGGGCTCACCCTGAGGCCCCAGCCTTCCAGAGACTGTGGAGAGCGGGCGGAGGGCATGGTTGGTGTGGGGGTGGGCAGTGCCTGTGCCGTCTGTGGCCCTGGGAACCTGACCTGGACCGTCTGGTGGAGGTGGACAGCCACCACCTTCTTCATGCAGTCTTTGATCATCTGGGAGGTGAAGAAGTTGGCCTCGCCCTTCTTGTCCACGGCGATCTTGCGGTAGTCCTCCAGCAAGATGGGGCAGATGGCCTGGGTGGGGTGGGTCATGTAGATGGGCCCGTCGTAGCCCACCATCTCGCTGAAGTAGGGGAGTGCCCCGCAGTGGTCCAGGTGGAAGTGGCTGGGGGATGCAGCACAGGTCAGCCTGGGCCCACCCTGCCCCAGCCTTCACCCCCACTCTGGGCTTGTGGGTTGCCCCCTTCATTAGCCTGCTGTGCACCAGGCCCCATCCCGAGTACTGAAGAGTCAGTAACGAGCAAACACAAAGCCGCCTCCCTGGAACTTTCAGTCTCAAAGTCTAGCGAGGCAGCGAGCGAACGGGAAACCGAACACGTCGGCGACAGCGACATGCTCGCGAGGCAACGCGAAGCCGCTAAGGGGCATGGGGAGCCGCTGGGCTTTCAGGCGTCAGGACAGGCTGAGGGGAGCGGCAGGTGAACGCAGCAGAGACCCGAGGGCGAGGACAGTGCCTGGCAAGCCCCAAGAAGGCACTGGGGACCCCGCTGTGTCTGACAAGAAACCACAACCACGAGGGTCTCGGGGCAGCTGAGGACGCTGCCTCCAGAGCGGGCTTCTCCAGGCTTCACAGGCCCTCTGGCTGCTGGGGAGGACAGGGCGGGGCGGGGCAGGGGGAACCAGCAGGAATGCTGTGGCCATCCAGGCGATGCCACCCAGACCAGCGGGTCATGAGCTGCTGGACTCTAAAGGCTGGGGTCAGGGCAGACTCAGGACTCTGGAATCTCCAACAAGACAGTGGGGTTTAAAGCTCCTGAGACAATCGGAGAGGGTGAAGCCTGGAGAGCCGGGTTCAGAGGGCAGGGCCAGAAGAACAGGTGGAGACCAGGCCGTGTGTGTGACCAGTAAGGCAGGCAAGGAGCAGATCCTGGGGCCCCGACGCCCCCTGAGGATCAAGGATGACGCAGGCCCCTTGCCAAACGTTGCCGAGGCTGAGTAAGGGGGCCCAAGCCCCACAGGCACAGACATGGGACCCTCAAGGCCCCCAACGGGTGCCCACCTGATGATCACGCAGTCCAGGAAGTCTGTCAGGCGGCCGTTCTGGGTGATGTAGGAGAAGTCAGGGAAGCGTCGCTGGGAAGGACGTGAGGCTTCAGGTTGCGCCGTGGTCTCCAGGCAGCACCTGGGACCACCCATGTCCCAGGGAGGGGCCCCCAGGAAGGGGGGTTCTACGTGCAGACTCAGGCTGAGCACTGCCACCCCGCAGGTCACACCAGAACCCCTGGCTGCTCACAGCATGCAGAGGGGCCGAGATTACCTCCAACCTCACTGACAGATGTGAGCAGGAAGCTGAGCCCAGGGTCTCGCTGGGCCCAGCCTATAGGACTCTGGGGCTGGAGCCCAGCACCAGTACAGGGGGACCTCCCCATGCAGGGGCTCGCCTCGGCCAGGCCCACCCATCCCTGCTACCCACAGGGTGCAGTCGTCCAAGCACGACCACTGCTGCCCACTGCCCCACTGTCCGGCTCTCAGGCCCAGGGTCTGCCTGCACACGGCCAGCCCTCCTGGCCTCCGGGCCTCCTGCCCGAGAGACTCACGTCGTCATTGAAGCCCATGTGCATTCCGCAGTCCAGCATGACGTTCTTGCCCGCAATGGAGACCAGGATGCAGCTTCGGCCCACATCCTGGCCAGCCCCTACTCGAGGGAGGGCAGGTGAGAGACAGTGCTGCGCCCCCCGCCCCCAGCTCCCTGTGCTGCCTCCCCAAGCTCTGCAGGACCCAATGCACTGAGGAAACGAGACCGAGGCTGCTGTGTGGACAGACATGTGGGCCAAGAAACAGGGCCACCCCTAGTCCCAGGAAGGGGGACACAGGACCACGCCCCACACCACCACATCCAGGGTGGAGGCCGGCAGCCCACACGCTCCTCCCTGGCCTCTCCAGGCGGCCGTGGCCTGCTGGCTGAGTAGTGGGCACTGTGTTGTGGTCCTCAGCCCCTCAGACACAAAGGCTGGTCTGCGGGGCCAACACCTCAGTCAGAGTCACGCCTGGGCTGTGGCTGGACCCTCAGCAGAGCTGCAGACCAATGAGGCCACCTCCTGCAGGATCTGTCCCCAGGCAGGCAAGGGCCTGAGTGCCTAAGTGCTGGCACTGGGTGTCCCCTGGTGGTGCGGCTGTGGAGGGATGTCACGCAGCCTCGGCCATGCCACACGAACACAGTGCCAGTGGTCCAGCAGTGGCCGGCGTGGGCAACACAAGCCCCACACCACTGCCCACCACGCAGCCCCCAACACAGACCCTAATCTGCAGCCCTCCCACACTCCTGACAGCCAAGCAGCCCTGCCCAGCTGCTCCAGCCAGAGGCCTTGGCCAGCCAAGGCACACTCAGCCCCCTCATGTGACCTGGAGGCCCACAAGGAAAGGGCCATGGCCCCTGCACAGCCTGTGCCTGGGCGGGAGTCTGATGGCCGTGAATGGCCTGGTTTTCCCCTTGAATCCCCACCCACCTTCCCCGACCAGCCACCTGAAACGTCCAAAGCCAGCACCACACATCAGGATAGCGGGGCCACAGCTGAGGGCCTGCCTGCCACGAATGGGGATCTCAGGTTCTCTTCTAGGCCTGTTCCTGCCCCCACTGGGTGTGAGCTCTCTGAGAGCAGGGTCTCAGCTGTCTCCTCCCTCTGCACCTCCTACCCCAAGCCATGCCAGGCTCACAGAGGCCCTCTGGCATCTGTGGGAAGGGAGGGCCGCCCCTCTTCACAGCCAAGGACCTAAGGCCACAGAGGCACTTGTGGCCCTGAAGCGTGCGGCCTGGCTTGGTCTTCTGAATTCCAAAGCCCAATCCTGAGGTACTGGCAGTCCCGCCTCCCAACAGGACCCACAGTGATCCCAGGGAATAGAGCCTGGAGCTACAGGAGGGGACACGGCTGAGAAGACAGAGGAGGAGGCATCCCTGTCTGCAAGGAGACAGACAGCAGACAAGTGAACAAGACACCTCGAGTACACCAGATGGAGACTACTGTGACAGAGAAGAGCAAGGTAAGAGGATGAGGAAGCCTTGAAACTTCCAGAACCATGACAGGAAAGTGCTCCCTGAGAAGCCAACTTTTGAGCAGGATGGGGGAAGGGGGAGGAACAGGGTTGGGAGGGACAGGCAGGGTCGGGGGACAGTCACGCACAGGCGAGGGCGTGGGAGTGACCCCAAGGACACAGCACTGGCCCAGTGAGCATGGAGCCCAAGGCAGTCCCTGGCACAGGGAGGTGGTGAAACAGTTCTGCTCTGCCGATACCCTGGCTGAGGTGACCTTAAGAATACACCCAGGCTCAAGCCTGTAATCCCAGCACTTTGGGAGGCCGAGACGGGTGGATCACGAGGTCAGGAGATCGAGACCATCCTGGCTAACACGGTGAAACCCCATCTCTACTAAAAAATACAAAAAACTAGCTGGGAGAGGTGGCGGGCGCCTGTAGTCCCAGCTACTCGGGAGGCTGAGGCAGGAGAATGGCGTGAACCCGGGAGGCGGAGCTTGCAGTGAGCCAAGATCCGGCCACTGCACTCCAGCCTGGGCGACAGAGCGAGACTCCGTCTCAAAAAAAAAAAAAAAAAGAATACACCCAGGTACAGACTGGGAGCCACTGAAGCCACATGAAAGATCAGACTGTCCAGAGAGTGGGTAGAACAGGCAGCCAAGAGGCCAAATGGGAAAGGGGCAGTCTGGGAGGACCCAGCAGAGGCCCCAGAGAGCAGGGGAGGGCAGCAGGGCCCACGCTAACACCGTGGGCTGTGCACATGCCAGGGGTGTTCACAGCACAGTATCCCCACCGGGGCAGCAGGCACCCCTCCAAGGAAGCGCTCATGCCATGAGGAAGGACATGTAATCTCATCCCAGTGTCTGTGCTGGAAGATGCCCTCGACCCCCTGCCCAGTGGAAGGACCAGGTTCCAGGACAGCACAGGGCAGGCACGTGTGGAAAACGCCCAGGACATCAGGATGGTTGGCCACCAGCACCATGTCCCCCCAGGTGTTTCTGAGACCCTGGGTTTTGACTAATTCTTTCCTCCTTCGCATTGTTCTATACTGTTAGGACTTTGACTTTTTTTTGACATATTGTCTTGCTGTCGCCGAGGCTGGAGTGCAGTGGCACAATCATGGCTCACTGCAGCCTCGACCTCCCGGGCTCAAGCAATCCCCACAACTCAGCCTCCTGAGTAGCTGGAACCACAAGCACACACCACCATGCCCGGCTAATTTTGCATTTTTTTTTTTTTTTTTGAGTGATGGGGTCTTGCCATGTTGGCGAGGCTGGTCTTAAACTCCTGGGCTCAAGCGATCCTCCCACCTCTGCCTTCCAAAGTACTGGGAATGCAGGCGTGAACCACAGTGCCCAGCCTGTTAGGACTCTTAAGAGTATACATTTGTGTTTTTTGCTGGTTTTTTCAGTGTTGCAGAAATCAGGTAGAACAAGAGCTCAACTGAGAGTTGATTGTAATTTGGGCGTGAGCACAAGGGGTGGTGGACAGAAAGCAAGAGGTGAGGAGGCAGAAGCGGGACAGCGAGACTGGGGGGCTGGGCGGCTGAGAAGCTGGGGGTCTGCTAGGCTGAGAAGCTGGAGGACTGGGGGACTGGGGGGCTGGGGGACTGGGGGGCTGCGGGACTGAGGGGCTGGGGGGCTGGAGGCGGCAGCGCGCCGCACAGGGAGGTCAACGCACCAACGAAAGCGCACAGCGAGCGCGGAGGCCCCGCGGCCCCCTCTGCGACGTCCCCTCACGGCCGCCTGAACCTCGGGGCTCGCGTTCTCGCGTCACTGCCGGAGGCCGAGGGTGCAGGGACTCGGCCGCCTCTCGGTTCCCACCAGGGCCCACGCGGGGAGGAGGAGACCGAGGACGCCCGCGACGCGCACCCGGCTCCATGACAACCCGGAGGGAGCGGGGCGCCCAGCCCGCCCGGAGCCGCATACGGAGCCCGCCCCACAGCCCTGCCGGCGGCTCCCACTCACCCAAGGGCGTGACTCTGATCTCAGGCATCGTCTCCGCCGCGTTCCCAGAGCCGCGAGTCCCGCGCGCGGTGATGCACTGCGCAGGCGCAACCACCAGGGTGTCAACTTCCGGTGCGTTAGCCGGAAACGCGAGTCTGCGCGCCTGGCCTCCTGATTGGGCAGCATCCAACCAATCAGGGCGGCGGGCGAGAGCGGGACAGGGCGGGGCGATGAGCGAGGGCGGGGCCCGGACGGCAGCTGTGGCCGAGGTGAGCGGCTCTGGCTCGGCGGCCGCACCTGCCCAACCCAACCGGCAGGGTACGGAGGTCGCCGAGGGACCGGGAGCGGGAGGGGACGTCGTCCTAGAAGGCCGGAGTGGGCGGGCGGCCGAGGACCCGGCTCCCGCGCAGGACGGAGCCGTGGCTCAGGTCGGCCCCTCCTCAGCACCACCCCGGGCCTCCACCCTTTCCTGGGCTCCTAGGTGGAGCAGGGACCCGAACCGGTGACCATCCAGTCCGGTGCCATCTGAAGCCCCCTTTCCAGGTGAGACTCGTAGCGCTAGCTCGACACGGTCTGGTTCCACCCACAAGGCCTGGGGCGCCGTGGTGGCCCCGTCTTCTGCCGTCCCCCCAGCCTGCTGTCAGCCACCGGGCTGTGTGTTCAGGCCGCCCTCGCGCCCAGCCCTGACCTTGGGCCGGTGGGCTGCCCTGGGAAAGGCCTGGAGGTGCCCTGGGTCACCTTCCTGGGCTGGCGAGCTGCCTGCCTCCTGCACAACCACTGCCCTTCCTGTTGTCCCGGAGCCACCAGCCACAGCTCTGAGAGGCTCCTGGCAGCTCCTGTTTGCCACTGGCTCGGATCTGGGCGGGCAGGCAGGCAAGGCCCGCAGAATATCTGGTGACCAAGAAGGAAACCCCAGAGCCTCAGAGACCATCTTCTCAGTGGACAAAATTAAGGCCTGAGGAGGGGAGGGGCGTGCTGGAAGTCTATGGGACTCCATCTTCCTGAGGCCCAGGAGCAGCCATTCCCTGCACCTGAAGCCCGGTGAGCTCACATCTGGGGCCTCCGCCTGGTGCCAAGCACACAGCCCAACCTGTGGGGCTTGCAAGGCAAGGCTTCAGCTCCCTCCGGGCACCAGCGCTCCAGCAGCCTGGGCCATGGGCTGGGCAGTGCTTGTAGCCCATGTTCCCTAGTGATGAAGGGCCCAGTCCTAGGGCACTGAGCAACCTGCACACCTGCTCCTGGCCAGGAGCTCTCACCACAGCTGGGTACCCTCCCTGTCCCTGCTGGAGTCCCTGCAGCCAGGGAGGGCAGGAGAGGGCTCCCAGCACCAACGGGCCTAGGAACCCCCAGGCCCAATGGGGTAAGGGTTCTTCCTGGTTGAGGTGGGATGCAGCTGAGTCTCAGGTTCCCTGGAGCAGGTGCGGGCCCTTGGGGCACCCGGGGAGACAGGGCAAGGGTGCTTGGTGACACACAAAGCATGGGTGCCTGGATGTCTGCGGAGTGACTGTGTGAATGCCAGCAGAATCCAGAGCAGGGCCTGGGCCACTCGCGGGTTCCCCAGGGCTAGTACAAGGGCCTTGTGGCAATCTTCTGAGAGTGATACAACCTTTCACCTGGCCACCCATCCATGTGGGACGTGTAGTTTCAGCAACAGGAGGGAAAACACGCGTCCGTCCATCCAGCAGGCGCCGGCCCCACGGCCTCTCTTCTGGTTTTGGGGACGCGGCAGTGAGGAAGATGGGGCAGCCTGTCCGGCAGCGTCCCCCGCTCCCCGCACCCATCTCTGCTTTCCGCTGTGTCTGTTTCCTTGCCTACAACTTCAGAACTTTGTCTTTGTTGTCATCTGACCCCACTCCAGATGGCTGTTCGCTCACTCCCTGTGCACCCAGGTGCCTAGAACGGTGCTTGGCTCTTGGCAGGGGCTTAGTATCTCTCAGCTGGTAAAAACAGATATAGCATCTAGAGAGATAAACAAAAACAGTCAAGAAAGCACCAGCAGAGACACCTGCTGCAGATGGCATGGCCGAGTGGTCTGATAAAGCCAGAGGGGGCCACTCTCAGAGTCAGCAGGGACTGACGTGGAGTCAGTGGCCTGATCCACAGGAGGGGCCGTGCCAAGGTCCGTGAATGCGCAATCCTGACGAAGGGCGGCTCAGGGTGGTGTGCCTGAGAGCCTGCGGCTTGGCTGGGAGCAAAGCCAGGCGGCTCCTGGGAGGAAGCTCCGTGAGGGGCATGAGTGATCAGTGAGCAGCAACCGGATCACAGCTATTCTGTTCCCCTCCACACACAGAAAATGAGCCGCAGAGCAAGCTGACCCCAGCGACACAGCCCCCCAGCCTTACTGTTTCCGTTCCTATCAAAAAATGGATGACTCGGAAACAGGTTTCAATCTGAAAGTCGTCCTGGTCAGTTTCAAGCAGTGTCTGGATGAGAAGGAAGAGGTCTTGCTGGACCCCTACATCGCCAGCTGGAAGGGCCTGGTCAGGTGCGTGCGCTGGGGCTGCCTCCTGAGGTGGGCGCTCACCTGGCCCAAGTCCCATAGGTGGCATCTGCCTCCCGACTGCCTGTCCCCACCAGCTTTGCTGCCTGTTTCCAGATGGGTGTGAATCCCCGGAGGCTGGGCAGTGTCCCCCGCACCCCAGGCGGGCTGCCCCAGGCCTGGGCAAGGCCTCGAACCCCGCTCCCTTCCACAGGTTTCTGAACAGCCTGGGCACCATCTTCTCGTTCATCTCCAAGGACGTGGTCTCCAAGCTGCAGATCATGGAGCGCCTCAGGGGCGGCCCGCAGAGCGAGCACTACCGCAGCCTGCAGACCATGGTGGCCCATGAGCTGAGCAACCAGCTGGTGGACCTAGAGCGCCGCTCCCACCACCCCGAATCCGGCTGCCGGACCGTGCTGCGCCTGCACCGCGCCCTGCGCTGGCTGCAGCTGTTCCTGGAGGGCCTGCGCACCAGCCCTGAGGATGCACGTACCTCTGTGCTCTGCACCGACTCCTACAACGCCTCGCTGGCCGCCTACCACCCCTGGATCGTACGCCGCACCGTCACCGTGGCCTTCTATGCGCTGCCCACACGCAAGGTCTTCCTGGAGGCCATGAACGTGGGGCCCCCAGAGCAGGCTGTGCAGATGCTGGGCGAGGCCCTCCCCTTCATCGAGCGTGTCTACAACGTCTCCCAGAAGCTCTATGCCGAGCACTCCCTTCTGGACCTGCCCTAGAGGCGGGAAGCCAGGGCCCTGCTGCAGATCTGGGCTGTGGTGGCCGGGGCTGAGTCCCATAGCAGAGCTTTCTGGGCTCCCCAGGAACAGGAGATCCACTGTTGCCCCTAGGAGCTGAGCTTGTTAGGAACCACAGACTGTGACAGAGAAGGTGGGGACCAGCCCAGAAGAGGCGCACCCTCTCCGTCTGGAACAAGACGCCTCAGCCACGGCTCCCCCTCAGCCTGGTACACACGCGCCCAGCCAGGCCGCACCAGGGTGCAGAGCGGAGCACGCAGGGGTGGGGGCCGGGCCTGCAAGATCCTGAAAGGTCACCACCCCCCAGCCTGTGGGGCGGATCTGCAAATCGGGGTGAAGTCACAGGTCCCGGGTCGTGGAGACTCCATCCTTTCTCCTTTCTGTCAGCCAACATGTCCTCATCTCAGGCCAGGTCCTGGTACCCCATGTCTGCCCAGGTGGGCAGCCCTGAGCCCAGGGGACTTAGTCCCCTCCATGACCAGCCTGGCAGAAACCTCCCAACAGCGGTCTGGGCACCGTGGGCTCTCCCCACCTCTCCTGCCTTGTTTGCCCCTCAGCGTGCCAGGCAGACTGGGGGCAGGACAGCCAGAAGCTGAGACCAAGGCTCCTTGAAGAAGGGCCCGGGAAGGCCCCGCCCTTGGGACAGCCTCCTCTGAAGCCTTGCACGGCACCAGCTCCCCAGCAGATGCAGCAGGCCGCCTCCTGCAGCGGCTGTGGGTCTGCACAGCACGGCCCGAGACCACCAGGAGCTGGGACTCTGCTACACGCAGTGAGACGCCATGTCCTTTCTCCCCCTGCCCCCCTCCCCACAGTGCCCAGGAGACCCGAGGGGCACGGTACAGGAGGGCCTGGACCGCGTGGGCCAGCCAACAGCTACCAGACAGCTACAACCAGCCCAGCCACCATCCAGTGCCTGGGGCCTAGCCACTGGCTCTTCACAGTGGACCCCAGCACCTCGGGGTGGCAGAGGGACGGTCCCCACTGCCCGGCAGATGCACGAGCTTCTGGAGGGCAACCCATGTGACATCTTCCAACATTAATAAATCACACAGCCTCCCAGGATGGGGATGTTGGGCTGTACTGGGCGCCTGATTCCCCAGGAGGGGACACAGGGTCACCCAATGAGGGCGGGTAGGGCCCTCACCCCAGCGACACAGCTGAGGTGGGTGCACCTAACTCCAAGGGAGCTGAGGCCCCACTGCCAGGCTCAGGGGGCCGTGTCAGCCCCAGGGCACAACAAACGCCCTGAGAAAAGGCCAGCCTTGGGGGCAGGGCTGCTATGTGCCCATTTCCCCCAGAGAGGTCCCATCACTACACCCATTGTGCAGGTGAGACCAGAGACAGACTCACCCAGGACCAAGAAGCTGGGTCGGGAGGGCAGGAATCAGCCTCTCCATGCAAAAGAAGAGGCCTGCGTGGGACGTGTGGGTGGAGGTGGGGGCCGCTCCCAGCCACAACAGTGACCTGGACAGAAAGGGATACAATTCAGCAGGGTCTTCCTGGACACCACCCCAACCTCAGGGTCTGTGGGAGCTGCACTTGGTGCTGGCAAAGGCTGCTGACTGCTCTATGGGCTGGGAGAACCGCCTGGGTCTGCATGGGCCCCAGGGCAGGGCTTCCTCCATGTGTGGCCTGTGCATGTGCCATGCGTGTATGCCGTGCACGTGTGCCGTCTGTGCCATGCGCATGTTTGCCACGTGCGTGTGGGCGGTGTGTGCGTGGGCTGTTTGCGTGCTGTGCACGTGTGCCGTGCATGTGCTGTGCGTGTGTGTGCCGTGTATGTGTGCTGTTTGCATGTGCCGTGCACGTGTGTGCCATTTGCGTGTGTGCAGTTTGCATGTGCCATTTGTATGCCGCGTTCCCGTGTGCCAGGTTCATATGTGTGCCATGCTCCTCTGTGTGCGTGTGTGCTCAGTGTGTGCCATACACGTGTGCTGTGGTCATGCATGTGCCTCACGGGTCCTGCCTTGCAGCACCGTGGGGAAGAGGTGCCAGCCAGGGTGCACCTCGTGGCATCTGCTAGGTCTGCTGGGCCCCAGCTGAAGCTGAGTGCCCCCCAGTTCCCCTCTGAGGTCCTGCACCCGGAGCCCGGTGTGTCCCCAAGGGCACCCCCAAAGCGAAGCAGGCAGAGGAGGAGCCCCGGCCCCACGCTTCCGGTGCTGCTCCAGCCACCGTTCATTTGCCTGTGGTCCTTCCTCCTTCGTTTGCATGCCCCCCCGGCAAGCAAACTCTATCCCCAGCAGGAGCCACCTGTGTGCCTGCCAGGCAGGAGTAGCCCAGGCCAGGGTCAGCAGTGTGAGTACAGCTGGCCATGCGGTTCCTGCAGCTTCTAGGCATCAGACTCTGGCAGAAGGGCTGAGACCCTCAAGGAACTCTGCTCCCAAGCAGGCTGGGAGGGCACCACTGCCACCCCAGGGCCCTCCCCAGCTGCAGGGTGGAGGCCTGCCTGGCCGGCTGGTCTGCAGGCCTAGGGGGCCCACCCCGGCCACCCCCGACTCCGGCCAGCACAGCCTTGAGTTGGAGCCAGAAGCTCCCAGGGCTGGGTAGGAGGCATTTCTGTACCTATGGAAAGCCCCAGAGCCGGGTGTCTCTGCATCCCTCCCACACAGCTGAGACCTCAGAGCCCTGGAGGCCCCTTTGCCCTCTCTCCTCTCCACAGCCTGCCGGGCAACTCCAGGAATGGGGGGGTGGCGAGGGGCTCGGCACAGGCAGTGAACAAGGCCACGGTCAGCAGAGCCTGCCTGCCGGTCAGTGCTGGCCATAGAGCCTGGCAGTGGCTTCAAGCAGAGTCTGAAGTGCACAAACTTTCAGGCCCAGAAAGCGAGGACACCACTGGGCCCCAGGGTGTGGCAAGTGAGGATGGCAAGGGTTTTGCTAAACAAATCCTCTGCCCGCTCCCCGCCCCGGGCTCTCCCCACCCCGGGCTCTCTCCGCGTGAGGCCCCACTCGGCAGCCACCTTGCCGTGCCTGCTGGAAGTGGCCTCTGCCATGCTGTGCCCTGCTGTCCTGGGCCTCAGCCTCTGGGCTCTCCTGCACCTTGGGACAGGGGCCCCATTGTGCCTGTCACAGCAACTTAGGATGAAAGGGGACTACGTGCTGGGGGGGCTATTCCCCCTAGGTGAGGCCGAGGAGGCTGGCCTCGGCAGCCGGACACGGCCCAGCAGCCCCGTGTGCACCAGGTACGGAGGTGGGACAGCCCGGGTTGGGGTCAGGGTGACCAGGCCCGCGGTGCTCCTGAGCTGGGGCTGAGGTGGCCATCTGCGGCTCCATGGGGCCCCAGGTTCTCCTCGAATGGCCTGCTGTGGGCACTGGCCATGAAGATGGCCGTGGAGGAGATCAACAACAGGTCGGACCTGCTGCCGGGGCTGCGCCTAGGCCACGACCTCTTCGATACGTGCTCGGAGCCTGTGGTGGCCATGAAGCCCAGTCTCATGTTCCTGGCCAAGGCAGACAGCCGCGACATTGCCGCCTACTGCAACTACACGCAGTACCAGCCCCGCGTGCTGGCCGTCATTGGGCCCCACTCGTCAGAGCTCGCCGTGGTCACCGGCAAGTTCTTCGGCTTCTTCCTCATGCCCCAGGTGGGCGCCCCCCACCATCACCCACCCCCACCCAGCCCTGCCCGTGGGAGCCCCTGAGTCAGGAGATGCCTCTTGGCCCCTGCAGGTCAGCTATGGCGCTGGCATGGAGCTGCTGAGCGCCCGGGAGACCTTCCCCTCCTTCTTCCGCACAGTGCCTAGCGACCGTGTGCAGCTGGTGGCCGCCGCGGAGCTGCTGCAGGAGTTCGGCTGGAACTGGGTGGCCGCCCTAGGCAGTGACGACGAGTACGGCCGCCAGGGCCTGAGCATCTTCTCGGCCCTGGCCGCGTCGCGCGGCATCTGCATCGCACACGAGGGCCTGGTGCCACTGCCCCGTGCCAACAGCCCGCTGCTGGGGAAGGTGCAGGAGGTGCTGCACCAGGTGAACCAGAGCAGCGTGCAGGTGGTGCTGCTGTTCGCCTCCGCGCGCGCCGCCCATGCTCTCTTCAGCTACAGCATCAGCAGCAAGCTCTCGCGCAAGGTGTGGGTGGCCAGCGAGGCCTGGCTGACCTCCGACCTGGTCATGGGGCTGCCCGGCATGGCCCAGGTGGGCACGGTGCTTGGCTTTCTCCAGAGGGGTGCCCAGCTGCGCAAGTTCTCCCAGTATGTGAAGACCCGCCTGGCCCTGGCCGCCAACCCAGCGTTCTGCGCCGCCCTGGGCGAGAGGGAGCAGGGTCTGGAGGAGGACGTGGTGGGCCGGCGCTGCCCGCAGTGTGACTGCATCACGCTGCAGAACGTGAGTGCCGGGCTAAACCACCACCAGACGTTCTCTGTCTACGCAGCTGTGTATAGTGTGGCCCAGGCCCTGCACAACGCTCTGCAGTGCAGCGCCTCAGGCTGCCCCGTGCAGGACCCCGTGAAGCCCTGGCAGGTGAGCCCGGGAGATGGGGGTGTGCTGACCTCTGCACGTGCCCGGGCCACCAGGCATGGCCGCCACACCTGAGCTGGAGGTAGCCGGCGGCTCAGCCCCGTCCCCCGCCCGCAGCTCCTGGAGAACATGTACAACCTGACCTTCCACGCGGGCGGGCTGACGCTACGCTTCAACAGCAACGGGAACGTGGACATGGAGTACGACCTGAAGCTGTGGGTGTGGCAGGGCCCGGTGCCCGAGCTCCACGACGTGGGCAGGTTCAACGGCAGCCTCTGGATAGACAGCCCGAAGATCCGCTGGCACACGTCCAACAACCAGGTGAGGCGAGGGTGGGTGTACCTGGCGTGTCCCCGTGGCAGCCCCCGCGGCAGGGTGCAGCCTGGGGGTGGGGGCCGTCCCTGTCTCCCGCGGGCGTGCCCAGCCCAGCAGAGCCCGAGCCCAGGCCTGTGCGCAGAAGCCCGTGTCCCAGTGCTCGCGGCAGTGCCAGGAGGGCCAGGTGCGCCGGGTCAAGGGGTTCCACTCCTGCTGCTACGACTGCGTGGACTGCAAGGCGGGCAGCTACCGGAAGAGCCCAGGTGAGCCGCCTTCCTGGCAGTGGGGGTGGAAACGCAGCAGGGGCGGGTCCTGCTACGTCCTAGCTCTGAGGCCAGAGCCCACAGGGGACAAGGCCAGCACCCAGCGCCCTTCTCCTCCTCTCTCACAGATGACCTCGCCTGCACCTTTTGCGGCCGGGAAGAGTGGTCCCCGGAGCGGAGCACACGCTGCTTCCGCCGCAGGCTTCGGTTCCTAGCGTGGGGCGAGCCGGCTGTGTTGCTGCTGCTCCTGCTGTTCGGCCTGGCGCTGGGCCTCGTGCTGGCCGCTTTGGGGCTGTTCATTCGCCATCGTGACAGCCCACTGGTTCAGGCCTCGGGCGGGCCCCTGGCCTGCTTCGGCCTGGTGTGCTTGGGCCTGGTCTGCATTAGTGTCCTCCTGTTCCCTGGCCAGCCCAGCCCTGCCCGCTGCCTGGCCCAGCAGCCCTCGTCCCACCTCCCGCTCACCGGCTGCCTGAGCACATTCATCCTGCAGGCAGCCGAGATCTTCGTGGAGTCAGAACTGCCTCTGAGCTGGGCAGACCGGCTGAGTGGCTGCCTGCAGGGGCCCTGGGCCTGGCTGGTGGTGCTGCTGGCCATGCTGGTGGAGGCCGCACTGTGCGCCTGGTACCTGGTGGCCTTCCCGCCAAAGGTGGTGACGGACTGGCGCATGCTGCCCACAGAGGCGCTGGTGCACTGCCGCACACGCTCCTGGGTCAGCTTTGGCCTCGTGCACGCCACCAACGCCACGCTGGCCTTCCTTTGCTTCTTGGGCACCTTCCTGGTGCAGAGCCGGCCGGGCCGCTACAACCGTGCCCGTGGCCTCACCTTTGCCATGCTGGCCTACTTCATCACCTGGGTCTCCTTCGTGCCCCTCCTGGCCAATGTACAGGTGGTCCTCAGGCCCGCCGTGCAGATGGGTGCCCTCCTGCTCTGCGTCCTGGGCATCCTGGCTGCCTTCCACCTGCCCAGGTGTTACCTGCTCGTGCGGCAGCCAGAGCTCAACACCCCCGAGTTCTTTCTGGGAAGGGGCCCTGGGGATGCCCGAGACCGGAACGATGGAGACACAGGAAATCAGGGGAAACATGAGTGACCCCTGATCCTGCGACCTCAGCCCCGGTGAACCCAGACCAAGCTGAGATCCCCCTAAGCCAGCATTGACCCATGTCCCCCTACAGACACCCTCCTGCTCTAGATTCTGACCCCAGTGACCCCTGCGTCTGTGGACACCCCGTGACCATCTGGGCCCCAGAGCCAAGCTCTGTCCCCGTCCCTCTGTGCCCAGACCAGGCCTGCCCCAGTAACCCAGACCCACTGTTCCGGAAGGAGGCCCAGAGGGCTCCCAGGGTCCCCACAACCCACACCATGAGCTCAGAAAAAGGATGCAAGGAGGCCCCAGCCAGATGGCTGCAAGCCCAAGCCAGACCCTGTCAACCACACCACGCCCCGCCAGGGGCCCCCACCCAGCACCCCGCCAGGCACCACAGCAGTGGGAGGCTGGGCGGGGGCACACAGGCAATGCCCAGGGCAGAGCCTGCCCAGGTGGGGGTGGCACCCAGCTTCCTTCTCTGCCCCGGCCCAGTAGGTAGACAGCATCGTGACTGCCACCAGTACTAGGGACAGAGCCGAGGTGGGGTGGGGGCGGGGTCCAGCACCATGGACAGAAAACTGCCCACCAGGGTCCAAGGTCAGCACCCCGCCAGGCCCACACAGGGTCTCGGGTCAGAGGTCCAGGGTCAGCGCCCAGCAGAGCCTAGGGGAGGCCGGACCAGCCCCCCCATGCCTCCCTCATTCCAAGGCAGCCCAGCTGCAGAGAAGGGGCACAGGCCACACATCCGTCCCATAAAATTAAACGCTTTTTAGTGTTTAAAATAAGCAGCATTTACACAGAAGCAGCTCTATGTTAACCATCTAGACGCTGGGACTTTTGATACAGTATCTACAGCGCAGACACGTGGGGGCCAGAGACGCCAGGAAGGCCCGCGGTTGTGTGCAGGCCGAGATGTGTGCACGCAGTGTGTGCACTCACCAAGGACAGGCCAGCTGACCGCCCATCTCCCCAAGACCTCCCTCCCTGCGGCAGCTGTGCACATTGGGGCCCCTCGACCCTGCAGGCCATGGTCCCTCCCTGCCCTGGCTGGGACAGTGGGCAGGATGTCCAGCCCTCTCTCATCTTCCCGTCCCGTCCTCTACATACTTTCAGACTCGACTGTGTTGCTGGAGAGGAAAGGAAGGGAGAAGCAGGCTGCTCCAAGGGGCAGGGGCAGGTGGGACAGATGACAGGGCCACCTCCTCCCCCGAGCCACTAGCCAGGCAATAAATAAATAAATTAGATTCCTACTCCAGACAACCAGAGGGACCAGGGGGCTCCAGCCCCACCCCCGGGAGGCCCGGTCCTGGGTCAGATGGGTGGGGCCTGTGCACTGCAGGGGGTTGCCACACATGGGTCACTCTGGGGGCCTGTGCACAGCTATACAGGAGGTGGGGGTCAGCCCAGAGCCCAAGGGGGTCTTCCTCATCCTAGGAGGGATCACCACTAGACACAAGGGGTTGTGAGGTCCCTGAGGCTCTCGCTGAGGGGCAGAGAAGGAGCGCCCGCAACACGGCTGCTCAGAAACAGGTGCTGTCAGGAGCCGGAGCAGCCAGGCTGCTGGGGCAGATTGCGGTGGTCCAGCCTGCCCCCCTACCCTGCCTCCGGCCTGGCCCCCACTAAGGCAAGCCCACGCGAGCTGTGTGTGCAGCAGGACCACAGGCTCCCCATCTCAGGCAGGGCTGAGGGCAAGCGCGAGTCACATGATGTCCACGAAGAACTCACAGGGGTTCCCCATGGCCTTCTGGAAGGACTGGCGGCTCCCAGTCAATTCTGGGGGGACAGCAGCCAGCTCCCGGACAGGGGGTCCCCCGGGCGGCCCCCCGACCACCGTATAGGCCTTGGTCATGGGGTGGGGCGGGGGGAGCCCTGGGGCGGTGGCCGAGGCCTGACTGCGTGGGCTGCTGCCACGGCTGAGCTGGCCGGCTGGACGCTCTCGCCAGCTGCTCCCCACCCCGCTCGGTGCCGTGTGATCCGATTCGCTGCCGCTACCCCCGGCTCCCGCCGCCCGACGCTCCTTCTCACGGCCTGGGGCCCGGCGGCTGCTCCGGGTGGACCCGCTGCTCTTGCTCCCTGGGGGCGGGAACAGGTGGGAGAGGAGACCGTCAGCACCAGGCCCGGTCACGTCCAGAACAGCCCCCGCCAGGGGCCAAGTGACCGGGCAGGAAGGGTGGCCCGTGCAGGACGGGGGGGGGGCAGCCATGCAGGCGCAAGGACAGGGCCGGCACCCCCAGGGTCGCAGGGGCAGCTGCAGCAGGCACGCGCTGGTGGGGGCAGTAGCAGGTGGACAGGATCCTGGAGCTAGCTGGGCACCCCCACGCCTCACCCCGATGCTTGAGCTGAGGGTCTGGTCTTGCGGCTGAAAGACTGAGGTGCCAGCGAGGGCCCCTCGTGCCCGATGCCCCCATGGCCATACTGGATTTCCCACCCGAGTCCCCACTGTCCCCCCAACCCAGGGCCTTGGCTGACGGACGACTCAGCTCAGCCCCGTCCTGGGCTCCCGAGACGCAGTGGGAGCTGGAGGGCATGGCCAGCTGGGGACATGCTGAGGGACGCCCGGCGGGACCCTGGCTTACCGGCCCAAGGTCCACTCCGCTAGTCCTTCAGTCTAAGGCTTGTTCAGCACAAGGCAAGGGATAGCACGAGTTACACGCCCGGCTGCCCGGCACCCGCCCGGCACCCACCCGCCACCAGTGGGGCCTGACTGCGGGCTGGGTGGGGCTTAAGCGGGTACAAGCACCAGTCAAGAGTCAGCAGACACCCAGTGTGGCCTCTCTGTGGCCCCACACCCTCTGGCCGCCTCTCCTCTCTCGTCCTCCTTCCCGGGCCCTCCGGGCCGCCACCTGCATCCCCCCCAGCCTTCAGACACCCCCGCTGGCCTCGCCAACCCCACCCACTGGCGCTTCTGCTCCACCAGGCAACGCCTCAGGGACACCCTGGATCCCCTGGCGCCCCGAACACATCCCAGCCACAGGCACACAGCTGTGCATGGCACCATCCACATCGGGCTCCCTGCCCAGGCTGCAGCTGCCACCCTCCTGTGTCCTGGGGCCTAGAAAGTGACCCCGTCTGACTCCTTGGCCACCCCTGCCCTGTCCTTGTCACATGGCCCTTGGCCACATGGTCTCCTGGCCTCCTACCTCTATCATAGGAGAAGCACCAGCCGCCAACACTACCAGGCACAGCCACCCAGGCCTCCAGGCTCCCAGAGGCCCCTCCTCCCAACTCCATCCAGATAAGGGGGGGTCCAGGCTGCCCATGTGTGAGACGCTTCCCTGTCCTCCCCATTCACACAGGCTCCTGGATCCCCCTGGCACTTGCCCTTTCCAGAAGGGGCCCACCCAGGGCCCAAGCACACAGCAGGAGCACGGAGTGGGGCACAGCAGAGAAGCGGCGCAGAGCAGGGGGCTGGGGTGGAGCTGGGGGCGGAGCAGCAGCGGGGTGGGGTGGAGCTGGAGGCGGAGCAGCAGCGGGGTGGGGTGGAGCTGGGGGTGGAGCAGCAGTGGGTGGGGTGGAGTTGGGGGCGGAGCAGCAGCGGGGCGGGGTGGAGCTGGGGGCGGAGCAGCAGTGGGTGGGGTGGAGTTGGGGGCGGAGCAGCAGCGGGGTGGGGTGGAGCTGGGGGCGGAGCAGCAGTGGGTGGGGTGGAGTTGGGGGCGGAGCAGCAGCGGGGTGGGGTGGAGCTGGGGGCGGAGCAGCAGCGGGGTGGGGTGGAGTTGGGGGCGGAGCAGCAGTGGGTGGGAGCAGGGTTCTCACCTTCACTCTGCTGACTCCCGGTGCTGCCGCTGCCATAGCTAAAGCCCGGATCCTGGTAGGCAGGCGGGAAGCAGGGCGGGGGCCCCGAGTACTGGTAGGGATAGCCCTGACCCAGGGGCCAGGGTGCAGCCGGGTGGGGCAGCGGGGCCAGCGTGTCCTGATCCGAAGCCCCACTGGAGCCACTGTTGAGGTTCAGGGTGGCGAGATCTGGTGGGGGACGGCAGGTGAGGGCCGCGGAGGGGCCGCCGGCGTTCCCCTCCCCCGCGCCCTGAAGCCCGCGGCCCCACTCACTGCTGCACAGGTCCCCGAAGACGTAGTAGCACTGCTCGGAGAAGGTGATCTTGTTGACCGTGTGCCGCAGGAAGCCGTGCTTCAGCAAGCTGCTGGCGTACTTCCGGGCCTCCCTCCGCTCCTTGAAGCCCTCCACGTGTGTGTACAGCCAGTCCACCACGTCCGCCCCTGGCCGGCAGCAGCGGTCAGCCCCGCCCCGGGCACGCAGCCCCGCCCCGGGCACGCAGCCCCGCCCCGGGCACGCAGCCCCGCCCCGGGCACGCAGCCCCGCCCCGGGCACGCAGCCCCGCCCCGGGCACGCAGCCCCGCCCCGGGCACGCAGCCCCGCCCCGGGCACGCAGCCCCGCCCCTGGCGCTATCGGCCCGCGGGGACGGCCACTCACCGATGACGGCGTTGGCGATGGTGATTTTGAGCCACATGCGGTCACGGATCTCCAGTCCCGAGTCTGGCAGCTGCATGACCCGGACGACGGCACCCATGTCGCTCTTCACCGTCAGCGGCGCCTCCTCCAGCTCTGCAAAGCACAGCCCCGCCTCAGCCCCAGCAGCTGAAGGCTGGGGGACTCAGGGCCCTGCACCCCCAGGGGAGCCTCTGGGCGGAGCCAGCGCCGGGGGCCTAGGCTGGAGGGTGCGTGACAGCAGGGCCCTGACCCACTGCAGGATGGACCCCCGTGAGACTGGGGCGTGGGCAGGGGATTGGACATTTCGTCTCCTTCCTCTGCAGACACTTTTCATCAGGATGCTAGGCACAAACTGGGCTGAGGACACCCCAACCCGCAGACCAGGGCGTAATGAGAACGTGGCAGGCCCCTTCCCCTCCCCGCACGCCCCGCCCGAGAGCGCAGGTAGTTAGTCATGTTAGCGGCAGGAAGCAGAGTGGAGACCTGGCCCCTGCCTGGGACTCCCTGGGTGCGCCTCGCATAGGGGCCCCACATACATCCCCTGCTCCCAACACACAGACCACAAGCAGGGTGGGCTGCGCAAGGTGGGCACGGGTGCCTGTGCACACACGTCTGTGCAGGGTGTTGGGGACGGGAAACACGCACGTCACAGCCCCATGACGGCCGCAGGCGGCCATGCCGGAGGCTGGCAGAGACGCCCCCTCCAAGTCTTAGTTTCTGCTGGGGCCCTCGGGAGCTGCCACTTACGTGGAGCGCCAGGCACGGAGCTGGTTAGTGAGGAGGAGCTGGTGCGCGTGACGGCGCTGGAGCAGGGGCTCGTACCGTAGCGGGGCAGGGCTCCGGTCAGAGCCGCCGTGTGGGACAGCCAGGCGGCGGGATCGATGGGCCGCACCGGGTCAGCTGGGTGGCCGCCATGTGGCGATGACGACAGGTGGACAGACGGACGGTGTGGGAAGGCAGAGCGCAAGGCACAGAGGAGAGAGGCCTTCAGGCTGGGTAGGCGCCCCTCCCCATCCCGCCCCGTGTACCACGAGGGTCACTCACCCCGTGGGACGGTGAAGTAGCTTCGGGGCGTTGGGTCCCAGCACTTGGCCACGGTGAGGCTGATGGGCCTGCAGGAATGGTGGTCACACAGCAAGGCCCCCATGGTACCCCCTGCCTGGCCCCTCCCGCTCCAGCGCCCCCAGCGCTCACCCCGTCTGGGACACGATCTCCCGCAGCACCCGCACGGCATCATCGTTGCTCATGTTCTCAAAGTTCACGTCGTTCACCTGCAGGGGTGGGGATTAGGGTGGTGCAGGCAGGGTGTGCAGCTCAGTCCACAGCCCCCGCAGACCCACCCGCAGCCGCACGTCGCCCCAAAACCCCCACAGACCCACCCGCAGCCGCACGTCACCCCAAAACCCCCACAGACCCACCCGCAGCCGCACGTCACCCCAAAACCCCCACAGACCCACCCGCAGCCGCACGTCACCCCAAAACCCCCACAGACCCACCCGCAGCCGCACGTCACCCCAAAACCCCCACAGACCCACCCGCAGCCGCACGTCACCCCAAAGTCCTCACAGACCCACCCGCAGCCGCACGTCGCCCCAAAGTCCTCACAGACCCATCCACAGCTGCACGTCACCCCAAAGTCCCCACAGACCCATCCACAGCTGCACGTCCCCCCAAAACCCCCACAGACCCACCCGCAGCCACACGTCACCCCAAAGTCCCCACAGACCCACCTGCAACAGCATATCGCCGGGCTCGATGCGGCCGTCAGCGGCCACTGCCCCACCCTTCATGATGGAGCCGATGTAGATGCCGCCGTCTCCGCGGTCGTTGCTCTGCCCCACGATGCTGATGCCCAGAAAGTGATGTCTCTCTGCGGGAAGAGCCGTGAGCCACGACCACGCCCCGCCCCCGCCCGCAACCATCACCCCGAGGAGCCGAGCCGCGAGCTGCGGCCACGCCCCGCCCCTGCCCGCCCCCAACCCTCGCCCCGAGGCCTCACCCATGTTGAGCGTGACGGTGACGATGTTGAGAGACATGGTGGAGTCCGTTATGCTGCTGAAGGAAGAGGCCTGCGGAGGGGAGGGCGGCATGTGTAAGGGGCACACGGTTGCCTGACGCTGACATCCCCGCCCCGCCCCGCCCCGCCCCGCCCCGCCCCGCCCCGCCCCGCCCCGCCCCGCCCCGCCCCGCCCCGCCCCGCCCCGCCCCGCCCCGCCCCGCCCCGCTGCCTACTCGGTCCGTCTGCCGAAGGCGCTGCTTCCTCCGACGGCGTTTGTGCTTCCGGATGAGCCTGGATGAGGTGCTCTGCTCTGTGGAGCTGCTCAGCCTGGGGACAGGCCGTCAGAGCTGAGAGGAGTTAGACATGGACGGGACGGGGGGTGCGGGGGGACGGGGGGTGCGGGGGGGACTCCGCCCCCCCATAATGCTGGGTGGGCTGAACCTGGGAATCGGGGGTCCAGGCCAGGCTTGTTCAAAAGCAGGCTCAGTGCCTGACGTCCACGCCCCAGGCCCCGCACACGTGATGTGCACGTGAGCACACACAAAAATCCCAGAGACAGGCAAACTGGGCACACATGTAGCCACCTCCACTACTGGCACACATGCACACCCGTACACCTGCACACACGCACGTCTGCACACACGCACACCTGTAGACACACCCACACACGCACACACACGCCTGCACACGTGCACCCGCGCACACACGCACGCCTGCACACATGCAAACACACGCACACCCACGCACACCTGCACGCCTGCACACATGCACACCCGCACACGCACACGTGGACACATGCACCCGCACACACGCACACCTGTACACACGCACGCCTGCACACATGCACCCGCGCACACATGCACACACACACCTGCACACACACGTCTGCACACACATGCACCCACATACCCACACCTGCACACACACACGCCTGCACATGCACACCTGCACACGTGCACACATGCACACGGACACACTTGCACTGTGAAAACACACTCCTCACGCACATGTGCACACGCAGACATGCACATCATGTAAACATTTGCACACAGGTACCCACGCACAGACACGTGTGCAATGTGAAAACACCTCAGACACACACGCACAGACATGAGTATCGCACACATTTGCACGCAGGCATGTGCAGTGTGAAAACACCTGTGGAACACGTGCACCATGTACACATTTGCATGCACACACATGCACGCGCAGACACGTGTAATGTGAAAACAGCTCATGCAGACACATGCACATCACATACACAGACATTGGCATGTGGGCACACACGCACCTGCTCGTGCTGCCATCCTCATCCGAGTCCACAAAGCTGCTGGACTCAAGCTCGCTGCTCAAGACGGCAGACGCGCTGTCCGGGGGCAGCCCCACGTCCCGCCGTCGGTCTCCCCTTGGGTGCCCATTGGTCCGGGCGGCTGTGGGGGCAGCAGGTTGGGAGCTGAATGCAGCGTCTCCCAGAGGTAGTGTGTCTGAGGCTGTCTGGCAGTGCTACATGCCTGTGGGTCTGGGAGCTGGTGGCTCAACTGTGGGCTCGCTGGGCCTGAGCCTCCACCCAAGCACTGCCACTGGCTGGGGGACAGGAACTGCTGTGGTAGGAACATGGCTCATGGGGGTCCCAGGGAGGTTGGGGGTCCACAGCAGGGCAGATATGACCACTGTACCCTCCTCACGGTTCCGGCGTCGGGCACGCTCCCGCCGGTGGCTGACCATGGACTCCGTGCCTGTCTCGTTGTCCATCCCGTCACGGCTGCTGGCCACATTCGGGCTGTACAACAACAGCAGGGCAGGTGGGGAGGCTGTGGCCCCAGCCCCTCATATGCCTCCCAGCCCAGCCTCCCCTCGCTCGTGGGACCCCAGCCCCAGCAGGTGCCACGCCCATCTACCAGCCCAGGCAGGCCTCCCTCCCGTTGGCCAGCGTCCCCCATGACGGGCTTGGGGTAGCAGGGCCCAGTGCCCACGGTGCCCTTACTGGAAGGAGGGGGGCCGGGAGTCCCCGATGCCGCCTGTCCGCTCGAGAGGCGGGGGCAGGTCTGTGTGGCTGTCCGTGCCCTGGGACCCCGCATCCGAGTGAGCACCCTCAGCCAGGACCAGCTGTGGAGGGAACACGCATGTTCGGGGCAGCCCACCCGCCTTCAGGTCGCCTCCTCAGGACGCCCAGGGAACGGGGGGCCAGCATACTGCCCTATCCGCACCCAGCCTGCCAGGGCCTCCCCACACCCACCACCTCCCCCAGGAAGAGCCCCACCCTGGAATGCTCCCCAGGCGAGCACTCGGGGCCAAGACGCAGGGGCTCACCCAGGAGACCACACGGCCGTTGAAGCAGGGAAGCTTGGCATTGTCGTCAAAGATCTCCTCCTTCACCACCCTGTAGGCAGATGCAGCTGTGAGGCCCCACCTAGGGGGCCTGACCCTGTGGCTCTAGAGGTGAGGCCTGGAGAGCAGGCACCCCCCCTCCCCACACAACGTCACTCTGTGGACACCCCTGCTAGCGCGTTCTCCTCTCGGGAACCGTCCTTCCTCTCCGTCACATCCTGGGCCACCACCCCCCAGCATGGTGACAGTGGCTGTGGACATCCCCACAGGGGAGGCTCAGTCAAAGGTCCCCAGTCCCCAGGTGGGGGGACAGCTGGGGTGAGGCCTCCTTGGGAAAGCCCCTGTGCCTAGCTGCCCTCGGTTCAGACTTATGTATGTGGTGGCCCCAGACGCTGTCTCCAACCACCCCCACCTCATCTGGTCCTGGGGCTTGGAGCCCCCACCAAGGGCTTCCCCCACGCTGGGATTCCTCAGGGCCAGGCCCCAGCCTCCTCAGCAACAGCAGCTACACCTACCGGGGCCCAAGCCTCCCCAGGCTATTCCCTGTCTCTTGCCCTAAACCACAGGTCCACTGCTCCACCTCCCAGCCAGCTCCAGACAGCCCCCAACCCCTCAATAGCCAGGGCATCAGACCACCTGCACCCACCCCTGCATTCAGATCTGTCATTCCCAACCAGGAGCCCAAATCCCCCAGCAGCCTCCTCTCCATCAGGCCGGCCACGCCCTATGGCCCCACTCCACCCTCCTGACGTCTCAGGAGCACCCTCAGGTCCCAGGCCCTGTGCCTGCCTGCCCAGAGTCAGGCTCTGTGAAAGCGGGCTCTGCCTGACCCCTGCCCTGCACCCCTAGCCAGGCTCACAGTCCATGCTCAAGGACACTCAGACCCGACGGACGGATGCAGGTGGGCTGGGAGGGCACACTGGTTCCCAGAGGCAGCCCACCACCCTCCTGTCCTGTCCACCTAGCCAGGGAGACAAAGACCTCCACTCATCAGGCCTCCCTGCACCTCAGGACCTAGAGGGGCAGCAAGGGACGCGGAGCCGGCAAAGCCCCTGGGAGAGCGAGCTGGCCAGCTGCCTCGCCAGTCCACCCCCGGGTCAGATGGGCTTGGGAATGGGGCAGAGGGCACCCAGGAAGGCTGCAGAGGGTCAGGGGACACGAACCAGGAGGAGGCCGGGTGACCTGAGCTCAGAGTTCAGAGAGCAGGGGCGGGTGCCCGGGCCAAGGGGCAAGGCAGGCAGGGCTGTGGTCAACATTCACACTTTGACCTCTGAGGGCCCAGGAGGCAGGCCAGGTAGGATCGCGACGCCGCCTCGTGATACCCTGCCCTGCCCAGCAGCATTTTCCACACCCAGGACTTGGGCCCAGTGGAGAAATGGGAGCCCAGAGACGGGGCTGGGCCTGGCCGCACACCTGGCAAGAAGCGCCCTGTGGCTCCTAACCCCATTGCCAGCTACAGAGCCACCCCGACTGGCCGCTGCAGGTCCCCTGGCCCCAGGGCACCTTGACTCAGCCAGGCTCCGAAGCGGCAGGTAGCAGGAGGCCCCCAGCAAAGTGGCAAACCCACACTCCCACCCAAGCCCTGGCCCACCCACTTGCTGGCAAGAGGCCCCAAGCCTCAGGACAGAGAAGACAGCAGGCAGGGCCAAAGCAGAGACCCCTCTCCAGCCCTCTAGGGTCCTGCAGCTGCCTCCCCAGGCCTCCCAGGGCCAGGCCATGGCCATGACGCCCCCAAAGAGCAGAGAAGGTCACTTCTCAGACCCCTCCATGTCTGTTGCCCCCACACAGGAGCCTTCCCAGGTAAGGCCATGACCCATGCCAGGCTGAGGCTGCCACAGTGAGAGGCTGTCACACCTGAAAGGATGGAGAAACCCAGGATAAGGCAGGCCCCATGGACACCACGGCCACCACCAACTGCCGCCAGGAGGCCAGGGCCCACAGTGAGCCCTTGTCTCTGAGGGACCTGACCACAACAGGGTCCCCACCTCAGCCCGACACATGGCCCCAGGTGGCCTGGCCGGCAGCTTCTGCCTGCCGCACCCAACCCCAGCACCTTCTGACTCACCCAAGGGAGACAGTCACCCAGCACCCTCTGACTCACCCGAGGGAGACACTCGGCCACCCAGCACCCCAGGGCAATGCCCACCTGGCTTCACCAGCAGAAGGCCCTGCCCCCTCCCACCATCCAGAGTGGCCCAAGCCCGCACTGCCCACCCAGCCAGGGCCTTACGAAGACCCCAGGCTGCCTGGGATGCCCCTGCTCCCTGCCCCCGCACAGAGGTCCAGCCAGGGCCCAGAGGCCCCGCTCCCTCCGCCCTCCTCAGCCCAACAGGCTGTAACAAGTCCTCCCTTGCCCCTGGTGGCAGGTGTAGACCCAAGCCCGGTTGGGCCAGGAGAAAGGTAGCAGGACCCAAACAGCACAGAGGGAAGGTGGGGCGTGCCTGGGGCTCCAGGGCTCAGCTACCCAGGTCCCAGGCAGAGCCCTGCTGTCCGCACCCCAGCCAGATCGGGGAGGGTGCCGGAGGCCGGCCAGGCGTTGGGGGCACACCCACCACGCGGGGTCCCCACACCTCTGGAGCAGCCTCTGATGAAACTCAGGGCAGCTACCAGGGGTGCGCCTGCCAGCACTGTGCCCCTACCTTGGGATTCCCTGTGAGGCCTGGCTAACTTCTGCATGCCACCCCCACACATCCACCCTGGGGAGGAATCCACGCAGAGGCAGCGCCCTGGGAGCCAGCATGGCCACACAGGATGCAGAGAACCCTTCAGACTCCCAGAGGCCACAGCCAGCTGCCGCAGATGTGGTGTGCTCCCGAATGCCCCCACTCCCCCAAGGCAGAGATGGAAGCTGGCAGGGGTAGCTGGCCCAGAGCTGGTGGCGCAGAGCCATCTCGTGCCCTCAGATCCCCTTGTGCACCCCCCAGGTCAGGGCCCTCAGCCTTGGGGATCTGCAGCCTCCCAACCCCTGACCCTAGGGCCAGCGGCTCTCCACCAGCCTGTCCTTTAGGTGGTGCCGAGTCCTGGGATCTCTGAGCCCCCTCCCCAGGTTCAGGCCACACAGGCTCGAGTGTCCCTGCCTGGCCATGGCTGTGAGGGCAGTAGGTGAACTCCCAACACCAGGGAGGCACTCGGCACGGAGAGGCTGAGTCGGAGACCCCAAGTGGCACAGCCAGGGAGGGCAGAGTGGGAACTCCCCCAGCAGCCCAGGCCAGGCAGAGCCTCCCCAACTCCACAGCCCCCTACAGCACCACCCAGGGCACAAGGAGCTGTCACAACACCCAGGCCCATGGCAGGCGGCCCCGGGGACTGGGGCTTTGGGCCCACAGCCTTGCCTCCACCCATCCCCCACTCCTGGGCCTGGGTCATCCCCACCTCGGAGATGAACTGCGGGAGCTGTGCCCAACAGACAGGCTCGATGCCAAGTCCAGCAGGCCCAGCATCCACCACGCACCCAGTAGCGAGGACCCGGAGCCAAACACCCTCCCTCCTCTGCCTCGGCCAAAGTCTGGGCAAGACCCCTGCCAACCACCAAACCCAGCACCACATGGAGACCCTCCCCAATTCTGCCCTCCTCCCAGCCCTGAGGATCCTAGGACAAAATGCCTGTGACCAGGACATGAAAAGTGGAGGACAGGCAGGGGACCTTCTCCCACTGGGCCGAAGCCGTGTGTGGGGAGTGGGGCCTGGCCCAGGGCACGGGGCTGTGGCCACGACCCAGGCTCCCTGCACTGCAAGGTGGTCAGTCACGCTCTGGAGCCTAGGCCGGGGGAACCAGGGCTGGGCTGAGAATGCAGCAGGGGCTGGTACAGGAACCCCCGACTCACCAGGGCCTCCTCAGGGTCCCCAGCCTGAGGCTCCCTCTCTTATGGAGGCCACCCCAGACCAGCCAGGACCTGCCTTCTCTTCCCCCCACCTCCAGCTACATTCACTTGGTATCCAGAGCCAGTGTCTAGTTCAGCTCTCACTTAAGCTAGAGTATGACTGACCAACCAGCCCCTCCCACATGAGTTCTATTCCACAAAACAGACAGCGCCGAGAGCTCAGCAGGTAGAACTCAGGAGAAGGGAACAAGGAAGCAATCAACAGGGGTCTTCCGTAGGCTCCTGAGGCCACCAGCCAGATGAGCAGGAAGGACACAGAGCAAGGCCCCCCATCGCAGCCAGAGGACCTGGAAGGCTACAGAGCAAGGCCCCCGTCTCAGGACTCCAGCATCACCCCAGTCCATTGTTTCCAAGCCCCACAGCCCAGCCCAGCCCTGACCTCCGCAGCCCCACTGCCTCCCAGCTCCCTGTAAGCCTGCAGCCTCCACAGCTGTACCCTGAAGCTCCCCTGTCTCTTTCCCGGCTGCATCCCCAAGCCTGCTTCGACACTCAGACCTGCCCACCCTGTACCCAGGCGCAGGAGTCCCCGGGTCCTCCGAATGTGCCCGGGTACATGCAGCCACTGTGGGAAGGTGTATGGGGGCAACAGTCAGGCCGTCTCAGCCCTGGGCAGCCCCCAGTGGGTGTCAGGAGCAGAAGGCGGACTCCCCCAGGGCTTCATCCCAGAGCATGGTCCAGGAGCAGAACCTGGGAGCTGGGCACCGCCTCACCACGCATTTATTGGTGGCACACGTTTGTGACGAAAAGCATTAGTGACTTTGGTAACTTTTGTTAGAATAATAAACTAAGTTAAAAACAAAAGCACCTGACACATGCCCCATGCCCAGGCCCAGAGGAGCAGGGACTGCAAGGTGCCCCAGTGGGGGAGGAGCCCGGACGAGACTCAGAAAACAAACCGTCCCCTCCTGCCCAACCTGACTGGCGCGGGCAGGAGGGCCGCCGAGCAGAGCGGGGAGCGCCCAGCCTTCAGAGGCTGCCAAGGACGCACCCTGCCCTCTCTGCTTTGCCTGGTGGTGGGGGTGGGGAAGGAAAGTACAGCTGTCCAGATGTCCTTTGGGCCTCCTGAGAGCCCCAGAGCGGATCCAGCTTGACTGGACCTGGGGTTGCCTGAGGACCCTGCAACCACAGAATGCATGAAACAGCCTTAATGTCACAATCCCAAGAGGCGGCCACACACAAGGACACAGCTTGCCAGAGGCTCACGTCCTGGGGCCACGAGGCCTGAGCCCGCCCCCAGCACTGTTGAGCTGGGACTGGGGACTCAGGTTACTGGTGGCCAGGCCGGGCTAGGCCAGGCCTCAAGCAGACGGCCAGCCTCCTTCTCCCTGTCCCAGAGGGCCCAGCTCAGCACAGCAGGGGTATCCTCGCCTGGGACCACCACCACCGAGGCCCGGCACTGAGACGCTGACCCAGGCTGCCCCAAAACAGCAGATGGTCTGAGCTGCTCTGGGAACGCAAGTGCTTTGTGACTCAGTGGGGACCGGGCAGACAGGGAGCTCAGAGCAGGGGTGGGCGAATAAAGTTTCAAGGCCACCAGTGGCCCTTGACCTCCGCCCTGTCACAGGGACCCCGAAGAAGGGGGCCAGGAGAACCTCTCTTGAGCCCTGGGGAGCTTCTGCAAACCCTAGCAGACAGGTTGGTGAACCTGTCCCCCCACGTCTCCCCATCCCAGCTAGGAAACCCCACCCTGCTCCCTTCTCACTGACACACACACCCCTGACCCCAGCCCACACCAACGGCAGGCGCTCCCGGCCAGCCCCAATGGAAGGGATGCCGCCGACCGAGTCCGACCCGGGCCAAGGCAGGACTCTGGACCGGGAGGCTGGGAGCAGGGACGCCGGGACCCCAGCCTGCCATCGCCCCACACCACAGACAGGTGGGCACGCGCCGCACGCGGGCCGAGGCCGCCACCCGCATCGCACCTGGCGGAGGCCTGGACCGCCCAGGACCCCCGCCCCGTCCCCGCGCTGGCAGATGCGACCCCCGAGCGCGCGCCAGGCTCGCGCAGGCCCCGTGGCCGACTGACCCGAAGTCCTGGTCCATGGACTTAAAGAAGAATTTGTAGGCGTGCACGGGCCGGTTGCTGAGCACGTTCTTGAAGTCGGCTAGCGTGACGCGCTCGGGGGCCACGGGCAGCTTGACCAGGTACGGCGTCTCCTCCTCGTCCATGTGGTAGATGATCTTGGTCTCCGCCATGGCGCGGCGGCGGCGCGGAGCCCGCGCACTCAGGGCCCGGCCCGGGGCTGGGACGCGGGGCGCTCCCCGCCCGCCCGCCTGCGCCCCACCCGGCCCGCGCCGCTCCCGGCCCCGCCGCGCCGAGGCCCCCGGGCGCCCCCGCTTGACCGCCCAGGCCCCGGCCGCCGCCCCCGGCTCCCGCGCGCGTCTCGACTGCTGCCCCGCGGCCCGCGGCCGCCCATCCGCCCCCGGCCCGGGAGCGGCGCGAGGGACGCAGCACGGAGGGCGCGCTCAGCCCCGCCGCCCTCCCGCCTGCGCCCCTCGGGCCGCGCAGTTAAAGGGACCGCCAGGCCCGCGGCCCTGAGCGTGGCCGCGGGGGGGCGCCCGAGCGCGCGGCGATGACGTCACGGGAGCGCGCGGCGGGGGGCGGAGCGTCGCTGCGCAGGCGCAGGCGCAGACGCAGGCGATCCTCGCTCGCCCCGCCCCGGGCCCCCCCCCGCGCTTGGGCTCGCTTTCCCCTGTGCTCGGGCGCCCGCGACACTCGCCGGTGCATCCCCGCGCGGCCTGGCTCTGGGCCCGTGGACGCCAGGGTGCTCGGGGTGGGTGGAGGGACCTCGGGGACGCCGGGTGCGCGGCGCTGAGGTGGCGGCCGGTCCCTCTGCGCCCCCGCGAAGGCGCCCGACTCGCATGCCCTCTGCCGGGTCCCACGGGGTCCGACGCAGGCCGAGGGGATGCGGGGCGCGCGTGGGCGCGGGCGTGCACGGAGGCGTCGGAGCGCGCGGCGGCGGGAGGGATTTCGTCCTGGGGTCCTCCGCAGGGCAGGGGAGACTTCCGAGCCTTCCCCTGAGGCCGCGGGGCGTCCGCGCTCGCTCCTCCGGGGCCCGCGGGGCTGGAGGCCTTCCCAGCCTGACCCCAGCAGGAAGCGCGGAGGCCACTAGAGGGCGGCCCAGGATGGGGAGAGTGAGGCGGGAGCCTGGACGGGGCTGGCGCGGTGGGGCCCCTTGGGCCCCGTCCCCAGGAAGCCGGCAGGAGTCTGGGACTTTCGCATCTATCCGGCCCTGACGATGCCCGCGCCGGCTCAGAGAGAAACCCATCAGTGTAGGTGCCGGTGGTTGACGGTCGGCTTGGGCCTGGGGTCCTGAACCTGCACCCCGGCTCTGAGTGGGAGAGCTGTGGCGTCCGCTCAGCCAAGCCCGGCCAGCTCAGCCGCCAGCCTCTGCCTGGAGCCTGGGCCACCTTCCCACCAGCCCTTGTTTTCCCCAGAGGTCGGAAGCCAGGCAGGAAGACCCCCGAGGGGCTATCTGTTGAGGCCCCAGGGAGGGAGGAAGCCCGTACCTGCCCTGAGGGCCAGACCCATGTTCCCCAGGCTAGACACAGGTGGCCCCAGAGCAGGGGAGGTGGCCCCAGAGCAGGGGAGGAACCACACAGGTGCAGGGGCCTGACCCCAGCCCGTCTCAAGAGAGGCTGGAAGCCAGAGGCCTGAGGCCAGTCCAGGTGCTGATGCCTATGTGGTCTGGTTGGGGCCCTGCCAGGAGCAGCCTTGTCCAGTGATGGTGAGGCCGGAGGCCAGAAGGGGGTGCATTTTCAAGCCACACCTCCCCAGACCAGCCTCCCTTCCTCCCAACCTGTGCTGCTGTGGGATCCTTGTGGGCAACCATCACCCTTTCCCACCCCCACTCCTGGGAGGACAGGAGGATGGGGTTGGGTGGTGATGCCGGCTTCAAGAAGCAGCACTTAGTCGCTGGTCTGTGCTGCCAGGAGCCCAGGCCACTGGCCTTCCTGATCCCGCCACTCGTCCCACCACCCAAACTTGTGCTGAGATCCTGTGCCCGGCACTGATGCCTGAGTGGGAAAGGATTCTAGGGCCAGATCCGTGCTGGCCTGGCGAGGACTCTCTTGGAGCCACCCTGCTGCCCCGGGCTGTCTCTGCCGGAGCCTCCTTGCTCCTGCCCCCTTTGCAAGTGTCTGACTCGTATCCCGCTACTTCCGCTTGCCATCCGTCTGCCTCTCCCGGAGCTCCACGGTCTCCTCTCTGTCCTCAGCCACCGCCACGTCCCCCTTCCCCACATCCAGGTCAGCCATCAAAGGAATATGAACTCCTCCACGACCAGAAGCATGCCACACAGAACTAACTCAAATGACCCCTTCCCAGGACACCAACTCCCAGAGGACCCAGACCCAGACCTTTCAGCCCAAGGAATGGGATGATGTCAGGGGCTTCAGGTGGAGATGAAGACGACGTGGGGATTCCCAGGCCCAGACTCGTACTTTGCCCACCCCTAGGAGATGGAGTTTCAGAAGCATACCTGGGCCAAGTCTAAAAATCAGATGGGGCTTTTATTGTGATGGTGGCAGGTCCACCAGCAGGTGCAAATGTGGGGTGCTGAGAGTGGCAACATAGGCCACCCCAAGCCACCTTCACCCCCTCCCCTGTTCTCAGCCAGTACAGAAGCCAAATGTGGCCCCAGCCGTAGACTCTAGCCTAGGCAGAGTCCAAGGGAGGGGTGTCAGGGTCAGAAGTCACAGGGAGCCCAGTGACTGTCAAGGTGGCTGAGAGCAAGGCTAGGGTAGGGGTGGAAGCAGAGAAACGGCGGGGGGTGCAGCCCCAGGTGGCCCAAAGCAGCAGAGAGGGGCAAGGGCTGGCATTCACCAAGTCACCAGGTCCCTGGGGAGAACAGATGGTGCCTGGAGTCCTGCATGGTACGCGGAGGAGCCCTGGGGAGCTCTCGACGGTGGGCAGCACCCCAGGAGGAGTGGGACTCCTGCCCTGAGGCTGACCCCAGTTTTGGGGCTGCCAGGTTCTGATGGGAGTGTCTTCCAGGAATGTCTTCCAGCCCCCAGTGGGCAGAGCCCAGGAGGGTCTGAGGGCATGCTGGGCATCAGTGGGATTTTGGTTGTGTCTGGGCTGAGCAGGGCCACCCGTGAGCAAAGGCCGAAGGGGTGGGGGCTGTGCTGCCACTTCTGCATATGCCCAGACCAAATTCCAGGAAAGCGGGACCAGCCGCTGGAAGGGGGTGAGCCCGGGAGCACCAGGTGATGCCCCGAGGGGCACAGACAGGAAAGATGCAGCTGCTGGCCCAGCCAGGAGCCCAGGGTCCCCCTATTTGCAGTACTCCTTCCGGAACCCTGGAAGCCAAGGGCGCCAACGGGTCGGCGTCTGTTCTCCACCCTCATCACAGTGGGAGACGCAGGGCAGACCCCCAGCAGGACTCCCCAGGGACTTCGGAGCCTGAGGTGGCAGGGGCCCTGGGCCTGGCTGGTGTCTGCCCTTGGGGGTCCCGGATGAGGTGGAATGGGGATGGGCAGGGCTCTGAGATGGGCTGAGGTAGCCCACTCACCTTTGTCTAGGTCGATGTACTTGGCAGGGAGGGGACTGTGGGCCAGCTCCGCCCTCTCCTTCAAGATGTTGTTTTTGTAATCTGTGGGAGGAGAGCAGGCTGAGGTACCCTCTCCCAGGATGCACTTCCCAGCCCAGGCCTGGGAGCCGCCCAGGGCCTTGGTGTCCCAGCACCGCCTCACCTAGCTGAATGTCCTCACTCCTGTAAAGTGTCTGGTCCCCTGCAGCCACAGCGAACTCCGCCAAATTCACATCCTTCCTGGAGGGCGAGAGTGGGAGGAGGTTACAGCTGGGCGGGGTGGAGGGGGTCCTGGTCCCCAGGAGGGCTGGGAGGGGGGTACTCACCCCTTTGACTTTCCCGACTTCTGGTCCGAGTATTCGTAGCCTGGGAAGGAGACTCACATTGGGGGCAGTGCCGCCCCCTCCGCAGGTCCCCCAGCCCAGAGGACCGCCCTCCCGCCCACCTCAGTCTCCTGGGGCCGCTGGCTCTGCCGCGGCAGCCTCACCTCCGCGGCGCCTGCGGGCGGCCAGGAGGACGGTGACCAGCAGCAGGATGAAGAGCAGCAGCGTGGCCAGCACGTAGCCCAGCTGCTGGAAGAAGTGGGCTCGGCTCTCGGGGACGATGACGTTTATGACGTTGTGGCCGCGAGCCAGTGTGGGGTCTGCGGGGGGCGCAGGGTGGAAGCGGCGTCAGGCACCAGCAAGGCCTGTGCCCCGACCCGGGCCACGGCCCCTGCTGGGCTCCGCGGGCCTCCGGCAAGGGACAGCGGGCGCAGAGCAACCCCAAGTGGGGTGGGCTCCTGCCTTCCCGGGTCCCGGGGCGGCCCGTCACCTGGACCTGGGGCGCCGCTGTGGCTGGAGCCGTTGCCCGGAGAGCCCCGGGGGGGCGGCTCCGCGTGGGGTTCGGCGACCGTCAGGTGGAAGACGCGGCGTTCGTGCAGGCCGCAGTAGTGGTGGTGCAGGTGGCAGGAGTAGGTGCCCTCGTCGGCGGCCTCCAGCGGCTCGATGCGCAGCGAGAAGTCACCGCGCTCAAAGGCGTCTGCGCCCACGGCCACGCGGTCGCGCAGGAAAAGGGGCCCGTAGGCGCGGCGCTCGCCCGACGCGTACAGGTCCAGCAGGCGGTCCGCGCGGTCGTGCGGGACCCCGGGCGGCTGCCGATCCCAGTGCACCACCTGCTGCGCCTCCTCCACGTGCCGGTCGGTCCACATGTGCCCGCGGTTCACGCAAGTCAGGAGCGCGGGCGCGCCGCGCGCCACCGCCAACACCTCCTTCTCGCCGTCCCAGTAGGCGGGGGTGGCCGGGGCTGCGGAGGGGGCGCGGTCAGCGGCGCGCGGGCCCAGGCGGGGGGCGGGGGACGGGGGGTGGGGGGGCGCACTCACGGCCGTCGGTGACCTCCAGGCGGACGGCCAGGCTCTCGTAGAGGTGGCAGTAGTGGTGGTGCAGATTGCAGGTGTACAGCCCCGCGTCCGTCTCCTCCACCGCTGCACACCCAGGAGGAAGCCGCGCGTGAGCCTCGCGGTGCCCTCGACCCCGCGGCCCCGGCCCCCCTGCCCTCGACCCCGCGGCCCCGGCCCCCCGGCCCCGACCCCGCGGCCCCGGCCCCCGCACCGCGGATGAGCAGCGAGAAGTTGCCGTCGTCGAAGGCTGACGCCGAGAGCTCCAGGCGACCTCGGTCCCGCGCCTCGTACACGCGCTGCTCGCCCGCCGAGTACAAGTCCAGCAGGCGCCGCGCAGGGCCGCCCCCGGGGCCGCGCAGGTCCCAGTGGAGCACGCGCTGGCGGTCGTGCAGCCGGTCCTGGGTCCACACCATGCGCGGGCTCTGGCAGCGCAGCACCGCCCGGGCGCCCGCCGCCCAGCTCACCGCGGACTCGGACACCACGGAGCTGCCATCGGCGGCGGGCACTGAGGACCCTGGTGGGGGAGGGGAGTCCGTGGGGGAGGGGCAGGCCCCCGAGGGCCCTGGTGGGGGAAGGTGAGTCATTGGGGGAGGGGAGGGCACCCGAGGGTTCTGATGGGGGAGGGGGAATCTGGGTGAGGGGCGGACTCTGGGAGTCCTGATGGGGGAGGAGGAGTCAGTGGGGGAGGGGTGTCGGTGGGGGAGGGGCGGACCCTGAGGGCCCTGACGGGGGAGAGGGAGTCAGTGGGGGAGGGGAGGGTCCCTAGGCCCGGAGGCCCCTCGTGGTGGAGGGCGAGTCCCTGGGAGGGTGCATGCCCCCAAGGGCCCATGTGGGGGAAGGGGAATCATTGGGGGAGGGGCGGCCCCCTGAGGGCCCTGGCTGGGGAGGGGGAGTTCATGGGGGAGTGGTGGGTCCCGAGGGCCATGGTAGGATAGGGGACTCAGTGGGAGTGGGGCAGGGGGGAGGGGCGGCCCCCCGAGGGCCCTGGTGGGGGTGGGGGAGTGAGTGGGGGAGTGGAGGGTCCCTGGGACCCTGGTGGGGGAGGGGGCATCTGTGGGGTGTGTGGGCCCCGGAGCCCCGTCATGGGGGAGGGGTATACCCCCAAGAACCCATGTGGCAAAAGGGGAATCATTGGGGGAGGGGTGGCCCCTTGAGGGCCCTGGTTGGGGAGGGGGAGTTCATGGGGGAGTGGTGGGTCCTGAGGGCCATGGTAGGATAGGGAACTCAGTGGGAGTGGGGCAGGTCCCTGAGGGCCCTTGTTGGGGAAGGACAGTCAGTGGGGGAGGGGGAGGGCCCTGGAGGTCCCTGGTGGTGAAGGGGGCATCTGTGGGGCAGGGGTCGGCCCCAGGGCCCTGTGGGGGAGGGGGGTTAGTGAGGGAGGGAAGGGCTGAGGACCCCTCAGGGCAGGCCTGGCAAGACAGGAGGGGCTGAGGGGGAGGGGGAATGGACAGCTGGGGCCAGGGTCACTTACCTGAGTGCAGAAGGACGGCAGAGCCTGGAATGAGAGGAGTGAGCTGTGAGGCCACCCACAGCCCCACCTGGCCCCGGGACCCCCACTTGGCCCCCATAGTCCCTCCTATAGTCCCAGACAAAGTGGGTGCTGTGAGACCAATTTCGGTGCCGGGAGGGTGCCTCTCTACACAGTCCCGCATAGCCCTCCCTGCCACCCTGCTGGGCTGTGAACGGCACCTGCCCTTGGGGAGTGGGGAAGCCAGGGCATGGCTGTAGGCCAGGGCCAGGCCCCAAGCCAGCCGGTTCTGGGGTGTGTGCTTGTCACCGGGGCCACTCCACCTGGCTGCAGCCACGTCACCCAGAGCACCAACGAGGCTGGGTCTGTGGGATCCCCCACACTCCCTCCAGGGCTGTGCCCCAGCCCCCAGGGGTCCTTGGAGCCTCAGACTCTGGGGACCCCACACCACACCTAAGGCTCAGTGCAGCCCCTGCGGTGCTTCCACAGGGCAGAGGCCTGAAGGCTGAACGTGGGCCGTGACCCCGGCCGTCACCCCGCAGGCCGGCGTTCCTGCTTGCAGGGAACTCCAGCATTTTAAGCTGCCTCAGCATCCACTGAGTCTAGGCTGGACTTCCTCTGATTGGAAGCCGGGCTGTCACCTGGGACAGTTTCCAGTTCACATCCCCTTTCCTCAAGCTGATCCACCCAGACGCCCCCCCTACACGGTGTCCCCTGGTGACCCCCCATGTCCCCACGGACTCCACGCCCCACATGGAATGTGCAGCCACACCGCAGAGACCCCGTACAGTTAGCATGGCCCCACGGGGCTCGCGCCGCTTGCCTTAAACCTACCAGTTAAAACTCCCTCGCCAGGCACAGTGGCTCACGCCTGTAATCCCAGCACTTTGGGAGGCGGAGGCAGGTGGATCACCTGAGGTCAGGAGTTCACCACCAGCCTGGCCAACATGATGAAACCCTGTCTCTACTAAAAATACAAAAACTGGCCAGGCGTGGTGGTGGTGGGCACCTATAGTCACAGCTACTTGGGAGGCTGAGGCAAGAAAATCACTTGAACCTGGGACGTGGAGGTTGCAGTGAGACAAGATCACGCCACTGCACTCCAGCCTCCTTGGCGAGAGAGAAACTCCGTCCAAAAAAAAAATTCCTGAGGGAAACCTGTATGTAGAACGCCCTGGTCCCAGTAAAGGGTTGGCCTGGGGGTCCCCGTCTCTCTCCACTTTCCCTGGCCTCACGGCACTCTGTGCACCCCAGGGCCTGTGGGTGATCAAAACTGTGTTTCCATCCTGTGTCTCTTGATCACTGGGGGCTGCTCTCGCTCCCGTGGATCCCACATGAAAACTGCCCTAGAGATGTGGCTGAGAGCCTGGGAGCTTCCCAGAGGAATGTGCCTGGTCAGCAGGCCAGCCCAGGCCTGGGAGCGGGGGCTGGAACAGATCCCACAGTTCTCAGGTCCCCCCCATCACTGACCCACTCCCTAAACGGAGCCCCAGCAAGAGGGGGTGCAGGAAGGGCCCTGATGGAGACGCCACCCTGCCTGGGCCCCCAGCCCTCTCGGCCCTCTGGCCTCCAGCTCCCCAGCGAGGGGAGGCTGGCCAAGGTCTCACTGAAGACATCGCACCCTCCAGCAAGCAGCTGTCCCGAGATCCCCCAGACCCATCCTCTTCCCTGGTGGGGCCTTCCCACCCCTCCTGGCCCAAGCGCAGACGGGCGGTTTTGTCCGAAACGGACTCGCGTAGCCCCACATGCTGCCCCCTCCTCGCCTCCCGGGGCCCCACGCTCACTCTGCAGAAGCGCGAGTTTCCACAGCAGGATTCGGGATGGCAGCGCCATGGCCCCCGCCCAGCCCGGGCTTTGTCCCACTCGGCTCTAAGTCTCTCTCCAGAAAAACAGCCCTACCCCCTTCCCCCTCCTTAGCACCCGCAGTGACATCACGGAGCCCTGGGCCTGTCTACAGTCTGGGGACCGCCCCCTCTGGCTCCTCCCGGGCCCCTTGGCCTCCCCCATCCTCGCTGGCCCGCTGGGGAGGGGCAGTGTGGGAGCAGAGGCCCAGCCCCTCACGGTCAGGCCTGGGGAGGGGGTAGTGACCCCACCCTTGGAGGGACAAGAGGGTCCGAGGGCGTGGGCGCCTGAGACCACATGAGCGTGTCTCACAGCTGGGAGCCTTCCGGGCCTGTGGTGCGGGGACATCTGGGAGCCTTCCAGGCCTGTGGTGTGGGGTTGGGACTGTTGGGTGATTGGCCCCTTGGCCCCACCTCTGGCCTCCCCCCACGTGAGACACCTCGGAGCAGGGTCTTCCCCTCAGCCTGTTCCAGGCCCCAGAAAGGCCTCCCAGCACTGAGACTGCCCCCACCCACTGTGCACCCTGGTACCCTTCTTCAGACCAGATGGCCCTTCCAGCTCCAACCCTTGGCCGTGCGTGACCTTGGTTCCCGTCTCCTCTGGGGGGCACGGTGGGCTCTCAAGACAGGATGATGGATGCTGCGGGTCAGTAGTCCCCTTTATAACTTGGACAGTCAGCCAGGGAGGGGGGGCCCTGAGCACTGGGAGGCCTGGGGGTGAGCAGACCTCTCCCCTGCTGGCCCCATCCTCTGAGGCTGCCCACCTTTAAGGGCGCAGCCTGGTGTCCCTGAAACTAGGTGCCGGGTTACAGGGCTCCTGGAGGAAGGGGAGAGTGGGATCCCCACCACGGAAGGCACAAATTTGAAACTCTGGGAAAACTTAAAAAGTCACATAAACAAATGCGAAATAACAGAGCCTGCACTGTGTACCAAACCCAACTCCTTCTAATTAAGCAAACCTCAGGAAAAAAAAAATCTGAACCACCACAACCACAAGAAACCCTCAGAGCATAGTTCAGCCCACTTGGAGTGAGCTCTCCTTACAGGCCTCGGAGGCCCCGGGTTGGGGGGGCTTAACCCTGAACCCTGCTCTGGTCCCCAAGTCCTCAGACAGTGGGAAGCCCAGTCCCAATCAGAGTCGTGGTCTCAGGGCAAGGGGAGGGGCTCTGCTGCTGCAGTGAGAGGGTGTGAGGGGCAACGGGCAGGACTCGGACCAACATAAGGATGCAAGACCCGCACCCCAGCCCGGCGAGGTCCGACCGTTTCCTCAGCAGGGTCCTGGCCCGGGAGGCGCCTTTCCAAACCGGCTTCAGGGCTGAACACATCCCACCACCCCCACTCGCTCCCTGGGCCTTTCATTCTGGAAAAACAAGCCCCACCTGGCTGGCCCCGAGGCCTCTGCTGGCCTCTCCTCCTGTTTTTCCAACTGGTTTGCATTAGTGCTGGCAGCTGCCCGCCCGCCCATGTCTGTCTCCATCGCACACCCTGGGGCCTTGGCCCCTGCCGCCTCTGTCTCCTTCTCTGGCTTCTTCCGTCGCTCTCCCCGTCCCTCTGTCCCCGTGGAGGGAGGAGGACTCTCCCCGTCCCTCTGTCCCCGTGGAGGGAGGAGGACTCTCCCCGTCCCTCTGTCCCCGTGGAGGGAGGAGGACTCTCCCCGTCCCTCTGTCCCCGTGGAGGGAGGAGGACTCTCCCCGTCCCTCTGTCCCCGTGGAGGGAGGAGGACTCTCCCCGTCCCTCTGTCCCCGTGGAGGGAGGAGGACTCTCCCCGTCCCTCTGTCCCCGTGGAGGGAGGAGGACTCTCCCCGTCCCTCTGTCCCCGTGGAGGGAGGAGGACTCTCCCCGTCCCTCTGTCCCCGTGGAGGGAGGAGGACTCTCCCCGTCCCTCTGTCCCCGTGGAGGGAGGAGGACTCTCCCCGTCCCTCTGTCCCCGTGGAGGGAGGAGGACAGCAGTTTGATGGGGGGCAGGGTTGGCCCTTTGGTCTGGGAGGACTGAGAGGGGCGCCTGGTCCACACTGCGGCCTCAGGCCAGGGTTCGCCACAGTCTGCGGGGCCGTCCCTCTCCGGGCAGTGGTCTCCAGCCACACTTTCGGGAGCCCAGCCAGCTGAGATGCAGGCCAGAGGCTGTCGTCTGAGAGGGCCCTGACCTCTGACAGGACCACCTGGGGGCAGCTGACCCCCCCCCGGGACCCTGGGCAAGGAGCAAAAGGCCGAAGAGGCCACCAGGCCCCTTCCCTGCCCCTCCCTGTCCGGCCCTCAGCAGGAAATAGCCACGGAGGAGAGCAGGCCCGGCAGTGACCAGGTCACCTGCTCCTCCCAGGGCCACTGACCTGTGCCCCTCCTGCCCCTTCCTGGGCCGGGACTGCGGAGCCTCTGCTCGCTGGGGGGCGGGGTGGGGGTTCTGCAGCGCCGTGGGTGTGTGACTTAATTCCCAGCCTGGCCTGGCGTTTTTCTCCCTCCAGGGAAGAGGACAAACCAGGACAAAACAAAGCCACTGGCATCACCGTGCTCTGGCTAAGTCCCCAGTCAAACCAGCGCCCTGGACCCTCCTCCGGGCCCCCCCTCCGGGGCTGGGGTGGAGCGAGAGGGGTCAGCTGGCCCTGCTGCCCGCACTGAGGACCTGATCTTGGCTCCATTCCCGGTGACTCGGACATTCCAGGCAGCCCGGCTCATCGGGAAGAAAAACCACCGGCGCTCAGAGCCACAAGCAGCACAGCCAAGCCCGTGTTCACTCCCATGAGCATGCGCACACACACACACACACGGAGACACACACAGACACACACGCACACGGAGACACACACACACACACACACGGAGACACACACACAGGGAGACACACACACAGGGAGACACACACAGAGACACACGGAGACACACGGAGACACAGATACACGGAGACACACGGAGACACAGGGAGACACACGGAGACACACGTGGAGACACACGGAGACAGATACACAGAGACACACATGAGACACACATGGAGACACATGGAGACACGGAGATACACGGAGATACATAGAGACACACATGAATACACACGGAGACACACGGAGACACACGTGGAGACACACGGAGACACACGGAGATACACATGGAGACACATGGAGACACACGGAGACACACAGAGATACACGGAGACACACGGAGACACATGGAGACACACACAGAGACACACATGGAGATACACGGAGACACACATGGAGACACACGGAGACACAGAGATGCACGGAGACACACACACGGGTCCACACACAGAAACAGACACACAGACACACACGGAAAGACACAGACATGGACCTGTGGCTGTGCAGTGGATCACTGATGGGTGAAGAGTCCCACTTCCCGTCGTTCCGAAGCGTTTGCTGAGCACCTCCTGGGCGCCAGGCTTGCTGGGCACTGGGGACTCAGCACAAAGCCGGGCGCCGGCCGTGGCCCTCTTGGACCCCAGCCTCCTGGACTATGCTGAGTGTGGTGGAGGGAATGAGACAGGGTGGGGTGCACCGAGGCTGGAGGGGTGAGGACGGACGGACCCAAGGACGCAACCTCTGTGTCAGCAAATGCCGGGCGAAGCCTGAGGATGCGGCTTCCAGGCGCAGCCAGCGGCGGGGCTGCCGGGAGCAGTCTTGGGATGCCAGGGACCCTGTGTGTGTACGTTGGGGGGGGCCACTGCTGACACCAACACAGACAGGGTCAGGCTCCAGGACAAACCATATTCTCCGCCGCCACACCAGCCACGCACACTGGAAGCATTGGCGCGACTTCCCGGCGTGGGGCTGGGTCTCCTACCCAGGCCGAGATTCTCCCCTCTAAGAGGAAGCACCACCAGCGTTCTTTCTCCTACGGCCTTTGGATTCTGAAAACTCTGGGGAGGGACGTGAGGCTCCTTCGCCAGGAACCCCTGCGGGCTAAGACGGTGTTGGCCAATCACATCTGGTCACTCTCCTGGGAAAGTCACTTTTATGGAGACAGCCTGCCAAGGGGGTCTCAAAATATATTGAAGGTTTGGTTAGTTATGTATGATGACTAAATTTACAAATAAACTTGTTTATCAAAAACAAAAGAAAATGTGTTAATCCCTTATAGCCACTTGTGGCGACTGTTCCCGGCCACGTCCCTGGCTGACTGTTTTCCTGCTGATCCTGACCAGTATCCTGGGCAGCCATCGCCGGCATGTGTGTTGGTCCCTCCTCCTGCGGCCCCGGGAGGCACGGCTGTCTGTGGATCCCAGATCCCTTGTGGGAAGGCCCGGAAGAGGAGAGCCGCCCTCCACCACCACCGTCTCCTCCTGCTGGACAACAGAGACAGACCACTACTGAGACGGACTGAAGGATAATTGTTGCACTGAGGCATTGTGATTCAAAACTACAGACAAGAAGATTTGAAAATACAGAAACATTTCTTTTTTTTTTTTTTTTTTTTTTTTTTTGAGACGGAATCTCGCTCTGTCGCCCAGGCTGGAGTGCAGTGGCAGGATCTCAGCTCACTGCAAGCTCCGCCTCCCGGGTTCACGCCATTCTCCTGCCTCAGCCTCCCGAGTAGCTGGGACTACAGGCGCCGCCACCTCGCCCGGCTAGTTTTTTTGTGTTTTTTAGTAGAGACGGGGTTTCACCGTGTTAGCCAGGATGGTCTCGATCTCCTGACCTCGTGATCCACCCGTCTCGGCCTCCCAAAGTGCTGGGATTACAGGCTTGAGCCACCGCGCCCGGCCTATTACAGAAACATTTCACAAACCATCTGCCTCCTCTCGAGTAGTATCTGGCTTGTTCTAAACATGCAAATGCAGTGGGACCGGCTGCCTGGTACACACACATCACCCCAGAATCACAACCTTAGGCCCCAGGGCCACCTTCTGTAATTTTTTTTTTTTTAAAGCCACAGAATCTAAGCCAGGAAAGGTGGTTCATGCCTGTAATCCCAGCACTTTGGGAGGCTGAGGTGGGCGGATCACCTGAGGTCAGGAGTTCAAGACGGTCCTGGTCAACATAGTGAAACCCTGTCTCTACTAAAAATACAAAAAATTAGCCAGGCGTGGTGGTGGGCGCCTGTAATCCCAGCTACTTGGGAGGCTGAGGCAAGAGAATTACTTGAACCCGGGAGGTGGAGGTTGCAGCGAGTCGAGATCATGCCATTGCACTCCAGCCTGGGAAACAGAGTGAGACTCCATCTCAAAAAAATAAAAAATAAAAAGGAGTGAAACCCCATCTCTACTAAAAATACAAAAATTAGCTGGCCGTGGTGACGGGCACCTGTAGTCCCAGCTACTCCGGAAGATGAGGCAGAAGAACTGCTTGAACCTGGGAGGCGGAGGTTGCAGTGAGCTGAGATTGCGCCATTGCACTCCAGCCTGGGCCACAGAGCGAGACTCCATCTCAAAAACACTAAACAAAACAAAAGGACAGGGTCTCGCCGTGTCGCCCAGGCTGAGGGGCAGTGGTGCAATGCAAACATCTTGGCTCACTGCAGACTCCAATCCCTGGCCACAAGCGATCCTCGGCCTCTCAAAGCAATGGGATTACAGGAGAGATTCATCAATTTTTTTTTTTTTTGGAGACAGAGTTTTGTTCTTTTGCTCTGGCTGGCTGGAGTACAGTGGCATGATCTCAGCTCACTGCAACCTCTGCCTTCCAGTTTCAAGCGATTCTCCTGCTTCAGCCTCCCGAGTAGCTGGGATTACAGGTGCCAGTCTCCCGAGTAGCTGGGATTACAGGTGCCAGCCTCCCGAGTAGCTGGGATTACAGGTGCCTGCCACCAGGCCTAGCTTTTTTTTTTTTTTTTTTTTTTTGAGACGGAGTCTCGCTCTGTCACCCAGGCTGGAGTGCAGTGGCGCAATCTCAGTTCACTGCAAGCTCTGCCTCCCGAGTTCATACCATTCTCCTGCCTCAGCTCCTGAGTAGCTGGGACTACAGGCACCCACCACTATACCTGGCTAATTTTTTGTATTTTTTTAAATAGAGATGGGGTTTCACCATGTTAGCCAGGATGGTCTCAATCTCCTGACCTCGTGATCCACCCGCCTTGGCATCCCAAAGTGCTGGGATTACAGGCGTGAGCCACCGCGCCTGGCTTTTTTTTTTTTTTTTTGAGACGGAGTCTCGCTCTGTCGCCCAGGCTGGAGTGCAGTGGCGTGATCTCGGCTCACTGCAAGCTCTGCCTCCCGGGTTCACGCCATTCTCCTGCCTCAGCCTCCTGAGTAGCTGGGACTACAGGCGCCCACCACCGTGCCCAGCTAATTTTTTTGTATTTTTAGTAGAGACGGGGTTTCACTGTGGTCTCGATCTCCTGACCTTGTGATCCGCCTGCCTCGGCCTCCCAAAGTGCTGGGATTACAGGCGTGAGCCACCGCGCCCCGCCTTTTTTTTTTTTTTTTTTTTTGAGATGAAGTCTCGCTCTGTCACCCAGGCTGGAGTGCAGTGGCGCGATCTTGACTCACTGCAATCGCCACGTCCCGGGTTCAAGCAATTCTCCTGCCTCAGCCTCCAGAGTAGCTGGGATTACAGGCATGCACCACCACACCTGGCTAATTTTTGTATTTTTGGTAGAGACAGAGTTTCATCACGTTGGTCAGGCTGATCTCGAACTCCTGACCTTGCGATCCACCCGCCTCAGCCTCCCAAAGTGCTGGGATTACAGGAGTGAGCCACTGCGCCCATCGAATTTTTTTTTTTTTTTTTTTTTGAGACGGAGTCTCGCTCTGTCGCCCAGGCTGGAGTGCAGTGGCCGCATCTCAGCTCACTGCAAGCTCCGCCTCCCGGGTCTATGCCATTCTCCTGCCTCAGCCTCCCGAGTAGCTGGGACTACAGGCGCCCGCCACCTCACCCGGCTAGTTTTTTGTATTTTTTAGTAGAGACGGGGTTTCACCGTATTTAGCCAGGCTGGTCTCGATCTCCTGACCTTGTGATCCGCCCGTCTCGGCCTCCCAAAGTGCTGGGATTACAGGCTTGAGCCACCGCGCCCGGCCTGCCCATCGAATTTTTGTATTTTTAGTACAGACGGGGTTTCACCGTGTTGGCCAGGCTGGTCTCGAACTGCTGACCTTGTGATCCACCCACCTCGGCCTCCCAAAGTTCTGGGATTAGAGGTGTGAGCCACCGCGCCCGGCCTCATCAATTTTAAAATCAGGAACAAAGAACCCTGAGTTTGCTGCCAGAGTTACCTGGCAGGTAACTGGTGCCTCCACCTGCAAGGCCAAACTCCACCTACGGGATTCTGCATCCAGCTCCGTTCTCGGCTGGGCGTATCGTCGGGCAGCTGTCACACCAGCCTCAGGCGAGGGCCAAGCCACGGCTTCCACGTGGGACGCACATCCTGACTTCTCCCTCCTCACCAAGGGAGGTCGGCTGTCACGTGTGACATTTCCAGCATGGTTATAATTACAGATTTGATGTACGAATTACGATAGAAAAAATGGCCGGGCACGGTGGCTCCCTCCTATAATCCCAGCACTTTGGGAGGTGGAGGCACGAGGCTCGCTTAAGCCCAGGATTTGGAGGTCAGCCAGGACAATATAGCAAGACCCAGTCAAAAATAAAAAAATAGGGCCAGGTTCACCCCTGTAATCCCAGCATTTTGGGAGGCCGAGGTGGGGGGATCACCTGAGGTGGGGAGTTCGAGACCAGTCTGGCCAACATGGTGAAACCCCATCTCGACTAAAAATACAAAAATTAGCCGGGGATGGTGGCACACGGCTGTAATCCCAGCTACTCAGAAGACTGAGGCAGGATAATCGCTTGAACCTGGGAGGCGGAGGTTGCAGTGAGCCGAGATCACACCACTGCACTCCAGCCTAGTGACAGAGCGAGACTCCATGTCAAAAAAAAAAAAAAAAAAAAAAAAAAAAAAAAAAAAAAAAAAAGACCAGGCGCGGTGGCTCACACCTGTAATCCCAGCACTTTGGGAGGCTGAGTGGGGGTGGATCACCTGAGGTCAAGAGTTCGAGACCAGCCTGACCAACATGGAGAAATCCCGTCTCTACTAAAAGTACAAAAATTAGCCAGGCATGGTGGTGCACGTCTGTAATCCCAGCTACTTGGGAGGCTGAGGCAGGAGAATCACTTGAACCTGGGAGGTGGAGGTTGAGGTGAGCCAAGATTGTGGCATTGCACTCCAGCCTGGGCAACAAGAGTGAAACTCCGTCTCAAAAACAAAATAAAAAATAAAAATAAGGCTGGGCCCGGTGGCTCACGCCTGTAATCCCACCACTTTGGGAGGCTGAGGTGGGCAGATCACCTGAGGTCGGGAGTTCGAGACCAGCCTGACCAACATGGAGAAACCCCGTCTCTACTAAAAATACAAAATTAGCTGAGCATGATGGTGTGTGCCTGTAATCCCAGCTACTCAGGAAGGCTGAGGCAGGAGAATCGCTCGAACACGGGAGGCGGAGGTTGTAGTGAGCCGACATTGTGCCATTGCACTACAGCCTGGGTAACAAGAGCGAAACTCCGTCTCAAAAAATAAATAAATAAATAAAAATAAAAAATTAGCTGGGCATGGCGGCGCACGCCTGTAGTCCCAGCTACTCTCGAGGCTGAGGCAGGAGAATTGGCTGAACCCAGGAGGCGGAGCTTGCAGTGAGCTGAGAATGCACCACCGCACTCCAGTCTGGGCGACAGAGCAAGACTTCGTCTAAAAAAAATAAAAAATAAAGGGCCGGGCGCGGTGGCTCAAGCCTATAATCCCAGCACTTTGGGAGGCTGAGATGGGCGGATCACGATGTCAGGAGATCGAGACCATCCTGGCTAACACGGTGAAACCCCGACTCTACTAAAAAAATACAAAAAACTAGCCAGGCGAGGTGGTGGTGCCTGTAGTCCCAGCTACTCAGGAGGCTGAGGCAGGAGAATGGCGAGAACCCGGGAGGCGGAGCTTGCAGTGAGCTGAGATCCGGCCACTGCACTCCAGCCTGGGCGACAGAGCGAGACTCCGTCTCAAAAAAAAATAAAAAATAAAAAAATAAAAAAATAAAAAATAAAAATAAAAATAAGGCCAGGTGGCCAGGCATGGTGGCTCATGCCTGTAATCCCAGGTCAGGAGGTCGAGACCTTCCTGGCTAACACGGTGAAACCCCATCTCTACTAAAAATACAAAAAATTAGCCGGGCGAGGTGGCGGCGCCTGTGGTCCCAGCGACTCGGGAGGCTGAGGCAGGAGAATGGCGGGAACCCGGGAGGTGGAGCTTGCAGTGAGCTGAGATGGCGCCACGGCACTCCAGCCTGGGCTACAGAGCGAGACTCTGTCTCAAAAAAAAAAGAAAAGAAAAAAAATGAGGCCAGCTGTAGTGGCGCACACCTGTGATCCCAGCTAAGAAAGGCTGAGGTGAGAGCATGGCCTGAGCCTGGGAAGGGAGGACGAGTCGTGATGGCATCGCTTTACTCCAGCCTGGGTGACAGAGCCAGACCGTCTCAGAAAAGAAAAGAAAAACGGGCCGGGCGCGGTGGCTCAAGCCTGTAATCCCAGCACTTTGGGAGGCCGAGATGGGCGGATCACGAGGTCAGGAGATCGAGACCATCCTGGCTAACACGGTGAAACCCCGTCTCTACTAAAAATACAAAAAACTAGCCGGGCGCGGTTGTGGGCGCCTGTAGTCCCAGCTACTCGGGAGGCTGAGGCAGGAGAATGGCGTGAACCCGGGAGGCGGAGCTTGCAGTGAGCTGAGATCCGGCCACTGCACTCCAGCCTGGGCGGCAGAGCGAGACTCCGTCTCAAAAAAAAAAAAAAAAAAGAAAAAAGAAAAACGATCCGGTGTGTACTGATCCCCGTCTGCGTGGATCTGAGCCTCATTTGTCTAGTTATTGCCACTCGCGGCTCCAGAGCCTCCAGCACTCTGTGCTCAGCAGGTCCTGGAGGGGCTCCGAAGGGCTCCTTTGTAACTCAGCGAGGCTGAGTTCTGCCAGCAGTGGGCGCTGGGGGCACTGCAGGAGGAGGGGTTCTGCTGTTTCTGGCAGTGCCCTTGGGTCAGCGGGTGTGAGCTTGGCCCCAGCCACGTGCCCACAGCTCCCGGTCCCTGGGCCACCCTGAGGCCTGCAGTGAGCTTTCCCTGCTCCCTCAACACGGAGACCCACGCCCTGACTGCCTGTGCAGGGAACCTGGAGGGCCCGCCCCAGCCTATGCCCAGGCCACCTCTGTTGCCGCTGTGCCCCACGCCTGATAGGAGGTGGCCCATTGCTTGTCCAGAATGCAGACCAGCTGCACCCTGAGCAAACCGACGCACTTCTCTGCTACCCAGGGGTGGGAATGGACCTGAACCGCACGGCCACACCTCCCCTGTGGTTTCCGTCTTCCGACCCGGCCTGCTGCAGACCAAACTCGTGGGAAAGCTGGGCATGACATGGCAGCTCCCCTCTGATGCCCTGCCCTGAGCGGCTCTGTGGATGAGTCCAGGGAAACCGCTCATTACTTCCTGCAGAATCTCACTTCCCCTGAAGATTCTCTGGCTTTACATATATATTAAGATTTTCCTTTTTTTTTTTTTTGAGACAGAGTCTCACTCTGGAACCAGGCTGGAGTGCAGTGGCGCGATCTCGGCTCACTGGAACCTCCACCTCCCAGGTTCAAGCAATTCTCCTGCCTCAGCCTCCCGAGTAGCTGGGACTACAGGCGCCCGCCACCACGCCCGGCTAATTTTTGTATTTTTAGTAGAGACGGGGTTTCACCGTGTTAGCCAGGATGGTCTCAATCTCCTGACCTGAGGTGATCCACCCACCTCGGCCTCCCGAAGTGCTGGGATTACAGGCGTGAGCCATCATTGCACCTGGCCTAATTTTTGTATGTTTAGTAGAGATGGGGTTTCATCATGTTGCCCAGGCCGGTCTCAAACTCCTCACCTCATGTGATCTGCCCACCTCCGCCTCCCAAAGTGCTGGGATTACAGGTGTGAGCCACCACTCCCGGCTCAGCAATACCATTTAAAGAATACTTCGCCAAGGTGGGCGGATCATGAGGTCAGGAGTTCAGGACCATCCTGGCCAACATAGTGAAACCCCGTCTCCACTAAAAATACAAAAAATTAGCCAGGTGTGGTGGCGGGCGTCTGTAGTCCCAGCTACTCGGGAGGCTGAAGCAGGAGAATGGCGTGAACCCGGGAGGCGGAGCTGGCAGTGAGCCAAGATCGTGCCACTGCACTCCAGCCTGGGCGACAGAGCGAGACTGTCTGAAAAATAAATAAATAAATAAATTAGCTGGGCATGGTGGCGCATATCTGTAGTCCCAGCTACTCGGGAGGCTGAGGCAGGAGAATCGTTTGAACTCGGGAGGCGGAGGTTGTGGTAAGCCGAGATCGTGCCACTGCACTCCAGCCTGGGCAACAGAGTGAGACTCCATTTCAAAAAAAACAAAAAAAAGAATACTTCATTGCAGCCTGTGGCTCTTGCCTAATTGAGGGTTGAGGGAAAACAAGTTTGTTTGTTTGTCGTGCTCACTAGTTCTCAATCGGAACAGTTTCTCCAGGCCAGCATCTGCTGGGGAATGCGCTCACAGGTCATCTGCTTCTGGTGCAAGGGAGCCCCAGGCCCTGATTCGGTCTCCTGGGACTGACTGGCAGGTGCTGGCGTGGTCACACGCCGCTGATCCAGTGTCCTGCGGCACTGACAGTCAGAAATCCCAGATACGCCCCTGGGTACTGAGGCCCATTGCTACCTGCAGTTTGTTGGAGGGGCCTTGGGTCAGCGAAAGAGAAAGTAGATGCCACCCTTGCTGGCAATGCTGGTCAGCTCCGGATAACACAGTCAGCAACAGTGGAAGGTGAGGGAGCAGAAAGATTCTCCTTTTGTTTTTTTGATTGTTTCTTTGTTTGGTTTAGACGGAGGCTTGCTCGGTCGCCCAGGCTGGAGTGCAGTGGCACAATCTCGGCTCACTGCAACCTCCACCTCCCAGGCTCAAGCGATTCTCCTGCCTCAGCCTCCCCACTAGTTGAGTAGCAGGGATTACAGGCGTGCACCACCACATCTGGCTAACTTATATACATATATATGTATGTGTGTGTATATATGTGTATGTATATGTGTATATATGTGTGTGTGTATATATATATATATTTTAGATGAAGTCTCGCTCTGTCACCCAGGCCAAAATGCAGTGGTGCAATCTTGGCTCATTGCAACATCAGCCTTTTGGTTTCAAGTGATTCTCCTGCCTCAGCCTCCTGAGTAGCTGGGATTACAGGCACCTGCCACCAAGCCCAGCTAATTTTGAATCTTTAGTAGAGATGGGGTTTACCATGTTGGCCTGGCTGGTCTTGAACTCCTGACTTCGTGATCCGCCCACCTCAGCCTCCCAAAGTGCTGGGATCACAGGCGTGAGCCACCACGCCCGGCCTCTATTAAACATTTCTATGAACATTTCTGTCAAATGTTGATAGGAGACAGAAAATAATTCATAGAACAGAAGCTTCAGAAAAACTGAAGAAATAGAGGGGAGGAAATCACAACAAAATAACCCAAGAGAAAATGTTCCTGAAGTGAAGTGATGATTCTCCACATAGGGGAGGGCTGCTGGGAGACGAAAACAGATCCACCCTGAAGTACATCACTATGAACTTTCAAAACAGTCACTGAAAAAGAAGCCTCTAGGCCAGACGCGGGGGCTCACGCCTGTCATCCCAGCACTTCGGGAGGCCAAGGTGAGTGGACTATTTGAGGTCAGGAGTTTCAGACCAGCCCGGCCAACCTGATGAAACCCCGTCTCTACTAAAAATACAGAAATTAGCCGGGTGTGCTGGCGAGCGCCTGTAGTCCCAGTCACTCAGGAGGCTGAGGCAGGAGAATCGTGTGAACCCGGGAGGTGAAGGCTGCAGTGAGCTGAGATTGCACCGCTGCACTCCAGCCTGGGCGACAGAGCAAGACTCCGTCTCAAAAAAAAAAATTCCTCAATGGAGAAAAAAAATGTCATTGACAAAGGCTAATAACTCAAAATGAGTTTATCTCAACAGCAACCCTGGGAACTAAAAGACAATGAAGCAGACTTGCCAAATTCCGTCGGTGGCGGTTCCCATCCTGGAATTCCATCAGTGGCGGTTCCCATCCTGGAATTCCGTCTGTGACGGCTCACTGCAAGCTCCGCCTCCTGGGTTTACGCCATTCTCCTGCCTCAGCCTCCCGAGTAGCAGGGACCACAGTCACCGCCACCGCGCCCGGCTAGTTTTTTGTATTTTTTAGTAGAGACGCGGTTTCACCGTGTCAGCCAGGATGGTCTCGATCTCCTGACCTCGTGATCTGCCCGTCTCGGCCTCCCAAAGTGCTGGGATTACAGGCGTGAGCCACCGCGCCCGGCCTATTCTGGAATTCTCTACCCAAACTATCAACGAAGTAACAGGAGACAATGAAGACATTTCCAGGTAACTAAGGGTCCAAAATTTCCCCTCGTGCATCTTTCCTCAGGCGGCTATGGAATATGTGCTCTTCCAAAGGAAAAAAATGGGAGACAAAGGATGTGGGAAGCAAGAGGGAGGCTGAGAGAATTCCCTGAAAGCACAAAGCAGGATTCCAGGGAGACATCTGGGCTCCAGATGCAGCGGGCACCCAGCCCAGCCGGAGCAAGTCAGAGGTCCTGGGGGGGGACTTATCAATGAGATGAAACCATAGAACCTCAGATGCGCCCGGAATTGGCCCAGGAACTTGGTATTGGAACTGTGAGGAGGGTAAAGAAAACTAAGCAATTGAAGGAAAAAGCCAGGCGTGGTGGCTCACGCCTGTAATCCCAGCACTTTGGGAGGCCGAGGCAGGTGGATCACCTGAGGTTAGGAGTTCAAGACCAGCCTGGCCAACATGGAGAAAACCCGTCTCTATTAAAAATACAAAATTAGCCAAGGTGGTGGTGCATGCCTGTAATCCCAGCTACCCGGGAGGCTGAGGCAGGAGAATCGCTTGAATCCGGGAGGTGGAGGTTGCAGTGAGCTGAGATTGCGCCATTGCACTCCAGCCTGGGCAAAAAGAGCGAAACTCTGTCTCAAAAAAAGAAAGAAAAAGACAGTTACCGACTGCAGGAAAACAGAAACTGCATAAAGAAGGAAAAGTCATCCTATTCAGAGCATCACGTGGCTGTCATGTGAACAGACAATTCACGGATCCCAGCATGCAAGGCTGTGGTGCAAGGATTGAAGGAGTAAGGAGGCAGGTGTCAGCTTGGGACTGCAGAGCAGGAAGAAACAAAATGTAGCAATATGAGTATTAAATTAAGGTGTAATGTTTTTCAAACATTAAATGATGCCCCATTAGAGTGTGAATGAGTGTGGGTGAGTGTGAACAAGTGTGAACTGGTGAGTGTGAATTAGTGTGGATTGGTGAGTGTGAATGTGAATGAGTGGTGAGTGTGAATGAATGTGGATTGGTGAATGTAAATGGGTGTGAATGTGTGAATGGGTGTGAATGACTGAATGGGTGTGGATGGGTGAATGTGAATAAGTGTGAATGAGTGTGGAATGTTGAGTGTGAGTGTGAATGAGTGTGAGTGTGAATGTGTGGATTAGTGTGGATGGGTGTGAATGAGTGTGTGAATGAACTGGTTAGTGTGGATTGGCAAGTATGAATGAGTGTGAATGTGTGGATTGATGAGTGTGCATGTGAATGGGTGTGGATGGGTGAGAGTGAAAGAGTATGAATGCAAGAACGAGTGTGAAAGGATGAGTGTAAATGGGTGTGTGAATGAATTCGAGTGTGAAGTAATGTGGATGAGTGTGGATAGGTGTGAATTAGTGTGAATGTGGATGAGTGTGAATGGGCAAGTGTGAATGAGTGTAGATTGGTGTGTGGGTGTGAATGAGTGTGAGTGTGAATGAGTGTGGGTGTGAATGAGTGCATGGATCGGGGGGATGGATGTGAATGGGTGAGCATGGAGTATGAGCGTGAGAATGAGTGTGAAAGGATGAGTGTAAATGGGTGTGATTACTGAATTAGTGTGAAGTAGTGTGGATGAGTGTGGATGGCTGTGAATTGGTGTGTTGAGTGTGGATGAGTGAAATGGTGAGTGTGAATGGGCAAGTGTGAATGTGTTAATGAGTGGGTGTGGGTGGGTAATGTGAATGTGAATGAATGTGAATTGCTGTCCATGAATGAGTGTGAATGAATGTGGATTGGTGAGTGTAACTGGTGAATATGAATGTGTGAATAGGTATGAATGAGTGGATTGGTGAGAATGGGTGAATGGATTGGCGAGTGTGAATGTGAATAAATGTGACTGTGAATGAGTGTGTGGATTAGAGTGGTGTGAAATGGTGAGTGTGAGTGAATTGGTTAGTGAGGATTGTCGAGGGGGAATGAGTGTGTGGATTGGTGAGTGTGAATGTGAATGGGTGTGGATGGGTGAGTGTGGTGTGAAGGAGTATGAATGAGTGTGAGAACTAGTGTGAAAGGATAATGTAAATGGGTGAGTGGAAATTAGTGAATTGGTGAGTGTGAAGTAGTGTGGATGAGTGTGAATGTGTGGATGGGTGTGAATTGAATTGGTGAGTGTGAACTGGTGTGTGTACTGTGAATGAGCATGTGGATGAATGTAAACGGGTGTCAATTAGTGAACTGGTGTGTGTGAAGTAGTGTGGCTGAGTGTGGATGGGTATGAATTGGTGAGAATGAGTGTGTGAATGAGTGTGGGTGAGTGAATTGGTGAGAGAGTGAATGAGTGTGAACTGGTGTGAATTGGCGAGTGTGAATTGAATTGGGGTTTGCAGTGTGAATGAGTCTAGATGAGTGTAGATGGGTGTGAACTGGCAAGTGAATGTGGATGGGTGTGAATTGGTGAGAGTGTGGGTGTGAATGAGTGTGGATGGGTGTGGATTGGCAAGTATGAATTGGTGAATATGAACTGGTGAGTGTGAATTAGTGTGAATTCAGTTTAGTGGACAGGAGCAACATTTATTTTTTGAGATGGAGTCTCGCTCTGTCGCCCAGGCTGGAGTACAGTGGTACCATCTCAGCTCACTGCAAGCTCCACCTCTGGGGTTCACGCCATTCTCCTGCCTCAGCCTCCCAAGTAGCGGGGACTACTGGTGCCCACCACCATGCTTGGCTAATTTTTTGTATTTTTAGTAGAGATGGGGTTTCTACTGGGTTAGCCCGGACGGTCTCGATCTCCTGACCATGTGATCCGCCCACCTCAGCGCCCCAAAGTGCTGGGATTACAGGCGTGAGCCGTGGCACCCGGCTTTTTTCATTTTTATTTTTGAGACAGAGTCTCACCCCGTTGCCCAGGCTGGACTGCAGTGGTGTGACATTGGCTCACTGCAGGTTCGACCTCCCAGGCTCAAGCGGATCTTTCCACCTCAGCCTTCTGAGTATCTGGAACCACAAGTAAGCACAACTACACCTGGCTAATTAAAAAAAAAAATTTTCTTTGGCCGGGCGCGGTGGTTCATGCCTGTAATCCCAGCACTTTGGGAGGCCAAGGCAGGCGGATCACGAGGTCAGGAGATCGAGACCATCCTGGCTAACGCGGTGAAACCCCATCTCTACTAAAAGAAAAAATACAAAAATTAGCCAGGCGCAGTGGTGGGTGCCTGTAGTCCCAGCTACATGGGAGACTGAGGCAGGAGAATGGTGGGAACCCAGGAGGCAGAGCTTGCAGTGAGCCGAGATCGTGCCACTGCACTCCAGTCTGCGTGACAGAGCGAGACTCCGTCTCGAAAAAATAAAATAAAAAATAAAAATAATAAAAATAAAAATAGGTCTGGTTAGGCGCAGTGGCTCAAGCCTGTAATCCCAGCACTTTGGGAGGCCGAGGCGGGTGGATCACGAGGTCAGGAGATCGAGACCATCCTGGCTAACACGGTGAAACCCCGTCTCTACTAAAAATACAAAAAACTAGCCGGGCGTGGTGGCGGGCGCCTGTAGTCCCAGCTACTTGGCAGGCTGAGGCAGGAGAATGGCGTGAATCCCAGAGGTGGAGCTTGCAGTGAGCTGAGATCGCGCCACTCACTCCAGCCTGGGCCACAGAGCGAGACTCCGTCTCAAAAAAAAAAAAAAAAAGGCTAAAATTGCCTCTGGGAACGGTGGTGTGGGGATGGGGGAAGAGAGACTGTTTTCCTTCATTCTCCTGCCTCAGCCTCCCGAGTAGCTGGGACTACAGGCGCCATCACCACGCCTGGGTAATTTTTGTATTTTTAGTAGAGACGGGGTTTCACAGTGTTAGCCAGGATGGTCTCGATTTCCTGACCTTGTGATCCGCCCGCCTTGGCCTCCCAAAGTGCTGGGATTACAGGCGAGAGCCACCGTGCTTGGCCCACGAGCATAACTTTTATAAAAATAATTTATTTTTACAATTAAGCTTAGGAATCACAGACTCAGGGCTGGCTCATGGCTTCCTGGCAAGTTAAACTCTGTACTTTGGGTCCGTGCCTATGAAATGGCTAATTCTAATCAGTGGTCAGTGAAATAACCGTTCCGGGCGCGGGGCTCAGCCTGTCATCCCAGCACTGTGGGAGGCCGAGGTGGGCAGATCACAAGGTCAGGAGTTCGAAACCAGCCTGACCAACATGGTGAAACCTCACCTCTACTAAAAATACAAAAATCAGCCAGGCACAGTGGCACACAACTATAGTCCAAGCTGCTCAGGAGGTTGAGGCAGGAGAATCTCTGGAGCCTGGGAGGCGGAGGTGGCAGTGAGCCAAGATTGCACCACTACACTTCAGCCTGGCGACAGAGCGAGATTCCATACCAAAAAAAAAAAAAAGTAGTAAACTAAGAATGAGAAAACCATGGCATTCAGAAACAGGACCCAGAGTCCCCCAGCCTGAGACAGGAATGTTCTTTCCCCCCCTTCCCAGTGCCCTTCCCGGGAGGTTCGGGGGTCCTGGCCCAGCCCAGGGAAGCCAGGTTCCTTCCAGACTCCGCTGTACACGAGGGTCTCTCTGTTGCCCCCACCAGCCCGCATGCTCCTCAGACAGGGCGTGGACAGTGAGACTCAGCTCGGCTCCCTGGAGGTTCTGGGCCTTGCGTGGCACACACGTGTGCTGCTCGCCTGCCCCCCAACACACACACGTCTGAAGCAGGCAGGTCCCTGGGTGGGCACCGGGGGTGGGAGCTGAGGGCCTTCCCCATGGTCCATGAAAGCTCTGAAGCCACAGCTCTGCAGCTGGTCAGGCCCCAGGCCCCAGGCTCGGCCCCAGTGGAAGGCACAGAAGACACCGGCCTGCCAGGGACGCAGCAGCCAGGGGAAGAGGCATGGGGCTGAGTTCACCAACATGCCCCATTCTCGAGGCCACTGCTGAATCCCACCCCTGGGCTTGAGGCTGGGGCACCATCCCCACTGCCCAAGACCATCCCCAGCAGAGCGAAGTCCTGGCTGGAACCCAAGCTCTGGGCACCACCAGGACACGCTACGGGGAGGAGCAGGTCGCTGGCAGCTCCACAGGCCCCCAGCCCACCCCACCCCACCTCTATCCCCCTCGCCCAGGTGATGCCCAGGGCCAGAACAAGGGAGGCGACAGGGAGAAGGGGTGCACGTCTCACAGGCGGGGCAGGGTGGAGGCCCGCGAAGAGGGGAGGCACAGCCTCTTGCGGCCTGGGAGCAGCCACAGAGATAAAAATAAAACCCCAAAATTGCTTCCCAAGGTTGTGGTTGGGCAACAAAGGCTTCCAAGCCAAGGCAGGGTGAGCGCTGCAGGCTGGGCAGGGTGCAGACCTGTAGGAGGCGCCTGAGATGCGGGAGCTGGGGTGGACCGCTGAGGCACCACCTCACCGGGATGGTGACGTCTGGAGCAGGGGTGCCCACCGCCGCTGACATGTGGGCTGATGGGTTCGTGGTGGGGACATCCTCATGGTGCAGGCTGCGTGGCAGCATTCCTAGCCTGCACCCGCCCATGCCAGCAGCACTTCCCACTGACAACCACACGTCTCCAGACGCGGCTCAAAGCCATGGCTGACCTGCCTCCCAGGAGCACCCCAAGCCGGCCCCCGTGCAGGGGTGGAGGAGGCCAGGCCCGAGGCGGGTCTCAGGGCTGACCTGAGCTGGGTAGGGCTGCTCCCCACCACTGGCTGCCCAGCTGACCTCTGCAGGCTAGGACTCCGGACAGGTCCACTCAGCTTCCCACGTCTCCTCCCTCACACAAAGATGAGGGAGGTGAGCCCGGGGCAGCTTCCAAGGCCGGGATGGAAGGAAACGCAGGGGCAGCGGCTCTGCAGAGGGTGCCAGTGGCAGGCAAGGGCACCGGGAGGCTGGGGCAGGGCCAGGCTTGGCACTGAGCGGGTTCCGCTTCAGGTGGAAGAGTTTCGGCCCTGGGAACCCTGCTCCACTCACAGCTGGGAAAACAGACACAGGAAGGACGCCTGTGACCCCAGCTGGGGCCCCACAAGATGCTTCCTGCCACCTGTCCTGGTCCCCAGCCCTGGACCCAGGAGCCTGGCTGCTGCCCCCGTGTGGTGGTCTCGGGAAGTGCACCTGCACCCGCTAGGGCCTCCGGACCCCTCCTGCAGATCGGGACCCACAGCCAAGGCCTGCTAACCTCGCTGGCTGGCACGTCCAGGGCCCGACTCCTCGGACAGTGTGTGACCCACAAGTCCGTCCTGTTCTAGAGAAACTGCTGGGAACAGCGCTCAAGCCCTCCCCAAAGTCTGATGGGCAAGGGACTCAAACTTGAGACTCAGACACATTTCTGTGACATAAAACAAGAGGCCCCCATGTCTCTGGCGAGGCAGCCCAGCCTTCATATGGGGTGGGGTGGGAGAAGCTGCAGCTCCAAGGCCTCCACTCAAACGCCTGGGGCGGACGCAAAGCCTCCTCTCCTGTTGCTGAGCTGTTGGGGGCAGCGTGGCTGAGACTGGGCTGCAGCACCTTCCCGGTGTCCACCTGCTACCCAAGTCCGAGGGCCCCTGCACACCCCCGCTCTTAGGAATAACGTGTTCCAGCCGGGCGCGGTGGCTCACGCCTGTAATCCCAGCACTTTGGGAGGCCAAGGCAGGCAGATCACTTGAGGTTAGGAGATCAAGACCATCCTCATCAACATGGTAAAACCCCATCTCTAATAAAAATACAAAAATTAGCCAGGCGTGGTGGCGGGCACCTGTAATCCCAGCTATTCAGGAGGCTGAGGCAGGAGAATCACTTGAACCTGGGAGGGAGAGGTTGCAGTGAGCTGAGACCTCGACAGTGCACTCCAGCCTGGGTGATGGAATGAGACTGTCTCAAACACACACACACACGGAGTAATGTGTTCCTCCTCTTCACCCAGAGGAACCTGGAGACACCGGAAGCCTATGGCTCAACCTAAGCCTCAGGGATTCTCCACCCTGTAAATGAGAGCCTTTCCTCAGCCACCCCCCAGCCCTGAACTCCTTCTGGGCCAACTTTTCCTGCTGAGTCCCCACCTCCACTCAGAGCCCCAGGAGACGGCAGACCCGCCTGGGAGGGCCAACACCCTGGCCCTGTAGCTGGATGGCGCGGAGGGCCACTGGAGGCTCACGTCCATGGAGCCTGGTGGGCACCATCCACCACCACCAGCGGTACCAGGACCTTTCCCACCTTCCCAGTGAGGCCCTCCCTGACCCTCCACTCACGAAACACCTGAGTCACCCCATGCATTCTGGGAGCTCCCTCAATCCCAGTCCTGTTCCCCTGTACTTCTGCCCTCCGGGTCGGCCTCTCCCAGGGAATGTGGCGCTCAGGGAGGGGCTGTGGGCTCTCTTCACAGTGATCCCACAGCGCCTGGCCTGGGCTGCACACAGCACACATTCACTCACAGCGAGGCTGGGGCTCCCACAGGCCCAGCACCCTCTGGACGGCGGCCAAGGGCCAGCTAGAGAGACAGACGGCCAATCTGCCACCCTGGCGCCCGGGGCTTCTACAATACCTGGGACTGGCACCAGCCTCAATCCTGAGACCTCACACTAGGCAAAAGGGGCTCCAAACCAGCAGGAATGGTCGAGTCCTCTGAGCATTTATTACTAGAGATCGCAGCAGCAACGGGCGGGAAGGGCGGCGCCAGACTCATTTGCTCCGCAGGTAGATGTTGGGGGTCTGCCAGCCTTCGGGGGCTTCCTTCAGCCCCGCCTTCAGCCAGATGCGCCTCAGGTCTTTCTCGAACTTGATCTGCAAGGGGCAGAGGGAGGGACCGCCAATTAATTCGTGGCAAATAAACGTGTTCTCAGCACTTTGCCCTCTCAGGAACAAGCAGGGGGCCGCTCACCTGCTTGCGTTTCAGGCGTCCTTCCCGGATCTTCCTCCGCAGGAACCGCGTCCTCTTCACCAGCTTCCGGTACTTGTGGCGGTTCATCTTCCGCCGGCGGATCTTCAGCACGTTTTTGCACTGAATTTGAGGCGCATCCCCGACGCCTTCATCCCCCTGCTCGGCCCCTTCCCCTATCGGGCTGGGCGGACACTGGTGGGACTGGGGTGGAGCCACGGGGCCTGCGGTCCCGCTATCCAGTCTGGGCAGGAAGCAGCGGGCCGTGAGCCAGCTCTCCAGGGGGCTGACGCACATCTTCCTGGGGACCAGCATCTCCTCCAGCTCCAGCTGGGCCCCCTTGCGAGGGAGGGAGGCCGCCCTACCTGGGCCGGCCGGCCGTGTGCTGTAAAGGGGCCCGCAGGCCCGGCTGCCCAGCACTCCAGAGACGGGCCAGGGCGGGCGGCCGCCTGCAGAAAACCAGACGCCACAGTCACCGCTCGCGAGACCACGCAGGCCCGTCGGGCTGGGGAGCAGCACGTTCGTCCCAGTGAGGATCACCCGCACCTCATTCCTGGCCTGAACCCCTGAGTTCCCTCTGTGCGCCTCGGAAGCTTAGAGGGGAAAGAGTGTGTGTGGCCACGGGCCCTGCCCCGGCGGAGCTGCTGGGACCCGCACTCCTGACCAGGCGTGTATCCTCCCATCCGCCCTCGCGGGGCTTCCTACCTGCCCAGGGAACGGCCCTCAGCAGCTGGGAGGTCAGGCGCCCCAGGAGCATGGTCTGTGGGCGGCGGCCCAGGTCCCAGGGGAGCTGGAACACAGGTGCCCGTTCAGGTCAGGCGGCAGCGCCTTCAGCAGCCACGGGCGGGCCGGGACTGGGGCGTCTGGTCCCGCCGCGACCCCCGCCTCCCTTCTCCCTCCGCAACTCCAACCCACAAGGAGGACTTTGCTTCCAACACAGCTCGCGCCCCGAGGCTCCCAAGCCCCCGCCGCGGGCGGTGTCGCACTCGGACGCACAGAAAAGTTCCAGAACGGGGAGGCCGGCCCCCTCCCCGGCTTCACCCCCGCGCGGATCGCGCTGCCTGGCGCCGGGACCCTCTCGGCGGGACCCCGGGTCCGCCCGCCGCAGCGTCCTGGGCCCTCAGGTCTTCCGCTGACCCTTCCCAGGCCCGACCTCCGCGCGGCTCAAATTGACTGTTCCGCGGCCGCCCTCAGGCACTTCCGGTCCGTCCCGGAGTCGGCCCCGATCAGCAGCGGCCACTCGGCGGTTCCTACGCGCAGCGCCCCCTGGCGTCCTCGAGGCCCCCGATTCTGCATTGGCTCAGGCCCCGCCGGGCCCGAAAGGCGACGGTTTCCGGTTAGAGGAGTCACGGTCCCAGTCCTCGCGCGGTTCCTCAGCTCCGCCTGGTCCCTTACGGAGGCAAAAAAACTACATTTCCCACAATCCCAGGGGGTTCCGGGCCCTGGACATGGCGGCGGGTCCGGAATCGTTTCCGGACCACCCGGGGGCCGGATTCCCAACGGGCCGACGGAAGTGCGGGCTCAAGGCCACGGAAGTGACGTATCCGGCGGCGGAAGTGAAGTTATCTGAAGGCGGAAGTGTCTGGAGTTATTTCTCCTGTTTTGGCTAGAGACGAAGGACCCGGAGCAAGCGCTGAGCCTGCTCCTCATTCCTGGGGTTAAAAAAAAAAAAAAAAATAAGACTCAAGGCGGGCGCGGTGGCTCACGCCTGTAATCCCAGCACTTTGGGAGGCCGAGGCGGGCGGATCACCTGAGGTCAGGAGTTCGAGACCAGCCTGGCCAACATGGTGAAACCCCGTCTCTACTAAAACTACAAAAATTAGCCTGGCGTGGTGGCGGGTGCCTGTAATCCCAGCTACTCGGGAGGCTGAGGCAGGAGAATTGCTTGATCCCGGGAGGCAGAGGTTGCGGTGAGCCGAGATCGCACCACTGCACTCGTCTGGGCGACAGTGAGACCCTGTCTCAAAAGATAAAGCAAATCACACTCTCAACTTTTTGTCTGAAAACTAGAAGCAGCCTCTGTGGTGGATTGGGATTGGCTGAGCCCCTAATGTTGCTCCCCAGAGTAGGCGCTGCCAACGTGTAGCTTCACCTTTCTACTCCAGACAGGCTCCTTTCACCTCCCTGAGGTTGGCTAAGACAGAGACCCCAGCATGGACTTCCAGGGGCGCCTGGTGGGCGCGGGGTGTGGAGCGGAGCCTGCTGGGCCTGCTCAGAGACTTGCCTTGCAGGAGGGTCTTGAAGGGACGCTTAGCGGAACTGGCCAGGCCAGGTCATCCGCCGGGCCCAGCCCAGCAGTGAGTGACAGGATAGGCCAGTGTGAGGACAGAAAGTGCAGGCTCCAGGCCCAGCTCCATAACTGAGGTCCCCAGGTGACTCTACCTTACCTTCCAGGGGCTACTTGGGATTTCCAAGCGGGAAGGTGTATTTGCCGCCCGTCCGCCCGCCCGCTGCACAGCGCCCTAGTGGATCTGGTTGTAAATGAGCAGGTGGTGCCTCCAGAGCAGCCCTCGCCTTGGTGCCTCCGTTTGTCTTCATCCGGCCAGGGGCCAGGGAGATGCAAAGAATCCATCAGAGAACAGGTGAGCATGTTGAGAAGAACCAGAATAACCTGGGCTGGCAACCTTGGCCTTCAGGCTTCTGAGGCATTGATGCGCAGATAGAAGTACCTCCCCAGAGTTAGGGACCAGGTAGAAGAAACGGGATGTGGACATTTCAGTCTGAGACAGTCTGGAGGGGCACGAGGAACCAGGGTGTCCTTCCCCCTCTCAGGAAGTAATTTCAGGGAGGTGAAGTGAGGAACACCAGTCTGTTGCGGTCCCTGTACCCAGCAGGCTCCAGGCCAAACGGGAAAGGTCCCAGCTAGAGCAGGACCCAGCTGCTACGAGGCTGGGGAATTACCATTCAGCTACAGGAGCTGCATGGAGCCGGCCCAGGAGGCTTGCAGACAATGGCCACCCCGATGAATGTCCAGGCCAGACCTGACTAGCTGCTTCCCACAGGAGTGGCAGGAACACGTGTTGCAAGTGCCAGATGCTTGTGTGAGCAGAGCTGCCAAGCTAGGTGAGCTGGAACTAGCCCAGGAAGATCGATCCTTTACAAACATCTGAGGAAGAAAAATGCAGTGGAAGAATCGGGGAGGGTGCATGGGTTATGATTCCTAATTTGTAAACAAAGGAACTCTAGTCTCTCAAGGGAAGTACACAGTTACTGCACATACCTGTTTTCCCCAAAATACCCATTTGTCTTCAGGAAAGTTTTTCTTTACAAACTTCAGAATTTTGGTCGGGCGCAGTGGTTCACGCCTGTAATCCCAGCACTTTGGGAGGTCGAGGCGGGCACATTGTCTGAAGTCAGGAGTTTGAGACCAGCCTGGCCAACATGGCACCCCGTCTCTACTAAAAATACCAAAAAAAATTAGTTGGGTGTGGTGGCGCACACCTGTAGTCCCAGCTACTCTGGAGGCTGAGGCAGGATAATCTTTGGAACCTGGGAATTGGAGGTTGCAGTGAGCCGAGATCGTGCCATTGCACTCCAGCCTGAGTGACAGAGCAAGACTCCGACTCAAAAAAAAAAGGCATAGGTGGTGGCGCAGACCTGTAGTCCCAGCTCCTCAGGACTGGGTCGAGGGCAGAGTGGCCAGACGCGACGGAGTATACTTGGGGAACAACATATTGGCAACCCAGCGCACACCTGCTTATAATACTTAAATAATCTTTTTTTTTTTTTTTTTTTTTTTTTTTTTTGAGACGGAGTCTTGCTCTGTCGCCCAGGCTGGAGTGCAGTGGCGCGGTCTCGGCTCACTGCAAGCTCCGCCTCCCGGGTTCCCGCCATTCTCCTGCCTCAGCCTCCTGAGTAGCTGGGACTACAGGCGCCCGCCACCGCGCCCGGCTAATTTTTTGTATTTTTAGTAGAGACGGGGTTTCACTGTGGTCTCGATCTCCTGACCTTGGGATCCGCCCGCCTCGGCCTCCCAAAGTGCTGGGATTACAGGCTTGAGCCACCGCGCCCGGCCTAAATAATCTTAAGATCACGGATAATAGTGATCTTATTAAAATATGAAACTATGAGTTTTCAGTGTTTCCTTTTATTAGCATAATTTAACTGTAAATGTACGTGGTTTAGAAATAATGGCTGTGTGTAGCAGTTGGTGTGCAAAACTCCTGAAAGCTTAACAGCTAGCAGTCCCGTTGCGCCCTAGCCTGCACTGGCTCCCACAAGTCACTGCCAGGTTCTGACAAGGCATCAGGGCCCTGCCTGGCTGCAACTTTTGCCCCAAGACTTTGGGGCTCCTCAGCTCAGGGCACAGGCTGAGCCCCAGCCTGGGTCCACCCTTGGCCACCCCGCCTTTAATGCTCCTCCAACCGCCGGGCCAGAGATACAACATGCCAAAATATTCTGAAGTTTCTTTCCTTCTTTTTTTTTTTTTAAATAGATGGAGTCTCGCTCTGTCACTCAGCCTGGAGTGCCGTGGCGTGATCTCGGCTCACGGCAACTTCCGCCTCCCGGTTTCTAGCAATTCTCCTTCCTCAGCCCCCGGAGTAGCTGGGAATACAGCATGCCGCCACACCCGGCTAATTTTTTGTATTTTAGTAGAGACGGGGTTTCACTGTGTTGCCCAGGCTGGTCTTGAGCTCTTGAGTTCAGGCAATCCACCTGCTTCGGCCTTTCCAAGTGCTAGGATTATAGGTGTGAGCCACCACGCCTGGCCTTTTTTTTTTTTTTTTTTTTTTTTGAGAGGGAGTCTCACTCTGTCACCCAGGCTGGAGTGCAGTGGTGCGATCTCAGCTCACTGCAAGCTCCACTTCCCAGCCTCAAGCGATTCTCCTGCCTCCGGAGAATGGTCTTAAGATGACTGAATGTTGATAGGCAAGTGTGTGCCCGGTCACGGAGATATCGCTCCCCAAGTATACCCCGTCACACCTGGCCTCGGCCCTCGGCGCAGCCAAAGAGGCGGGCACAAGCCCAGCCGTTGGCCATTCAGAGCCCGGCTTAAACGGGAGCACCTGCTTCAGTACAAGGTCCCTAACCGCCAAGGGCTCATCAAGAGCCTGCCTTGATTCAGCGGATCTGCGCAAGATTAGCGAATGCCTACCCTAATTTTAGACCCACTCCTAAAAACTCACTCTTGGGAGCTCTGTATGGAATGGGGACCCTCTTCTTCTGGTATTATGTTTTCAAAACTGACAGGAATCGGAAAGAAAAACTTATCCAGGAAGGAAAATTGGATCAAACGTTCAACATCTCATATTAAGTCTGGCAGTAACGACTGTATGTATTTTTGCTTAAATAAACTAGCAATCTTTTTTTTTTTTTTTTTTTTTTTTAACTATTGTGGACCAGATGCAGTGACTCACGTCTGTAATCCCAGCACTTTGGGAGGCTAAGGCGGGCAGATCACTCGAGGTCAGTTCGAGACCAGCCTGGACAACATGGTGAAACCCCATTTCTACGAAAAATACAAAAATTAGCTGGGCTTGGTGGCACATGCCTGTAATCCCAGCTGCTTAGGAGGCTGAGACGGGGGATCACTTAAATATGGGAGGCAGAGTGAGCCTCGGCCATGCCACGGTGAGTGGTGAAGGAAAAGCTGTATAGTGGCTACTGCATGGAATAAGTTGTTGGCACTTGAAATTGGCCATATCCAGCCTGGGCAACATGGTGAGACCCCGTCTCGACGCAAAATACAAAAATTAGCTGGGCGTGATGGCTCACAACTGTAGTCCCAGCTACTCAGGAGACTGAGGTGGGAGGATCACTTTTAGCCCAGGAGTTGAAGACCAGCCTGCAACATATTGAGGCTCCATCTCTACAAAAAATTAAAAAGAAGGCCAGGCGCGGTGGCTCATGCCTGTAATCCCAGCACTTTGGGAGGCCGAGGCAGGCAGATCACGAGGTCAGGAGATGGAGACCATCCTGGCTAACATGGTGAAACCCTGTCTCTACTAAAAATACAAAAAATTAGCTGGGCATGGTGGCGGGCGCCTGTAGTCCCCGCTACTCGGGAGGCTGAGTCAGGAGAATGGCGTGAATCCAGGAGGCGGAGCCTGCAATGAGCCGAGATCCAGCCACTGCACTCCAGCCTGGGAGACAGAGCGAGATTCCATCTCAAAAAAAAAAGAAAAAAATTAGCCAGGCATGGAGGCGTGAGCCTGTGGGTCTCAGCTACTTGGAAGGCTGAGGTGAGAGGATCACTTGAGCCCAGGAAGTTGAGGCTGCAGTGACCCGAGATCACACCACTGCACTCCAGCCTCGGTGACAGAGACAATAAAATAAAATTGGCCGGGCTGGGCCAAGTGGCTCATGCCTGTAATCCCAGCACTCTGGGAGGCCGAGGCAGGCAGATCACTTAAGGTCAGGAGTTCTAGACCAGCCTGGCCAATGTGGTGGAACCCCATCTTTAATAAAAATACAAAAATTAGCCAGGCGCCTGTAATCACAGCCACTTGGGAGGCTGAGGCAGGAGAATTGCTTGAACCTGGGAGATGGAGGTTGCAGTGAGCCAAGATCGCGCCACTGCAGTCCAGCCTGGGTGACAGAGCGGGACTATCTCAGATAAATAAAACTGGCCATGAAGGAAGTATGTACACCCCAAAAACTGAAAAATGAGGGCCTACCCTTTTTTCAGAGGTGCTAAAATGCTCACCAGTGTTCCAGGCACAGGGCTTCCCAGGAGCCAGGAACCCTCACACAAGGCTAAGGGAACAGGAGCAGTGCATCTGGCTCAGGATGCAGCAGTTCAGTCCTACCCCACCCCGGGCATGGGCGCCACCATGAGCTGTCCCAGGTGGTAGGGCCTAAACCCCCTGCTGACGGCGAAATGGCCTCTCCACCACGTGTGTCCTCTCAGGGTTGGGGTGCCCTGGGCCGTGACACTCCAGCCAGGCCACCACCAGTGAAGCCTGCCCAGCAGCTCCACGACACAGCCGCTGCTCTGTGGGTGCCCTGCCCTGTGAGGAACTTGAGGTGCACCCCATGTGGGGCCACAGCCCTGCCTGTGCCAGTTCCCCCATTCATGCAGCTGCCTGTGGAGTCGTGAAGGTGCTGGCGGGATGGAAGCAGCCCCCAGGGGCTGGGCCTGAGGAGGTGGAGTGGGGCATCCGTGGGACGACACTGGTGTGTGCCCCTCCTTCCTTTGGTCCCTGCAGAGGGTAAATCTCACAGAGGTGGGACGGTGGCCTCGTGGATGCTGGGCAGCCCCCCACTGCCTGCCTCCCCTGGGAAAGTGTGCAGTTGCCCCAAGTGCCAGGGCAACCTTGAGGGCTGCCAGGGAGGTGCCCATCCACCGCACCAGATGCCTCCCCGTGTGGGTTCCTCCTGTAGGTACTCCCAGGGCTGGAGTGACCCCTGGGCCTGGCCTAGCTGCAGGCAGGGGAGAGCCATGGATTCTGGGGCACGGGGAGCCCCCGGTGTGGTGGGAAAGACCCCCACCCTCAGGTCAGTGCTCCTGGATCCAGGCCGAGACCTGAGTCACTTGGAGCAAAGGCCGAACCTGCCCCACCTTGTGGCTGGCGACTCCCTTTCCGGATGCCGAACCAGGCTCCAGTTGCCAGAGCTCCAGGGCACTCATGCCAGGAGCTGGCGCCGTGGCCCTTTGCTGTGTCCCTAGGCAGAGACGAGCCTGTGGGGCCCCCAGCTAGCGTGGACCCTCAAAGGACCTGGACAGAACCGCACTTTGGCCCGCCCGTCTGGTTATCTCCAGAATGGGCTCCGGAAAGCCTCAGGCAGCAGAGGCGCCCTGCGAGGACACTGGGCACTGCCAGAGCTGTGGTGCTGGAGGCTCTGGGGACAAAGGGCCCTGCTGTGTCCTCTGGGGCACGTCCCACACGTTTCTCCAGCTTGGCACAGCTGACGCCTGGGGACTGTCCTGTGCACTCAGCGTGTGGAGCAGTGTCCCTGGGGCACTACCGTGGCCCAACAGCACATCTCTGAGCTCTCAGTCCTCCACCGTGTCCCCCTAGCCTGAGCCCCCCTGAGCTCCCACCAGTTTCCTCCAGATGGCGGCCCGGGAGCTGAGACGCAGGCAGCATGGAGTCGCGGGGACAGGCAACCCTGATGCCTGCACTTCCCCTCCTGGCAGCCTCGCGGGGCCAGTCATCTCATGGACAGTCAGGGCCATGCTTGCTGTCAACTCCCCAGAAACAACCCTTCACCCAGGACGGGGGCCCAGAGGGGGCTCTGGGAAGTGTGTGCTGGGCCCTGCGTTGGGTCAGTGCTTTGGATCTCTCTCTGCAGTGGTGACTGCAAGGAGATGCCCACCATGCTGGGGCTCCTGGGGACCCACTGGAGGCAGCCACCACACGCCCTGTCCCAAGCCAGCCAGGCTCCAGCCGGGGACCACCAGGGACCCCCTGGTCCCATCAGCACGCTGCAGCAGGGAGACGGGAGACCTGCAGGACGGCCTTCCTGATCCAGACAGAATGAAGCAAAACCGCCAGAAGGAAGGCGATCCCTGGGGGCCCTCACTGCTCACTGGTGTAAGCCGTCCCCCCAGTGCCTTGACAGTTTACAAAGTCCACGGCAGTGACCCAGAGGTTACCACCCCTGTCGCAGAAAGTCCTGGTAACTCACCCCTTAATTTAATGTAAGTAAACATACATATAAATACAGTTGCCAACAGCCCTCAAGTGCAGCTCTGGGCCCACTGTCTACACATTATCCCTGCCCCACCAGTACTAGCTCCAGTTCAATAAAAGGAATGCTGTGGGCCAGCTTTGGTTGCTCACGCCTATAATCCCAGCACAGGCCAAAGTGGGCGGATCACCTGAAGTCAGGAGTTCAAGACCAGCCTGGCCAACATGGTGAACACCCCCCCCCCAACTGGTGAAAATTAGCCAGGCGTGGTGGCGGACACCTGTAATCCCAGCTACTCAGAAGGCTGAGGCAGGAGAATCACTTGAACCTGGGAGGAGGAAGTTGCAGTGAACTGAGACTGCAGCACTGCACTCCAGCCCAGGCAAGAGAGCAAGACTGTTGGATTGCTGTGGGCCAGGTGCAGTGGTGGACACCCACAATACCAGCAAGAGGGAGAATTGCTTGAGCCTGGGAGACAGAGGTTGCAGTGAACTGTGATCATGTCACTGCACTCCAGCCTGGGTAACAAAGTGAGACTCCATCTCCAATTAAAAAAAAGAAAACAAAGGCCGGGCGCGGTGGCTCAAGCCTGTAATCCCAGCACTTTGGGAGGCCAAGACGGGCAGATCACGAGGTCAGGAGATGGAGACCATCCTGGCTAACACGGTGAAACCCCGTCTCTACTAAAAAATAATTTAAAAAAAACTAGCGGGGCGAGGTGGCGGGCGCCTGTAGTCCCAGCTACTCGGGAGGCTGAGGCAGGAGAATGGCGTGAACCCGGGAGGCGGAGCTTGCAGTGAGCTGAGATCTGGCCACTGTACTCCAGCCTGGGCGACAGAGCGAGACTCCGTCTCAAAAAAAAAAAAAAAAAAAAGGAAAGATTGCTGTCTAACACCACCTGCATTCTTCCCTAGGTGAAGACAAGAACCCTCATGGGCTAAGCCCTAATTTGGGGGCTTACTGGCCATGGATCATCCAGCGGTCATGAAGGGACAAAGACAGCAAAGAGGCCGGGCGCAGTGGCTCACGCCTGTAATCCCAGCACTTTGCGAGGCCAAGGCAGGCAGATCACGAGGTCAGGAGATGGAGATCATCTTGGCTAACGGTGAAACCCCGTCTCTACCAAAAATACAAAATATTAGCCAGGCGTGGTGGCGGGCACCTGTAGTCCCAGCTACTCAGGAGGCTGAGGCAGGAGAATGGTGTGAACCCGGGAGGCGGAGCTTGCAGTGAGCTGAGATCCGGCCACTGCACTCCAGCCCGGGCTACAGAGCAAGACTCCGTCTCAAAAAAAAAAAAAAAATAGAAAAACTGGCTGGGTGTGGTGGCCCGCTCCTGTAGTCCCAGCTACTCAGGAGGCTGACGTGGGAGGATTGCTTGAGCCCAGGGTGGGGTTACAGTGAGCCGAGCCGTGATTATACCACTACACTCCAACCTGGGCAACAGAGCAAGACCTAGTCTCAAAAAAAAAAAAAGGAAACATGGCCGGGCGCGGTGGCTCACACCTGTAATCCCAGCACTTTGGGAGGCTGAGGCAGGCGGATCACAAGGTCAGGAGTTCGAGACTAGCCTGGCCAATGTGGTGAAATCCCATCTCTACCAAAAATACAAAAAAAAATTAGCCGGGGCCGGGCGCGGTGGCTCAAGCCTGTAATCCCAGCACTTTGGGAGGCCGAGACGGGCGGATCACGACGTCAGGAGTTCGAGACCATCCTGGCTAACACGGTGAAACCCCGTCTCTACTAAAAAATACAAAAAACTAGCCGGGCAAGGTGGTGGGCGCCTGTAGTCCCAGCTACTCGGGAGGCTGAGGCAGGAGAATGGCGTAAAAACCCGGGAGGCGGAGCTTGCAATGAGCTGAGATCCGGCCACTGCACTCCAGCCTGGGCGACACAGCAAGACTCCGTCTCAAAAAAAAAAAAAAAAAAAAAATTAGCCGGGCATGGTGGCAGGCACCTATAGTCCCAGCTACTCAGGAGGCTGAGGTGGGAGAATCGCTTGAACTCGGGAGGCAGAGGTTGCAGTGAGCCGAGATCCCGCCACTGCACTCCAGCCTGGGCAACAGGGCGAGGCTCTGTCTCAACAACAACAACAAAAAAACAGAAAGAAAAAGAAAAAAATTACTTCTTTTGTTGTATTCCGTTAGTGGACAAATGCTTCTCATCTACTTTCGTGCCACCCAAATTCACCTCTCTGCGGAGAGTGGGATCTGGAAGGGACGAAGCCACTTGCTTCCCTCCTGCCGCCTCGGCTGGCATCACAGATGTGTCTTGGGCTATTGGGGCGAATCCAAATTTGGCTTTATTTATTTATTTATTTATTTATTTTGAGACGGAGTCTTGCTCTGTCGCCCAGGCTGGAGTGCAGTGGCCAGATCTCAGCTCACTGCAAGCTCCGCCTCCCGGGTTTACGCCATTCTCCTACCTCAGCCTCCCGAGTAGCTGGGACTACAGGCGCCCGCCAACCCGCCCGGCTAGTTTTTTTTTTGCATTTTTTAGTAGAGACGGGGTTTCACCGTGTTAGCCAGGATGGTCTCGATCTCCTGACCTTGTGATCCGCCTGTCTCGGCCTCCCAAAGTGCTGGGATTACAGGCATGAGCCACCACACCCGGCCAAAATTCAATTTCTACTGCAACACCATTTGGGCCTGATGCAAGTTGGGAGACCATAAAATCTGGTCTTAAACAGTTCTTCATGTCATAATAATTTTACAATTATTCCGTAAAAAGGAAAGCAAACGGAGAGAAGTCTCTTGGGCACAGGCATGTGTGGCCCTTTACTGGTTCTCTTACTTCCAGGCACAGGAAGCTAAGGGGCCCCTCATAGCTGCCCCCCCTGGAAGGACACCCTCCCTGGAATCTCCTCAGTTCGGGTCCCACCAACTCTCTAATACAGAACTCCATCAAAAAAGTCATCAGGCACGGTCAGGCGCGGTGGCTCACGCCTGTAATCCCAGCACTTTGGGAGGCCGAGGTGGGCAGATCACGAAGTCAGGAGATCAAGACCATCCTGGCCAACACGGTGAAACCCCATCTCTACTAAAAATACAAAAAACTAGCTGGGCGTAGTGGCGGGCACCTGTAGTTCCAGCTACTCGGGAGACTGAGGCAGGAGAATGGCGTGAACCTGGAAGGCGGAGCTTGCAGTGAGCCGAGATCACGCCACTGCACTCCAGCCTGGGTGACTGAGCGAGACTCTGTCTCAAAAAAAAAAAAAGTCATCAGGCACAACTCCCCATTATCCCACTAGCCCCGGCCTATATGCTCCACTGCCCTAGTAAGCCCAAGCCGTACCACTAGGAGTGGGGCCCCCTAGTCCACGGTAAGAGGCAGCTGACAACATTGGGGGGCACTCAGAGTGCATGTGCCACCCCGATGGGGTGACCCTCCAAGTGTCCTGCTCCCAGCTGCCTCTCACGCCCACACACAGATGTCATGGGTTACAAACCAGTCCCCCTCAGGAACGAGAGCACTTTGGACTCATTCTGTGTGTTTCCAAAACTTCCCTCCTGTGGCCCTGCAGGAAGGAGCCTGTCATCCTGATGGGCAGGGGGCTCAGGACCCCCACAAGCTTTCAGCAGAAGGGCAGGCACACAGGATTGGATGCAAAATCCAAAACTTTAGTAGAGCAGGGAGCAAGGAGCCCGAGAGTGGGCACGCCGGCTGTGCACACGCCGGACACTTTCACAAGCACGCAGAACGACCACCTACCACGTCCACAACGCTCCAGATGTCCTGAGTGGAGAGAGCTGTGTTTATTCACCATGTCATACGCGCATATAGGGAACCTCTATTTAGGAGCTGGTGGCCTGCACTCAGCACTGCACAGATAAAAATATACGACTTTCAACACAGATCCAAATACCCTCACAGTTTAAAAGTCAGGATTCCCTACACAAGGTTTAAGCTGACAGGATTCAAGTTCTGAGTTTTCATATATAGCTTTAACTTGTATTAAACACATGTTTATTTACAACGTGTAGAGAGAATAAGGGGCAATTAAGGCCATTTTCTCTTGTGAAACACTGCAAAATATGTACATAAGTACAACCTAATATAGGCAAAGATTCTAAAAATCATCTTTCTTGGCTTCACGTAATTATCAGTCAGGGAGTGGAGAGCGGCTGCCGATAGCACCAGGCCACGCCAGGCCACGCCAACAGGGGCGTGTGCGTTCACTTTTTCATCGAGTTGGCCTCAGAGCTGCCGCCGAGCCGGGCCCTACACGGGCCCAGGTGTGTGCCGCACCCCAGACCGGTCTGAAGCACATGTCACCGGTCCCTCAGTTCCATTTCCAAATCCACCAAGGTCCACTCAACATACATTTCCAAAAAGAATCCTGCTCTAGGGTCACCTGCGCTGAGGGAGCACACCCGGGGGTCAAAGGGCAGCCACCGGGGGTCAAAGGGCAGCCATCAGGAACCCCCCAGGGAAGGGCCTGCGGCCTCCAGTCACTGCAACCCCACCTCACCTCCGATGCCTGCTGTGCCCAGGGTGGTCCCGCTCATAGCGACGGCCTGTGCGTTCGTATGACCTCGAGCGCTCCCGTCGCTGATCTCTGTAGTAATGACTTTTCTTCTTGTATTTTCCTGGATTATCCACCCGCTCCCGTGACCTGCTTCGGGAACGGGATGAACTCCGGCTCCGAGACTTGTGTGGCTTCTGGGGGTACTTGCAGTCCTTGGATTTCCGGGAGCCCCGAATCTCAGAGCCTTTGTAGGGAGCACTGCGGGGGGCCTGTCTCGGTGGGGAGTCACTCCGGCTCCGGGAGCGGCTCTGCGACTTGGACCCGCCAGACGTGGAGCCGCTGTCACTTTTCCTGGGAGGAAGAACACGTGTTCTGCAACCGACTGTCTGGCCAGCCAGGCCCAACACGGCCACAGGAGCTCAGACACACAAGCTCCAGGTTTAGAGAAACAAGAAACCACCTCAGGTGAGAATGATTACCCCGAGGGACAGCCCCACCCGGTATCGGCCTCCTGGGTGCCCCCCGAGGCACACACCTCCTCTTAGGAGACGCCGATCGGGATGGGGACCTTGAGTAGCTCTGCTCACGGCTCCGGCTCCGACTTCGACTCTCTCGCCCCTTCGGCAAGCTGTGAACAGGACAGGAGCCAATTACAGACCAGAAGTCTCTCCAGCCAACCCCGACAGCCACCCGGGCCGCTCAGGAGTCTCACCCGTTCACAGGGCTGTCTGCCTTGGCTTTCTTGGTGCCCTCCACCCTCCTCTTGGTGTTCTTCACAGAGAGTGGGGAAGGCTTGCTCCCCTTACCTTCTTTGGGGGATTCCACTAGAATCAGAACAAGAGGTTAAAAGCCAACCACAAAAAAAGTCTCCCAATAAGAAACAAGTTAGTAGAGCAAGATAAGGCTCCTCTCCAGGTCAAACAGCGATGCAGACTGTAACTGCCTGCTCCCAGCCTGGGTCCCGGAACTTACACAGGCATCACAGAAATGCAGATGGGGCCGGGCACAGGGGCTCACGCCTGTAAGCCCAGCACTTTGGGAGGCCGAGGCGGGGAGATCATGAAGTCAATAGATCAAGATCAGCCTGGCCAACATGGTGAAACCCTGTCTCTAGTAAAAATACAAAAATTAGCCGGGCTTGGTGGCGCGCGCATGTAGTCCCAGCTACTCCAGAGGCTGAGACAGGAGAATCGCTTGAACCCGGGAGGTGGAGGTTACAGTGAGCGGAGATTGCGCCACAGTACTCACCTGGCAACAGAGCAAGACTCCATCTCAAGAAACACAAAACAAAAAAAACCCAAAACATATATATGTGTGTGTGTATATATACACACACACACATACACACAAATTACCTGAGCGTGGTGGTGGGCGCCTGTAATCCCAGCTACTTGGGAGGGTGAGGCACAAGAATCACTAGAACCTGGGAGGCAGAGGTTGTAGTGATCCCAGATAGTGCCACTGCACTCCAAGCTGAGCAACAGAGTAAGACCCCGTCTCAAAAAAAAAAAGAAAGCTGGGCATAGTGGCTCACGTCTGTAATCCCAGTACTTTGGGAGGCCGAGGCGGGCAGATCACCTGAGATCAGGAGTTCAAGACCAGTCTGACCAACATGGAGAAACCCCATCTCTACTAAAAATACAAAATTAGCTGGGTATGGTGGCAGGTGCCTGTAATCCCAGCTACTTGGGAGGCTGAGGCATGCAAATCGCTTGAACCTGGGAGGCAGAGGTTGCAGTGAGCTGAGACAACGTCAATGCACTCAGTATGGGCAACAAGAAAGAAACTCTGTCTCAAAAAAAAAAAAAAAAAAAAAAGAAGAAATGCAAGCTGGGCACAGTGGCTCAGGCCTGTAATCCCAGCACTGTGGGAGGCCAAGGCCGGCGGATCACAAGGCCAGGAGATCAAGACCATCCTGGTTAACATGGTGAAACCCCATCTCTACTAAAAATACAAAAAGTTAGCCAGGCGTGGTGGCAGGTGCCTGTAGTCCCAGCTACTTGGGAGGCTAAGGCAGGAGAATGGCGTGAACCCGGGAGGCGGAGCTTGCAGTGAGCCGAGATCACGCCACTGCACTCCAGCCTGGGCAAAAGAGCGAGACCCCACCTCAAAAAAAAACAAAAAACAAAAAAGAATTAGCCAAGCATGGTGGCGTGTGCCTGTAGTCCTAGCTATACAGAAAGCTGAGGCAGGAGGATCACTTGAATCCAGGAGTTGGAAGCTGCAGTAAGCTATGATCATACCACTGCACTCCAGCCTGGGTGACAGAGACCCTGCCTCAAAAAAAAAAAAAAAAAAAAGTCTGGAAGGAGCACATACCCCAGAATGAAGGTTTGGGAGGGTCACCGGCCTTCACCTTTGTGGGGAGTGGATTCCTGCACCCTAACAGACTCACCCAGCTTGGGGGCAGGTGAGAACCCCGAGGTACCATCCAGCACCTGTGCACCCCCAGGCAGCAGGCCCCGGGCTTGGGCCTTTGCCTCTTCGATAGCGTGTTTTCGCTTTTCCACTTCACCCTCCAGGTGTGTGAGATCAACCTGCAAAAGTCAGAAGGCGTCCGTTCAGAATCAAGTGTTTCTGGCCAAACACAAATGCATACGTGACATGAAAAAATTCTGAACAACCTTTTTCCGAGCATAAAGCTGCAAGATCTTCAAGCAGATTTCCTGAATTTCTTCTTCAGTTGCTCCAAACAAAAGAAACCAATGGGGACGATTGGGCAAAGGGATCTGTAAAAACAAACACCATCATTGTTACACTTTCCTCAACTTCAAGGCCAGCAAGACTCAGGACAATTAAAAAAAACAGCCTGTTGGTTACCAAAATGCTTTGGCCCAGATTAGCATAATTTGAAGAATAATACAGTAAACTTTACTGGAGACTGGTGAAAAAAAAAGACTAGAATCTCTCCAAAGTAGCAACACACTGACCTCCAGTGTCCGGGCAGCAAGATAAATGCAGGCACAGGCGATGCTCTCAGGCTGGAACCGCACGAAGACGTCGGTACGAAGGCTGTCGTTCATGTAATTCCTGGAAGCCAAACACAGGAAGAGCTGCAGCGCCCCACCCCGGGAACCCAGGTCTTCCGCCTGCATTATCTAGAGAAAGTCTAGATAAATTTACTACTCCTCTAAGGAGTCTATTGCTAGGACTCAGAGCTAGACAGTCCTGTGAATCTCAAGAGTTAATGGAGAAATATTCTAGCTGCTTTTTCTAAATACAGGACAGGAAGGCACAGAAATTATTAGAAAAAAAAAAGCTGGCTGAATGTCAGACAATACGTGTTGCTATGAAAGAGAACCAACTTTAACTTTACTTTTCCCCTCAACATTGGCCTGCTCTCATGCAAAGCACGATGCCTCAGAAAGAAAATGTCTACTGGAGTCACTAAAACGCTTTTGATTAAAGAAATCTAAATGCTCAAAATCCATAGTGCAGAGAAACATGCAAACTCAAATGAACTGGCTGAGCACAAAGCCGGTGCGGCTGCTGGGAGACAAGCCATCCTCTTGCGTTCCTCTTCCTCTTCCTCCAGGGCGCTGGCGCCAGGCCCCTTCTCTGCTGACCGAGCTGCAGCTTCCTTGAAGGAGTCCACTTGGAAGAGGGAAAAGCCCCTTGGGTGCAAGTTGGACGCGTGGGAGCGTCGTGCGGAGGGAGGCTCCGCACCCAAGGGCAGGCCTCTTCTCGGGCTCACCAGAGCCGCTGCCAACTGTCCCATTTCAACAAGGAGTCTTAAAATGAACATTCATAGAATCAGAAGCAACACAATACTGAGAAGCAACATGATATTGAACATTTCATCACAGTACATTCTTTAAATTTCATGTTTAGAAGCTATAAAAATACAAAAATTTACATTTTTTAAAAGTTAAAACATTTAAAAACTGGCTACCTTTTTCGCATTTTCCTTCAGATATGTAAGATTTAATAGACTAAAACCAGACCTTATACTAGCTTTATGAATATTGCAAAAACAAAAAGGGTAATTCCGTGAGGACAGGTGAACTGGTTTTCTATTTACTGCTCCTCACACACCCCAGTAGCGGTGAGCCCTGGAGCGGGGCTGCACCAGCAGACAGACGGGTCGTGTGGGAATCCAACCCATGGCCCTCCCCCAGCATCTGTCCTAAACAAACCTTGGAGAAGGTAACATACAAACCCATCAGAGATTTCTAAATGGTAAGTCTCTGGAGGCAGCTCCAGGCATCACGGGGGAATCTGTGTGGCGTCCGTGTGGCCGCACCCCCTGACGTAAGCGTGCCAGTGCACAGCTCTAACACAGATACACTCAACAATCAGTAACCTTTCGATTTCTAATCAACAACTTTCAGTATTCAAGTACTGATAGTATTAATCCATGAACTTTAAATTCTTAAAAACAAATGAAATCTTGAGAACATAGAAACTTATTGCTGTATTTGAAACGATACAATATTTTTTAAAGTATCCATGAAATAATTTAAAGATGCACACCTTTGACCAGAGCGTGTCACCCAAAGCTGCTGAAAAGAGCAACCTCAGGGCTTCTAGAAATCATGACATAACCCCACACTGACATCAGCCAATTTGTCTTTTCAATTCTCACAGCTTTCCATACCATTTTTTTTTTAAGAGAAAGGTACTGCATCTTTATCATACAGGTACAGCAGTTTTAAAGGGACAAAATTCAAGTCAAGACAGTTATCAACTCTAATCAATACAATTACCAAAGCACGACAGAGGATTAACAAGAAGCACAATCGTCAGAGAACCACAGCAGGAGTCGGCCATGGCTATGCTATGTGCGTACCACCAGTCTAGAGCCAGCCTTCGGTGGAGAGCCTGCACTGGATTGGCTGAAGACGCCGCTGTCCCTGCACCAAAGCGCTTGGACAGCAGAGGAGAAGTCTTAGTCACTTACCCTCAGAGGCTACCCTTTGATTGAAAGAGTACAGAAAAGAAAAGTCAAAATAGGTTCTCTATTAAACATGTCATAGCACCAGACAATTCAGTCAGCAAAAATATGACCCTTACAGACTTAACTCCATGGGAAAAAATTCACCAAAATACCCCCAATACTAAACTGCCACTTTAGGGTTCCTTTCTAGCACATGCGTTGCTAAAATCAGCCCCAGAACCTTCTCTGCCCTTCTCCCATGGGATGCAATGTCAGCGGAGAAACAGACAAAGTCTCCACTAGTCTGTCCCTCCACCTTTCCCAGGAAAAGGTCCTCCTGCGCCAAGTCAACAGCTCCCAGAGGAAGCCCACTGACTGCTCTCTTCGGGGGGGACACAGGAAGTCCAGGCTTGCAGGGAGGGACGGGCCACCTACCGTGACTGCCAGTGCCCATTCTGGGAGTCTGATTGGAATTTATACAGCAGGAGCACTGGGCACTCGGACAACTCCAGCCCACAACCAAGTCACTGGGCTGCCTACCCACTGCCCAAGTGCCTCAAGTCAATACATTCCTGCACTGCCCTTGCTGGTCTCATAAAACAAGGAAGCTCAACTCACCATGAGGTCTGGACCAGGTGTTGGTTACGCTCACACTCTAACACCTGAAGGTACATAACGATTATCTGGAAGATACGGGTCAGGCAGTTATTACCAAGAACCTTAAGAGCCCAGAATTCAGATCTTGTGGGTGTCCATGCAGCAAATAAGAGCCTCATGCTAGATCCCAGGAGTGGCTCCTGGCCACACGTCTGGCAGATGGCTCGGCTGGAGGGAGTTTTGCGGATGCACCTGCTGTCTGCCTTGGCAGCCAGGCAGGATGCATGCCTGTGAGCCCAGCCGCACAACCCACGGCACAGGCCTCATTCTTCATGGGGCTGGTTTCATTCTCATCTCCAAGACCTTTCCACCAGTGAGGTTGGCCTGTTCTACACGTCTCTGTACCCCAATTACCAACTCACCAAAATACAATATGAACATACTTTCAGCAAACAGAGAAGAACACTTCAGGCTGGGCATGCTGGCTCATGCCTGTAATCCCAGCACTTTGGGAGGTGGGGTGGGCAGATCACCTGAGGTCGGGAGTTCGAGACCAGCCTGACCAATATGGAGAAACCCAGTCTCTACTAAAAATACAAAATTAGCTGGGTGTGGTGGTGCATGCCTGTAATCCCAGGTACTCGGGAGGCAGAGGGCTACACAGCAAGACTCCGACTCCAAAAAAAAAAAAAAAAAAAAAAAAAAGAAAAGCACTTCAATCTGTGGTTCTGTGGTGGGCAATTTATGTATAATTTGAACAAATGGCAGAAAGTGGAACAAGCAAATGAGGAAACCCACCAGTAATAAAGGAGTTGGAAACAATTTTTCTGAGTAAAACAAGTGCTCTGTTTCCATGTAACACAGAAGGCACCCACAATGCTGGGACTGAGGGACAGTGTCGCGGTCATGGTCCTCAGTCAGTACATGCCGCAAAACTTGCCAGTCATTTCAGACTAAAGGAGCCAAAATTCCACTAATTCCTCCATAAGAGGAAATAAGGCTACCACTAAAGCAACTTTAGAAAATTAACTGTTGAGGCTGGGTGCAGTGGTTCACGCCTGTAATCCCAGCACTTCGGGAGGCTGAGCTGGGTACATCGCCTGAAATCAGGAGTTTGAGACCAGCCTGGCCAACATGGTGAAACCCCATCTCTACTAAAGATATAAAAATTAGCCAGGTGTGGTGGCGCATGCCTGTAATCCCAGCTACTTGGGAGGCTGAGGCACGAGAATCACTTGAACCTGGGAGGCACAGGTTGCAGTGAGCCGAGATCACCCCACTGCACTGCAGCCTGCATGACAGAGTAAGATTCTGTCTCAAAAAAAAAAAAAAAAAAAAAGGCTGGGCATGGTGGCTCATGCCTGTAATCCCGGCACTTTGGGAGGTCAAGGTTGGAGGATCACAAGGGCAAGAGATCAAGACCATTCTGGCCAACGTGGTGAAACCCTGTCTCTACTAAAAATACAAAAACCAGCTGGGCATGGTGGCAGTGCCTGTAGGGCCAGCTACTCGGGAGGCTGAGGCAGGAGAATCGCTTGAACCCAGGAGGTGGAGGTTGTGCCTCCATTGCCACTGCCACCATGGCATTGTACTCCAGTCTGGCAACAAAGCAAGACTCCACCTCAAAAAAAAGAAAAAAGAAAAAAAAACTTAACTGTTGAGAAAGAAAAATGTAAACTAAAATTCAATTTTTATAAACTCACCACTATTTTTGAAAGCCCAAACTTAATGCCATTTCCAAAACTCTTAAAAATATATTACTAAAATAAACAGCTGACCCTAGAAGACGAATGCGTCAGGAGCTACTTTTGAGATGATAGATGGAAACCGGGAAGCCAAGTCAGGGAGGCACTCAGCCCTCTTCAGAGCCTTCAACTGCACTGAGGTGGAGAGAGGCGGCCAGGCTGCAGCAGCGGCCTAGGCGGGCTTGCAGGGCGGGAGCCGCACACCCACCTTATGAGGATGCTTCACATGGACGCAGAAACCCAACTCTTTGAGAACTCGTCTTTCCGCCTTTATTATTTGGTTCTTTAAATTAACATAATCTTGATCCAATAGTAGAGGCACGGGCTTCCTGCCAAAGAGAGAGCAGAGGGTATCCATCACAGTCGAGCAGAGCAAGCCTTCTGAGATCCCGTCATTACCTCCCACTGAGCACCTCACTTAAAAACGCAAACCCCACAACACAACATTGCTGCAAAGTCCATGTCCTCTGATGAACAAAACCGCACACCGTTTCTCACAGCCCAGTGCCAACCTACTCATCCCTTCCCAACGATCCTCCCCACTTTTCCTTACAGATCAACAGCTTCTGGTGCACAAGCATAGACCGAACATAGCAACAGTTTTAGAATCTCATGGCACAAATGCTAACAGCACTTTATGTGACTCAAGATATGAGGATATGGGGCCGGGCGCGGTGGCTCAAGCCTGTAATCGCAGCACTTTGGGAGGCCGAGGCGGGCGGATCACGAGGTCAGGAGATCAAGACCATCCTGGCTAACACGGTGAAACCCTGTCTCTACTAAAAAATGCAAAAAACTAGCCAGGCGAAGTGGCGGGCACCTGTAGTCCCAGCTATTTGGGAGGCTGAGGCAGGAGAATGGCGTAAACCCAGGAGGCAGAGCTTGCAGTGAGCTGAGATCTGGCCACTGCACTCCAGCCTGGGCGACACAGCGAGACTCCATCTCAAAAAAAAAAAAAAAAAAGAGGATCCATATTCACAGTTCCACAACCATAGAACCAATGAAAGCACAATATTTAAATACAGATGGGCCAGATGCGTTAGCTTACGCCTGTAACACCAGCACTTTGGGAGGCCAAGGCAGGCAGATTGCCTGAGCTCAGGAGTACGACACCAGTCTGACCAACATGGTGAAACCCCATCTCCACTAAAAAAATATAAAAATCAGCCTGGCGTGGTGGTGGGTGCATATAATCCCAGCTACTCAGGAGGCTGAGGCAGGAGATTCACTTGAACCCAGGAGGCAGAGGTTTCAGTGAGCCAAGACTGCATCACTGCACTCCAGCCAGGGTGACATAGTGAGACACAGTGAGACTCTGTCTCAAAAAAAAAAAAAAAAAAAAAAAAAAAAAAAGGGCCGGGCGCGGTGGCTCACACCTGTAATCCCAGCACCCTGGGAGGCCGATAAGGCCATGTTTCTTCTTTTTTTGAAAGAGACTCTCGCTCTTGTCCCCCAGGCTGGAGTGCAGTGGTGCGATCTCGGCTCACTATAATCTCCACCTCCCGGGTTCAAGCAATTCTCCTGCCTCAGCCTGTCGAGTAGTTAGGACTACAGGCACCTGCCACCACGCCTGGCTAATTTTGTATTTTCAGTAGAGATGGGGTTTCTCCATGTTGGTCAGGCTGGTCTCGAACTCCCGACCTCAGATGATCCACCCACCTCGGCCTCCCAAAGTGCTGGGATCACAGGCGTGAGCCACCATGCCCGGCAAGGCCAGGGTTTTATTTTGTTTTGAGACGCAGTTTCACTTTTGTTGCCCAGGCTGGAGTGCAATGGCACAATCTCAGCTCATTGCAACCTCTACCTTCCGGGTTCCAACGATTCTCCTGCCTCACCCTCCCGAGTAGCTGGGATTATAGGTACCCACAACCACACCCAGCTAGTTTTGTTTTTTTTTGAGACGCAGTCTTGCTCTGTCACCCAAGCTGGAGTGCAGTGGCACCATCTCGGATCGCTGCAAGCTCCGCCTCCCGGGTTCACGTCATTCTCCTGCCTCAGCCTCCCGAGTAGCTGGGACCACAGGCACCCGCCACCTCGCCCGGCTTTTTTGTATTTTTAGTAGAGACAGGGTTTCACCGTGTTAGCCAGGATGGTCTCGATCTCCTGATCTCGTGATCCACCCGCCTCGGCCTCCCAAAGTGCTGGGATTACAGGTGTGAGCCATCATGCCTGGTCAATTTGTGTTTTTAACAGGGACGGGGTTTCACCATGTTGGTTAGGATGGTCTCGAACTCCTGACCTCAGGTGATCCACCTGCCTAGGCCTCCCAAGGTGCTGGGATTATAGGCAGGAATCACCACACGCGCCTGGCCAGAGGCTGTGTTTTACTTTTATTTTATTTATTTATTTTTTGAGACGGAGTCTCGCTCTGTCTCTCAGGCTGGAGTGCAGGGACAGGACCTCAGCTCACTGCAAGCTCCGCTTCCCGGGTTCACGCCATTCTCCTGCCTCAGCCTCCCGAGTAGCTGGGACTACAGGCGCCCGCCGCCACGCCCGGCTAATTTTTTTGTATTTTTAGTAGAGACAGGGTTTCACCATGTTAGCCAAGATGGTCTCCATCTGCTGACCTTTTGATCCGCCCGCCTCGGCCTCCCAAAGTGCTGGGAATACAGACGTGAGCCACCACACCCGGCCGAGGCTGTGTTTTCTAAAGGACTTCCATTAACTTCAGGTGCATAAACCCTGGGTCAGAGACAACGGTTCTCTGCTGGAGAAATTTTGCTATTCCAGGGCCGTGAAGCAACATCAAGATACTTTTGGGTTTTTTGTAAACAGGATCTCACTCTGCCATCCAGGCTGGAGTGCAGTAGTGACATCACAGATAACTGTAGTCTCAATCTCCTGGCCTCAAGCAAACCTCCTCCTTCAGTATCCCAAGTGCTGGGATTACAGGTGTGAGCCACCACACCTGGTATGAGAGAATTTCTGGCTGTCACAACTAAGGTGGGGTACTTCTGTCATCTAGTGAGTAGAGGCCAGGGATGTTGCTGAATCCTGCAACACATAGGAGAATCCCCTACAACTAAAGATTACCCAGCCAGATGCGGTGGCTGACACCTGTAATCCCAGCGCTTTGGGAGGCAAAGCCCAGCAAATCCTTGGGGCCCAGGAATTTGAGACCAGCCTGGGGAACACAGCGTGACCACATCTCTACCAAATAAACAATAAAAATTAGCTGGCATGGTGTCGTGCTCCTGTAGTCCCAGCTACTCAGGAGGCTGAGGCAGGAGAAACTCTTGAGCTTACGAGATTGAGGCTGCAGTGAACCATGATCATGCCACCACACTCTGCCCTGGACAACAGGAAACCATCTCAGGGGGAAAAAAAAGATTATCCAGCCTGAATGTCAATAGTGCTGAGATTAAGACTCCCTGCTGTAGAGCGTTCGGAAACCTGTAGGAAAGAAACAGCAACAGGGCTGTGCACTAGCGCCGGCATGAACCGCCACAGTGCACTATCCTCACTGGAGGCCCTGCCCTCACTGAACAGCATCTGCCAATGCCTCTGAGCAGGCCCTGTTCGTGGAACTTGAGAATGCGCTCACGAACATCCCACATGTTTAGAACCTCAGGCCTGTACTGTTATACAAGTGTCACTGCAGCTTCACCAGAAAAAAAGGAAACAGACACCTATGATAGACTAAACAACTCCGACCGACTCACTTTTTCTCTCTCAGCTGTCGAAGGCGGTGAAACACATTGATGACGTCCCGTATGCGTCTCGGAGCCTCTTCTATCTTGGAAGCCAGGTGGACACAGGCCATTGACACATGCTGAAGCGAAAGCATTGCAACACGCCCATGTTTGTCCCCAGCCACGGCGTCCTCACGGCCGCCAAAGGCTTGAAGGCTATTCAGACCAAAAGGGAGGTGCACCCAGGGAAAAAAGAAACCAAGAAACAGAACCCTCCGGCACAGAGCTCAGACTGGGGGGCAGGTACTCGCTCCCCTGAGTACCCGGGCAAAATAACAAACCGTTTTCCCCGTAACATATTTCGCTAGGAATGAAGTGCAAGAGGAAACCTTACCTCCATGGAGTGCTTCACGAAGGACTTGGTATAAAAGAACCGCTGGAACAACACCTGCCCGGTAGCCATGGCCACCTAGAGTAGAAGAAAGTTTCTGTATTTTCAAACGCACCATTCAAAGCCTTCGCGGCCAAAAGTCATCGAGTAACGTGGGGACTCCCCACGCAAAACCAAACACTGAAACGCTTCCCACGTCCACAAAGGCTCTTCGCGTCCCGCCGTCGCGGGATCCAGCGCGCTGGCGGGCGGGGAGGCCCTGGGTCAGGGGCACGGGCTGGCTAGGGACTGGAGTCGCGGCAGGGGCTGCGGTCGGGGCAGGGGCTGGGCTCGGGGTCTGGGCTGGGGCGGCGCGGGCCCGACTCGCCGCCAACAAAGGGCGGCTGCCGCCCCAGCGGTTACCTGGGCCCGAGGCTCGCGGCCGCGCCCTCACCTGCGGCAGGCGGAGCAGGATGCCGGCCGCCTGGATGAGCTCGCAGCCCACCACGCGGAGGTCGGTCTCTGTGTCGGTGTCGAGGCCACTCGACATGGACGGCGTGAAACGGAGCTTGTCGTCAGGCAGGAGGCAGTTCTCCAAGGTGATGAGCACCCCGGAGTACAGCCTGTCCCCGATCAGCACCCCCTGCGACCCCGAGGGCGCGCCCCCAGAGCCCGGGGCGCCGGCCGCTGCTGCCGCGGGAGCGGCCGACCCTGCAGCCCCAGCCGCCGCCGCCGCCGCCATTTTGTGCCGCCGACTCCCCTTCGGCTTCTTCCCGCAGGGCGGCTCCTCGCGACGCTCCACGGCCACCACCGCCCCGCCTCGTCGCGTGTCATTGGTTCGGCCCGCGACCAGCGGGACGCCGCCTAGCGGCAATTGGCTACGCAACCTGCCCGTCAGCAACGCGCCAAACGCCGACGCCGGAACCTGGCGCGGGTGGGGCGGGCTCGTTACCCAGCAGGCTCTGCGGTGCCGGCCGACCCCGGAAGCGTGTCTGTTCCGAGCGGAGGCGCGGGTCGCGGGTGCGGTGCTGAGAGCGCTTGCCTGTGCGCCCCGAGCGGGGCTGGGACTCTTCCAAGATGCCCACGTTCGCACAGAGACCTCGGATCGCGGAAGCTCGCGTCTCAAAACGCCTGTGGGTCAAGGGTGTCCATCTCGGTCGGATCTGGGGCGGGACGACCCCCCACTGCTGTTCCCTGGGCGCGGGCAGGGTCAGAGGCTCCGCTTGGCCTCGCCCTGGATGAGACGCGCGTGCCCGGAGTCACCCGGCCGCCGTCGGCGTCGTGTCTTCAGTCCTTATTGACTCCAGGTTTTTGGGATGCGTATTAACGCCAGACTCCCGCAAAGTCTTGCCTTCAAAACTCAGCCGCTGGGGAGACACGGGTGGAGGGGGGACTGGAAACGTGGCCTCGACGCCTCTACAGAGCCCCTCCAGCATTGGGAGGCCTAAGTACCTCAAGGTTCAGGCCCCCGGAAGGAGTCGGGGGAGGGAGGTCCGGTGCTGTACGTGTGAAGGAGCTACCCCACAAACGCCAGGGAGACAGTGAGGGAGGGGTTCTTGGGTTTGTAACGTCTTAACATCGCTGATCGACCACAGCTGTGCAGGAGGGGCAGTAGGTATCTGTTGCTACAGTTACCGGAACCTTTGCCAGGACTAGTGCAGAACCACGGGTGAGGATAGTGGGGAAGCCTGCGTGGGGCAAGGGAAGGGTGAAGCAGTGAGAAGAGGGAAGGGCAGCAGAGGCCTGAGTGGTTGCAGGTTCACACACTGAGCTGCCAGTGACTGCCTAGCTCAAACGGGCTCAAATCCAGAGGCCACCATTGCTCCTCACCGCTACCCCCAGGTCCAGCTGTCCACTAGCTCTGCCATGATTGATACTGCAGCTCAAACAGTGCCAACTAAGACCCACTCTCCTCCGCCTGCTATGGGCAACATGGTGTGGTTACAGCTTTACTCCTGTCCTCTTTCCCCAGGCTGGCAGCTCAGGGAGGGATGTCTTGTCTGTTACAACTGCAAGCTCTCCAGTAAAGAAGGAATTTCCTCTTCTACACAGCTGGTTTTTCATTGGTGCTGCTTGCCCATTCCCTGAGCTGTGACTGCCCAAGGAGTGGGAGGTTGGTGGTGCCTCCAGCCAATCAGGGGCAGACCCCGGGGCTGCCTGGGAACAGGACTATGGCACAAACTGAATGAGTGCTGGGAGCAACCCACAGGGCTCTGCGCATGCACGTCTTCCTTCACTGACATGAAATGCAGAAAAGGCAGCTTTGCCACAGCACAGCAGAATGCACAGAACGTGGCCGCCCAAGGCTCTGTCCTTGACCCTGTTGTCCAGAAGCCATTTACCAAAGGCTCACAGGCACTGAGTGCCCCGTGCACATAGCCAGACACTGCACTCATGCAGCGGAAAGGACAGTGAATGAGACTTGGTCCCTGGCCTCCAAAGTCATAGGGCGTAGCGGCTGTCATCAGGCACTGACGAGGGCCAGGAGGGGGACCTCTTAAGGGGCCATGCAGTTATGGAAGCCAAAAAGAAAGGCGGCCTGCAGTGAGGATGGAGTGGTCGGCCTGAAGCCATCTCTAGCAAGTGGCCAGGGCTCTGATTGTTCTGTGCAGGTTGGAGGTAGGTGGTGAGTCTGAGAAAGGGGCCAGAAAGACTCCCCAGCAACTGCTGGCAAAGGGTGAAGGGCACATTGCCACAGGATGCAAGCCACCTGCCTTTGCAGGGGGGAAGATGGGCACTCAGCTCAGGCGCTCCTATGGCAGGGTCAGCAAAACAAGCAGGTTGCAGCAGGGGTCTGTGCACTGCTGTGTAAATGTGGGGGGCATCAGCAGGTAGACAGCGGCTGATAACAGGGTTTCAAGAGCCTTCCTGGGGCAGAAAGACCAGGGGAGAAGTGTGCATCACCCTTGGGGTTAAGGGATAGTTGTCTGTTGGATGTTGCTTCCTGGGGATGCCTGAAAAGCCAGTTCAGCCTGCGGGGACCAGGCCACCACCCACCTGATGTGAGCGTTTCCTCCAGTCCCTGCTGGGTGCTCAATCTGGCGGACAGGGAAGCTGAGGGTGCTGTTCTGAGTGGTGGCTGAACTGAGCCACAGGGCCCTGCTGGACGCAAGAACACTGGAGGCCAGGGAAGACAGGGCTGAGGTCAGCCCTGAGCGGAATGGAGTAGGGACTCAGGGTGGGTCAGGGAACTGGAAAGTGGGCACTGTGCACGCAGCCCTTGAGGGGAGCCCAGGTAGGCACCCCCCACCATGTGCAGAAGGCAGCTGCCTGCTCAGCTGCATCCCACAGCCAGGTGTCGCCGCAGCCTCGGTTGGAAGCAGGACGTGCTCCTCCATGCGCTCGCTCGCTATCAGAAAATGACTCCAAAAACTGAAGTGTTTGAGTTTCATTCACACAAAACACAGACGTCATCTGTGACACTCTGTCCCAGAGACAGGGCCTTCCCTCATGCCTGTTACTGGGATGTAGATAAACAAAAGAACAAATCAAACAAACTGCAAATGACTCTGTGTCTTTTCCTAATCAATACAGCAACAGTCCTCAGTGGTACTGCACCACTCTGGAAAAAATGCCTTCAGGTTCCTTCCCATCCCCCAAGGCAGCAGCAAATCCTTCGTGTCGCCTCCTATTGGCCAAGGCAGCCAAAGATTTAAAAGTCTTTGGTTCGTAGATGGCCAGATCCGCTAGGACTTTCCTGTTGAGCTCCACCTGGCACTGGGAAAAGAAAGAATCAGAACCTGCAGTCAGTGTGCGTGGGCGAGGCGCTGGCTCAGGCTGCACACTCGCCTGGGGGGGAGGGAAGGCCCAGGAGAATCCTATCTGGGTGGCACAGCAGAGGACTTGCAGGCAGGATGCTGAAGGATAAATGTGGACAAGGGTGAGGGAGGCACCTGTGGAATCTGCAGGGCGGCTGGAGTCCAATCCCAACGTCAGCCCAGGGAACCAAACGCCTTGTTCAGGGTCCTTGGTGGCCACCCTGACTGAACTGACTGCTGGCTGCTGGCCTGGGGTAACACTTTAAGCCAACTTGGAAGTGCTCACAAGACCCGCAGAGGATTTCAGAAACTAGTGAAGTGCCCACAAGAGAGCTAAGAACTGCAGATGATTTCAGAAGCTAGTGAACAATGCCAGAGTTTAAGGAGCAGAAAAGAAGGGGGGCTGTCTCTGAGCATTAAATTCAGCTACCAAGGCTGGGTGCGCTGTCTCGCCTGTAATCCCAGCACCTTGGGAGGCCAAGGCAGGCAGGTCACCTGGGGTCAGAGGTTCGAGACTGGCCTGACCAACATGGAAAAACCTCATCTGTCCTAAAAAATACAAGAGAAAGGGCCGGGCGCGGTGGCTCAGCCTGTAATCCCAGCATTTTGGGAGGCCGAGACGGGCGGATCAAAAGGTCAGGAGATCGAGACCATCCTGGCTAACACGGTGAAACCCTGTCTCTACTAAAAAAATACAAAAAACGAGCCGGGTGAGGTGGCTCACGCCTGTAATCCCAGCACTTTGGGAGGCCGAGACAGGCAGATCAAAAGGGCAGGAGATCGAGACCATCCTGGCTAACACGGTGAAACCCCGTCTCTACTAAAAAAATACAAAAAACTAACTGGGCGTGGTGGCGGATGCCTGTAGTTCCAGCTACTCGGGAGGCTGAGGCAGGAGAATGGCGTGAACCCGGGAGGCGGAGCTTGCAGTGAGCTGAGATCCGGCCACTGTACTCCAGCCTGGGCGACAGAGCGAGACTCCGTCTCAAAAAAAAAAAAAAAAAGAAAAAAACCCACAAGGCCGGGCACGGTGGCTCACGTCTATAATCCCAGCACTTTGGGAGGCTGAGGCAGGCGGATCACCAGGTCAGGAGATTGAGACCATCCTGGCTAACACAGTGAAACCCTGTCTCTACCAAACTCCTGATGTCAGGTGATCTGCCTGCCTCGGCCTCTCAAAGTACTGGGATTGCAAGTGTGAGCCACCACACCCAACTTCATTGTTTAAACTTTTAAATTAAACTTTGAAGCTAAAGTCAAGTTTTTCTACACCCTTTTTCTTTTACTTTTTTTTTTTTTTTGAGACAGTCTTGTTCTGTCACCCAGGCTGGAGTGCAGTGGTGTGATCTCGGCTCACTGCAGTCTCTGCCTCCCAAGTTCAAGTGATTATCCTGCCTCAGCCTCCAGAGTAGCTGGGACTACAGAAGCCCACCACCTCGCCCAGCTAATTTCTTGTATTTTTAGTAGAGACGGGGTTTCACCGTGTTAGCCAGGATGGTCTCCATCTCCTGACCTCGTGATCTGCCCACCTCGGCTTTCCAAAGTTTTGGGATAACAGGCGTGAGCCACCACGCCCGGCCTCTTTTCTCTTAATGGGGAAACATCAGGACTTACATTCCAGAAACACATGACTTGTTTCCAATTCTGCTCTGCTGCCAACCAGTGTGGTAAGCTCCCAGACTTGCGAGAACCCCACACAAAGACAGAGTGCAGCTACAGTGCGGCGGGAGTGGCACCCCTCACCTCTGCTGCATGGACCACTACTGGGCTGGATCAGGTCTGATGGGAGGGTTTTATTTATTTTTTGAGATGGAGTCTTGCTCTGTTGCCCAGGCTGGAGCGCAGTCGCGTGATCTCAGCTCACTGCAGCCTCCACCTCCCAAGTTGTCAAGCGATTTTCCTGCCTCAGCCTCCGGAGTAGGTGGAATTCTAGGTGCCTGCCACCACGTCCGGCTAATGTTTGTATTTTTAGTAGAGACAGGGTTTCACTACCTTGGCCAGGATAGTCTCCAACTCCTGCCCACCTCAGCCTCCCAAAGTGCTGGGATCACAGACGTGAGCCACCCCACCCGGCCATGGCTTTCTTTATTCTTTGTCAGACAGGGTCTCGCTCTCACCTAGGCTAGAGTGCAGTGGTGCCATCATAGCTCACTGCAGCTTCAAACCCCTGGGGGCTCAAAGTGATCCTCCTGCCTCAGACTCCTCAATAGCTGACACTACAGGTCTGTGCCACCACACCCAGCTATTTTTACTAGTTTTTTTTTGTAGAGAGTGGTCTCACTATGTTGCCCAGGCTGTTGCTGGCACTATTCCTAGGCACAATCCCATCACTCATCAACATGGGAACTGTGACCTGCTCCGTTTCCAACCTGGGCTGGTTCACCCCTCCTTAGGCAACCTGGTGGTCCCCTGCTCCCAAGAGGTCACCATATTGATACCAAACTTAACATGGACACCCCATCAGCAAAGAAAACTACAGCCCAGAAGTCAGTCTCAGGGATCCTCTGGCCAAAGCCTCCTGAGTCGCTGGGCTATGGGAGGCACCGCCACACCCCACATGATGGTTTCTGCAGATATCCATAATTTCAGCAGGGCCCACATGCTCACCCATACCTTCACTAAATTGCCAATGAACGCTGGATACTTCAGGCCGTGTTCCTGGCTAGCAGCTGTAATTCGATTAATCCAGAGCTGAAATAAGAAAACATGGAGATACTTAAAAATGACTTCTGGATGTTATGTCCTAGCAAAGGCTCTAATTGAACTAAGGAATATTTTTCTAAAAGTAAATAGGAAAATAAAAAAAGCAAATAGCTATGATGGTGACATCACACTCCAGCCTGAGTGAAATCAAGACCCTGTTTCAAAATTAAAAACAGCAAAAACCTGGCTGGGCGCAGTGGTTCAGGCCTGTAATCCCAGCACTTTAGGAGGGCAAGGCAGGCCGATCATTTCAGGTCAGGAGTTCGACACCAGCCTGGCCAACATAGCTGAACCCGGTCTCTACTAAAAACACAAAAATTAGCTTGGTGATGCACACCTGCCGTCCCAGTTACTCGGGAGACTGGGGTGGAAGAATCGCGTGAACCCAGGAGGCGGAGGTTGCATTAAGCCTAGATCACGCCATTGCACTCCAGCCTGGGTGACAGAGTGAGACTCCGTGGGAAGGAAAAAAAAAAAAAAAACGGCCGGGCGCGGTGGCTCACACCTGTAATCCCAGCACTTTGGGAGGCCGAGGTGGGCGGATCACGATGTCAGGAGATCGAGACCATCCTGGCTGACACTGTCAAACCCCATCTCTACTAAAAATACAAAAAATTAGGACGTGGTGGCAGGCGCCTGTAGTCCCAACAGGAGAATGGCGTGAACCCGGGAGGAGGAGCTTGCAGCGAGCCACTCCAGCGTGGGCGACAGAGCGAGACTCTGCCTCAAAAAAAACACAAAAAAAACAAAAACACGGGTATGTTAGATGGTAGGTTCATGAGGCTGAGGTGGGAGTGGTGAGGCGCAGAAATGAGATGGCACGTGGACAGAGTGGAGGCGCTAGCCTCTCAAAAATGCCGGGGGTTCCGGGTGTGCAGAGGTTGCCAGCAGGCGTGGGCTCTACGAGGACCACCACGGCAGCAGACAGTGGCCCTGGAGGGTGGGCAAGGGGCTGGGTTGACTTCAGCTGTCGGAGGGAAGGGAAGCCACCGGAGGGGAGATGAGAGCAGCAGCGACTAGGGCGGTGGCTGGCGACGCAGGAAGAGTGGCAAGGCGGCTCTGCAGTGGCCCGGGCGAGGGGCTGGAGCAGGGGTTGACAGTGGGGGTGGCGAGGGGGGCGGGAGAACGGATGTCCCACAGTCAGCCTGCGGGGCGACATAATTTGTCGGAGTTTCGAAGCGAGGTATGAAAGGAAGAAAGGAAGGAGCTGAGGGTGGCCGAGCGGCTGCACACTCGCTGGGTCGCGAAGCAGAGACGCAGGGGCCGAGAGCGCCCTGGCCGGCCGGTGTCCCGGGTCCACGCTTACGGTCCTCATGTTCTTTTTCTTCAGGTATCGGGCTTTGGTGCATTTCACAAAGGCTCGAATCACGGCTCTAACCGCCAAACTGTAGCAGCGATTTTTCCTCCCCCGGAAGTGCTGGGTCAGAAAACGAGAAACCAAGGTTGTCAGCGAGGCCCGCGCCGGCCGCCCCTTGGCCCGCGGGATCTCCCGCGCGTCCAGTGCCCACGCCGGGCGAGCGGCACTCACCCTGGCGTGCTTCAGCACCTCCTGGATCCGAAAGTAGCGGTCGGTGACGCGATTCCGCAGCCAGAGCTGCGCCGTGAGGAAGACCATGGTGCCTGCAGGCCGGCGTCCCGTATACTCAACAACGCATGCGCCGCGCCACCGCCATCTTGCCCGGGTCGGAAATAGCGGTCACGAACGCTTCCGGGTCAGCGCCTGCGATGACTTCCGGGGCGAAGGTCGTCTCCCGTCAGCCCGCGGGTGCCGGGCTGAGTCTCTGAACCCGCGGTGGTGGCGCTTGTAGGGGAGCGGGTGTGGAGCCCTGACGGGGACTGAAAGGAAAAAGGGGCCGCAGCGCCCGTGGCCATCCGCGGGCGATGAATAAACAGCAGCCGCAGCGCGGATCCTCCTGGAGCACGGCCCGGCCGCAGCTGTGGCTCCGAGGGCGCCATGAGGGCAGCGGACTCGGGACGGGGGCGCCGGGGCCGGGGAGCGCCGGGTGTGGCGCGGGCGGGGAGGGCCAGGCCGCCTCCTAGGGCCACGAGAATGTTCAGGAACCGAGGTGCAGATGGTCGCGTCGCTGGGAAAGTGCCCGTTGCCCCTGAAGCCTTCTCCTTGTTGACTTACTCATTTTGAGACGGGGTCTCGCCCGGTCGCCCTGGCTGCGGTGCAGCGGCCGGACCTGGGCTCGCGGCGGGCTCGCGGCGCCCTCGCCTCCCTAGTAGCGGGGACGTCAGGCGCGCGCCGCCAGCCCGGCTAATTTTTTGTGTTTTTTGTAGGGGGGAGGTCTCCCTGCGTTGGCCAGGCTGCTCTCGGACTCCTGGCCTCTGCTGGGATTACAGGCCTGAGCCACCGCGCCCGCCCTAGAAATTCTAAGCTTCCAAAACGGCAAATGACCGCGGTGGTGCCAGTGCCTGCAATCCCAGCACTTTCGGGGGCCGAGGGGGGAGGATCACTTGAGTCCAGGAGTTCCAGACCAGCCTGGGCAAGATAGTGAGACCCCAAGCTCTACAAAAAATTAAAAAGAAATTAGCCGGGCGCGGTGATGGCGCGCGCCTGAGGTCCCTGCTACTCAGGAGGCTGAGGCGGGAGGCTCGCCTGAGCCCTGGAGGTGGAGGCTGCAGTGAGCTCAGATTGCACAACAGCCTGGGCAACGGAGCCAGAGTCTCTAAAAAAAAAAGTTTTGTATTATGGGTAATTTTATGTTTCTGCTATATTGCCACAAAAATGATGGGAGGTGTGCAGTTTCTTTGTAACTTTTTATTATACTTGGATATGATTTTTTCTTAATCATAGAAAAGTTGGAATACTAGTACAAGGAAAACTCCCCAGTGTTTGCTACGGAAACGTGCCAACTGTTCCATTTGTTTAATACTCTCGAACCAAATTCACCTCCTGTGGGGAAAAGAGAGAGATCAGCCTGTTACTGCCTCTATATAGAAAGAAGTAGACATAAGAGACTCCATTTTGTTCTGTATTTGAGATGCTATTAATCTGTGACCCTACCCCCAACCTTGTCCTTGCAAGAGACTTGTGCTGTGGTAACTCAAGGTTTAATGGATTTTGGGCGTGCAGGGTGTGTCTTTGTTCCTAGAAAAGCTAGGTATTGTCCAAGGTTTATCCCCATGTGATAGGATGAAACAATGCCGCTAAAAGGTTTATCTCAAGGCACAGGATTTTCCTTTAAACTTATTCATGTCACAGAGATTCTCGTTCTTATGTCTTACTGCTGATTTCCTCCCTAAAAACGATCCTATTGTCCTGCCACTCCCTTATCTTTAAGATGGTAAAGATAATTATCTATAAATACTAAGGGAACTCAGAGACCGGTGCCCGCGTGGGTCCTCTGTAAGCTGAGCGCCGGTCCCCTGGGCCCCCACTTTTCTTTCTCTATACTTTGTCTCTGTATCTTATTTCTTTTCTCAAGTCTCTCATTCCACGTAACGAGAAACACCCACAGGTGTGGAGGGGCAGGCCACCCCTTCAATCTCCTGTTTACATTTTGCTCCATTTTCGAATCATTGTCTCTATAAATGTAAACATACTGGATTTTTTTCCTAAACCACTTGAGAAGCTGGAGATACCTAAACACTTTGCTGTGTATTTACTCTTAGGAACCACACAGTACAATGATCAAAATCCGAACTCAGCCCATAGTCCAGATTTAACTCGTCTCAAATGTCCTTTATACCTTTTTTTCCCTGTTGAGGATTCAGTCCAGGATGACACACTGCATTCATTGTTGTGTCTTTTTTTTTTTTTTTTGAGACGGAGTTTCGCTCTGTCGCCCAGGCTGGAGCGCAAAGGTGCGATCTTGGCTCACTGCAACCTCTGCCTCCCCGGTTCAAGCGATTCTCCTGCCTTGGCCTCCCGAGTATCTGGGATTACAGGCGCTCACTGCCACTCCCGGCTAATTTTTTTATTTTTAGTAGAGACAAGATTTCACAATGTTGGCCAGGGTGGTCTCGAACTGACCTTAAATGACTAGGCAGGCCAACATGGTCAGCTACTCGGGAGGCCGAGGCAGAATTGCTGGAACTCTACACAGAAGGCGGAGTTTGTGCTGAGCCGAGATCACGCCATTCATTGTACTCCAGAGGCCGGGTGCAGTGGCTCTACACAACTTTGGGAGGCCGAGGCAGGTGGATCACCTGAGGTCAGAAGTTCGAGACCAGCCTGGCCAACATGGTGAAACCCCATCTCTACTAAAAATGCAAAAAGTAGCTGGGCGTGGTGGCGTGCCCCAGTAATCCCAGCTGAGGTGGGAGAATCGCTTGAACCCAGGAGGCCGAGGCTGCAGGGAGCCAAGATCACGCCACTGCACTCTAGCCTGGGTGACAGATCCAAGACCTCATCTCAAAAAACAAGAAGAAAAAAAAAACTATACTTTTTTTTTTAGATGGGGTCTCACTCTCACTCACTCTAGTCTGGAGTGCAGTGGCGTGATCTCGGCTCATTGCAGCCTCCGCTCCTGGGCTTGAGTGATCTTCCCACCTCAGCCTCCTGAGTAGCTGGACCACAAGTGCATCCCTGGCCAACTTTTGTAGAAATGGGGTTTCACCATGTTGCCCAGGCTAGTCTCAAAACTGAGCTCAAGTGATCTTCCCACCTTGGCCTCCCAAAGTGCTGGGATTACAGGCACAAGTGGCCTTCCTGCAGGATTTTCAGTTCGTGGAGGTAACTGAGTGGAGACGTGGAGAACCTGATGTTATTGGAGATTTTTATTACTTGCATTTCCTTAGCGATGGGGACACCCACACTATACAGGGCGACGTGAGAAGCGCCCATGTTTTGTCAGGAGGCAGAGGGGGGAAAGCTAAGACCAGAGCCTTGGCTAAGGATTCTGTGGGAAGGGCAGGGAGGGCGGGGTGAGCAGTTCAGAATGGGCCAGCTTGAAAAATGCCATCTTGACTGGGCGCGGTGGCTCACACCCATAATCCCAGCACTTTGGGAGGCCAAGGCAGGCGGATCATCCGTGTTCAGGAGTTCAAGACCAGCCTGGCCAACATGGTGAAACCCCATCTCTACTAAAAATATAAAAAGTTAACTAGGCATGGTGGTGGGCGCCTGTAATCCCAGCTACTTGGGAGGCTGAGGCAGGAGAATCACTTGAACCCAGGAGGCGGAGGTTGCCAGTGATTCGAGATTGCGCCATTGCACTCCAGCCTGGGCAGCGAGAGCGAAACTCCATTTAAAAAAGAAAAGAAAAAAATGCCATCTGGCCTTGGTGCACGGTGGCTGTCCTGGTTGCCTGTTCCTGGCCTTGGGCGACTCAGGGCAGGGGAAGTAGGGGCTTGTGCAGCAGTTAGATGAGGAGGTGGGTCAGGGTATGGGCTCTGGATGGAAGCGAGGAGAACAGCCATGGCCGTAAGTTTGGTCATGTAATTCATGGTTGCCAAGGTGACATATACAAATCTAAGAAAACAGTGGGAACACCCCGGCCTACAGAGAGCAACTGAAGAGGGCGCCCCAAGGGTGTGCAGACAGAGGGAAGGAAGGGAAGGCAGAGGTGCCGTCCAGGTCCCTGCCACCGTCTGTCATCAGGTTTTGGTCACATCAGTTGCCACAACTCATTCTTTGCTGGAGTGCGGAGAAGGCTGGAGCTGCAGGGTCGGTGGGCCCTCCTGGGAGCTGGCGGCCATCCCAGGTCCAGTTCAAGCCACATACCCCGCTTTCTCCCACCCCCTCCTCCGGGAGCCTCTCCCCTGATGTTCCCTCCAGGCAGGCAGCCTCAGCCAGAGAGCCTGGAAATCGCTGGGGCAGTAGAGCCCAGAGCCTGCTGTCTGGCTCAGCCCGTGGGTTCTGTGCCCTCATACTCCTGCCCCCCTCCAAGTTCAGGAAGCACCTGGGGCCAGCCCCCCTCAGGCATCTGGGCCACCTCAGCCCACTGCGTCCGCAGGGTGGGGCTGGCCCCTCGGCTCAGCAAAAGCGCCACGGTAGGGCTATGCCCTCGCTCTGCAGCCAGGTGTAGGGGGGTCTTTCGGAGCCAGCCGGTAGCATCCACCTGGGCACCCCTGTCCAGGAGGCAGCTGGCAACCTCCGCGTGGCCTTCCCTAGAGGCGTGGTGTAGGGGCGTGAAGCCCAGGGTGTCCCGCGCATCCACCTTAGCCCCCTGGGTGACCAGCAGCTGGACGGTGGGCAGGTGTCCCCGGGCGGCAGCCCTGTGCAGCGCAGAGCGGCCATGCCTGTCCCTGATGGCTGGGTCTGCCCCGTGGCCCAGCAGCACCTCAATGTCCTAGAACAGGAGAGAAGAAGAGCAGGGGCTGGCCTCAGCCCAGCAGGCGAGGGGCAGAGCCACCAAGCGTTTGCCCAGCCCAGGACTCTTCTGTCCCCCCAGTGGCCTGAATTCCTGACACCATTTTCTCATGCTTTAAGTGAGGCCGAACCCAAGGCTGGCCTGCAGCAGCTCTGCTTGGAAACGTCACTTTTTCCCCTAAGGGTCTTTACAGCAAATTAAGGATCTGCAGCCCTGCCCGCTGCCCGGGAACAGGGGGGTTCGGGCACAAGCCGGGCGCTGGCAGAGAGTCTGTTGCTGCCACCAGCATGAAGCCAAGCCCCGGGCCTCGGGTCCCGCCCTGGTCTACACGGGAGGGGCACAGCCGGGGGCGCGGTCACCTTCGTGCCCGGACACCGTCCCCCAGCCGGCTCCGGCTGCCCCGGGGGCACCTCTCTGGGGCTCCTGGCCCTGCGCCCCATCCCATCACTGCCGGGCGGAGGGCGGGACGTACCTGCGGGCGGCCTAGGGCGGCCGTCAGACCCAGCGCTGTGGCCCCCGCGCCATCCCGAGCATCCACCCGCGCCCCGCGCGCCAGGAGGAAGCGCAGCGCCGCCCCGCGCCCCGCCGCGGCCGCCACGAGCAGGGCGCCGTCCAGGCCCGCGCCGCCGGCCGCCAGCAGCTCCAGCACCGCCAGCCGCCCGCCCGCGGCCGCCCAGTGCGCCGCCGTCCAGCCGCGCGCGTCCTCTGCCTCCGCCGCCGCAGGTCCCGGGCTCGGAGCCTCCAGCAGGCGCGCGGCTAGCAGCGTGCGGCCCAGGGCGGCTGCCCAGTGCAGCGGCGTGAGGCCCGTCCCGGAGCGCGCCGCCGCCGAGGCCCCGCGCTGCAGCAGCAATTCGGCCACCCGCGAGTGCCCGTGCCAGGCGGCCTCGTGCAGCGCCGTGCGCCCCGCCCGGTCCACCGCGCCCACCGGGGCCCCTCGCTGCAGCAGGAGACGCACCAGGGGCGCGTGGCCCCGCAGCACAGCCAGGTGGAGCGGGGTCCGGCCTGCGTGGTCCCTGAGGAGGGGGAAAGGGCGTCGGCGCGGGGATGGACCACTGACCAGAACCCCGCCCAGCCCCACCCCGTCCTGCCGCCCACCCAGCACTGGAACCCCCGTCCTACCCCAAGCAGAGAACGGACCCCTTCACCCCCCAGCCCAGGTGCACCTCTCCTCCACGCTGGCCCCTTGCCGCAGCAGCTGCATCACCAGGCCTATAGGGCCCCTCCACACGGCCCGGAGTAGGTGCCCCCAGCCCTGGAAGACACTAGGCTCCTCTGTCCTGGTTCCCAGGCCCTCTTTGGAGTCCAGCTCCATCCACTGCAGTTCCTGTTCCTCCTCCTCCTCTCTGGGCTCAGGCCTCTGGGAGTCCATCTGGGGGAGCAGGGATCCTGCATCCACCGTGGAGGCCTCTGGCCTGCCCCCAGCCCAGTGTCCCGGGCCAACCTGGAGCCCCCCATTCCAGTTACCACTTAGCCTTCAGACGGACTTGGCTCCAGTTACCTAAGGGAGCTGGCCCAGGAGCTTTCTGCTCTGGCTGGGGGTCCTCTGCAGATGGGTTCTGGCCCAGGCTCAGCCTGCTGACCTTCTTCACAAAGTGCCTTCTGCAGGCTTTGGGGTGGAGAGTGCGCTGCGGAAAGGCGGCAGCGTCAGCCTTGCAGGGGGTGGGAGAACACAGCTGGTCCCCTGGGCCAGGCTGAGAACACCTGAAGCTGTTTACTCAGCCACTTAGGAAGGCCCTGCCTTCAGGCACAGCCCCTGCCCAACACACTCCTCCCCTGTGGCTGCCAGGGCCCCAGCTCGGCTGCCCTCCTGGGGAACAAAGGCCAGGGTGGTTGGGCAGGACAAGCAAGAACATGCCTGTGGACGAAAGTTGCTCAGATGCCACCTCCCCCAGGAAGCACAGCCTTGGATGTGCCCTGACATGCCCCTGGAAGGCCTCACAGGCCTCTCCATGGTGCCCACCCTCGGGCAGCCCCCTCACCCTCACTCCTCTCCGTGCTGGCTAAGCCCACTCAGGGGTGGGTGCCGGCCCCCCCTCCCGATTCCAGGCTGGGGAGGAGAGCAGGGCGAGGTTCTGGCCTTCCTTTCTGTAAATGCTGGACAGGACAAAAGATTCACCAAGGACTCCAGGCAGGTGGCCTGGAGAAGAGGGTGGCACTGGTGTGGTAGGGATGAAAACCCTCTGGGGACTGGCTGGGGCAAGTCTGGAGCCAGGGAAGGGACAGATGCTGGGGCAGGTGGGGGCGGGGGGCAGGAGGGAGTGTGGGGAGAATTCCTGCTAGGGCACGTCTGCATGTGGAAAAGCAGCTCTGCTCAAGCAAGGCCTGGGGCAGCGGGATTCTGGGGGCCTGGCACAGGGTAGGTGGGGCTGGTGCTGAGGGCATCTTCCTGTCTCCCAGTACCTCGGGCCAGACAGAAGGGAGCATGGCTTTTTGGGATGGCTGCAGCAGCCTGGCCCCTCCAGCAGCTGCACGGGAAAGGTGATGGGGGCTACCCATTCCCACCTCAGCCCCCTTCAGCCTCCCAGGTCCCCAAGGACAGGGTCTCCAGAGGGCCCAGGCCTGGCCTCCCCCACTCCCTAGAGGACTGCCTCTCCAAGGGCCCAAAGGGTCTCCAAACAAGGGACCACCCACCCAGCCACACAGACCCTGCCCTGCAAACCTCATCAGGCTACTCATCGGTCACCTTCCCAGAGCCTGACCACTGATGGATCTGACGCAACGTGCATCTCTAACCGTTTTAGTTTTTAGCATTTATCACTATGGGAAAGTATGTGTTTATTTATTTAAATGTCGGCCTTCCTCTTCTCGAAGGAACGCTCTGTGAGGCTGACCAGGAAAGATGTGAGGAGCTCTGGGGGCTGGGTGGAAAGTCCCATACTCATCAGGGCCAGGGAGGCCCCAGAAACTGCCTCATGCCAGCTTCCCAGAGGTACAGAGGCGAGAATGCACCTCCAGGAGGCCACTCCCAAGACTCCCGTCTCCCAGGTTCCACCATAGCGGGGGCAGCCACAGCTGCCTCTGTGATGCTTGTAGGACCCACACACAGTGGGGCACGGAAGGGCAGAAGCCACAGCCCCCTTGCCGTGGAATCCAAAGAACCTGGAGTGGTTCTGCAGAGACATTTGAACCAGAGCGGCTCCATCTTGAACAGGCTGGGTAAAATGAGGCCGAGACCGGCTGGGCTGCATTCCCTGGAGGTCAGGCATTCTTAGTCACAGGATGAGATCAGCAGAAGATACAGGTCACAAAGACCCCACTGATAAAACAGGATGCCGTGAAGAAGCCGGCCCCAAACCACCAAAACCAAGACGGCCGGTCCTCACTGCTCTTTATGCACTGATTATAATACATTAGCATGAGATACACGCCCACCAGCACAGTTTACGGTTGCCATGGCAACGCCAGAACATACCCTAGATGGTCTAAGACGGGGAGGAAACCTCACTTCTGGGAGTTGCCTGCCTCTTTCCCAGAAAACAGTAAGCGTTCTCGGTGGAGCAGCCCAGGCCGCTGCTCAGCCCACAGGGCAGCCCTTCTCTTATTCCTTTATTTTCCTATTGAACTTGCTTTCACTTTACTTGGTGGACTCGTCCGAATTCTTCCTTGCATGGGGTCCAAGAACCCTCTCTTGGGGTCTGGATCGGGACCTCCTTTTCTGGTGACAGTCCCTGGGACTCAGTAGCAGTTCAGCAGTGTTTGTTGAATGAATAAGCGAGGGGCCTGGTTGGGGGACACTTAGAAAGCAGAGGTTTTGCAACATTTTTAAACTTTCTATTTGTATTTTTTAGATGGAGTCTCACTCTGTCACTCAGGCTGGAGTGCAGTGGCATGATCTCAGCTCACTGGAACCACCATCTGCCAAGTTCAAGTGAATCTCCTGCCTCAGCCTCCCAAGTAGCTGGGATTACAGGCACCCACCACCACGCCTGGCTAATTTATGTATTTTTAGTAGAGATAGGGTTTCACCATGTTGGCCAGGCTGGTCTCCTGACCTCAAGTGATCCGTCTTCCACAGGTTCCCAAAGTGCTGGGATTACAGGCGCCCACCACCACGCCTAATTTTTTTTTTTTGACATGGATTCTCGCTCTGTCGCCCAGGCTGGAACGCAATAGTTTGATCTCGGCTCACTGTAACCTCCTCCTCCCGGGTTCAAACAATTCTCCTGTCTCAGCTTCCGGAGTAGCAGGTACTACAGGCACATGCCAACAAGCCCGGCTAAGTTTTTTTTTTTTTTTTTTGAGACGGAGTCTTGCTCTGTCGCCCAGGCTAGAGTGCGGTGGCCGGATCTTAGCTCACTGCAAGCTCCGCCTCCGGGTTCAGGCCATTCTCCTGCCTCAGCCTCCCGAGTAGCTGGGACTACAGGCGCCCGCCACCTTGCCCGGCTAGTTTTTTTTTGTATTTTTTTAGTAGAGACGGGGTTTCACCGTGTTAGCCAGGATGGTCTCAATCTCCTGACCTCGTGATCTGCCCGTCTCGGCCTCCCAAAGTGCTGGGATTACAGGCTTGAGCCACCGCGCCCAGCCCTTTTTTTTTTTTTTTTTTTTTTAGGAGACGAGGTTTCACCACATTGTTCAGGCTGGTCTCGAACCCCTGACCTCAAGTGATACACTTGCCTCATCCTCCCAAAGTGCAAGATTACAGGCATGAGCTACCGTGCCTGGCCTGATTTTTGCATTTTTAGCAGAGACCAGCTTTCAGCAAATTGGTCAGGCTGGTCTCAAACTCCTGACCTCAAGTGATCCACCCACCTCAGCCCCCCAAAGTGCTGGGATTACAGTGTGAGCCACCGTGCCCAGCGCTGTAGGGACACTGCAGGGAGGCCTCTACTGCCCTGCTAGATGTCACATGCCACGTGGTGCCACTCTCCTTCCTGTTCACAGGTCTGAAAGAAGTAGGCAAGATGGAGAGGCCTGGAACGTATTGAAAGGGATGGAGCCCACTAGAAGACCTCACCGGGCGTGGCTCAGCTCACAGACACCTACTCCTGTCAATTAATTATGAAAATGGAGTTGGAGGCTGAGTGCAGTGGCTCATGCCTGTAATCCTAGCACTTTGGGAGACGGAGGTGGGCGGATCACCTGAGGTCAGGAGTTTGAGACCATTCTGGCTAACATGGTGAAACCCCACCTCTACTAAAAATACAAAAATTAGCTGGGCGTGGTGGGCGCCTGTAATCCCAGCTACTCGGGAGGCTGAGGCAGAAGAATTGCCTGAACCTGGGAGGTGGAGGTTGCAGTGAGCTGAGATCGTGCCATTGCACTCCAGCCTGGGCAACAAAAGCAAAAAATTCCACCTCGAAAAAAAAAAAAAAAAGAAAGAAAGAAAGAAAAGAAAATGGAGCTGGAACTACTGATGTGCAATAAAGCCCTGGGAGACGGACAGACATCAGGGACTGTGCCGGGCGCGGGGACTGATGCTTGTCATCCCAGCACTGTGGGAGGCCCAGGCAGGCGGATCACTTGAGGCCGGGAGTTCCAGACCAGCCTGGGCAACATGACAAGATCCCATCTCTACAAAAATACCAAAATTAGCCAGGCGTGGTGGCAGGTGCCTGTAGTCCCAACTATTTAGGAGGCTGAGGCGGGAGGACTGATTGAGCCCAGGAGGTCAAGGCTGCAGTAAGCTGTGATTGAACCACTGTACTGCAGCCTGGGTGACAGAATGAGACCCTGTCTCAAAAAAAAAGTCAAGAGGCCGGGCGCGGTGGCTCAAGCCTGTAATCCCAGCACTTTGGGAGGCCGAGACGTGCGGATCACGAGGTCAGGAGATCGAGACCATCCTGGCGAACACGGTGAAACCCCGTCTCTACTAAAAAATACAAAAAAAAACTAGCCGGGCAAGGTGGCGGGCGCCTGTAGTCCCAGCTACTCGGGAGGCTGAGGCAGGAGAATGGCGTGAACCCGGGAGGCGGAGCTTGCCGTGAGCCGAGATCGCGCCACTGCACTCCAGCCTGGGTGACAGAGCGAGACTCCATCTCAAAAAAAAAAAAAAAAGTCAGACTTGGGAGTAACGTTCGGAGAAACTGGTTGGGGTTTTGGATGGGAAGTTTTGCCCCTGACTAGAAATGATGGGCCGGGCACGGCGGCTCATGCCTGTAATCCCAGCACTTTGGGAGGCCGAGGCGGGCATCAAAGTCAAGAGATTAAGACCATCCTGGCCACCAGGGTGAAACCCCGTCTCTACTAAAAAAAAAAATACAGGCCGGGCGCGGTGGCTCAAGCCTGTAATCCCAGCACTTTGGGAGGCCGAGACGTGCGGTTCGCGAGGTCAGGAGATCGAGACCATCCTGGCTAACACGGTGAAACCCCGTCTCTACTAAAAATACAAAAAAATTAGCCGGGCGAGGTGGCGGCACCTGTAGTCCCAGCTACTTGGGAGGCTGAGGCAGGAGAAAGGCGTGAACCTGGGAGGCGGAGCTTGCAGTGAGCTGAGATCACACCACTGCGCTCCAGCCTGGGCAACAGAGCAGACTCCTTCCAAAAAAAAGCAAATATTAGCTGGTCATGGTGCAAGGGCCTGTAGTCCCAGTTACTAGGGAAGCTGAGGCAGGAGAATCACTTGAACCAGGTATGCAGAGGTTGCAGCGAGCTGAGATCGTGCCACTGTACTCCAGCCCTGGTAAGAGTAAGACTCTGTCTCAAAAAAAAAAAAAAGAAATGATGGAACATAGGTTCTTGTCCTGGAAAATCTGCCTTTCCTCTGCTCGGGATGGCTGCGTTCTGACACGAGGGTGCCTGTGGTCCCTGGCTGCCTGCTGAGTGCCTGCTGTGTACAGGCCCCACACCTTACAGCTCACGCGCATCCCAGGCGCCCTCTCATCCACTCTGAGACACAGGCAGAGGACACTGACAAGGCGTTCAGATGAGGGAGCAGTGCGGCTGGGGCTGGGAAATGGGGTGGGGGGCCGGACTCCAGGTGGCAGCTACTGATGGGGCAGCTGTCAGAGTCAATCCCTTTGAAATGAAGTCTTTGTGTGGGGGAGCTGCAGAGGGGGAGGGCGGGACAGGGAGGGAGGAGGCCCTGGTGGGAAGGGCCCTGCAAGGCCTGCCCAGAGCACCAGGAGCTGGCTGGGACTGGAGACTGGTGCGGCTGGAGCTGCAGCTGCCTGGCAGAGGGGAAACTGAGGTGGGGGTGTGGCTCTGGGACAGACATCAGGGCAGGACATCCCTAGCAAGGGTCCACGGTCTGGCTGGGAGATGTGGACTAGCTGCAACGTGGGGCGGGGTTAAAGGTCTTCTAGGGTGGCCCTGGGGAGCACAGCTCTGCACCTGAACACCACCCCGGCCGCAGGCCTGCAGCGTCAGGAGCATGAGTGAGCAGGGAAGGGAGATGGAGGAGGAGGAGGGAGGCGGTGCTTCGGACACAGCACCTATGCTGCCCCGGGGACCTCCTGACCACCAGGCCTCAGCCCTGCCGTGCCCAGGGTGGCCGGGGCCCCTGCTGCTGCCCGGCCAGCTGGTGGCCGGGCTCCTGCTGCACCTCCTGCTGCCCGCCACAGCCTTCCTGCTGGTGCTCCTGCCCGCAGCGGCCGTCGTCTACCTGGGATTCCTGTGCCACTCGAGGGTGAGCCTGTGCCCCATGGGTGGGGGACTAGCTGGGGTCCTGGGGAGTGGGCGTGCCCTGCGGCTGAAGGCCTCTGTGCCCCTTTCCAGTATTGCCCCTTGTCCTCGGAGACACATGTGCCCCTACCTGGCAGCCCCTTCTCCCAAGCATCCCCACCAGCCACAGCCAAAAAAGGGCTTTTGTTTTTCACCCAAGGGACAGCTCTGTCCCCACCCCGAGGCCTCCCGGCCTTGTACCAGGGGCCACCAGGGCCTGGACAGCTGGGTGGGGGTGGGGAGAGAGCGGGGTTCCAGGAAAAGAAGATGAAAATGTTGTCAGGTTTCACTAACGCACAGCCCCCCGCCCTCCAACACACACGGAGCCTCCCAGGCCCTCCTGCCAGGGCGGGGCTTCCCCCCTGTGGAGTGGGCTGTGGCCTGGTCTGGGGGCGGGGGTTTAGGCAGATGGCCCCGGGCCCCTTTCTGCTGGCATGGGGGATGGCGCCAACTGGTGATGGGACGGCGCAGGGGGACAGAACACGGCAGTGGGCGCTTTTTCTGAGCCTCCCCTCAAGGGACCCTGCTCGGCCCTTTACCTGCTGCGTCCCGGATCTCCCGTTCACCCCCAGCACTGCCTGGCCCACAGCGGCCCGCCCCTCCCCTCTCTCCGCCCCGCCCCTCCTTCGCCCAGGCCCTAATCCTTCATCCCTCCATCTCCCCCTCCCTCTCCCCACCCTGCTCAGCCCGCCCCGGCCCCTCTATCGCCCCGTCTCTGCTCTTTCATCTCCTCTATCTGCCACTCCTCTCTCCCGCCCTGCACCCTTCCATCTCCTTTGGCCGCGGCCTAACATCCTTTCTCCCACCCCGCTCCCTCTCCCCTCCCCTCTCCACCCTGCTCCGGCCCACCCATCCCTCACCGTCCGGCCCTCACCGCCCCTTCATCACCCTGACCCACCCACCCCCTCTCCTCCACCCCTGCCCTCCATCACCCTGCCCTGCTCCCCTCCCGTCCACATCCCGTCCCGCCCCCTCTCCTCCGCCCCCTCCTCTCCCTCCATCACCCTGTCCCGCTCCCTCTTCTCTCCCTTCCGGAAGCTCCATCACCCCGCCCGCCCCCCACTGACCGCCCGCCCGGCCCCCAGGTCCACCCCGCTCCCGGTCCCCGGTGCCGCGCGCTGTTCTCGGACCGCGGCTCCGCGGCGCTCATCGTGTTCGGGCTTCTCTCGCTGCCGCCGCTGCTGGTGCTCGCCTCGGCCGTCCGCGCCCGCCTGGCCCGGCGCCTCCGCCCGCTGCTGCCTCCGCCCGCTGGGACCCCCGGACCCCGCCGCCCCCCGGGGCGCCCCGACGGGGACGAGCAACTCTGCGCCTGGGTGTGACCCGGCGGCCGCTGCGAAACCCCGAGAGGCCTCCGAGCTCGCGCGGGACCCCATCGCGTGGCCCGGCCCGGGAAACTGAGGGTCGCGCCCGCTCCCCCTTCCTGGCTGCGCGCGCAGCGCTCCCGGCTACGACCCCGGCCTCCCCCGCCCGCAGCCCCGCCCCCGCCACGGAGTGCAGAGGAGGGGAGGGGAGGGGAGTGCAGGGGAGGGGAGGGGAGGGGAGTGCAGGGGAGGGGAGGGGAGTGCAGGGGAGGGGAGGGGAGGGGAGGGGAGGGGAGTGCAGGGGAGGGGAGGGGAGGGGAGGGGAGGGGAGGGGAGGGCAAGGCAGAGCCCGGCAGGCGGCCCTCAGAGGAGGGGGTCAGGCCCCAGCCCCAAGGCCTCTCCCGTCTGCCCAGGTCCTGGCCCCCGGCGTCCAGGGCTCTGGGACTCCCAGGAGAGACGCCCACGCTCGGCCACGCCCAGGGTTCCAGAAGCCCACGGGGGGCGGCAGCGGGGCTCAGCCTGTGGCAGCCTCGCATTCAGACAGGCGCCAGCATCTGTGGGCTCTCTCGGGATGACTCTACGATCTCACTGACTCTGGTGTTCCTCGGTCTCACCAGCACGTCCCAGCTGGGCCGAGCTCACACCCACCCTGTTTGGTGTAAGCCACAGGTCCACAACGTTCATCAGCTCCGGAAATCCCTCAACCATTATCTCCAGTTTCACCACGAATTCCTTCTCCATATCCTCGCCGCTTCCTTTTTTACCCCCTCATCAAATTACTCTCTTCTGTCTAATCTGCTGATTAACTCATTCATTTTATCTTAAATTATGTTAACATATCCAGGCCAGGCACTATGGCTCACGTCTGTAATCCTAGCACTTTGGGACGACGAGATGGGTGGATCATCTGAGGCCAGGAGTTCGAGACAAGCCTGGCCAATATGGTGAAACCCCGTCTCTACTAAAAATACAAAAATTAGCTGGCTATGGTGGTGGGCACCTGTAACCCCAGCTACTTGGGAGCTGATGCAGGAGAATCACTTGAACCCAGGAGGTGGAGTTTGCAGTGAGCCGAAATCGTGCCACTGCACTCCAGCCTGGACGACAAGAGCAAGACTCCATCTTAAAAACAAACAAACAAAAAAACAACAAAAATTAGCTGGCCATGGCGGTGCACACCTGTAGTCCCAGCTACTCAGGAGGCTGAGGCACAAGAATTGTTTAAACCCTGGAGGCAGATGTTGGAGTGAGCTGAGATGGCGCCACTGCACTCCAGCCTGCGTGACAAAGTGAAACTCCATCTCAAAAAAAAAAAAGGGGAGGGGGTTAACATATCTAAAAGTTACATGTGATTCTGTTTTAGATTTGTCTGATCGCTTTTTATGGTCTCTTGGTACGTGCTTACTTTTTGGATTACAGTTTTCACTTCTTAAACATATTTTATATATAGTTATTTTATATTCTGTACTAAGTAATTCCAATTTCCTAGTCTTTAGGGGTCTAAATCTGTGAGTGGTTGTTTCTACTGATTCTCATCAGTAGCATGGTGGTTCTCTGAACGTTTGGTAATGTCTAATTGTCAGCCGTTATCTGTGACAATTCTGAGGTCCAACTTGGAGATGCTTCCCTCCAGAGACTATTCCCCATTTCCAGGCGAGACCACCTTGGGCCCCCTCGGTGACCCTTGAGACCCCTGGTTTAGCAGCCCCTATGCAGAGAAGCATACTTGTTCGCTGGCCGCAGGCTGGCTCTCTGTCCCTGTGTGTGTCCAGTGAATTATCGGCTTTCCCAGCCACTTGCCTTCATCATCCGGGCCTCCACATTACTCTGTTTGTTTACTGAGAGAGAGTCTTGCTCTGCCGCCCAGGCAGAGTGCAGTGGTGAGCTCCTAGCTCCCTGCAGCCTCGACCTCCTGGGCTCAAGTGATCCTCCTGCCTCAGTCTCCCAAGTAGCTGTGACTACAGAGTGCACCACCACACCCAGCTAATTTAAAATTTTTTGTAGAGACGGGGTCTCATCATGTTGCCCAGGCTGGTCTCGAACTCCTGGGCACAAGCAATCCTCTCGCCTCGGCTTCCTAAAGTGTTGGGATTATAAGCATGAACCACCCGACCTGGCCTTATTTATTTTTGCTGTTTAATTTTGGGGGAGCCTTGGAGATATTTACTTTCTTGGAAGCCCAGCAGTCTATTAAAAATGTATGCTCATAGTAATTCATCCAGAAGCTGGTTGTTGCTGGAAGGCCTTTTAAGGGATCTAGTACATCATATTGCCAGCAGGGCTCAGCCTGTGACCAGCAAGGTCTGGGCTCCGTCTGGGGCCAGGGTCAAGGCTCAGCCTGTGATCAGGGTCGAGGCTCATTCCGTGGCCTTGAGCACAGCCTGGTGTGTGGCTGGGTCAAGTCCAGCAGAAGTCTCGGGGTTTTCCAGCCTCCATCCGAGTCCGACTTTGATGCCTTTCCTGGTCAGACAGGAGCTGGGCCAGTGGCCAAGCTGCCAGGATGGCTTCCCCGGGGCCATGGCTGCCTTCCTTCCCCTCCTGCCTGGGCTGGCTCTGGCCGCCACTAGGGGTTGAAGATGAGGGCTCTCCTGGGAAGCTCTTGGCTGAGCATCGCCTGGCCCCGGAGCCATGAAAACAACAGCTGGGCCTGGTGGGGGTGGGGAGGCTGAGTGGAGAGGCCAGCTCCCTTGGCTGCTGGGCAGGGGCTTCTGTCCACAGCTGCCTCAGGCATTTGTTTCCAAAGGTGTTTCCAGCTTCCCAGGCCCACCCTGAGGTCCCGCACTGCCAGGGAGGCTGATGGCACGGAGCAGCGAAGCCCGGCCCCAGCCCCAGCTGCCAGATCAGCTCGCAGAGGAACACCTGTGGGGGCCTGTGGGCGGTTCAGAGGGGTGTAGGAACGCGCCTGTGGCAGGCCATAGCCCCGATAGCAGAGGCCTGGCCTGCGGAAAAGAAGCAAGGAAGGGGTGATTCAGGAAGGCCAGAGCCCCTGTGCTGGGGCAGGGGCCCCAGCCCCTAGGACAGGACAGGCCCCACGTTGGAAGGCAGGGGCCCCACCCCCTAGGACTGAACAGACTCCCTGTTGAGGCCCCTGGGTTCTTCCTGGGACGGTCCTTGCCTGGCCTCTTTCATGGATCCTAAGCAGCTTCCTTATTGGCCACCATCTGGGAAGCCAGGAGGGGGGCATGAAATGAGGAGGAGGTGGGGGCCCCAGCCAGGGTGCCCCTCCTCAAGACCCCAGGTATACAGTTGGCCTTTGCCCAGTCCTTCTAGCCCCTGCCAGGGAAGGACTCCACCTGGACCCCACGAATCTCTCCCAACTTTTGCCCAGCATGGCGCCCATGATCAAAACCCCGCTTCAGGGCCCTGGGTCCCCAGGCCGGCCCCCACCCTGAGGGTGCCTCTACACCCCTTTCCCCAGAGCCCCTCCCCCAGCCTGAGGGCCAGGAGCAGCCTCCTCTTCCTGCAGTCTCTACCGCAGCTCTCCCCTGGCCCAGGGGCCTGAACTCCTTGGGTGGAGGAGCTGAGCTGCAGGGTGGCTGTGGGGACCTCAGGGTGGCCATGGGGGCCTTGGGGTGGCCGTGGGGTGGCCGTGGGGGCCTCGGGGTGGCCATGGGGACTGTGGGGTGGCTGTGGAGGCTTCGGGGTGGCTGTGGGGACCTCTGCCTGGCGTTCTTTCCCAGTGGCTGGAGCCCCTGCCTTGTCCGAAAGGGAGCCCGGAGTGTGTGTGCCTGTGTGTGTCCCATCTGCGTCCCCATCATGCCTCATTCTGGGGCAGGGGGGCAGTAAGGGGCCCCGCCCCACTGGATGGAGCGAGCTTCCCACCTTGCCCCGTGTCATTTCCTGATTTGCAAAATATTTCCTGGGAGCACAGTTGTTGGCAAGCACAGCCTCAGACGGTGTGAACAGCTGGGGGGCCCCTCAGATGTGGCTCCCTCTGTCCCTCTGGCCTGTGCTGGCCTGCCCCTGCCCCCAGGCCTGTAAGCTGGGAAGGCTGTGGGGCAGGAACTCCCCAGGGTTAGTGGGCTGGTCTGAGGGCTAAGGCCCCTGCTCCCAGCCCCGCCCAACCTGCCTCTGGGGAGTCCCTCGTGTGTGGACATAGGTCAGTCCCTCCCTGCTGCCTCCTTCCGACCCTGGTCCAGGCCCCTGGGAGTTTTGGGTCTGCCCAGGGCTGTGGTCTGAGCCTGTCCTGACTGTGTCTAGGGAAGGAGCAGTGTGTCGTCCTCCTCTCCCTTTCGGGGAAGGATGTCCCAGGAGAGAGGCAAAGTGAGGGGACCCACACAAGGAAGGGGCCCTGCTATTGGGAAACCCGGGGTCATTCAGGCTGTTACTCTCTGGCTCCCACGGGGCCGGGCTCTGTTCTCGCTGCGGCGAATCTCTTGCCCCCACCGAGGCCAGCAGCAGCCTCCACCCGGCTTCTGAATACTGCACTCAGGAGCCCGGCCACCCCTCCCAAAGGCCCCCAGCCTGCTCTGCCCCTGCTGTCCCGGTGCAGGGCCCTCCTGCCCACCCCACCCTGGTCTCAGTACTCGAGGTTCCTTCTCTCTGCCCGGAAGTCTCTTCCTCGAGTACCCTTGCGTGTGAGTCCCCAGTGACCCCCCGTTCTCACAGGGAAAACAAGTAGACCGTATCTTTCCTAGCTGGTCACGGCCCACCCCTCCTAGCCTGGCAGTGCTGGCCCGGCGCCTGTGTGTCCCCAGCACTGAGGCCGGGGTGCGGCTGTGCCCAGCACACAGACGAGGGATGGATGGACAGATGCAGATGGTGCGGCTCCCGCCCCCTACCCAGGCTGCTACCCGCCACCCCAGCTGCTGCTGGCACAGGGGACTGAGTGGGGTCAGCTCTGGGGCCAGAGGGGCAGTCCTGGGCTCCTGGGAAGTGAAAAGTGACCCCAGGACCTGTCTTTGACTCCAGTGAGCAGGCTGAGTCTAGGAGCTGGGTGGGCCCTGCTCTCTTGGTGACCCCGGCTCTGCCCCACTTACTGTTATGGGGTGGGGTCCCGGGCTCAGGCACACCCCAGAGCAGTGCCTCAGGCCCGCACTGCTGCCCCTCACCGCCCCTTCCATCTGTTCCAATGTGTGCTTGAGTACATTTATGAGATACAGGAAAACAGCAACCAAAGGCGCCGGGTGCGGGCCTGGGCGTTCTGCCCTCGGCTTGGGTCAGGGGTGGGGTCAGAGGTTTCAGGAGTTGCCCTTTTCCCCGGGGTCAAACATGGCCACAGCCAGCTGGGGACAAAAGGCCCTTCTTCTTCTGCAGAAGCCTGGATTGTGCGGAGGAGGGAGCATTCCCAAAGGCGGGTGGGGGCAGGGCGGTGCCCGGGCGAGAGCAGCGTCCCCAGCTTCCCGGAACCCCCTCCACCTGCCTGCAGACAGACCGGCAGGGCAGGCCGGCTCCGGGAAGTGAGGCACAAGGACTCCCACAGCCCAGGCCCAGACCGTGGGGGCAGGGTGGCCGACGCCACACCAGGCTGCTCCCCACCCCGTGGGGCCCAAGGCCACCAGGATCAGACAGGGGCTATCCCTGCAGGAGGCAGAAGGCTTGGGGCCAGGAGCCACTGTGATCTGGCCTGACCCGTCCTTGCCCTGCCTATCTTACCCCGGGCCCTTCTCCCTGGAGAGTGGAGGGTTCCGGCTGTTATATTTGTGCTTCCTCTGGTGTCTGCCTCAAGTCCGGCCCGGGCCCTGACACTGCACCTCTGGCTGACCCCATGTTCTCTGAGACCCTCTGTCCACGTCCTTCCTCTGCGGTGGAGACAGCGGGTGGAGGGCAGGACATAGGAATGAGTCCTGAAGGCTGAGGAGCAGGGGGAGAGCTGACGGGGAGGGTCTCCTAGCAGGAGGGACTCCAGGCAGAGCTGGGAGCAAGGCAGGTGGCTGAGCTCGGCCCAGGCTGGGTGGAGGCCAGGCGTCCTGTGCCTTCTCCCGCTGACGGCGAGCTGAAGGGAGGAGGGCGGCAGCTTCCTTGAGGGCCTGAGTCACAGCCAAGAAGACCCACTCACTTTTTCCAGAAGTGAGGGAAACTTCCCCGTCAGCCCAGCAGTGTGAGGTGTGACTGTGGCCCGCCTGCTGGGCAGGGGTGGGGGACGAGCAGGCCACTGGCTGTGAGCCTCCCCAGGGTGGGGGACCCTCGGCCCAGCTCCCTGCTTGACTACCTGGGCGTGCCCCCGCAGGGTCTGCAGCCAGCTTCCGGTCAGACTTCAGGTCCTCCAGCGGCTGTGGCCTTGAGCGTCATCTCCACAGCAGCCCCTGTGTACTGGGGGCTGGGGGGCCTGGTAAGGCCCCTCGGAGTGGCACAGCTCGCACTCTGGGGACCCAAAGTCCCCCCACTAGGCCCAGGCGGAAGCACAAGGCATTTCTGGTCCCAGCGGAGGCCTGAGGTCTGTGGAGCCCAGCCAGCACCTCCACTGCCAAGATCCCTGGCAGGGGGGGCGGGGGGCGCCGGCGGGGACACAGCTCTCCCTTGTTCCTGCCGCCAGCTCCTCAGACTCAGCCTGCCGCTTCCTTTTTTAGGCAAAGTCGAGCGCTGGCCGCTCGTCTGCACGCCCCGCGGTGTCTCACCTGCCTGAAAGGGAGGAAGGAAGCCCATGGAGCCCCATCCGTTCTCCTGCGGGGCATCCTCCAGGAGAGGGTGGGGAAGGAGGGGACATCCTGGCAGACACACCCCCATCCCCCGCCCCCCAGCTCTGAGCTGAGGAGGCCCAGGGAGAGTGCCATGGCTACTGGAGGGAGGGCTGGGGTGGGGTTCTCCTGTCCAGGGGATACTGCTGGCCCAGCCCCACCTGAGCGAGGGAAATCTGCCCTGGGGGCCTCAGGACACCCCCTGCAGCCAGCCACCTCTAGTCTGGGCCTCACCAAGACCCCAAGACCCAAGAGCTCCTGGCTCACCAGTGGGCCCCTCCAGTCCTGCCGGGGGTGTTTCTTGGGTCCTGGAGTCTGGGCCCCTCATTGAGTAGGGTATATGGGTAACAGGCCCAGTGTGGTCCCACTGGACAGGGCCTGAACCAACCATCTCCCACTCCCATGCCTCTTCCTCCAAGAAGCCCAGGTGGGGTGGGAGCTTCGAGTCTCTCTCAAATTCCTGTCTTCTGTCCCCTTTCAAGGCACTGTGTCCTTCTAAGTCCCACCCCATGGCCCTTCCAATCTCCGCTGGTCAGTCCCTAGGACACGTATCCTATTCCTCCAGACACCCACCGGCCTCCAGCTGTGTGGCCAAGGTGAAACCAGGCTCTGGACGTTTTCTGGTGCCACCGCCAGCCCCCGGGGTTCTCTTGGGTCTGGCTGCAGGGACCCCAGCACCCACAGTCACGGCAGTGGTGGGCATGGGGAGGGCCTAGCCTGGTACCTCCCTGCTCCGCTCCTGCGGCTGGGGGTCAGAGAGGGGTGGAGAGCGCCGGCCGCACAGCCTCGGCCGGGAGAGGGAGACTGGAGTGTGTGTGTGCGTGCCCACGCGTGCATGCCTCCGTCGTATCTCGGCTGGTGCTGCGTGTCCCTGCGTGTCGGGGTCCGCTGGTGCGCCTCTCCGGGGTTTGTGCACGTGGCCTTCCGCTCGCGCAAGAGGGCGTGGGCGTGGCCTCGGCGTGGGTGTGGCCGTTCGGGGCGGGGCCTCCAGGGGGCGGGGCCGGCCTGGTCCGCGCGGTGACGCGCCCTGCAGCCGCGAGCGAACGAGCGAGAGAGCCAGCGAACTGCCTAGCCCAGTCCGTCGCGCGCGATGCTCCCCTGGACGGCGCTCGGCCTGGCCCTGAGCTTGCGGCTGGCGCTGGCGCGGAGCGGCGCGGAGAGCGGTGAGTGCGGCAGACGGCCGGGCCGGGGTTGGGGCCCCTGGTGCCCGCTCTGCGCCGCTGCCCGCGCAGGGCCGTCGCTGTCCCCAGCTCCGAGCTGGCGGGCGGGCTGGGAGGCTGCGGGAGCCGGGCGTGGGCGCGGGCGTGGGCGTGGGCGGAGCGTCCTGCTCACTTGAGGCGGGCGGCCCAGGTGCTCCAGGCGACACCGTCCGTGAGCGCCGGGGCGTAGGGGCCGGCCCGGCCCGGCCTGCATTTCTGCGGGATCGCGGGCCTGGACAGGAAGAGGGAGATGTCTGTCGAGGGGGCACCTCGCCTCAGTTTCCCTACCCTTGCAAAGGCGCTCAGTGGAGGGATGGTAGGGAAATTGGAGTCGCCCCACCGCACTGGGGAAAACCACAAGGCCGGGACTAGAATTGAGGCACGCTGGTCCCTGGCTTGGTGCGGAGGGGTGGTGTGTGGGGCATCAGCCTCCACCCCGGGGGTGCCGGGAGGAAGGGGGAAGCCTGCGAGGAGTTGATCTGGCTTTCAGGCTGCTTGGGGGTGTGTGTCTTGTGTGGGTCCAGGTGGGCTGGTGGATGGAGGCCAGGGGAGGGGACACCATCTGGTAAGTGGGGTCTGGGCTCCAGCCAGGCCATCTGGCGGGGTCATTGCTCTGCCTCCTACACCTTCCCCTGCTGCTGTGTGCCTGCCCACGGTGCCTCACCTGGAGGCTGAGCTGCGTGGCTGAACTCCAGCCTCGGGCTGCTTCTCTGAAAGCCATGCCTGGAGGGAGCAGCACCATGGCTCAGGCCTGTCCTGGGGACCTAGGCCAGGATTCGGCTCCACCAGCTCGCAGGGTCGGTGAGGAATGGGAAGGTGTGGGGGCTTGGAGCGGGGAGTCGTCCTCTCACAGATGGGATAACACCAGCCCAGAGAGAGCTGTAGGTCCCATGGCCAGTGTGCAGAGTGAAAGCCCCAAAAGTACAGGCCTCTTGCTTGTCTTAGAGTTCCTCTTTCCCCCAACCTAGGACCTTCGGAGGAGGGCAAGCACCCACTTAAGGAAAGCTGAGGCCCTGGGGGACCCTGCCTTGTGTGGGGCTGTCTGGGGGGCCCACACCTGAGGCTGAGCATTCCTCCTTTCCCCCAGGTCCACCAGCATCAGCCCCCCGAGGGGACCTGATGTTCCTGCTGGACAGCTCGGCCAGCGTGTCTCACTACGAGTTCTCCCGGGTTCGGGAGTTTGTGGGGCAGCTGGTGGCTCCACTGCCCCTGGGCACTGGGGCCCTGCGTGCCAGCCTGGTGCACGTGGGCACTCGGCCGTACACTGAGTTCCCCTTCGGCCAACACAGCTCAGGCGAGGCTGCTCAGGATGCTGTTCGCGCTTCAGTACAGCGCATGGGTGACACTCACACTGGCCTGGCGCTGGCATATGCCAAGGAACAGCTCTTTGCTGAAGCAGCAGGTGCCCGGCCAGGAGTGCCCAAGGTGCTGGTGTGGGTGACAGATGGCGGCTCCAGCGACCCTGTGGGACCCCCCATGCAGGAGCTAAAAGACCTGGGCGTCACCGTGTTCATCGTCAGCACCGGCCGAGGCAACTTTCTGGAGCTGTCAGCTGCTGCCTCAGCCCCTGCCGAGAAGCACCTGCACTTTGTGGACGTGGATGACCTGCACATCATCGTCCAAGAGCTGAGGGGCTCCATCCTTGGTAGGTGGGAGGAGGCAGGGCCCAGGGATCCCTAGCTGGGAGCTGCAGGAGGAGAGGCTGGGTTGAGACTTTGGGAATATCTCATGTCCCCAGAGCAGCGGCCAGGGCCTCCGGGGCTGTGGTACCCCTAGGGTGCAGGGCTGAGTGATGCAGCTTCTCTGTGCACGCTCTCCACTAGGTGACCCATGCGCCCTGCTGAGATGGGGGCTTGAGTAGCCACCTCCAAGTGTAGCTCCCTGCTGACGGGTCCAGCCCAGACCTCGAGGCCCCATGGAGTGCAGAGCCCAGGTGTAGGCCCAGGAAGAAGCTTGCGAGTCTGGGGACTCTGCAGATGGGCAGCATGTGCTCCTGGGCATGCCCACCATACCTGGAGAGGGGAGAGCCAGAAAGGTCAGGGACTGCCCCCCAGGAAGCACAGGGTACCTCTCCTGGGTCGGGACAGCCACCGAGGGCTTTGAACAGGTTTGAACTTCAGGCCTACCGTGAGGATTTCCTGAGAGGCCAGGCCAGGGAAGGCCTGAGGCAGGAGCTGAGCAGCTCTCATTGGCTTTTTTCTGGACATCTCTGCCCCAGCCAAGCCCTGAAGGAGTTGAGGCTGGAGATGAGGAAACTGGCCACTGGCTCAGCCTGCTGTAGCCACTGAAAAATACCACTAACCCCAGGGATCTCACCAAGTCTCGTCTGTGGGTTAATCATCATCCACCCAGAGCCGGAAGGGGTTGGACTGTGGGTTGGAGAGGGGTGGACGGCCCGCCCCAAGGTTTCGCCAGGGACGTCTGACCCCTAGTGGCCCCAGGGTCACCCAGTGCAGCTGTGCCTGGAGGGGACCAGGAGGAAAGGCTGCCTTAAGTAGCTGGAAAGGAAAAGCCTGAGGCTGCGGTGCAGAGGGGCCAGGCAGCAGGGTGGGGGCTCCTGGGAAAGAGGCTGGGTCTGAGGGTGGGGGTGGGAAGAAAGTGGCACAAGCACCCAGCACTACAGGAGGAAGATCCTGATAGCTTTAACCCAGCGCAGACATTTATGAGCCTCGCCACAGCAGGTCACTCAGAGGGCTATGTGGGGCTTGGTGTCAAGGGCCCAGTAGTCCCCCTCTGGAGTACCCCACCCCACACTCTCCTGGGGACCCGGGGCAGGCAGCGCCTCCAGAACCCCAGGGCCTGTCCCTGTGATCTCCCATCTCCTGGCTGCAGCTCAGAGAGCCGGGCTGACCTCAGACCCGGGCCTGGCCACTCAGGCTGGGGCTGGTCCTCTGCTCTCAGGTACCACCGTGGACCCTGCTGTCTTTGAGGACCTTTGTCCTGGTCACTGATCTGGCCACTGCACCTCTCCACAAAGGACTGGGTTTGGGCTGAGGGAGGCAGGGGCGCTTCTGACAGGGCGTGAGGGGGCTGCACCCCCTTCCTCAGTCCTCCCCCAGCCAAGGCACGTTCTAAGAATCCCCAGCATCTGCGGGGCATGGCTCCAGCAGCTCCTTGGCCGCGGGGCCCCGTCTTTCCTAGTGGGGCCTCCAATCTCCAGATCTTCCCCATCAGCCAGGGCCGCTCTCCAGGAGCAGAGGAGGAACTGACCGCTGCTCCCCGACCCCCTGCACCACCCACAGACGCGATGCGGCCGCAGCAGCTCCGTGCCACGGAGATCACGTCCAGCGGCTTCCGCCTGGCCTGGCCGCCCCTGCTGACCGCAGACTCGGGCTACTACGTGCTGGAGCTGGTGCCCAGTGCCCAGCCGGGGGCTGCGAGACGCCAGCAGCTGCCGGGGAACGCCACGGACTGGACCTGGGCCGGCCTCGACCCAGACACGGACTACGACGTGGCGCTGGTGCCTGAGTCCAACGTGCGCCTCCTGAGGCCCCAGCAACTGCGGGTGCGCACGCGGCCGGGTGAGGCAGGGCCGGGGGCTGGGCCGGCCCCCACCCAGCTCGCCGCCCTCCCCGCCCTGGAGGAGGCCGGGCCGGAGCGCATCGTCATCTCCCACGCCCGACCGCGCAGCCTCCGCGTGAGCTGGGCCCCAGCGCTGGGCGCAGCCGCCGCGCTCGGCTACCACGTGCAGTTCGGGCCGCTGGGGGGCGGGGCGGCGCAGCGCGTGGAGGTGCCCGCGGGCCGCAACTGCACCACGCTGCAGGGCCTGGCGCCAGGCACCGCCTACCTGGTGACCGTGACCGCCGCCTTCCGCTCGGGCCGCGAGAGCGCGCTATCCGCCAAGGCCTGCACGGCCGACGGCCCGCGCCCGCGACCACGCCCCGTGCCCCGTGCTTCGACCCCGGGGACCGCGAGCCGCGAGCCGTGAGCCGTAAGCCGGCATCCCCGCCCTGCCGAGAAGCCCGGCGCCGACCCGAGGGCCCCTGTGTCCCGAACCCGGTGCGGAGGCGCCCAGCTCGGGAGAAGGGTGCAGGCCCGGCCTTTCCCCACGCGGACTCCGCACGACCCCGGCCCTCTCCCTGTGGCCACAGGGCTTCCCCGCCTGGCACCTGCCCTCCAGGGCTGGGGCCTCGCCTGGTGGGACCGCGCAGCAGCTCCGGCCCCATCCCCGCCCCGAGTCAGGCGTGGTATCGGCTCGTGGGTGGTGTTGAGAGCATCAGACCCAGGACTGTCCAGGGAGGAGCCCCGGTCAGACTCCCACGTGTGAAGACTCGGCCCCAGGTGGCAAGGGCTGGCCTGAGGTGGGCAGCTTGGGCCCTGGACGCTGATAGGAAGTGGAAGGGGAATCGCGGGAGAAGCTGGCCCAGATCAGGTCCCCAAAGGCTTCTGAAGAAAAGGAAGGGCAGGTAGGCGCACCCGGACGCTGGTGGTGTGGCGGGGATGCTCAGCCAGCCGGGAGGGCAGCGCCTGCTGAGGACGGTGGCCCTGCCTTCATGCCCAGGACACCAGCTGGGTCCAGCTAGCAGCCACTGGGAATCAGAGGAATGGGGCAGAGCCGGGCATTCAGAACCTTGAGGACAGGTGACCCCACCCACCCACCTCCACGGTCAGGCCCCGGGACCGCACTGACAGGAAGCCTTGTGTGGGAGTACTTCCCAGGGGCTGCAGGGACAACGCTCTCCAGGGAGGCCCCAGCGACCACACCATCTTTTGGCTGTGAGAGGTCTCACCCCTGGGCCACATCCTGTCACTACTCACTACCCTGGGGCCCGCGGGCGAGTTGCCCAGGGTGGGGATGCCTAGCCAGGCACACTCCCTGCCCGGCCTAGTCCTTGGCTCCCAGGACTGTGGTGTCACGCAATGCTCACCTCCCCTCTTCCCCACTAACGTCCCAGACTTTAAAATTCAGTAAATCAGATGTACACCGAACCTGCAGTCTCCTCAGGATGCTTTCCTCCTCCACAAACAGCAGCCACGGACAGGACAGCTTGTGAAGTTCTCCTCCGCCCTTTGGGGTGTCCGGGGAGAGGAGGTGGAGCTGTCCCCTCCCAGTGCCAGGCCTCGTTGGTCCCCCTATGCACCTTTTATTCAGAGAGGCTGGGCCCCCTTCCCGTGGGGCTGGGCCCAGGGCAGATGGCTGGAATGCAGAGGAAAAGGGGGCTGGGGCCTCTGCAGGGCCATTCCCACCACAGCCTCTGCCATGACCCATAGCCCTGGGCCCAGCCGCATGCGGGCTCCCTCTGCTGGCAAAGCCGCACCCTGCACTGCGTGGGGTCCACTGCCCCTTTCCCTAGGTGGACTCACGTGACCCCAGGAACTGCAGCATTGAGGTGGTCTCAGTCCCTCCCTCAGACATGGTGGGCGTTGTGCCAGGGGCCTCTTTTGGGACAGCTGGCCTTGGCACTGTCTCCCGAGAACCCAGCTCTGTGCATCCTATGGCCCCACCAGACACCCAAGTCTGCACCACCCACCAGCTGGGTGTGGTGACCATTCATGGGGGGCTGGCTGGGGTCAGGCTCACCACGCAGAGTTTGCCCTCCGGTGTGATTATAAGTGAGACACAGGAGGCCCCCCTGCCTGTGTGTTCAGGAGGTGTCTGTTGGCGGGGGGGCCCAGCTGGCTGGACTTTGGGTTTCTCCTGAGCTCCACACAGCCCCCAAGTCAGGCCACGGAGGCCTGAGCAGGACCCAGGGGCTGTGCGTGTCACTGCAGATGGCGTGCTCACAACTGCACTGCTGGTCAGCAGGTGGCCAGGGTCTCAGGCTCGGGTGTCCGGTCCCACCTCCTGTCGAGGGGTAGACTTTCCTTCATGCAGCCCCTGCCCCCTACCCCATTCTCCAGGGTGATGGCAGATCTGAGCCCACGGTCACCTGAGAGGAGATGTCCCTTGCACACTGAGCCCAGGCCCAGCTCACGGAGTGCCTTGTGGGTGGCAGCGGGGCACCAGGGGCTCATTCCTGATGGCCTCGGTGGCTTCTGTGGACGACTCAGACTCACATGAGAAGCTGGGAGGGGCTCCAGCTCTGCAATCCTGAGAGGGCAGATCGGTGGCCCTGGCCACAACCCTGCTCCCCACATACCCGTTTGGCAGAGGCTCTACCTCCATTCTGCTCATCTCTGCGCACCAAGGCCGAGCACAGCACAAGGCCTCCCAGAGAGGGTGAAAGGCACTGCCGCCTCCATCTCCGTGTCAAGGAATGTCCCTTCCAGAGGCCCTCCTCTGGGAAGTGCTGTCCTTTATGTAGCCCCAGGCATTTTGAAGTCTTTGAATCTGTACCAAGTCTGCAAACAACTCTGGCCCCGGAGTGCTCCATCCAGGCCTCTGTGAACCTGCTGTCCCGTGGCTCCTCCAGCTCCCCTGACACAATCCTGGCCCCGACTCAGTCCACTCAGAGTGCAGTGCAGAGGCTGACACCTGCCAGGACTTCCTTGCCAAGGGCCTGACCACGTCACGAGGCCACTGCACGCTTTTCGACATGCACCTGGAAATCAGGAAGGGCCATCCTGCGGTTGCTTCTAGTTGAGACAAGAAGAGCGATAAGGTTGTGATCCACGTGGCAGGTGTTCAGAAGGCCAGGGGCGGGCAGGGCTGGGGAGAGCCCTGGGCACTTTGAGGAGACCCCGAAGGGAGGCTGCTCCCACATCTGAAGAGAACCAACCTGAGGGTTTCACGCTGGCCGCGTGCCAGACCAGTCCCTGATAGGCTGTGCAAGGTCCTTCGCTGGACAGCCCATTGCTGGCCACTGAAAGGAGAGGCAGAGAGGGCTGAAATTCGGGTCCATGCCTCCTCCATGAGCGAGGACAGAGCAGTAGCTCTCCAGCATGTGCAACTCTGCAGACACGCCGGGCGCGGTGGCTCACGCCCGTAATCTCAGCACTTTGGGAGGCCAAGGCAGGTGGATCACGAGGTCAGGAGTTCAAGACCAGCCTGGCCAACATGGTGAAACCCCGTCTCTACTAAAAATACAAAAAAATTAGCCGGGTGTGGTGGCACGCGCCTGTAATCCCAGCTATTCCATAGGCTGAAGCAGAGAATTGCTTAAACCTGGAGGGGCGGAGGTTGCAGTGAGCTGAGTTCCGGCCACCGCACTCCAACCTGGGCAACACAGCAAGACTCCGAACTCAAAAAAAGAAAAAAAAAAAAAAAGAAACTCTCCAGAGAGACCTGTTCGTGAGAAGCCAGACAGAGGCCTGGGGTCTCAGTCCAGATTTCTAGGAAGTGGGGTGGCCACGCGTGGGGCATTCTGCTGGGAACCACCTAGGGAAGCCGGTTGCCGCCCTGTTTCTATGGTGACAGTAATAAACCAAGTCAAATCCCCGAGGCACAGCCCACATGACAGCCTCCCGCCAGAGGGGACAGTTTAGGACGATCAGCTCCAGGGCAGTAGCTGTGTGTTTCCTGCCTTTTTTTTTTGAGACAGAGTCTTGTTCTGTCACCCAGGCAGGAGTGTGGTGGTGCGATCTCAGCTCACTGCAACCTCTGCCTACCAGGTTCAACTGATTCTCCTGCCTCAGCCTCCTGAGTAGCTGTGATTACAGGTGCCACCACGCTCGGCTAAATTTTGTATTTTTAGTAGAGATGGGGTTTCTCCATGTTGGTCAGGCTGGTCTTGAATTCCTGCCTCAGGTGATCCAACCGCCTCGGCCTCCCAAAGTGCTGGGATCACAGGTGTGAGCCACCACTCCTGGCAAAAATTTTTTAAGGAATGGGGGTCTTCCTATGTTACCCGGGCTGTTCTCAAACTCCTGACCACAAAGGATTCTCTTGCCTTGGCCTCCCACAATGCTGGGAATGCAGACCAGAGCCACCCTGCCGGCCTGGCACTGCCGCTTCCGTTTGCCTCTCATGAATCAGTGCACTTTGAGGAGTGTTGGCAGGGGCTGACCGGTTTCAGGGAGCCCTATGGAGAACCGTGAGCCCTGTGGCTGGAGGTGGTGTCTGTTTAGCTAATAAAGTCCCACAGTTGCCTCACTGCCGTGTCTATTTGCTGATGCTGTGCGGGGTTTCAGGGGCCTCCTAGCTTCCTCCTGGGGTCAAAGGTGACAGAAGAGGCAGAGGCTGGAGCTTTCTGGAGAATTTACTGACCACAGAGTGGTGCACTTGACATCAGGCGCCCGCCATGGCCGGGCCTGGGTCTGAATGCTGCCCGGGACCAGCTGCCTGTGCTCCAGCAGCCCCTCCCTCCTGAAGGCCAGGTCCCCCGAGAAGAACGAGGCTGCAGAGTGATGTGGGGGCCAGCGGTGACTTCCTACCACACTGTTCTCAGGTGTAAGAGGGCTCGCTTCTGCCCAGGCATTGTCCGTGGAAGACACACAGCCGGCCACTGCAGCCTCGGTCCTGGGATGCCCTGGGGCTGGGTCACAGGGGGCCACGGGCCACGCTGGGAGGCCACAGTCCTGTCGTGCCATGCAGCTCCCTGTCCCCAGATGTCCGCTCAGGGATGCAGAGGGCAGAAACCACACTCGCTGCCTGAATTCTGGGAGCAGAGCCTGGTACCCACTGCCTGGCCGGGGCCTACCCTGGGACTCCAGTCCCTGTTCCCGCTGGCCCGGGCTTCCGGAGGCAACTGTGTCCCTATCCTGGCTCAAGGTCCAGGCTGCACCTGGAACCTGCACGGTCACTCCTCCAGGTCCTCAATGCTGGAGGACTCTCTCAGACAGGAAACCTTTGCGTTGGGCGCAGGGCGGGGTGCGGGGTGGTCGCGGGGAATCGCAGGGCAAAACAGCACAGTGCAATCGCGCAGAGCCTGATATTGGCGGATGAAACATAAACTGCTTTCTGCACTTTGTGTCCTTAGGAAGGGTGTGGGGTGTTGGCGGAAGTAGGAAACAGAAGAGGAGCCTGGGCATGCAGCGGGTCTGTCAGAGAGCAGAGCCCTCAGAGCTGCAGTGCTTGGAGGGAGGCGGTTCACCTCTGCCCACTCTCTCCATTTCTCTCTCTCTCATTTTCCTTTTAGAGATGGATTCTTGCTCTGAGCCTAGGTTGGAGTGCAGTGGTGTGATTATAGCTCATTGCAGCCTCGCCCTTCCAGGCTCAAGTGATCCTCCTGCCTCAGCCTGTCCAGTAGCCATACCCTACTAGGTCCTAGTTAGCCCCCAGAGGCGTGCACCACCACGCCCACTAATTGCAAAAATTTGTTGGCTGGGCGCGATGGCTAACATCTGTAATCTTTGGGAGGCCAAGGCGGGCGGATCACGAGGTCAAGAGATGGAGACCATCCTGGCTAACACGGTGAAACCCGGTCTCTACTAAAAATACAAAAAATTAGCCGGGTGTGGTGGCGGGGCCCTGTAGTCCCAGCTACTCAGGAGGCTGAGGCAGGAGAATGGCGGGAACCCGGGAAGTGGAGCTTGCAGTGATCCGAGATCACTCCACTGCACTCCAGTCTGGGGGACAGAGCGAGACTCCGTCTCAAAATAAATAAATAAATAAATATATAATAAATAAATAAAAATAAAAATAAAACTAAGCCCTTCCTGATGGCCATTGGGGGGTTTGGGGGTTGGGGGGGGTGTCTGGCTATGGCTGGGGAACTCATTTGGTTTTCCTCCTCCTCCTCTTTTTATTTTTTGATAGAGACGGGGTCTCTTGATTTCCCAGGCTGATCTCCAACTCCTGGGCTCAAGCAATCCTCCTGCCTCAGCCTCCCAAAGTGTTTCTGTTACAGGCCTGAGACACCGTGCCTAGCCAGCTTTCTTTTTTTTTTTGAGACGGAGTCCTGCTGTCACCCAGGCTGGAGTGCAGTGGCGAGATCTCAGCGGATCACTGTGTTATACGTAAATTTTCGGTGTCGCAAAAGAAGTAGCACTCGAATGTACACTTTTCTCAGCTAGGAAATTTACTTCTATAGAAGGGGGCGTCTCATAGATGGAGCAATGGCGAGCGCTTGGACAAGGGAGGGGAAGGTTCTTATTCCTGACGCAGGTAGCGCCTACTGCTGTGTGGTTCCCTTATTGGACAGCGTTAGACCTCACAATCTAAATCCGATTGGCCTTTTTTTTTTTTTGAGATGGAGTCTTGCTGTGTCGCCCAGACTGGAGTACAGTGGTGCGATCTTGGCTCACTGCAAGCTCTGCCTCCTGGGTTCATGCCATTCTTCTGCCTTAGCCTCCTGAGTAGTTGAGACTACAAGTGTATGCCATCATGTGCGGCTAATTTTTGTGTTTTTGGTAGAAAGAGATTTCACCACGTTGGCCAGGATGGTCTCGATCTCCTGACCTTGAGATCCACCTGCCTCGGCCTCCCACAGTGCTGGGATTATAGGCATGAGCCACTGCACCTGGCCTTAAGTGGTTCTTTAAAGTCTGATTCGTTGTTTCTACTTTCCCTGATGAGGGTGGGTGTCAAGGAGTGTGGTATTCTTACATAATGTCTGATGTTTGGAATAGCATTTGTTTTTTTTTTGAGGCAGAGTCTCGCTCTGTCGCCCATGCTGGAGTGTAGTGGCACCATCTTGTCTCACTGTAACCTTTGCCTCCCGGGTTCAAACGATCCTCCTGCCTCAGCCTTCCACGTAGCTAGGATTACAGGCGTCCACCACCACGGCCGGCTAGCTTTTATATTTTTAGTAGAGACGGGGTTTCACCATGTTGGCCAGGCTGTACTTGAACTTCTGACCTCAGGTGATCTGCCCCCCTCAGCCTCCCGAAGTGCTGGGATTACAGGTGTGAGCCACCACTCCTCGCCTCAAGTATAGGTTTTAAATTTACTCGGGCTTTTTCTTTCTTTCTTTCTTTCTTTCTTTCTTTTTTTTTTTTTTGAGATGGAGTCTTGTTCTGTCGCCCAGGCTGGAGGGCAGTGGCATAATCTCGGCTCACTGCAACCTCCGCCTCCCAGGTTCATGCCATTCTCCTGCTTCAGCCTCCTTAGTAGCTGGGACTACAGGCACCTGCCACCATGCCTGGCTAATTTTTTGTATTTTTAGTAGAGACAGGGTTTCACCGTGTTAGCCAGGATGGTCTCGATTTCCTGACCCCGTGATCCGCCCTCCTCGGCCTCCCAAAGTGCTGGGATTCCAGGCCTGAGCTGCCAAGCCGGGCCTACTCTTGGCTTTTAAAAGAATGGGGCAGATTGCTTTTCCTTTACTACTTCTATCCTTTTCTCTCTCTCTGACTCTATCTCTCTCTCACTTTCTCTTTTCTCCCTGTCAGTGTTTCTCTTTCCTAAGATGTTTTTTTTCCTGTCTCAGAATCTCTTTTATAGGCTTATTTTTCTAGTTCTGTTTCCTTTGTAATTTGTGGTTAATACCTGGCCAATTGTTAGTGACAAATTCCTTGCCCAAGAGGATCCTTGACACCTAAACCAGCATATTCTGTCATTCTTTTAATCTGTACTTTTATTTTTCTTTGAGATGGAGTCTCGCTCTGTCGCCCAGGTTGGAGTGCAGTGGCACGATCTCGGCTCACTGCAAACTCCACCTCCCAGGTTCACGTCACCATCCTCCTGCCTTAGCCTCCCGAGTAGCGGGGATTACAAGCGTCCACCACCACGCCCGGCTGATTTTTTGTATTTTCAGTAGAGATGGGGTTTCATCGTGTTAGCCAGGATGGTCTCCATCTCCTGACCTCATCATCCGCCCGCCTTGGCCTCCCAAAGTGCTGCGATTATGGGTGTGAGCCACCGCGCCTGGCCAAACATGTTTATGGTAAAATTTTGTGATGGGAAAACTGTCATCCCAGAAAAATTTTGAGACCTGATGCTTAGGCCTCAGCAGCTCGGAGAATACGTAATTCTGTCCCAGAACACCCAAACGTCGGCCTGTGAGTTCCCCACTAGGAACAAAATGTAACTGGGGACGTTGTCGTACGCTTGCCCTCGTCACCCTGGGCGTGTTGGCTGGTATCCGATTCTTATGGATTCCCGTTCTTGCCTGCACATGCCCGATAGCAGATCAATGACAATAGCCATTGGAAGCTTAGGAAAAGCGTTTGTAACGTGAAAAAATAGAGGACCCTTTAGCCATCGCCTGACTTTACGTCGAATTGGGAAATAGTCTCCTCCCGTCCATGTGGGATGGCCTTCCCGATGTGGCCCTCCAAGACCGTCCCTGGGGGGTAAAACCCCACAAATGCACCAGCCTCTGTGCTGGGGATGGGGCCTCGTCACGCCAGGTCTGACTGAGAAGGAGGATGGTGAGGCAGTGTGGGGAAAAGAAAGATCAGACTGTCACTGTGTCTATATAGAAAGAAGTAGACATAAGAGACTCCATTTTGTTCTGCATTTGAGATGCTGTAAATCTGTGACCTTGCCCCCAACCTTGTCCTTGCAAGAGACATGTGCTGTGGTGACTCAAGGTTTAAAGGATTTTGGGCTGTGCAGGGTGTGCTTTGTTAAACAAGTGCCTCAAGGCAGTATGCTTGTGAAAAGTCATCACCAGGCCGGGAGAAGTGGCTCAAGCCTGAAATCCCAGCACTTTGGGAGGCTGAGACGGGCGGATCACGAGGTCAGGAGATGGAGACCATCCTGGCTAATGCGGTGAAACCCCGTCTCTACTAAAAAATACAAAAAACTAGCCGGACGAGGTGGCAGGCGCATGTAGTGCCAGCTACTCGGGAGGCTGAGGCAGGAGAATAGCGTGAACCCGGGAGGCGGAGCTTGCAGTGAGCTGAAATCCGGCCACTGCACTCCAGGCTGGGCGACAGAGCGAGACTCCGTCTCAAAAAAAAAAAAAAAAGTCATCACCATTCTTTTAATCTCAAACCCAGGGACACGTACACTGCCAAAGGTCGCAGGGACCTCTGCCTAGGAAAGCTAGGTATTGTCCAAGCTTTCTCCCCATGTGGTTGTCTGAAATATGGCCTCGTGGGAAGGGAAAGACCTGATCCTCCCCCAGCCTGACACCCATGAAGGGTCTGTGCTGAGGAGGATTAGTATAAGAGGAAAGAAGGCCTCTTGGCAGTTGAGATAGAGAAAAGCATCTGTCTGCTGCCTGTCCCTGGGCAATGGAACATCTCAGTGTAAAACAGAGATGTTCTGTTTACTGAGAAAGGAGAAAACCGCCTTAGGGCGAAAGGTGGGACGTGCTAGCGCAATGCTGCTCTTTATGCACTGAAAAGATTTCTAGAGATGTTTGCATATGCATATTAAGGCATTTTTGCTTAATCTGATGTCACAGAGATCTTTATTCATATGTGTTACTACTGACCTTCTCCCTATGATGATCCTATTATCCTGCCACTTCCCTTTTTCTAAGATGGTAAAGATAATGATCAATAAATACTGAGGGAACTCAGAGACAGGTGCCGGGGTGGGTCCTGTGTATGCTGAGCGCCGGTCCCCTGGGCCCACTTTTTCTTTCTTTATACTTTGTCTCTGTGTCTCATTTCTTTTCTCAAGTCTTTCGTTCCACCTACCGAGAAACACCCACAGGTGTGGAGGGGCAGGCCACCCCTTCAGGCAGGGCTGGGGGCTTTGAGGTCCAGGTGTGGCTGTGTGAAAGCCCCCAGGCTGGTGTGCATGCCTGCCCAGTCCTCCGTGTATCCTAACACCTGCCCTCCGTGCCTCTGCCCCCGCAGGCCATGTCGAAGGACGCCGTGAATCTGGTGCAGATGCAGGAGCCGACGTTGCAGCCGGAGCAACAGTCCAAGCTCAAAGTGAGTGGAGCCGGTGTGTGTGGGGAGGCCGGGGTGCACATGGGGTTCGGGCGTGGAGATTGGTGGGCTACTGCCGGTGGGTAGGGCCAGGGGCGTGTACATGGGCAGCAGTGGGACCCAGGGCCGAGCTTGGGCGCCTCATTCCAAGGGGAGGTGAGAGACGCTGCTGCGGTGCCACCCGAGAGGGAGGACCAGTGTTGGTGAGGGTGTCTGGTCGTCTGGAGGGCCTGGATCTTCTTGACATTCTCACCTCATTTCTTTGAGCTCAGCAGGATTTTTTTAATTTTATTTATTTTGAAACGGAGTCTCGTTCTGTCACCCAGGCTGGAGTGATGTAGTGTGATCTCAGCTCACTGCAACCTCCGCCTCCTGGGTTCAAGCGATTCTCCTGCCTCAGCCTCCCGAGTAGCTGGAATTACAGGCACCTGCCACCATACTCAGCTGCTTTTTTGTATTTTTAGTACAGATGGGGTTTCGACATGTTGGCCAGGCTAGTCTTGAACTCCTGACTCAAGTGATCCACCTGCCTCGGTCTCCCAAAATGCTGGGATTACAGGTGTGAGCTACCGCGCCCGGCCCGTCGCCCTCAGTCCCGAGCTCACAGGCGGGGCTCACACGTTGTCTGTTGTGGCCATTGTAGCTTCAACGTTTAATTGGCAGAAGACAGAGGCTTCCTTCAGCACAGCGTGAATCAGGGCGGTGGTGTTGGGAGGTCGGCCGCGCAGTGGCCCTTCTCAGGGAAGCCGCAGTGGGGGCTGTTTCTGCCGCTGGGGAGTTTGGGTTCTGAAAGCAGCCCCTCAGCGACTGCCGTCCCGGCCGATGTCACCTGTGTCTGTGTGTCAGGCTGTGGCATCTGCAGGGCCCCAGGTGCCCGAGACGCTTGGAGCCCTCCCGTCCTGGGGCAGACACAATCTCTGGATTGGTGCTGAGCATTTTTCTGGTTTTAAAGGCTTTTCTCTTTTTCTGTGGCTTCTCAGCAACTTGTCAATGAGGAGAACGTACGGAAGCAGGAGGAGTCCGTGCAGAAACACCATCAGACCTTCTTGGCGTCCATCAGGTGAGCGCTGCCCAGGCCAGCCGCAGACGGGGCCCCGCAGGTGTGAGTCGCTGGTCCTAGGCGCTCTCCAGCTCTCCCAGGCCTGGCCGCTGTAGGCTGGCGCCTTGGTGGGGGCACTGCCCCTCTGTCCTGGCAGGATCGGGCCGCTGTGTCGGGGCCTCACCCTCAACCTGCTCTTGCTGCGTGGCTCGGATCTTCGTGTCCGTCCTGGTCACACCGCTGCTTTCCCCGCAGGACGTCTGTCACCGTGTTTGGGGAAAGATTCCGGGCCTTTGTGACAGAGCGGGACGCAGTGACAGCCACGGTAAACACGCGTGTCCCGGGCAGGGCTGGCAGGTGGCTGTGGGGCAGCTTGTGGGGGCCTCCTGGAACCCCGGATCCTGTCCCTGCTGGCTCTGCACAGGCCCTGCCTGGTGCTCTCCCAGCACGGAACAAGCCCAAATTGGACCTGCTGGTGGGGGCTGCTCCTCGAGCTGGGAGAAGAAAACACAGTTGCCAGCCTGGGCCACACAGTGAGACCCCATCTCTACACATGACACGTGCATGTCATCCCCGCTTCTTAGGACGCAGAGGCAGGAGAATCACTTGAACCCAGGAGGCGGAGGTTGTAGTGAGCCGAGATCCTGCCACTGCACTCCAGCCTTGGGACAGAGCGAGGCTCCTTCTCAAAAAAAAAAAAGAAAACAGAAGGTGACCCTGACTCCATTTTGCAAAAACTTTATTCCTCAGAAAACCCTGAGAGTTTGAAGTTCACAGATTCCTCTCTCGTTTACAGCTTCACTCTTTTGTGCGCAGGCGCCAGCCTAGTGTGATGGCACACCACGTCGCACACGGCTGCGTCCTCCTTCCCCCGCTGCCCAGCACACAGTAGGTGCCTGGCACGCAGTGGGCACTTGCTCCGCCGTGGTGCCGGCGCCCTGAGCTGTGACTGCAGTGCCTGCCTGTGGCGTCGCCAGTGTGACGGTGAATGTCGCAGGTGGTGTTGCCGCCCGTGTTGGTGAGACGGTGTCACGTGAGGACACGAGGGAGCTACTTAATGCACCGTTGACTTCTGTTTGTATTTAGAGACAGTGTCTCACTGTGTCCCCAGGCTGGAGTGCGGTGGCACCATCTCAGCTCACTGCAAGCTCCGCCTCCAGGGTTCACGCCATCCTCCTGCCTCAGCCTCTCCTGTTGCCAGGATTAGGTGCAGCTCGCCGTGCCCGGTAATTTTTCTGTTTTGGTGAAGATGGGTTTTCACCCTGTTGGCCAGGCTGGTCACGAACTCCTGACCTCAGTTGATCTGCCCATCTTGGTCTCCCAAAATGCTGGGATTACAGGAATGGGCCACCGGGTCTGGCATAAACGATTTTTCTTTCTTTTTTTTTTTTTTTATTTGGGATGGAGTTTGGCTCTTCTGGCGCAGGCTTGAGTGCGATGACGCGGTCTGAGCTCACTGCAACCTCTGCCTCTCGGGTTCAAGCAATTCTCCTGCCTCAGCCTCCCAAGTAGCTGAGATTACAGTCATGTGCCATCATGCCCAGCTAACTTTTTGTATTTTTAGTAGAAATGGGGTTTCTCCATGTGGGTTAGGCTGGTCTCCAACTCCCAACCTCAGGTGATCCGGCTGCCTCGACCTCCCAAAGTGCTGGGATTGCAGGCCTGAGCTACCATGCCCAGCCGGCGTAACTGATTTTTGAAACAAGTTAGCGATTTCGGGTTAGCCTTGTTTTCCAGGAATAAAGTACCATTTTAGTGGCCAAGAAAGCAACAGAGGGTGTGGCCCTGTGACATAGCCAGCTGGGTCTCCCCAGGGCCCTGCTCAGCGACTGGGACTTTGCAGGATTTTTATGCTGCCAGTTGCAGAGAAAATGGCCCTGAGTGAGGGCTCTGTGACGGCCCCGCCTGCCTCCTGTAACCGCGGGGCTGTGGGATTCGGGGCCGGGAATTCGGGTTCCTGTGCTGCCAGCACACAGCCCTGTGCTTCTCCCTGGGGCGGAGAGAGGGTGGGGCAGCCCCGTGCATCTCCCGCTCTAGGAGGGAGGGAGGGTGGGGCAGGCACACCAGTGCGGTGTCTCCGCTGCAGGTGGTTGGGCTGACGCTGCTGGCTGGCGGGGTCTACTCTGCCAAGAATGGGAGAGCCGCCGGGGCCCGCTTCATCGAGGCTGGGCTTTTCAAGCCATCCCTGGTGAGCGAGAAGTCCCGCATCACGGTGCTGGAGGCGCTGCAGCACCCCTTCCAGGTAGCGGCGTGGGCCTGGTCCTCCCTGAGTGCGGTTCCTGGCTGAGTCCCCTCTGCTCCATGAGGAGAACTCGCCCGTGCACACCCTCCTGTCCCTTCCCCTTCCCCGCACGAGGGGCACCGGGACGCGGCTTCATGCCTGGGTTTTCGCTGTAGCTTAGGGGTCTGCATCAGTGAGACCCTTCCCCCATCTGCCTCGGTCTCCCCTGCTTGGGGCTCTTGATGGGGCCTGGGAGCACATCGGGGTCCTTGCAAGTCCCGGGACTTGAGTGTGCTGGTGTGTGTCGGGGAAGCTGCTACGGGCCATGGAGTCTGGCGGCCTCCCTGGGGAACCGCGCCGCTGGCCAGCCCCCGAGGTGCCTGCCACCCTCTCCACACGGGGGTGGTGGGGTCTCCACAGGTCACTCGGTGGGTAATGAAATAAAAGCCAATAAGGAACTGGAAAATGCCCCCAGTCCCTGCAACAGTCACCCAGTCTCCCAGTGGGATGGGGTTCCAGCTCCTGGCCAGTCCTGGCTGTGCTTTGGGGCAGCTCCGTTTCGGTGTGTTACCGAGCGTGTCTGTGCGTTGGTGGCTGTGCCGTGGCTGTGGCAGGTGACCCAATGGCGCTTCCCCTTCCCCTCCGGCAGGTCAGCCGGCGGCTCCTCAGTCGGCCCCAGGACGTGCTGGAGGGTGTTGTGCTGCATGTAAGTCCGTGTGCCTGGGACCGGGGAGGTGCAGGGAGGGGTCCCGGGAGCTGGGCCGTGCTGTGGCCCTTGCTGGCACTCGAGGAGTCACCCAGGAGCTTTCGGCTTCTGAGATGCGACTGCTTTGCCCCTGTCGGGGATAGGCTGTCCGTGACCTGGGCGGCACCCCGAGGAGTGGAGTCCACAACAGGGCATTGCCGCAGCCCCTGCCCCTGAGGCTTCCCTGGGCGCAGAGTGTGTCCCCCAAGCCCCCGTCTTCCCCGGCAGCCCAGTCTGGAAGCGCAGGTGCGCAACATGGCCATAGCAACAAGGAACACGCAGAAGAACCACGGCCTGTATAGGAATGTCCTGATGTACGGGCCGCCAGGCACCGGGAAGACGCTAGTTGCCAAGGTGAGAGCACCTGGCTGCGCAGGTGTTCCAGGGGCCGATGGGGTCTCACCCACCTGCAGGTGTCTGGGGGGCTCAGTCACCTGGGGAATGGACTCCCCTTAGGCCTTTGCCCGCCCTCATGTAGGGTCAGCGTGCTGGTGTGGGTAAGAGCGCCTCCCATCTTCCAGGCAGGGGACGTCTCCTGTTTGGCAGGCTGTGGCTTCTAGGCTGTGGCTTCTAGGCTGTGGCTTCCAGGCTGTGGCTTCCAGGCAGGGAGGCCCGGCAGGGGCTCCACGCTCCAGGTGGAGTGTGCACACTTTGCCGAGGTGGAGGGAACATCTGTTCTGTCTCCCCTCACTCTTCCCGTCTAGAATCTCGCCCTAAACTTGGGCATGGACTATGCCATCATGACAGGCGAGGACCTGGCCCTCAGGGGGCGGGAATGCGTGACCGCCATGCACGAGCTGTTTGACTGGGCCAATACCAGCCGGCGCGGGTGAGACGTCCCCACAGCATGCACACAGGCCCTTCTCTGCGGCCCAGCAGGCTGCCTTCGGGGAAGGGGGTCCAGGTGGCTTTCCGGGACCTCGTGGTCTTTCTGCAGCTCTGTCCTTGTGGCCACGCAGGAGGCCCGGCGGAGGGTCCCTCGGAGGGAAGGTCCCCTGAGTGTGGACCCTGGTGGCCACGAGGCCCCCAGCGTGCGGAGGCTGCCAGTGGGATACTTGGCTCAGGACAGAAGGGAGGTGGGTGGGTGTAAGGGCAGAGGGGTCTTCACAGCTGCAGGGGCGCCACCTCCACGGCCGCCCTCCCTCTGACACGCGTGCAGGTGGGCGTGGACACCGGCTCCTTTTGGTAGAACCATTTGGAAGTTAGCTGAAGACAGCATGGCGCACAATAGGGTGTGTGCCTATTAAAGTCACACACCGTTTAATAGATTAATAGCTGGGACACCCTTGCGACTTCAGCTCTCCCCATTGGCACCACATTCCTCATGGCTGGCACCCTCCCCTCTGGCCTTTGACCTTTCACTTTAGAAGATCCTGCCCCTGGTGTGGACACTGAGCGGCCGCCAGCACTGCACTGGGCCGGGTGGGGGTGAAGCCTACGGGGCAGAGTCTGGCGCCCCTCTGTGCCGTTGGCTTCCCGAGGCCTTGTGACACTGGGCCGTGGTCAGCTGCCCAGAGGCCAGGCTGATGGGCTTCTGTCAGACCCAGGACTTAGGGCTCTTGGTGGGGCAGAGGCTATACCCCTTGGGGATCTGCCCGCTCGGCCTGATCCCGCCACAGCCGGACACTGCTGTGGGCCGCTCCGGGTGTCACTCTCGCTGTGCTTGGCCTCCCTCTCCTTCACAGCTTCCTGCTCTTCATGGACGACGCGGAGGCCTTCCTTCGGAAGCCAGCCACTGTGAGTGTCACTAAGCCTCTGTCTGACCCCGGGGGTGGTGGGGCGGGTGTGTCCGTCATCCTGGACCAGGCCGCAGCCCACGGCTCAATTCCTTTTTCTCTAAGTTTTGAGTTCAAACCAGCATTTTTTTTTTTTTTTTTTTTTGGTCAGCTTAAAGTTAAGGTTTGGCTTTTGAGGGTTGTTTTGTTTTGTTTCGAGATGTTGTCTCCAGTCTCTTGTCGGAGTGAAGTTCAGTGGCACGATCTCAGCTCACTGCAACCTCTAGTTGAAGCTATTCTCCTGCTTCATCCTCCCAAGTAGCTGGGATTATAGGCACCTGCCACCATACCCGGCTAATTTTTGTATTTTTACTAGAGATGGGGTTTCACCATGTTGGCCATGATGGTCTAGATCTCTTGACCTCGTGATGCACCTGCCTCAGCCTCCCAAAGTGCTGGTATTACTGCACCGGTCTATTTTTATTTTTATTTGTTTGAGATAAAGTCACACTCTATCCCTTTAGCTGGCCTGCAGTGGCGCGGTCTTGGCTCACTACAACCTCCACCTCCTGGGTTCAAGCTAGTCTCCTGCCTCAGCCCTCTGAGTAGCTGGGATTACAGGCATTTTTTGTATTTTTAGTGCAGATGGGGTTTCACCATTTTGGTCAGGCTGGTGGAGGACTCCTGACCTCAAATGACCTCCCCGCCTGGCCTCCCGAAATGCTGGGATTACATGCGTGATCCACCATGCCCAGCCATACAGTTCTTATGTTAAGGCAGGGTCTCTGTCGCCCAGGCTGGAGTGCAGTGGCGCGATCACAGCTCACTGTTTGCCTCGACCTTTCAAGCTCAAGCCGTCCTCCTGCCTCAGCCGCCCGCGCAGCCAGGACTGCAGGGGCACAGTGCCATGCCCGGCTAATTTTTTTTTTTGTGATGGCGTTTTGCTCTTGTTGCCCAGGCTGGAGTGCGGTGGCGCAATCTTGGCTCACTGCAACCTCCTCCCCCTGGGTTCAAGCAATTCTCCTGCCTCAGCCTCCCAAGTAGCTGGGATTACAGTCATGTACCACCACGCCCGGTTCATTTTGTATTTTTTTTTTAGTAGACAAGGGATTTCTCCATGTCAGTCAGGCTAGTCCTAAACTCCTGACCTCAGGTGACCCGCCCACCTCAGCCTCCCAAACTGCTGGGATTACAGGCGTGAGCCACTGTGCCTGGTCCTGGCTAATATATTTTTTTTTTTGAGACGGAGCCTCGCTCTGTCACCCAGACTAAAGTACAGCGGCGCAATCTCAGCTCACTGCAAGCTCCGCCTCCCGGGTTCATGGCATTCTCCTGCCTCAGCCTCCCAAGTAGCTGGGACTACAGGCTCCTGTCACCTCGCCCGGCTAATTTTTTGTATTTTTGTAGAGACGGGGTTTCACAGTGTTAGCCAGGATGGCCTCGATCTCCTGACCTCGTGATCCGGCCACCCCAGCCTCCCAAAGTGCTGGGATTATAGGCGTGAGCCACCGCGCCCAGCTGTTTTTTTGTAATGTTAGTAGACATGGACTTTCCCCTTGTTACCCAGGCTGGGCTCAAACTTCTGAGGTATAAGAGATGCTCCCGCCTTGACCTTGTGAAGTTCTGGGATTACAGACGTGAGCCCCCATGCCCAGTCAGGGGTTTGTTTGTTTTTGTTTTTGTTTTTGTTTTTGAGACAGAGTCTCACTCTGTCGCCCATGCTGGAGTGCAGCCGTGCAATTTTGGCTCGCTGCAACCTCTGCCTCCCGGGTTGAAGTGATTCTCCTGCTTCAGCCTCCCACGTAGCTGAGACCACAGGTGTGCCACCGCGCCTGGCTGATTTTTGTATTTTTAGTGGAGACGGGGTCTCACCATATTGGCCAGGATGGCCTCAAACTCCCTACCTCAGGTGATCTGCCCGCCTCGGCCTCCCAAAATACTACGTTACATGCATGAGCCACCGTCCCTGGCCCTGGTCAGGCTTTTGAGTTTAGATCCATGAAAGTGTGGCCGCGTCCCTGCTCCCTGCAGGAGGGAGGCCTGTGGGACCTTCTGCTGTGGCTGTTTACAAGGCTTTGCTCCTGGTGCCTAAGGCTGGAACCTTCTCTCTGCAGGAGGAGATGAGCAATTACTACCTCAGAGTCGCCCAGAACGCCTTCCTAAACCACACGAGGCAACGCAGCAACAAGTGAGGGGGCCCCTCGGGTCCTGGGCCCCCGGGTAGGGCTGTGCAGCCGTCGCCCTTGGTTCCCACCGAGGGACCTCAGAGGCCCTGGATCACAGTGCTGGGCAGCACCCGTGGCCTCAACGTGTCCACCTCGGATGTTCCCTAGGAAAGTCCCAGCTCGGGACAGCATGGGGCGTCACTGAGGAACATGCGGGGGCCTCCTGGGCAGAGCCGGGGTCAGTCCCGTCCTCACGGCCCTGTGCGATGCCGCCCCAGCTTGCACGTCCCTCTGCCCCTGGGTTTCCGCGGTCCTGTGCCGGCAAGGGGCGCGGTCTGATTGTCTGAGGCTCTGCTGGGGCCTCCATTGGAGGCTGTGGGTGCCCTGGGGTGGGAGATGGAGACACGTTTGCTCCCACGGGAAGCTGGGCACGAGCAGGTCCTGTGTGTTTGGGCGGAGCCTGGGGCCTTGGCCCCCCGCCCAGATGCTGGACAGGGTTGCTCCCTCCAGGCCTGGGGCCCTCCTCACATTGCGCGTCCTCCGTGAGCTGCTACCCAGAGGTCCCCAGTAGGTGGATAGCCCCATGGCCAGGCTCCCTAGCCCCTTTCAAATCCCCTTATTTTGAGTTTTCTTGGTCTCCTGGGCCCCTCCAGCCCCAGTCACGTGTCACACGGAGAATCAAGTCCTGCCGGTCGGCCGTGGCCGAGTCTTCAGGCGTGTTGGGCTCGCTGGCTCAGCTGCTGCCGGTAGACGCTCCCTGGAGCCCTGGCTCAGGTCCTTCCCAGAGAGGCAGGGCTGGGGCCCTGGTGAGCCTCCGCTGCACCCGGGACCCCAAGGTCCTGCTCCTGGCTCGTGTGGCCACTCTTGACATGGACTCTGGGTCCCGCATCCCTGCTCCCAGCACGGCAGGGCTCAGGCAGCAGGAGGAGTGGTGGTCCCGACGCTGCCTATCACGCTGGGTGAGGGTCAGCGGGGAAGCGCCACACGGGATGAGAACAGAGGCCCAGGTAGCCGGGCGGGGGGACAGCTGGGCGTGGTGGGGCCGGCGGTGACCAGGGGGACAGCTGGGTGTGGTGGGGCCGGCGGTGACCAAGGCTGTGCCACGTCCTCCCGATGTTTCCTGTGCTCACAAGCTGCCGCTTTAGATTCTCTGGGAAAGTCCCCCTGAAGGGACTAAGGAGCCCGCGTTCCCCTCGGGACAGCTTGGCCGGCAGCCCCAGCATTTCCTTCCCCATCCCTGCTCCGCAGATTCATGCTGGTCCTGGCCAGCTGCGACCCCAAGCAGTTACACCAGGACATCCACGACCGCATCGACGTGATGTTTTACTTCGACCCGCCCGGGCCGGAGGAGCGGGAGCGCCTGCTGAGAATGTATCTTGACAAGTATGTTCTTATGCCGGCAACAGAAGGAAAGCAGTAAGTGTCTCCCCTCACCCACCCCTGTCCAGGGACCCTCGCTCTGGGCCCACCCCCGGCCCTGCTCTCCGGACGCACACAGCAGGCCCAGTCTCCGGGGTGGCACCGCCTCCCTGCTTTGCGGTTTCGCACAGGAGCCCTGTGGGCCCCAAGGGTCCCAGAGGCTGCACCCAGGGATGTGCCACCACCCTTTCCTCATCCCCACCTGAGAACAGCCTGGTGGTGTCTCCTCGGGTTTGGGGGGCAGAGCCCACCATCACTTACAAACCTTCAACTTTTTGTTTTTGAGACAAAGTCTTGCTCTGTGCCCCAGGCTGGAGTGCAGTGGCACGATCTCAGCTGACTGCAACCTCTGCCTCCTGGGTTCATGCGATTCTCCTGCCTCAGCCTCCTGAGTAGCTGCGATTATAGGTGCCTGCCACCACGCCCCACTGCTTTTCGCCTTTTTGTAGAGATGCATTTTCACCATGTTGGCCAGGGTGGTCTCGAAACCCTGACCTCGGGTGATCTGCCCGCCTTGGCCTCCTACAGTGCAGGGATTACAGATGCCAGCCACTGTGCCCGACCACCCTCAGGCCCTGGCAGTGCAGGGAGGTGACGTGGAGTGTTGCTCTGAGACCCCCATGTTGGGATTTGAGGGAGACGCTCCTCATGAGAGCCCCGTGTTGGGACTGGAGAGGATCCTCATGGTCCCCTGCTGGCTGCTGGCCTGGCCTTCCTCCAGCTGCCACGCCTGGCCCTGGAGCCTCATGGTGTGGGGCGCGGCTCCGGCTGCACTTGTGCCCTGAGGCCTTCAGGCTCCCTGTCGCTGGCGGTGGGTGCAGCAGGCACGGCGGGCAGAGCCCTCCAGGTGATGACAGGCCCTGTGGCTGCACGCCGGCTGCCTCAGGAACACTCTAGATGAGCAGTGGCTGCTCCACCTCTTGGCGTCCCCAGGTCCCAGGTTTCTGAGTCCTTCTGTGCACCTGACCTAAATTCCTGCTCTCTCCAGTGACAGCAAAAGCCGCTCTGTTCCAGAGAGAGCCTGGTTCCCCCTGCCAACCGCTCTGTGGCTGCCTGCTTCATGCTAGCCCAGCTGTCCCGGCCTTAGTTTCCCTTTGGCCCTCCCCTGCCCTGGGCTCTCCCACTCCCACGGCTGCTCATAGACCTGGCACAGTGACTTGGCTTCTATGACCTCCAGGGAGATGCTTTTGCTGGAATTCAGGGCTCTGCCACTGCCACTGTAACGGCCATGAGCCCTGTGGGTGCTGAGTGGGCAGGTGAGGGCAGGGCTGGTATGAAGAGGGGGTGCGGCCATCTCCAGGCCCCACAGCAGCCACCACCTCCCTGCTCAGCCCAGACCTGGTTTGCATCAGGGAGAGGGCGGAGTTTGGCTGTCACAGGAAGAGTCCCTCCCAAGGGGACATCTGGCATGGGTGCCCGCCTGGCTGCCTGTCTTCCGGCCCCGACCTCATGGTGTGGGAGCCGCTGCCTTGGCCGGCCCACTTGGGAACTCCTTCCCCAGGCGCCTGAAGCTGGCCCAGTTTGACTATGGGAGGAAGTGCGAGGAGATCGCTGAGCTGACGAAGGGCATGTCGGCCCGGGAGATCGCACAGCTGGCTCAGTCCTGGCAGGTGAGTGGGGCTCGGGCGCACCCACCCAGACAGGAGCCCAACTCCTGTGGAGATGGCCGGTTGTGCCTGTCCCAGCACCAGTGTCACACAGCAGCTTCTGTTGAGGGGTTTTCAGTGCACAGACGTGACATGGGGCACTCGCCCCAGTCGGCCACTCCACACACTGGCGCGCCCCTGCTCCTGCCCTGGGAAGTGTGGGGCATGTCCGTGGCTGACGGTCATAGGTCAGGAAGCCCGTCCGGCATCCTAGTATCTGGGCTCTGCCAGGTGGGGCGGGAGGCTTTCGATGCTCACCTTGGCAGACGGGCACCCCCTGGTGTGAATGGTCATCAGGACAGGCCCCGCCTGAGTTTGGTGGTGGGGCTGGAGGGATGTTGTGTTTCCCGGACCACGTCCGTTGGCTTGATCCTGCTTGACGGGCTCAGACACAGGGGCAGGAGTGACCTCTGATTGTCCCACAGCCGGCTGCTCCTTGGAGGACCCCCTCCTGCAGCTCCGTGGCTGCTGCAGGGACGGGGAGCCGGGACTCAGAGCAGTGTGGGCGTGGCCATCCAGAAAGCTTTGGTCTTTGGGGGTTGCTGGAAAAGCATAACCAGGTCTGTAGAAGGCACCAAGGCCATGCACAGGCATTGCTGCCTCTGGGGTCTGCAGAGTCTGTGACAACCTGGTCACTCAACCTAGCAGCGCTTTCGCGTGTGACAGGTTCATGAAGTAGCCAGTTACCTTGATTTGAACGTTGGAGCTGGGGACTATATGGGCTGTATTAGTCAGTTATGCCGCTGTGACAAAGAGCCTCAGATCTCAAACCCCATCCTTGTGGGTCAGCTGAGGTCTGTGTTCCAGGCCGTCTCCACTTGAGACCAGGTCTGTTTCCACAACTAAACAAACAGAGACCGGGCGTGGTGTTGGCTGACATTTGTGTTCCCAGCATTTGGGGAGGTCAAGTCAGCCAGATTATTTGAAGCCAGGAGTTCAGGACCAGCCTGGAAAGCAAGGGGAGACTCCATCTCTACAAAAAATAAAAAAATTAGCCGGACCTAATGGTGCACGCCTGTAATGCCAGCTCCTTGGGAGGCTGAGGTGGGAGAATCACTTGAGTCCAGGAGGCAGAGAATACAGTGAGCTGTGATTGTGCCACTGCACTCCAGCCCGGGTTACAGAGCAAGACCCTGTCTTTAAAAATAAGAATAATTTGAGCCGGGCATGGTGGCTCACGCCTGTAATCCCAGCACGCTGGGAGGCCAAGGGGAGAGGATCACTTGAGGCCAGGAGTTCGAGACCAGCCTGGCCAACATGTCGAGCCCCACCTCTACTAAAAATACAAGAATTGGCCGGGCGCAGTGGTGGTGCATGCCTGTATTCTCAGCTACTCAGGAGGCTGAGGCAGGAGAATCGCTTGAACCCGGGAGGTGGAGGTTGCAGTGAGCTGAGATGGTGCCATTGAATTCCAGCCTGGACTATTCAGGATCCTTTGAGATTCCATAAGAATTTTAGGAGTGGTTTTCCTATTTTTGTAAAACATAATTTGGGTTTTCACAGGGACCGCGTTTAGTCTCTATGTCGCTTTGATGTCTCTCAGCAATATTCTGTGGTTTTCTCTTGTTTTCGAGACGGAGTCTCGCTCTGCTGCCCAGGCTGGAGTGCAGTGTTGTGATCTCAGCTCACTGCAACGTTCCCCTCCCGGGTTAAAGTGATTCTCCTGACTCAGCCTCCTGAGGAGCTGGAATTCCAGGCAGGCGCCACCATGCCCGGCTAATTTTTGTACTAAGAGACGGGGTTTTGCCATGTTGGCCAGGCTGGTCTCGAACCTCTGACCTCAGGCAATCCACCCACCTCAGCCTCCTAAAGTGCTGAGATTAAAGGCACGTGCCACCACGCCCGGCTAATTTTTGTATTTTTAGTAGAGACGATGATTCACCATGCCGGCGAGGTTGGTCTTGAACTCCTGACATGAGGTAATCCATCTGCCTCAGCCTCCCAAAGGGCTGGGATTCAGACATGGGCCACTGCGCCCAGCCAGTTTTCACTGTACAAGTCTTTCACCCTCTTGGTTAAGTGAATTTCCAAGCATTTTATTCTTGCCGCTGCTGTTGTAAATGGAAACGGTTTCATAATTCCCCATTCACATTATTCACTGTTGGGATGGAGAACTGCAGCTTTCTTTGCTGTTGATTTTGTATCCTGTAAGTTTGCTGATGTCACGGCATTTTTTCTTCCAATATGGATTCTAGGATTTTCTACATATAAGATTATGTCATCTGAGAACAGGTGATTTTTACCTTTCCCTTTTCAGTTTGGATGACTTTTCTTTTTCTTGTCTAATTGCACTGTCCAGAGCTTCCAGTGGTGTGTGGAATAGAAGCGGTAAAGCATTCTTGCCTGGTTCCTTACCTCAGAGGAAAAGCTTTGTTTTTCACCACTGAGTATGTCACCTATGGGCTTGTGATGTGTGGCCTTCATTGTGTTTAGGGTGTATCCTTCAATTCTTGGTTTGGTGAGTGTTTTTATCATAAAAGTGTGAGGTGGGTGGATCACCTGAGGTCGGCAGTTCGAGGCCAGCCTGACCAACGTGAAGAAACCCCATCTCTCCTACAAATACAAACTTAGTTGGGCATGGTGGTGCATGCCTGTAATCCCAGCTACTCGGGAAGGTGAGACAGGAGAATCGCATGAAGGCAGCAGGCAGAGGTTCCAGTGAGCCGAGATCGCGCCATTTGCACTCCAGCCTGGGCAAGAAGAGCAAAATTGTCTCCAAAAAAAAGTGGCCAGGCACGGTGACTCACGCCTGTAATCCCAGCACTTTGGGAGGCCAAGGTGGGTGGATCACGAGGTCAGGAGATCGATACCATCCTGGCTAACACAGTGAAACCCTGTTTCTACTATAAATATAAAACATCAGCTGGGCATGGTGGCAGGTGCCTGTAGTCCCAGCTACCTGGGAGGCTGGGGCAAAAGAATGGCGTGAACCCAGGAAGCGGAGCATGCAGTGAGCTGAGATGCCTGGGCTACAGAGTGAGGCCCCAACTCAAAAAAAAAAAAAGGTGTTGTATTTGGTCGAATACTTTTTCTGCAACACTTGAGACAGTCGTGGGGTTTCCTTCCTCCACCCTGCTAATATCGATTGATTTTTGTATGTTGAACATTTCATATGCGGAACATTGATTTTCATATGTTGAACTATCGTTGCATTCCAGGAATAAATCCTGCTTGGTCGGCTGGGCGCGGTGGCTCAAGCCTGTAATCCCAGCACTTTGGGAGGCCGAGATGGGCGGATCACAAGGTCAGGAGATCGAGACCATCCTGTCTAACCTGGTGAAACCCCGTCTCTACTAAAAAATACAAAAAACTAGCCGGGCGAGGTGGCGGGCGCCTGTAGTCCCAGCTACTCAGGAGGCTGAGGCAGGAGAATGGCGTGAACCCGAAAGGCGGAGCTTGCAGTGAGCTGAGATGCGGCCACTGCACTCCAGCCTGGGTGACAGAGCGAGACTCCGTCTCAAAAAAAAAAAAAAAAAAAAAAAAAATCCTGCTTGGTCAGGGTATAGAGTCCTTTTAGTGTACTGCTGAATTCGTTCTGCTGGCATTTTGTTGAGGACTTTCCCAGTGATGCTCATCAGGGATATTGGCCTGTCATTTTTCTTGTGGTGTCTTTGTCTGGGTTTGATATCAGGGTAATGCTGGCCTCCTAGGATGAGTGAGGAAATGTTCTTCAATTTGTCCAAGAGTTTGAGGTGTGCTGCTGATTCTTCTTAATGTTTTGTGAATTGACACGTGAAGACATCAGGTCCAGGTCTTGTGTTTCAACTTTTACAGCTTGAAGACTTTAGGTTCCCAGAAAAATTGCAAAGGTAGCACAGAGAGCTCCCGGGCCCGGGGCCTTGCCACGTAGTGAACGTCATGTGTCACTGTTGGCCCCACCTGGGACTGGGTCTTGCCCAGAATCCCACCCAGGACGCCACGTGACATTTAGCTGCCACTTCTGGTGGGCTCTGCCAGGTCCCGTGCTTCCTGGTGGCGTGGCCCCATGAGCATCTGCTCATCCCCTTTCCTCCACTGGGCCCTGGGTGAGGTGCAGCCACTCGGGTGCACCCTGAGGGTTCCTGCACCTGTTTGAACTCTCTTGGGTCGGCTCAAGACCAAAAATGATGCTGAGCAGTCCTGGGCCTCTGATGCATAGTGGTGGTCCGGTTCCGGTCAGCGTCTCCTGCACTCCTGGGCCCCTGAGCCACAGTGGCGGTCCAGCTCCAGTCAGTGTCTCCCCACACAGTGGCTCTTGGCAAGGGGTGGGCGCTGTCAGTGGGGACGGGCACCACGTGGTCATCCCCATGGCAGGTCCCATCGTGGCAGCCGTGTTGTGGGAGGATGGTGCGCTGCTGCCCCTTTACCCTGTGAGATGAATCCTGCCTCTGGGAGGCACAGCCGGGATTGGGTGAGGGACCCCCTCAGCTGTCCGGGAAGCGTCCCCTGCCCTGTGCTTCCTCCAGGCATCCTGGTGCACTCCCAAGCACGGTGCCCAGTGGGGGTGCCCAAACCTTCACCCTGACCCATGGGTGACTTCCCTTGGGGACTCCACGCCTTTCACTGGGACTGGGATGGAGAGCGACCTGTCCATGGCAGAAGGGCTGCACCTGAGGTGCTTGAAGCAACACCAAGGGCCACAGTCCCAGCAGCTCCAGCCTCCGCATGTTGGATGCCAAGTCCTGTGCCCAGGACAGGGAGGTGGAGGCACGGGTGATCTTGATGCTAGCACCTATGTGCCCCGAGGTTGGGCAGTGGCTGCCTCTGCTGTGGAGGCCTATGAAGGTGAGGGTCTGAGGATCTGTAGTGCACTGTGACCCGGGGGCACTGCCTGGCCACGGCTGAGACACGCAGAGGGTCTGCAATTCCCTCCTGCCTCTTGGGAGCTGCCCTGGGTCTGCAGTCAGTGGGGCTCGTCCTCGGGCTTTCCGTTATTAGAAAGTCACTGAGAAACTGCAGTGCTGAGGACGCAGGCAGGGCTGTGGCACTGCAGGGGCCGCTCCCGGTGTCCACACGCATGCTGGGCTCTGCCGAGGTGCCGGAAGCCTGTGTTTCACCCTGAGGCCGTCCTGGTGCCCCGGGTTTGGACCCTCCCCACCTCGGGGTCCTGGAGTGCGTTACGGGTGGGGGGTTCCCATGGTGGCCTCCCTCAGCTCCCTCTCTCCTCACTAGGACACGGCGTATGCCTCCGAGGATGGGGTCCTCACCGAGGCCATGTTGGATGCCCATGTTGAAGACTTTGTCGAGCAGCACCAGAAGAAAATGCGCTGGCTGAAGAGGGAGGGCCCGTCCTCATGGACCAGCACCCCTTAACCTGAGTCCGCGGTGAGACCACACGTCACGGAGCCTGGCCGCGGACCCCTCCCACCCCTGCCTTTCCGGTCCCTGCACGTTTAGGAAATGCTTCCCCTAATAAACTCCCACAGGTGCCGCAGCGCTGTGTCTATTGGCTGATGTGGTGCGGGGTTTGGGGTCCCCTAGTGTCCTTCTGGGGTCAAAGGTGATAGAAAAGACAGGCTGGAGCTTTCTGGAGAATTTAGGCACAGAAGGGTGGGCTTCACATGAGGTGCCTGCCACAGCGGGGTTGGCTGCCTGAATGCCACCCGGGACCGGCTGCTCGCGCTCCATCCTGCAGCTGTGGAGACGGGGGTGCCCCTTTGCCTCTCTCCACGAAGTGCAGGGCAAACAAGACACAGCGGTTTCAAACAGGCGATGGCCCGGACTGCGTGCCTCGCCGCCCCTGCGCCTTCCCCTGCCCCTGCTTTCCAGCTAGTCCCTGAAAACCTTGATGGGGCCGGGCGCGGTGGCCCATGATGGATTCTCAGCACTTTGTGAGGCCAAGGCGGGTGGATCACCTGAAGTTAAGTGTTCCAGCCCAGCCTGGCCAACATGGTGAAACCCCATCTCTCCTAAAAAAAAAAAAAGAAAAGAAAAAGAAAAATTAGCCGAGCGTCGTGGCAGGTGTCTGAAATCCCAGGCACTCAGGAGGCTGAGGCAGGAGAATCACTTGACCCCGGGAAGTGGAGGTTGCAGTAAGCTGAGACCATGCCATTGCAGTGCAGCCTGGACAACAAGAGTCAAACTCTCTCAAAAAAAAAAAAAAAAGCCAGGTCAGGTGGCACGTGCCTGTGGTCCCAGCTTGGTCCCAGATTCTTGGTTTGGAGGCTGAGGTAGGAGGATCACTTGAGCATGGGAGGATGAGGTTGCAGTGAGCCAAGATCGCGCCATTGCACTCCAGCCTGGGTGACAGAGTGAGACCCTGTCTCTAAATAATCAAAACCTTGATTACAGCCATGGGGTGGGGGTTGGGGGGCGTCTGGCTACGGCAGGGGAACTCATTGGGTTTTTCTCGTTCTCTCCTAATTTTTGGTAGAGACAGGGTTTCTCTGTGTTGCCCAGGCTGGTCTCCAACTCCTGGGCTCAAGCGATCGATCCTTCTGCCTCGGCCTCCCAAAGTGGTGGGGTTACAGGCGTGAGCCACCGCACCTGACCTGTTTTACTTTTTTTTTTTTTTTTTTTTTTGAGACGGAGTCAAGCTCTGTCACCCAGGCTGGAGTGCAGTGGCCGGATCTCAGCTCACTGCAAGCTCCGCCTCCCGGGTTCACGCCATTCTCCTGCCTCAGCCTCCCGAGTAGCTGGGACTACAGGCGCCTGCCACCTCGCCCGGCTAAGTTTTTGTATTTTTAGTAGAGACGGGGTTTCACCGTGTTAGCCAGGGTGGTCTCAATCTCCTGACCTTGGGATCCGCCCGTCTCGGCCTCCCAAAGTGCTGGGATTACAGGCTTGAGCCACCGCGCCCGGCCCCTTTTTTTTTTTTTTTTTTTTGGCAAGGGAGTCTTGCTCGCCCAGGGTGGAGTGCAGTGTTGCAATCTGGGCTCACTGCAACCTCCACCTCCAGGGTGTCAGGCCTCTGAGCCCACGCTAAGCCATCATATCCCCAGTGACCTGCATGTGTACATCTGATGGCCTGAAGCCACTGAAGATCCACAGAAGTGAAAACAGTCTTAACTGATGACATTCCAGCCTTGTGATTTGTTCCTGCCCCATCCTACCTGATCAATGTACTTTGTAATGTCCCCCACCCTTAAGAAGGTTCTTTGTAATTCTCCCCACCCTGGAGAATGTACTTTGTGAGATCCACCCCCAGCCCCCAAAATATTGCTCCTAACTCCACTGCCTATCCCAAAACCTGTCAGAACTAACGGTAATCCCAGCACCCTTTGCTGACTCTTTTTGGACTCAGCTGGCCTGCACCCGGGTGAAGTAAACAGCCTTGTGGTTCACACAAAACCTGTTTCGTGGTGTCTTCACAGGGACACGCGTGACACAGGGTTCGAGGAATTTTCATGTCTGAACCTCCGGAGTAGCTGGGATTACAGGCGAACGGCACCATGCCCAGGTTAATTTTTGTATTTTCGGCAGAGACAGAGGCCCAGGTAGCCGGGCTGGGGGACAGCTGGGTGTGGTGGGGCCGGCGGTGACCAGGGCTGTGCCGCGTCCTCCCGGTGTTTTCTGTGCCCACCAGCTGCCGCTTTAGATTCTCCGGGAAAGTCTCCCTGAGGGGGCTGAGGAGCCTGTGTTCCCCTCGGGGCAGCTTGGCCGGCAGCCCCAACATTTCCTTCCTCATCCCTCCTCCGCAGATTCATGCTGGTCCTGGCCAGCCGCCACCCCAAGCAGTTGGACTGGGGCATCCATGACTGCATCGATGTGACAGTCCACTGCGACCTGCCACGGCAGGAGGGGCGGCAGCGCCAGGTGAGAATGTATTTTGACAAGTATGTTCTTAAGCCGGCCACAGAAGGGAAACAGTAAGTGTCCCGCCTCACCCGCCCCTGTCCAGGGACCCTCGCTCAGGGCCCACCCCGCCCCTGCTCTCCAGACGCACCCAGCAGGCCCAGTCTCCAGGGTGGGCACCACCTCCGTGCCCTGAGGTTTTGTGCGGGAGCCCTGTGGGCCCCGAGGGTCCCAGAGGCCGCATCCAGGAGGTCACGCCCCCTTTTCCTCATCCCCATCTGAGAACAGCCTGGTGGCGTCTCCTCAGGTTTGGGGGCAAAGTCCACCATCACTTAGAAACTTTCAGCATTCCTTTTTTTTTTTTTTCTTAAGACGGACTCTTGCTCTGTCATCCAGGCTGGAGTGCAGTAGCTTGACCTCGGCTCACTGCAAGCTCTGTCTCCCAGGTTCACGCCATTCTCCTGCCTCAGCCTCCCAAATAGCTGGGACAACAGGCACCCGACACCACGCCCGGCTAATTTTTTTGTGTTTTTTTTAGTAGAGATGGGTTTGACCGTATTAGCCAGGATGGTCTCGATCTCCTGACCTCGTGATCCACCTGCCTCGGCCTCCCAAAGTGGTGGGATTACAGGTGTGAGCCACCGCATCTGACCTTTTTTTGAGGAAGTCTCACTCTTGTCCCCCTGGCTGGAGTGCAGTGCCGGGATCTCAGTTCACGGCAACCTGTGCCTCAGCCTCCTGAGTAGTTGGGATTATAGGTGCCCGCCACCGCGCCTGGCTGGTTTTTGTGTTTTTGTAGAGATGGAATCTAACTCCGTCTCCCAGGCTGGAGTACAGTGGTGTGATCTCAGCTTACTGCAACCTCCACCCTCCGGGTTCAAACCATCCTCTTGCCTGAGCCTCCTGAACAGCTGCGATTACAAGCGCCCAGCACAATGCTCGCCTCATTTTTTTGTCTTTTTAGTAGAAACAGCTTTTCACCAAATTGATCAGACTGGTCTTGGACTCCTGACCTCAAGTGATTCACCCTCCTCGGCCTCCAAAGTGCAGGGATGGCAGATGTGAGCCACCGGGCCCGGCCTCTTTTATGTTCCTCTTCAGTACTCAGAGGACTGTGAGGAAATCCGGTGCCCGGCCACCCCCAGGCCCTGGCAGTGAGGGGAGGTGATGTGGAGTGTTACTCTGAGATTCCCATGTTTGGATTCGAGGGAGACGCTCATCATGAGACCCCCCGTGTCGGGATTAGAGGGAGAGGCTCCTCATGGTCCCCTGCTGGCTGCTGGCCTGGCCTTCCTCCAGCTGCCACGCCCGGCCCTGGAGCCTCCTGGTGTGGGGCGCGGATCCGGCTGCACTTGTGCCTTGAGGCTCTCAGGCTCCCTGTTGCTGGCGGTGGGTGCAGCAGGCACGGCGGGCAGAGCCCTCCAGGTGATGAGAGCCCCCAGGAACACTCCAGATGAGCAGAGGCTGTTCCACCTCTTGGCGTCCCCAGGTCCCCGGTCTGAGTCCTTCTGTGCACCTGACCTAAATTCCTGCTCTCTCCAGTGACAACAAAAGCCACTCTGTTCCAGAGAGAGCCTGGTTCTCCCGTTGACCCCTCCGCTGCCGCCTGCTCCATGCTAGCCCAGCCGTCCGGGCCTCAGTTTCCCTTTGGCTCTCCCCTGCCCCAGTACCCAGCTGCTTGGGAGGCTGAGGTAGGAGGATCATTTGAGTCCAGGAGCTTGAGGTTGCACTGAGCTGTGACTGTGTCACTGCACTCCAGCCTTGGCAACAGAGTGAGACACTGTCTTAAAAAAGAAGAATTTGGGCCAGATGCTGTGTTTCATGCCTGTTCCCAGCATGCTGGGAGGCTGAGGAGAGAAGATCACTCGAGGCCAGGGGTTCCAGACCAGCCTGCCAACATGTTGAACGCCACCTCTACGAAAAATACAAAAATTAGCCGGGCGTGGTGGGTGGGTGGGTGGGTGCCAGTAATCCCAGCTACTCAGGAGGCTGAGGCAGCAAAATCTCTTGAACCTGGGAGGTGGAGATTGTGGTGAGCTGAGATAGTGCCGCTGTACTTCAACCTGAGCAACAGAGTGAGACTCCTTATCAAAATAAAGAAATCAATCAATCAATAAAAATAATCACAATAATTTGGGCTGGGCGTGGTGGCTCACTCCTGTAATCCCAGCACTTTGGGAGGCGTGGATCGGTTGAGTTCGAGGCAAGCCTGGCCAATGTGGCGAAACCCCATCTCCACTACAAATACAAAAATAGCCAGGTGTGGTGACAGGCACCTGTAATCCCAGCTGCTCGGGAGGCTGAGACAGGAGAATCTCTGGAACCTAGGAGGCGTAGGTTGCAGTGAGCCAAGATCACGTCAGTGCGCTCCAGCCTGGGTGACAGAGACTGTCTCAAAAAAGAATAATAATAATTTGACTGGGTGTGGCGGCTCACTCTTGTCATCCCACACTTTGGGAGGCCGAGGCAGGAGGATTGCTTCAGCTCAGGATTTCGAGACTGGCCTGGACAACATGGTGAAACTCCATCTCTACAAAAAATACAAAAATTAGCCAGGCATGGTATCATGTGCCTGTGATCTCAGCTACTCAGGAAGCAGAGATGGGAGCATTGCTGGAGCCTGGGAGTTGGAGGCTGCAATGAACCATGTTCGTGCCACTGCACTCCAGTGTGGGTGACAGAGTGAGACCCTGTCTCCAAAAGGCATGGTGGCTCACGCCTGTAATCCCTGCACTTTGGGAGGCCAAGCTGGGTGGATCACCTGAGGTCAAGAGTTGGAGACCAGCCTGGCTAACGTGGTGAAACCCCATCTCTAGGAAAAATAGAAAAAATTGGCCAGGTGCAGTGGCTCACACCTGTAATCCCGGCACTTTGGGAGGCCGAGGCGGGCGAATGACCTGAGATCAGGAATTCCAGACCAACCACACCAATATGGAGAATCCCCGTCTCTACTCAAAATACAAAATCAGCCGGGCATGGTAGCAATCCCAGTTACTCAGGAGGCCGAGGCAGGAGAATCACTGGAGGTGTGCCGAGACCACGCCATTGCACTGAAGCCTGAGCAACGAGAGGGAAACTGTCTCAAAAAATAATGCTAATAACAAAGGGGAGAGAACAGGAGTGTGGTCAGCAGCTGGGCCTGCCATAACCCCTGGGTCGTGTGTCCCCACAGCTCTGAAGGCCAGAGGCCCGAGGTCAGGGTGCCAGCTCGGTCCCCCCCGTGGAGTGTTCTCTGTTAGCTTCTCACATGGCAGGGAGAGTGACTGAGCTCTCGCTCTGGTGTCCCTTACGAGGACGTTCATCCCCCACTGCTCAGAGCGGCGGTGAGCCACCACGCCCAGCGCCAACTTTGTCCTTCAAGAGTTGTTTTTTTGTGCCGGGCTCAGTGGCTCATGCCTGGAATCCCAGCACTTTGAAATGCCAAGGTGGGTGGAGCACCTGAGGTCAGGAGTTTGACTCCAGCCTGGTCTAAATGGTGAAAACCTGCCTCTACTAAACATAAAAAAATCAGCTGGGCATGTTGGTGTGTGCCTGTAATCCCAGCCACTCGGGAGGCTGAGGCAGGAGAATCACTTGAACCCAAGAGGTGGAGGTTGCAGTGAACTGAGATCATGTCACTGCACTGCAGCCTGGATGACAAGAGTGAGACTCCCTTGCAAGAAAAAACAAAAATTAAAAAAGAAGTTGTTGTCTTTTTTTTTTTTTTCCCTTGGACAATTCAAGATGCCTAGAGATTCCATATCAATTTTAGTAATGCTTCTTCTATATTTTAAAAAGTAATTTGGGTTTTTACAGGGATTGCATTCAGTCTCTGTATTGCCTTAATGACTCTTAGCAATGTTGTTTTTTTTTATTTATTATTTTTTTTCTAGAGATGGAGTCTCACTCTGTCAGCCAGGCTGGAGTTTAGTTGTTGGCCAGGATGGACCCAATCTAATGACGTCAGGTGATCCGCCTGCCCCTGGCTCCCAAATTGCTGGGATTCAGACGTGGGCCACCATGCCCAGCCGGTTTACATTGTACATTTCTTTCACCTTCTTGGTTCAGTGAAGCTCCAAGTATTTTATTCTTTCGGATGCTCTTGTAAATGGAAATGGTTTCGTCATTCCCCGTTCAGATTATACACTTACTATGAAGAACTGCAGCTTTCTTTGCTGTTGATTTTGTATCCTGTAACTTTGCTGATGTCGTGGGGTTGTTTTTTCCAATATGGATTCTAGATATTCCTTTTCTTTTTCTTTTTTTTGTTTTTTGTTTTTTTTTTTTTTTTGATATGGGGTCTCCCTCTGTGGCCCAAGCTGGAGTGGAATGCAGCGGCACGATCTTGAATCTGCGAGCTCCTCTGCCCGGGTTCACGCCATTCTCCTGCCTCAGCCTCCTGAATAGCTGAGACTGCAGGTGCCTGCCATCACGGCCGGCTAATTTTGTGTATTTTTTGTGCAGATGAGGTTTCACCGTGTTAGCCAGGATGGTCTCGATCTCCTGACTTTGTGATCGGCCCGCCTCGGCCTCCCAATGCTGAATGCTGTTGGGACTGGGTTTTGCCCCGGAATCCCACCCAGGAGGCCACCTGACGTTTAGCTGTCACTTCTGGTGGGCTCTGCCAGGTCCCATGCTTCCTGGTGGGGTGGCCCCGTGAACATCTGCTCAGCCCCTTTCCTCCAGTGGGCCCTGGGTGAGGTGCAGCCACTCGGGGGCACCCTGAGGGTTCCTGCACCTGTTTGAAGTCTCTTCGGTCGGCTCGAGACCAAAAATGATGTTTAGCAGCCCTGGCCCCCTGACGCACAGTGGCGGTCCTTCTCCGGTCAGTGTCCCCTGCACCCTTGGGCTCCTGACGCACAGTGGCGGTCCAGCTCCAGTCAGTGTCTCCCCACACAGTGGCTCTTGGCGAGGTGTGGGCGCTGCCAGAGGGGACGGGCACCACGTGGTCATCCCCATGGCAGGTCCGGTCGTGGCAGCTGTGTTGTGGGAGGATGGTGTGCTGCTGCCTCTGCACCCTGTGAGATGAATCCTGCCTCTGGGAGGCACAGCTGGGACGGGGTGAGGGACCCCCTCAACTGTCCGGGAAGCATCCCCTGCCCTGTGCTTCCTCCAGGCGTCCTGGTGCACTCCCGAGCTCGGTGCCCTGTGGGCGTCCCCATGCCCAGACCCTGACCCACAGGTGCCTCCCCTTGGGGTCTCCACGCCTTTCCCTGGCCCTGGGATGCAGAGTGACCTGTCCATGGTAGAAGGGCTGGACCTGAGGTGCCTGAGACAGCACCAAGGGCCCCGGTCCCAGCAGTTCCAGCCTCTGTGTGCTGGATGCCACACAGACACAAGACTCTTGGGAGACGCATTTTCCATCTGGCTCAGAGGGGGAGGGGGAGGCTTTGCAACCCAGCCCCTGCCCAGTCCCCTGGGAGGGTGGGTGCCGGCTGAGCCCCCAGGGTAGCAGGAGCGGGGCAGGCGGGGTCTTTGTTCTCACTCCCACAGCAGAGGCAGATGTGGGGGCGCCTGCTGGGGCCAGACCAAGGTGGGGTGGCCTGGAGACTGCTTCCAACCGTGGCCGGGAAGCAGGGAACCTGGCCGGCGTGTCTGAGGCCACACTCTCAGCTGGCCGGTCCAAGCCTGCGGCTGGAGCTGGTGTCTGTTTAGCCAATAAAGTCCCACAGTTGCCTCACTGCCGTGTCTATTTGCTGATGCTGTGCGGGCTTTCAGGGGCCGCCTAGCATCCTCCTGGGGTCAAAGGTGACAGAAGAGGCAGAGGCGGGAGCTTTCTGGAGAATTTACTGACCACAGAGTGGTGCACTTGACATCAGGTGCCCGCCATGGCCGGGCCTGGGTCTGAATGCTGCCCGGGACCAGCTGCCTGCGCTCCAGCAGCCCCTCCCTCCTGAAGGCCAGGTCCCCCGAGAAGAACGAGGCTGCAGAGTGATGTGGGGGCCAGCGGTGACTTCATACCACACTGTTCTCAGGTGTAAGAGGGCCCACTTCTGCCCAGGCATTGTCCATGGAAGACACACAGCCGGCCACTGCAGCCTCGGTCCTGGGATGCCCTGCGGCTGGGTCACAGGGGGCCACGGGCCACGCTGGGAGGCCACAGTCCTGTTGTGCCATGCAGCTCCCTGTCCCCAGAGGTCTGCTCAGATGCAGAGATCAGAAACCACACTCGCTGGCTGAATTCTGGGAGCAGAGCCCGGTACTCACTGCCTGGCTGGGGCCTACTCTGGGACTCCAGCCCCTGTTCCCGCTGGCCCGGGCTTCCGGAGGCAGCTGTGTCCCTATCCTGGCTCAAGGTCCAGGCTGCATCTGGAACCTGCACGGGCACTCCTCCAGGTCCTCAATGCTGGAGGACTCTCTCAGACAGGAAACCTTTGCGTTGGGCGCAGGGCGGGGTACAGGGGTGGTCGCGGGGAATCGCAGGGCAAAACAGCACAGTGCAATCGCGCAGAGCCTCATATTAGCCGATGAAACATAAACTGCTTTCTGCACTTTGTGTCCTTAGGAAGGGTGTGGGGTGTTGGCGGAAGCAGGAAACAGAAGAGGAGCCTGGGCATGCAGCGGGTCTGTCAGAGAGCAGAGCCCTCGGAGCTGCAGTGCTTGGAGGGAGGCGGTTCACCTCTGCCCACTCTCTCCATTTCTCTCTCTCTCATTTTCCTTTCAGAGATGGGTTCTTACTCTGAGCCTAGGCTGGAGTGCAGTGGTGTGATTATAGCTCATTGCAGCCTCGCCCTCTGAGGCTCCAGTGATCCTCCTGCCTCAGCCTGTCCAGTAGCCATACCCTACTAGGTCCTAATTAGCCCCAGAGGTGTGCACCACCACGCCCGCTAATTGTAAATATTTGTTGGCTGGGCACCGTGACTCGCACCTGTAATCCCAGCACTTTGGGAGGCCAAGGCAGGCGGATCACAAAGTCAAGAGATGGAGACCATCCTGGCTAACACGGTGAAACCCAGTATCTACTAAAAATACAAAAAAGTAGCCAGGTGTCGTGGCGGGTGCCTGTAGTCCCAGCTACTTGGGAGGCTGAGGCAGGAGAATGGCATGAACCTGGGAAATGGAGCTTGCAGTGAGCCGAGATCACACCACTGCGCTCCAGCCTGGGTAACAGAGTGAGACTCCGTCTAAAAATAAATAAACAAAAAATAAATAAAAATAAAAATAAAACCAAGCCCTTCCTGATGGCCACTGGGGGGTTCGGGGGCCGGAGGGGGCGTCTGGCTATGGCTGGGGAACTCATTTGGTTTTCCTCTTCCTCCTCTTTTTATTTTTTGGTAGAGACGGGGTCTCTCTTGATTTCCCAGGCTGGTCTCCAACTCCTGGGCTCAAGCAATCCTCCTGCCTCAGCCTCCCAAAGTGTTGGATTACAGGCCTGAGACACCGTGCCTAGCCGGCTTTCTTTTTTTTGTGAGACGGAGTCTTGCTCTGTCGCCCAGGCTGGAGTGCAGTGGCGAGATCTCAGCGGCTCACTGTGTTATACGTAAATTTTCGGTGTTGCAAAAGAAGTAGCACTCGAATGTACGTTTCTCTCAGCTAGGAAATTTACTTCTATAGAAGGGGGCGTCTCGGCCGGGTGCGGTGGCTCACCCCTGTAATCCCAGCACTTTGGGAGGCCGAGACGGGCGGATCACGAGGTCAGGAGATCGAGACCATCCTGGCTAACACGGTGAAACCCCGTCTCTACTAAGAAATACAAAAAACTAGCCGGGCGAGGTGACGGGCGCCTGTAGTCCCAGCTACTCGGGAGGCTGAGGCAGGCGAATGGCGTGAACCCGGGAGGCGGAGCTTGCAGTGAGCTGAGATCCGGCCACTGCACTCCAGCCTGGGCTACAGAGTGAGACTCCATCTCAAAAAAAAAAAAAAAAAGGGCGTCTCATAGATGGAGCAATGGCGAGCGCTTGGACAAGGGACGGGAAAGTTCTTTTTCCTGACACAGGTAGCGCCTACTGCTGTGTGGTTCCCTTGTTGGCCAGGGTTAGACCTCACAATCTAAATCCGATTGGCTATTTGTTTTTTGAGATGGAGTCTTGCTGTGTCGCCCAGGCTGGAGTACAGTGGTGCGACCTTGGCTCACTGCAAGCTCTGCCTCCTGGGTTCGTGCCATTCTTCTGCCTTAGCCTCCTGAGTAGTTGAGACTACAAGTGTATGCCATCGTGTCTGGCTAATTTTTGTGTTTTTGGTAGAAAGAGATTTCACCACGTTGGCCAGGATGGTCTCGATCTCCTGACCTTGAGATCCACCTGCCTCGGCCTCCCACAGGGCTGAGATTACAGGCATGAGCCACCGCGCCTGGCCTCAAGTGGTTCTTTAAAGTCTCATTCATTGTTTCTACTTTCCCTGATGAGGGTGGGTGTCAAGGAGTGTGGTATTCTTACGTAATGTCTGATGTTTGGAATAGCACTTTTTTTTTTTTTTTTTTGAGGCAGAGTCTCGCTCTGTCGCCCTTGCTGGAGTGTAGTGGCACCATCTTGTCTCACTGTAACCTCTGCCTCCCGGGTTCAAACGATCCTCCTGCCTCAGCCTCCTGAGTAGCTAGGATACAGGTTCAGGCCGAGACGTTCGGCTAATTTTTTGTATTTTAGTAGAGATGGGGTTTCACCATGTTGCTCAGGCTGCTCTGAAACTCCTGAGCTCAGGTGATCCACCCGCCTCGGCCTCCCAAGGTGCTGGGATTACAGGCATGAGCCACCGAGCACAGCCTACGCTGATAACTTAGAGCAAACTTTACTTTTGTTGAGAACTTTGTAAGTTTGGGATTTTAATTATCCTTTGCTATTAATAGTACTTCATTCCGTCTAATACATATATATTTTTAATGTATAAGCCACGTCAAAGGCATACTTAGAATTGGTATAGATGGTTCCTTCCTGGTTCTCTAAGTATTTTAAGGCTTGGCTGAGTGCAAACAGCTCAATATGCTTAAGCACACCAATTATTAGGAAACTTTCTTAGCTCTATTTTTTTTTCTTTTTTGAGACGGAGTCTCTCTCTGTCGCCCAGGCTGGAGTGCAGTGGCGCGATCTTGGCTCACTGTAAGCTCCACCTCCTGGGTTCTCTCTCTCTCTCTCTCTCTCTCTGAGATGGAGTCTTGTTCTGTCGCCCAGGCTGGAGGGCAGTGGCATAATCTCGGCTCACTGCAATCTCCATTCTTCTGCCTCAGCCTCCTTAGTAGCTGGGACTACAGGCACCTGCCACCGTGCCTGGCTAATTTTTTGTATTTTTCTTAGAGACAGGGTTTCACCGTGTTAGCCAGGATGGTCTCGATTTCCTGACCTCGTGATCCGCCCTCCTCGGCCTCCCAAAGTGCTGGGATTCCAGGCGTGAGCTGCCACGCCGGGTCTACTCTTGGCTTTTAAAAGAATGGGGCAGATTGCTTTTCTTCACTACTTCTATCCCTTCCTCTCTCTCTTTGACACTGTCTCTCTCTCACTTTCTCTGTTCCCTCTAACAGTGTTTCTCTTTCCTAAGATGTTTTTTTCCTGTCTCAGAATCTCTTCTATAGGCTTATTTTTCTAGTTCTCTTTCCTTTGTAATTTGTGGTTAATACCTGGCCAATTGTTAGTGACAAATTCCTTGCCCAAGAGGATTCTTGACACCGAAACCAGCATATTCTCTCATTCTTTTAATCTGTTCTTTTCTTTTTCTTTGAGACAGAGTCTCACTCTGTCGCCCAGGCTGGAGTGCAGTGGCATGATCTCGGCTCACTGCAAACTCCGCCTCCCAGGTTCACGCCGCCATCCTAATGCCTTAGCCTCCCGAGTAGCGGGGATTACAAGCGCCCGTCACCAGGCCCGGCTGATTTTTTGTATTTTCAGTAGAGATGGGGTTTCACCGTGTTAGCCAGGATGGTCTCCATCTCCTGACCTCATCATCCGCCCACCTGGGCCTCCCAAAGTGCTGCGATTACGGGTGTGAGCCACTGCGCCTGGCCAAACATGTTTATGGTAAATTTTTGTGATGGGAAAACTGTCATCCCAGAAAATTTTGAGACCTGATGCTTAGGCCTCAGCAGCTCGGAGAATACGTACTTCTGTCCCGGAACACCCAAACGTCAACCTGTCATTCTCCACCAGGAACAAAATGTAACTGGGGACGTTGTCGTACGCTTGCCCTCGTCACCCTGGGCGTGTTGGCGGTATCCGATTCTTATGGATTCCCGTTCTTGCCTGCACGTGCCTGATAGCAGATCAATGACAATAGCCATTGGAAACTTAGGAAAAGCGTTTGTAACGTGAAAAAATAGAGGAACCTTTAGCCATCACCTGACTTTCTGTTGAATTGGGAAATAGCCTCCTCCCGTCCACGTGGGACGGCCTTCCCGATGTGACCCTCTGAGACCGTCCCTGGGGGATAAAACCCCACAAATGCATCAGCCCGTGTGCTGGGGACGGGGCATCGTCACGCCAGGTGTGACTGAGAAGGAGGATGGTGAGGCAGTGTGGGGAAAAGAAAGATCAGACTGTCACTGTGTCTATATAGAAAGAAGTAGACATAAGAGACTCCATTTTGTTCTGCATTTGAGATGCTGTAAATCTGTGACCCTACCCCCAACCTTGTCCTTGCAAGAGACATGTGCTGTGGTGACTCAAGGTTTAAAGGATTTTGGGCTGTGCAGGGTGTGCTTTGTTAAACAAGTGCCTCAAGGCAGTATGCTTGTGAAAAGTCATCACCATTCTCTTAATCTCAAGTGTATATGTCCCTGGGTACTTGAGATTAAGAAAAACATGTACACTGCCAAAGGTCGCAGGACCTCTGCCTAGGAAAGCTAGGTATTGTCCAAGCTTTCTCCCCATGTGGTTGTCTGAAATATGGCCTCGTGGGAAGGGAAAGACCTGATCCTCCCCCAGCCTGACACCTATGAAGGGTCTGTGCTGAGGAGGACTAATATAAGAGGAAAGAAGGCCTCTTGGCAGTTGAGATAGAGAAAAGCATCTGTCTCCTGCCTGTCCCTGGGCAATGGAACATCTCAGTGTAAAACAGAGATGTTCTGTTTACTGAGAAAGGAGAAAACCACCTTAGGGCGAAAGGTGGGACGTACTAGCGCAATGCTGCTCTTTGTACACTAAAAAGATTTATAGAGATGTTTGCATATGCATATCAAGGCATTTTCCTTTAAACTTATGTCACAGAGATCTTTATTTATATGTCTTACTACTGACCTTCTCCCGATGATGATCCTATTATCCTGCCACTTCCCTTTTTGTAAGATGGTAAAGATAATGATCAATAAATACTGAGGGAACTCAGAGACCCTTGCCAGCGTGGGTCCTCTGTATGCTGAGCGCCGGTCCCCTGGGCCCACTTTTTCTTTCTTTATACTTTGTCTCTGTGTCTCATTTCTTTTCTCAAGTCTTTCGTTCCACCTACCGAGAAACACCCACAGGTGTGGAGGGGCAGGCCACCCCTTCAGGCAGGGCTGGGGGCTTTGAGGTCCAGGTGTGGCTGTGTGAAAGCCCCCAGGCTGGTGTGCATGCCTGCCCAGTCCTGCGCGTATCCTAACACCTGCCCTCCGTGCCTCTGCCCCCGCAGGCCATGTCGAAGGACGCCGTGAATCTGGTGCAGATGCAGGAGCCGACGTTGCAGCCGGAGCAACAGTCCAAGCTCAAAGTGAGTGGAGCCGGTGTGTGTGGGGAGGCCGGGGTGCACATGGGGTTCGGGCGTGGAGATTGGTGGGCTACTGCCGGTGGGTAGGGCCAGGGGCGTGTACATGGGCAGCAGTGGGACCCAGGGCCGAGCTTGGGCGCCTCATTCCAAGGGGAGGTGAGAGACGCTGCTGCGGTGCCACCCGAGAGGGAGGACCAGTGTTGGTGAGGGTGTCTGGTCGTCTGGAGAGCCTGGGTCTTCTTGACGTTCTCACCTCATTTCTTTGAGCTCAGCAGGACTTTTTCTATTTTATTGATTTTGAAACGGAGTCTCGTTCTGTCACCCAGGCTGGAGTGATGTAGTGTGATCTCAGCTCACTGCAACCTCCGCCTCCCGGGTTCAAGCGATTCTCCTGCCTCAGCCTCCCGAGTAGCTGGAATTACAGGCACCTGCCACCATACTCAGCTGCTTTTTTGTATTTTTAGTACAGATGGGGTTTCGACATGTTGGCCAGGCTAGTCTTGAACTCCTGACTCAAGTGATCCACCTGCCTCGGTCTCCCAAAATGCTGGGATTACAGGTGTGAGCTACCGCGCCCGGCCCGTCGCCCTCAGTCCCGAGCTCACAGGCGGGGTTCACGCGTTGCCTGTTGTGGCCACTATAGCTCTAACGTTTTCTTGGCAGAAGACAGAGGCTTCCTTCAGCACAGCGTGAATCAGGGCGGTGGTGTTGGGAGGTCGGCCGCGCAGTGGCCCTTCTCAGGGAAGCCGCAGTGGGGGCTGTTTCTGCCGCTGGGGAGTTTGGGTTCTGAAAGCAGCCCCTCAGCGACTGCCGTCCCGGCCGATGTCACCTGTGTCTGTGTGTCAGGCTGTGGCATCTGCAGGGCCCCAGGTGCCCGAGACGCTTGGAGCCCCCGGTCCTGGGGCAGACACAACCTCTGCACTGGTGCTGAGCATTTTTCTGGTTTTAAAGGCTTTTCTCTTGTTCTGTGACTTCTCAGCAACTTGTCAATGAGGAGAACTCACGGAAGCAGGAGGAGTCGGTGCAGAAACACCATCAGACCTTCTTGGCGTCCATCAGGTGAGCGCTGCCCAGGCCAGCCGCAGACGGGGCCCCGCAGGTGTGAGTCGCTGGTCCTAGGCGCTCTCCAGGTGTCCCAGGCCTGGCCGCTGTAGGCTGGCGCCTTGGTGGGGGCACTGCCCCTCTGTCCTGGCAGGACCGGGCCGCTGTGTCGGGGCCTCACCCTCAACCTGCTCTTGCTGTGTGGCTCGGATCTTCGTGTCCGTCGTGGTCACACCACTGCTTTCCCCGCAGGACGTCTGTCACCATGTTTGGGGAAAGATTCCGTGCCTTTGTGACAGAGCGGGACACAGTGACAGCCACGGTAAACACGCGTGTCCCGGGCAGAGCTGGCAGGTGGCTGTGGGGCAGCTTGTGGGGGCCTCCTGGAACCCCGGGTCCTGTCCCCGGGTCATGTCCCTGCTGGCTCTGCACAGGCCCTGGAGCTCTCCCAGCACGGAACAAGACCAAATTGAACCTGCTGGTGGGGGCTGCTCCTCGAGCTGGGAGAAGAAAACACAGTCTCCAGCCTCGGCCACACAGTGAGACCCCATCTCTACATGTGGCACGTGTATGTCATCCCCGCTTCTCAGGAGGCAGAGGCAGGAGAATCACTTGAACGCAGGAGGCGGAGTTGTAGTGAGCCGAGATCCTGCCACTGCACTCCCACCTTGGGACAGAGCCAGGCTCCTTCTCAAAAAAAAAAAAGAAAACAGAAGGTGACCCTGACTCCATTTTGCAAAAACTTTATTCCTCAGAAAACCCTGAGAGTTTGAAGTTCACAGAAAGCTCTCTCGTTTACAGCTTCACTCTTTTGTGCGCAGGCGCCAGCCTAGTGTGGTGGCACACCACGTCGCACACGACTGCGTCCTCCTTCCCCCGCTGCCCAGCACACAGTAGGTGCCTGGCACGGAGTGGGCACTTGCTCCGCCGTGGTGCCGGTGCCCTGAGCTGTGACTGCAGCGCCTGCCTGTGGCGTCGCCAGTGTGACGGTGAATGTCGCAGGTGGTGTTGCCACCCGTGTTGGTGAGACGGTGTCACGTGAGGACACGAGGGAGCTACTTAATGCACCGTTGACTTCTGTTTGTATTTAGAGACAGTGTCTCACTGTGTCCCCAGGCTGGAGTGCAGTGGCACCATCTCGGCTCACTGCAAGCTCCGCCTCCCGGGTTCACGCCATCCTCCTGCCTCAGCCTCTCCTGTTGCCAGGATTAGGTGCAGGTCGCCGTGTCCGGGTAATTTTTCTGTTTTGGTGAAGATGGGTTTTCACCCTGTTGGCCAGGCTGGTCACGAACTCCTGACCTCAGGTGATCTGCCCATCTTGGTCTCCCAAAATGCTGGGATTACAGGAATGGGCCACCGGGTCTGGCATAAACGATTTTTCTTTCTTTTTTTTTTTTTTTTTATTTGGGATGGAGTTTGGCTCTTCTGGCGCAGGCTTGAGTGCGATGACGCGGTCTGAGCTCACTGCAACCTCTGCCTCTCGGGTTCAAGCAATTCTCCTGCCTCAGCCTCCCAAGTAGCTGAGATTACAGTCATGTGCCATCATGCCCAGCTAACTTTTTGTATTTTTAGTAGAAATGGGGTTTCTCCGTGTGGGTTAGGCTGGTCTCCAACTCCCAACCTCAGGTGATCCGGCTGCCTCGACCTCCCAAAGTGCTGGGATTGCAGGCCTGAGCTACCATGCCCAGCCGGCGTAACTGATTTTTAAAACAAGTTAGCGATTTCGGGTTAGCCTTGTTTTCCAGGAATAAAGTACCATTTTAGTGGCCAAGAAAGTAACAGAGGGTGTGGCCCTGTGACATAGCCAGCTGGGTCTGCCCAGGGCCCTGCTCAGCGACTGGGACTTTGCAGGATTTATGCTGCCAGTTGCAGAGAAAATGGCCCTGAGTGAGGGCTCTGTGACGGCCCCGCCTGCCTCCTGTAACCGCGGGGCTGTGGGATTCGGGGCCGGGAATTCGGGTTCCTGTGCTGCCAGCACACAGCCCTGTGCTGCTCCCTTGGGCGGAGAGAGGGTGGGGCAGCCCCGAGCATTTCCTGCTCTAGGAGGGAGGGAGGGTGGGGCAGGCACACCAGTGCGGTGTCTCCGCTGCAGGTGGTTGGGCTGAGGCTGCTGGCTGGCGGGGTCTACTCTGCCAAGAATGGGAGAGCCGCCGGGGCCCGCTTCATCGAGGCTGGGCTTTTCAAGCCATCCCTGGTGAGCGAGACGTCCCGCATCACGGTGCTGGAGGCGCTGCAGCACCGCTTCCAGGTAGCGGCGTGGGCCTGGCCCTCCCTGAGTGCGGTTCCTGGCTGAGTCCCCTCTGCTCCATGAGGAGAACCCGCCCGTGCACACCCTCCTGTCCCTTCCCCTTCCCCGCACGAGGGGCACCGGGACGCGGCTTCATGCCTGGGTTTTCGCTGTAGCTTAGGGGTCTGCATCAGTGAGACCCTTCCCCCATCTGCCTCGGTCTCCCCTGCTCGGGGCTCTTGATGGGGCCTGGGAGCACATCGGGGTCCTTGCAAGTCCCGGGACTTGAGTGTGCTGGTGTGTGTCGGGGAAGCTGCTACGGGCCATGGAGTCTGGCGGCCTCCCTGGGGAACCGCGCCGCTGGCCAGCCCCCGAGGTGCCTGCTCTCCACACGGGGGTGGTGGGGTCTCCACAGGTCACTCGGTGGGTAATGATATAAAAGCCAATAAGGAACTGGAAAATGCCCCCAGTCCCTGCAACAGTCACCCACTCTCCCAGTGGGATGGGGTTCCAGCTCCTGGCCAGTCCTGGCTGTGCTTTGGGGCAGCTCCGTTTCGGTGTGTTACCGAGCGTGTCTGTGCGTTGGTGGCTGTGCCGTGGCTGTGGCAGGTGACCCAATGGCGCTTCCCCTTCCCCTCCGGCAGGTCAGCCGGCGGCTCCTCCGTCGGCCCCAGGACGTGCTGGAGGGTGTTGTGCTGCATGTAAGTCGGTGTGCCTGGGACCGGGGAGGTGCAGGGAGGGGTCCCGGGAGCTGGGCCGTGCTGTGGCCCTTGCTGGCACTCGAGGAGTCACCCAGGAGCTTTCGGCTTCTGAGATGCGACTGCTTTGCCCCTGTCGGGGATAGGCTGTCCGTGACCTGGGCGGCACCCCGAGGAGTGGAGTCCACAACAGGGCATTGCTGCAGCCCCTGCCCCTGAGACTTCCCTGGGCGCAGAGTGTGTCCCCCAAGCCCCCGTCTTCCCTGGCAGCCCAGTCTGGAAGCGCAGGTGCGCAACCTGGCCATAGCAACAAGGAACACGCAGAAGAACCATGGCCTGTATAGGAACGTCCTGATGTACGGGCCGCCAGGCACCGGGAAGACGCTAGTTGCCAAGGTGAGAGCACCTGGCTGCGCAGGTGTTCCAGGGGCCGATGGGGTCTCACCCGCCTGCAGGTGTCTGGGGGGCTCAGTCACCTGGGGAATGGACTCCCCTTAGGCCTTTGCCCGCCCTCATGTAGGGTCAGCGTGCTGGTGTGGGTAAGAGCGCCTCCCATCTTCCAGGCAGGGGACGTCTCCTGTTTGGCAGGCTGTGGCTTCTAGGCTGTGGCTTCTAGGCTGTGGCTTCTAGGCTGTGGCTTCCAGGCTGTGGCTTCCAGGCAGGGAGGCCCGGCAGGGGCTCCACGCTCCAGGTGGAGTGTGCACACTTTGCCGAGGTGGAGGGAACATCTGTTCTGTCTCCCCTCACTCTTCCCGTCTAGAATCTCGCCCTAAACTTGGGCATGGACTACGCCATCATGACAGGCGAGGACCTGGCCCTCAGGGGGCGGGAAGGCGTGACCGCCATGCACGAGCTGTTTGACTGGGCCAATACCAACCGGCGCGGGTGAGATGTCCCCACAGCATGCACACAGGCCCTTCTCTGCGGCCCAGCAGGCTGCCTTCGGGGAAGGGGGTCCAGGTGGCTTTCTGGGACCTCGTGGTCTTTCTGCAGCTCTGTCCTTGTGGCCACGCAGGAGGCCCGGCGGAGGGTCCCTCGGAGGGAAGGTCCCCTGAGTGTGGACCCTGGTGGCCACGAGGCCCCCAGCGTGCGGAGGCTGCCAGTGGGATACTTGGCTCAGGACAGAAGGGAGGTGGGTGGGTGTAAGGGCAGAGGGGTCTTCACAGCTGCAGGGGCACCACCTCCACGGCCGCCCTCCCTCTGACACGCGTGCAGGTGGGCGTGGACACCGGCTCCTTTTGGTAGAACCATTTGGAAGTTAGCTGAAGACAGCATGGCACACAATAGGGTGTGTGCCTATTAAAGTCACACACCGTTTAATAGATTAATAGCTGGGACACCCTTGCGACTTCAGCTCTCCCCATTGGCACCACATTCCTCATGGCTGGCACCCTCCCCTCTGGCCTTTGACCTTTCACTTTAGAAGATCCTGCCCCTGGTGTGGACACTGAGCGGCCGCCAGCACTGCACTGGGCCGGGTGGGGGTGAAGCCTACGGGGCAGAGTCTGGCGCCCCTCTGTGCCGTTGGCTTCCCGAGGCCTTGTGACACTGGGCCGTGGTCAGCTGCCCAGAGGCCAGGCTGATGGGCTTCTGTCAGACCCAGGACTTAGGGCTCTTGGTGGGGCAGAGGCTACACCCCTTGGGCATCTGCCCGCTCGGCCTGATCCCGCCACAGCCGGACGCTGCTGTGGGCCGCTCCGGGTGTCACTCTCGCTGTGCTTGGCCTCCCTCTCCTTCACAGCTTCCTGCTCTTCATGGACGACGCGGAGGCCTTCCTTCGGAAGCCAGCCACTGTGAGTGTCACTAAGCCTCTGTCTGACCCCGGGGGTGGGGGGGCGGGTGTGTCCGTCATCCTGGACCAGGCCACAGCCCACGGCTCAATTCCTTTTTCTCTAAGTTTTGAGTGAAAACCAGCATTTTTTTTTTTTTTTTTTGGTCAGCTTAAAGTTAAGGTTTGGCTTTTGAGGGTTGTTTTGTTTTGTTTCGAGATGTTGTCTCCAGTCTCTTGTCGGAGTGAAGTTCAGTGGCACGATCTCAGCTCACTGCAACCTCTAGTTGAAGCTATTCTCCTGCTTCATCCTCCCAAGTAGCTGGGATTATAGGCACCTGCCACCATACCCGGCTAATTTTTGTATTTTTACTAGAGATGGGGTTTCACCATGTTGGCCATGATGGTCTAGATCTCTTGACCTCGTGATGCACCTGCCTCAGCCTCCCAAAGTGCTGGTATTACTGCACCGGTCTATTTTTATTTTTATTTGTTTGAGATAAAGTCACACTCTATCCCTTTAGCTGGCCTGCAGTGGCGCGGTCTTGGCTCACTACAACCTCCACCTCCTGGGTTCAAGCTAGTCTCCTGCCTCAGCCCTCTGAGTAGCTGGGATTACAGGCATTTTTTGTATTTTTAGTACAGATGGGGTTTCACCATTTTGGTCAGGCTGGTGGAGGACTCCTGACCTCAAATGACCTCCCCGCCTGGCCTCCCGAAATGCTGGGATTACATGCGTGATCCACCACGCCCAGCCATACAGTTCCTATGTTAAGACAGGCTCTCTGTCGCCCAGGCTGGAGTGCAGTGGCGCGATCACAGCTCACTGTTTGCCTCGACCTTTCAAGCTCAAGCCGTCCTCCTGCCTCAGCCGCCCGCATAGCCAGGACTGCAGGGGCACAGTGCCATGCCCGGCTAATTTTTTTTTTTGTGATGGCGTTTTGCTCTTGTTGCCCAGGCTGGAGTGCGGTGGCGCAATCTTGGCTCACTGCAACCTCCTCCCCCTGGGTTCAAGCAATTCTCCTGCCTCAGCCTCCCAAGTAGCTGGGATTACAGTCATGTACCACCACGCCCGGTTCATTTTGTATTTTTTTTTAGTAGACAAGGGATTTCTCCATGTCAGTCAGGCTAGTCCTAAACTCCTGACCTCAGGTGACCCGCCCACCTCAGCCTCCCAAACTGCTGGGATTACAGTCGTGAGCCACTGTGCCTGGTCCTGGCTAATTTTTTTTTTTTTTTTTTTTTTGAGACGGAGCCTCGCTCTGTCACCCAGACTAAAGTACAGCGGCGCAATCTCAGCTCACTGCAAGCTCCGCCTCCCGGGTTCATGGCATTCTCCTGCCTCAGCCTCCCAAGTAGCTGGGACTACAGGCTCCTGTCACCTCGCCCGGCTAATTTTTTGTATTTTTGTAGAGACGGGGTTTCACAGTGTTAGCCAGGATGGCCTCGATCTCCTGACCTCGTGATCCGCCCACCTCGGCCTCCCAAAGTGCTGGAATTATAGGCGTGAGCCATTGTGCCCAGCTGTTTTTTTGTAATGTTAGTAGACATGGACTTTCCCCTCGTTACCCAGGCTGGGCTCAAACTTCTGAGGTATAAGAGATGCTCCCGCCTTGACCTTGTGAAGTTCTGGGATTACAGACGTGAGCCCCCATGCCCAGTCAGGGGTTTGTTTGTTTTTGTTTTTGTTTTTGTTTTTGAGACAGAGTCTCACTCTGTCGCCCATGCTGGAGTGCAGCCGTGCAATTTTGGCTCGCTGCAACCTCTGCCTCCCGGGTTGAAGTGATTCTCCTGCTTCAGCCTCCCACGTAGCTGAGACCACAGGTGTGCCACCGCGCCTGGCTGATTTTTGTATTTTTAGTGGAGACGGGGTCTCACCATATTGGCCAGGATGGCCTCAAACTCCCTACCTCAGGTGATCTGCCCGCCTCGGCCTCCCAAAATACTACGTTACATGCATGAGCCACCGTCCCTGGCCCTGGTCAGGCTTTTGAGTTTAGATCCATGAAAGTGTGGCCGCGTCCCTGCTCCCTGCAGGAGGGAGGCCTGTGGGACCTTCTGCTGTGGCTGTTTACAAGGCTTTGCTCCTGGTGCCTAAGGCTGGAACCTTCTCTCTGCAGGAGGAGATGAGCAATTACTACCTCAGAGTCACCCAGAACGCCTTCCTAAACCACACGAGGCAACGCAGCAACAAGTGAGGGAGCCCCTCGGGTCCTGGGCCCCCGGGTAGGGCTGTGCAGCCGTCGCCCTTGGTTCCCACAGAGGGACCTCAGAGGCCCTGGATCACAGTGCTGGGCAGCACCCGTGGCCTCAACGTGTCCACCTCGGATGTCCCCTAGGAACGTCCCAGCTCGGGACAGCATGGGGCGTCACTGAGGAACATGCGGGGGCCTCCTGGGCAGAGCCGGGGTCAGTCCCGTCCTCACGGCCCTGTGCGATGCCGCCCCAGCTTGCACGTCCCTCTGCCCCTGGGTTTCCGCGGTCCTGTGCCGGCAAGGGAGGCGGTCTGATTGTCTGAGGCTCTGCTGGGGCCTCCATTGGAGGCTGTGGGTGCCCTGGGGTGGGAGATGGAGACACGTTTGCTCCCACGGGAAGCTGGGCACGAGCAGGTCCTGTGTGTTTGGGCGGAGCCTGGGGCCTTGGCCCCCCCGCCCAGATGCTGGACAGGGTTGCTCCCTCCAGGCCTGGGGCCCTCCTCACATTGCGCGTCCTCCGTGAGCTGCTACCCAGAGGTCCCCAGTAGGTGGATAGCCCCATGGCCAGGCTCCCTAGCCCCTTTCAAATCCCCTTATTTTGAGTTTTCTTGGTCTCCTGGGCCCCTCCAGCCCCAGTCACGTGTCACACGGAGAATCAAGTCCTGCCGGTCGGCCGTGGCCGAGTCTTCAGGCGTGTTGGGCTCGCTGGCTCAGCTGCTGCCGGTAGACGCTCCCTGGAGCCCTGGCTCAGGTCCTTCCCAGAGAGGCAGGGCTGGGGCCCTGGTGAGCCTCCGCTGCACCCGGGCCCCCAAGGTCCTGCTCCTGGCTCGTGTGGCCACTCTTGACATGGACTCTGGGTCCCGCATCCCTGCTCCCAGCACGGCAGGGCTCAGGCAGCAGGAGGAGTGGTGGTCCCGACGCTGCCTATCACGCTGGGTGAGGGTCAGCGGGGAAGCGCCACACGGGATGAGAACAGAGGCCCAGGTAGCCGGGCGGGGGGACAGCTGGGCGTGGTGGGGCCGGCGGTGACCAGGGGGACAGCTGGGCGTGGTGGGGCCGGCGGTGACCAAGGCTGTGCCACGTCCTCCCGATGTTTCCTGTGCTCACAAGCTGCCGCTTTAGATTCTCCGGGAAAGTCCCCCTGAAGGGACTAAGGAGCCCGCGTTCCCCTCGGGACAGCTTGGCCGGCAGCCCCAGCATTTCCTTCCCCATCCCTGCTCCGCAGATTCATGCTGGTCCTGGCCAGCCGCGACCCCAAGCAGTTACACCGGGACATCCACGACCGCATCGACGTGATGTTTTACTTCGACCCGCCCGGGCCGGAGGAGCGGGAGCGCCTGCTGAGAATGTATCTTGACAAGTATGTTCTTATGCCGGCAACAGAAGGAAAGCAGTAAGTGTCTCCCCTCACCCACCCCTGTCCAGGGACCCTCGCTCTGGGCCCACCCCCGGCCCTGCTCTCAGGACGCACACAGCAGGCCCAGTCTCCGGGGTGGCACCGCCTCCCTGCTTTGCGGTTTCGCGCAGGAGCCCTGTGGGCCCCAAGGGTCCCAGAGGCTGCACCCAGGGATGTGCCACCACCCTTTCCTCATCCCCACCTGAGAACAGCCTGGTGGTGTCTCCTCGGGTTTGGGGGGCAGAGCCCACCATCACTTACAAACCTTCAACTTTTTGTTTTTGAGACAAAGTCTTGCTCTGTGCCCCAGGCTGGAGTGCAGTGGCACGATCTCAGCTGACTGCAACCTCCGCCTCCTGGGTTCACGCGATTCTCCTGCCTCAGCCTCCTGAGTAGCTGCGATTATAGGTGCCTGCCACCACGCCCCACTGCTTTTCGCCTTTTTGTAGAGATGCAGTTTCACCATGTTGGCCAGGGTGGTCTCGAAACCCTGACCTCGGGTGATCTGCCCGCCTTGGCCTCCTACAGTGCAGGGATTACAGATGCCAGCCACTGTGCCCGACCACCCTCAGGCCCTGGCAGTGCAGGGAGGTGACGTGGAGTGTTGCTCTGAGACCCCCATGTTGGGATTTGAGGGAGACGCTCCTCATGAGAGCCCCGTGTTGGGACTGGAGAGGATCCTCACGGTCCCCTGCTGGCTGCTGGCCTGGCCTTCCTCCAGCTGCCACGCCTGGCCCTGGAGCCTCATGGTGTGGGGCACGGCTCCGGCTGCACTTGTGCCCTGAGGCCTTCAGGCTCCCTGTCGCTGGCGGTGGGTGCAGCAGGCACGGCGGGCAGAGCCCTCCAGGTGATGACAGGCCCTGGGGCTGCACGCCGGCTGCCTCAGGAACACTCCAGATGAGCAGTGGCTGCTCCACCTCTTGGCGTCCCCAGGTCCCAGGTTTCTGAGTCCTTCTGTCCACCTGACCTAAATTCCTGCTCTCTCCAGTGACAGCAAAAGCCGCTCTGTTCCAGAGAGAGCCTGGTTCCCCCTGCCAACCGCTCCGTGGCTGCCTGCTTCATGCTAGCCCAGCTGTCCCGGCCTCAGTTTCCCTTTGGCCCTCCCCTGCCCTGGGCTCTCCCACTCCCACGGCTGCTCATAGACCTGGCACAGTGACTTGGCTTCTATGACCTCCAGGGAGATGCTTTTGCTGGAATTCAGGGCTCTGCCACTGCCACTGTAACGGCCATGAGCCCTGTGGGTGCTGAGTGGGCAGGTGAGGGCAGGGCTGGTGTGAAGAGGGGGTGCGGCCATCTCCAGGCCCCACAGCAGCCACCACCTCCCTGCTCAGCCCAGACCTGGTTTGCATCAGGGAGAGGGCGGAGTTTGGCTGTCACAGGAAGAGTCCCTCCCAAGGGGGCATCTGGCATGGGTGCCCGCCTGGCTGCCTGTCTTCCAGCCCCCACCTCGTGGTGTGGGAGCCGCTGCCTTGGCCGGCCCACTTGGGAACTCCTTCCCCAGGCGCCTGAAGCTGGCCCAGTTTGACTATGGGAGGAAGTGCGAGGAGATCGCTGAGCTGACGAACGGCATGTCGGCCCGGGAGATCGCACAGCTGGCTCAGTCCTGGCAGGTGAGTGGGGCTCGGGCGCACCCACCCAGACAGGAGCCCAACTCCTGTGGAGACGCCGGGTTGCGCCTGTCCCAGCACCAGTGTCACACAGCAGCTTCTGTTGAGGGGTTTTCAGTGCACAGACGTGACACGGGGCACTCGCCCCAGTCGGCCACTCCACACACTGGCGCGCCCCTGCTCCTGCCCTGGGAAGTGTGGGGCATGTCCGTGGCTGACGGTCATAGGTCAGGAAGCCCGTCCGGCATCCTAGTATCCGGGCTCTGCCAGGTGGGGCGGGAGGCTTTCGATGCTCACCTTGGCAGACGGGCACCCCCTGGTGTGAATGGTCATCGGGACAGGCCCCGCCTGAGTTTGGTGGTGGGGCTGGAGGGATGTTGTGTTTCCCGGACCACGTCCGTTGGCTTGATCCTGCTTGACGGGCTCAGACACAGGGGCAGGAGTGACCTCTGATTGTCCCACAGCCGGCTGCTCCTTGGAGGACCCCCTCCTGCAGCTCCGTGGCTGCTGCAGGGACGGGGAGCCGGGACTCAGAGCAGTGTGGGCGTGGCCATCCAGAAAGCTTTGGTCTTTGGGGGTTGCTGGAAAAGCATAACCAGGTCTGTAGAAGGCACCAAGGCCATGCACAGGCATTGCTGCCTCTGGGGTCTGCAGAGTCTGTGACAACCTGGTCACTCAACCTAGCAGCGCTTTCGCGTGTGACAGGTTCATGAAGTAGCCAGTTACCTTGATTTGAACGTTGGAGCTGGGGACTATATGGGCTGTATTAGTCAGTTATGCCGCTGTGACAAAGAGCCTCAGATCTCAAACCCCATCCTTGTGGGTCAGCTGAGGTCTGTGTTCCAGGCCGTCTCCACTTGAGACCAGGTCTGTTTCCACAACTAAGCAAACAGAGACCGGGCGTGGTGTTGGCTGACATTTGTGTTCCCAGCATTTGGGGAGGTCAAGTCAGCCAGATTATTTGAAGCCAGGAGTTCAGGACCAGCCTGGAAAGCAAGGGGAGACTCCATCTCTACAAAAAATAAAAAAATTAGCCGGACCTAATGGTGCACGCCTGTAATGCCAGCTGCTTTGGGAGGCTGAGGTGGGAGAATCACTTGAGTCCAGGAGGCAGAGAATACAGTGAGCTGTGATTGTGCCACTGCACTCCAGCCCGGGTAACAGAGCGAGACCCTGTCTTTAAAAATAAGAATAATTTGAGCCGGGCATGGTGGCTCACGCCTGTAATCCCAGCACGCTGGGAGGCCAAGGGGAGAGGATCACTTGAGGCCAGGAGTTCGAGACCAGCCTGGCCAACATGTCGAGCCCCACCTCTACTAAAAATACAAGAATTGGCCGGGCGCAGTGGTGGTGCATGCCTGTATTCTCAGCTACTCAGGAGGCTGAGGCAGGAGAATCGCTTGAACCCGGGAGGTGGAGGTTGCAGTGAGCTGAGATGGTGCCATTGAATTCCAGCGTGGACTATTCAGGATCCTTTGAGATTCCATAAGAATTTTAGGAGTGGTTTTCCTATTTTTGTAAAACATAATTTGGGTTTTCACAGGGACCGCGTTTAGTCTCTATGTCGCTTTGATGTCTCTCAGCAATATTCTGTGGTTTTCTCTTGTTTTCGAGACGGAGTCTCGCTCTGCTGCCCAGGCTGGAGTGCAGTGTTGTGATCTCAGCTCACTGCAACGTTCCACTCCCGGGTTAAAGTGATTCTCCTGACTCAGCCTCCTGAGGAGCTGGAATTCCAGGCAGGCGCCACCATGCCCGGCTAATTTTTGTACTAAGAGACGGGGTTTCGCCATGTTGGCCAGGCTGGTCTCGAACCTCTGACCTCAGGCAATCCACCCACCTCAGCCTCCTAAAGTGCTGGGATTAAAGGCACGTGCCACCACGCCCGGCTAATTTTTGTATTTTTAGTAGAGACGATGATTCACCATGCCGGCGAGGTTGGTCTTGAACTCCTGACATGAGGTAATCCATCTGCCTCAGCCTCCCAAAGGGCTGGGATTCAGACATGGGCCACTGCGCCCAGCCAGTTTTCACTGTACAAGTCTTTCACCCTCTTGGTTAAGTGAATTTCCAAGCATTTTATTCTTGCCGCTGCTGTTGTAAATGGAAACGGTTTCATAATTCCCCATTCACAGTATTCACTGTTGGGATGGAGAACTGCAGCTTTCTTTGCTGTTGATTTTGTATCCTGTAAGTTTGCTGATGTCACGGCATTTTTTCTTCCAATATGGATTCTAGGATTTTCTACGTATAAGATTATGTCATCTGAGAACAGGTGATTTTTACCTTTCCCTTTTCAGTTTGGATGACTTTTCTTTTTCTTGTCTAATTGCACTGTCCAGAGCTTCCAGTGGTGTGTGGAATAGAAGCGGTAAAGCATTCTTGCCTGGTTCCTTACCTCAGAGGAAAAGCTTTGTTTTTCACCACTGAGTATGTCACCTATGGGCTTGTGATGTGTGGCCTTCATTGTGTTTAGGGTGTATCCTTCAATTCTTGGTTTGGTGAGTGTTTTTATCATAAAAGTGTGAGGCGGGTGGATCACCTGAGGTCGGCAGTTCGAGGCCAGCCTGACCAACGTGAAGAAACCCCATCTCTCCTACAAATACAAACTTAGTTGGGCATGGTGGTGCATGCCCGTAATCCCAGCTACTCGGGAAGCTGAGACAGGAGAATCGCATGAAGGCGGCAGGCAGAGGTTCCAGTGAGCCGAGATCGCGCCATTTGCACTCCAGCCTGGGCAAGAAGAGCAAAATTGTCTCCAAAAAAAAAAAAGTGGCCAGGCACGGTGACTCACGCCTGTAATCCCAGTACTTTGGGAGGCCAAGGTGGGTGGATCACGAGGTCAGGAGATCGATACCATCCTGGCTAACACAGTGAAACCCTGTTTCTACTATAAATATAAAACATCAGCTGGGCATGGTGGCAGGTGCCTGTAGTCCCAGCTACCTGGGAGGCTGGGGCAAAAGAATGGCGTGAACCCAGGAAGCGGAGCATGCAGTGAGCTGAGATGCCTGGGCTACAGAGTGAGGCCCCAACTCAAAAAAAAAAAAAGGTGTTGTATTTGGTCGAATACTTTTTCTGCAACACTTGAGACAGTCGTGCGGTTTCCTTCCTCCACCCTGCTAATATCGATTGATTTTTGTATGTTGAACATTTCATATGCGGAACATTGATTTTCATATGTTGAACTATCGTTGCATTCCAGGAATAAATCCTGCTTGGTCGGCTGGGCGCGGTGGCTCAAGCCTGTAATCCCAGCACTTTGGGAGGCCGAGATGGGCGGATCACAAGGTCAGGAGATCGAGACCATCCTGTCTAACCTGGTGAAACCCCGTCTCTACTAAAAAATACAAAAAACTAGCCGGGCGAGGTGGCGGCGCCTGTAGTCCCAGCTACTCGGGAGGCTGAGGCAGGAGAATGGCGTGAACCCGAAAGGCGGAGCTTGCAGTGAGCTGAGATGCGGCCACTGCACTCCAGCCTGGGTGACAGAGCGAGACTCCGTCTCAAAAAAAAAAAAAAAAAAAAAAATCCTGCTTGGTCAGGGTATAGAGTCCTTTTAGTGTGCTGCTGAATTCACTCTGCTGGCATTTTGTTGAGGACTTTCCCAGTGATGCTCATCAGGGATATTGGCCTGTCATTTTTCTTGTGGTGTCTTTGTCTGGGTTTGATATCAGGGTGATGCTGGCCTCCTAGGATGAGTGAGAAATGTTCTTCAATTTGTCCAAGAGTTTGAGGTGTGCTGCTGATTCTTCTTAATGTTTTGTGAATTGACACGTGAAGACATCAGGTCCAGGTCTTGTGTTTCAACTTTTACAGCTTGAAGACTTTAGGTTCCCAGAAAAATTGCAAAGGTAGCACAGAGAGCTCCCGGGCCCGGGGCCTTGCCACGTAGTGAACGTCATGTGTCACTGTTGGCCCCACCTGGGACTGGGTCTTGCCCAGAATCCCACCCAGGAGGCCACGTGACATTTAGCTGTCACTTCTGGTGGGCTCTGCCAGGTCCCGTGCTTCCTGGCGGGGCGGCCCCGTTAGCATCTGCTCAGCCCCTTTCCTCGGCTGGGCCCTGGGTGAGGTGCAGCCACTCGGGTGCACCCTGAGGGTTCCTGCACCTGTTTGAACTCTCTTGGGTCGGCTCAAGACCAAAAATGATGCTGAGCAGTCCTGGGCCTCTGATGCACAGTGGTGGTCCGGTTCCGGTCAGCGTCTCCTGCACTCCTGGGCCCCTGAGCCACAGTGGCGGTCCAGCTCCAGTCAGTGTCTCCCCACACAGTGGCTCTTGGCGAGGGGTGGGCGCTGTCAGTGGGGACGGGCACCACGTGGTCATCCCCATGGCAGGTCCCATCGTGGCAGTCGTGTTGTGGGAGGATGGTGCGCTGCTGCCCCTTTACCCTGTGAGATGAATCCTGCCTCTGGGAGGCACAGCCGGGATGGGGTGAGGGACCCCCTCAGCTGTCCGGGAAGCGTCCCCTGCCCTGTGCTTCCTCCAGGCATCCTGGTGCACTCCCAAGCACGGTGCCCAGTGGGGGTGCCCAAACCTTCACCCTGACCCATGGGTGACTTCCCTTGGGGACTCCACGCCTTTCACTGGGACTGGGATGGAGAGCGACCTGTCCATGGCAGAAGGGCTGCACCTGAGGTGCTTGAAGCAACACCAAGGGCCACAGTCCCAGCAGCTCCAGCCTCCGCGTGCTGGATGCCAAGTCCTGTGCCCAGGACAGGGAGGTGGAGGCACGGGTGACCTTGATGCTACCACCTATGTGCCCCGAGGTTGGGCAGTGGCTGCCTCTGCTGTGGAGGCCTATGAAGGTGAGGGTCTGAGGATCTGTGGTGCACTGTGACCTGGGGGCACTGCCTGGCCACGGCTGAGACACGCAGAGGGTCTGCAATTCCCTCCTGCCTCTTGGGAGCTGCCCTGGGTCTGCAGTCAGTGGGGCTCGGCCTCGGGCTTTCCGTTATTAGAAAGTCACTGAGAAACAGCAGTGCTGAGGACGCAGGCAGGGCTGTGGCACTGCAGGGGCCGCTCCCGGTGTCCACACGCATGCTGGGCTCTGCCGAGGTGCCGGAAGCCTGTGTTTCACCCTGAGGCCGTCCTGGTGCCCCGGGTTTGGACCCTCCCCACCTCGGGGTCCTGGAGTGCGTTACGGGTGGGGGGTTCCCATGGTGGCCTCCCTCAGCTCCCTCTCTCCTCACTAGGACACGGCGTATGCCTCCGAGGATGGGGTCCTCACCGAGGCCATGTTGGATGCCCATGTTGAAGACTTTGTCGAGCAGCACCAGAAGAAAATGCGCTGGCTGAAGAGGGAGGGCCCGTCCTCATGGACCAGCACCCCTTAACCTGAGTCCGCGGTGAGACCACACCTCACGGAGCCTGGCTGCGGACCCCTCCCACCCCTGCTTTTCCGGTCCCTGCACGTTTAGGAAATGCTTCCCCTAATAAACTCCCACAGGTGCCACAGCGCTGTGTCTATTGGCTGATGTGGTGCGGGGTTTGGGGTCCCCTAGTGTCCTTCTGGGGTCAAAGGTGATAGAAAAGACAGGCTGGAGCTTTCTGGATAATTTAGGCACAGAAGGGTGGGCTTCACATGAGGTGCCTGCCACAGCGGGGTTGGCTGCCTGAATGCCACCCGGGACCGGCTGCTCACGCTCCATCCTGCAGCTGTGGAGACGGGGGTGCCCCTTTGCCTCTCTCCACGAAGTGCAGGGCAAACAAGACACAGCGGTTTCAAACAGGCGATGGCCCGGACTGCGTGCCTCGCCGCCCCTGCGCCTTCCCCTGCCCCTGCTTTCCAGCTAGTCCCTGAAAACCTTGATGGGGCCGGGCGCGGTGGCCCATGATGGATTCTCAGCACTTTGTGAGGCCAAGGCGGGTGGATCACCTGAAGTTAAGTGTTCCAGCCCAGCCTGGCCAACATGGTGAAACCCCATCTCTCCTAAAAAAAAAAAAAGAAAAGAAAAAGAAAAATTAGCCGAGCGTCGTGGCAGGTGTCTGAAATCCCAGGCACTCAGGAGGCTGAGGCAGGAGAATCACTTGACCCCGGGAAGTGGAGGTTGCAGTAAGCTGAGACCATGCCATTGCAGTGCAGCCTGGACAACAAGAGTCAAACTCTCTCAAAAAAAAAAAAAAAAGCCAGGTCAGGTGGCACGTGCCTGTGGTCCCAGCTTGGTCCCAGATTCTTGGTTTGGAGGCTGAGGTAGGAGGATCACTTGAGCATGGGAGGATGAGGTTGCAGTGAGCCAAGATCGCGCCATTGCACTCCAGCCTGGGTGACAGAGTGAGACCCTGTCTCTAAATAATCAAAACCTTGATTACAGCCATGGGGTGGGGGTTGGGGGGCGTCTGGCTACGGCAGGGGAACTCATTGGGTTTTTCTCGTTCTCTCCTAATTTTTGGTAGAGACAGGGTTTCTCTGTGTTGCCCAGGCTGGTCTCCAACTCCTGGGCTCAAGCGATCGATCCTTCTGCCTCGGCCTCCCAAAGTGGTGGGGTTACAGGCGTGAGCCACCGCACCTGACCTGTTTTACTTTTTTTTTTTTTTTTTTTTTTGAGACGGAGTCAAGCTCTGTCACCCAGGCTGGAGTGCAGTGGCCGGATCTCAGCTCACTGCAAGCTCCGCCTCCCGGGTTCACGCCATTCTCCTGCCTCAGCCTCCCGAGTAGCTGGGACTACAGGCGCCTGCCACCTCGCCCGGCTAAGTTTTTGTATTTTTAGTAGAGACGGGGTTTCACTGTGTTAGCCAGGGTGGTCTCAATCTCCTGACCTTGGGATCCGCCCGTCTCGGCCTCCCAAAGTGCTGGGATTACAGGCTTGAGCCACCGCGCCCGGCCCCTTTTTTTTTTTTTTTTTTTTGGCAAGGGAGTCTTGCTCGCCCAGGGTGGAGTGCAGTGTTGCAATCTGGGCTCACTGCAACCTCCACGTCCAGGGTGTCAGGCCTCTGAGCCCACGCTAAGCCATCATATCCCCAGTGACCTGCATGTGTACATCTGATGGCCTGAAGCCACTGAAGATCCGCAGAAGTGAAAACAGTCTTAACTGATGACATTCCAGCCTTGTGATTTGTTCCTGCCCCATCCTACCTGATCAATGTACTTTGTAATGTCCCCCACCCTTAAGAAGGTTCTTTGTAATTCTCCCCACCCTGGAGAATGTACTTTGTGAGATCCACCCCCAGCCCCCAAAATATTGCTCCTAACTCCACTGCCTATCCCAAAACCTGTCAGAACTAACGGTAATCCCAGCACCCTTTGCTGACTCTTTTTGGACTCAGCTGGCCTGCACCCGGGTGAAGTAAACAGCCTTGTGGTTCACACAAAACCTGTTTCGTGGTGTCTTCACACGGACACGCGTGACACAGGGTTCGAGGAAATTTCATGCCTGAACCTCCGGAGTAGCTGGGATTACAGGCAAACGGCACCATGCCCAGGTTAATTTTTGTATTTTCGGCAGAGACAGAGGCCCAGGTAGCCGGGCTGGGGGACAGCTGGGTGTGGTGGGGCCGGCGGTGACCAGGGCTGTGCCGCGTCCTCCCGGTGTTTTCTGTGCCCACCAGCTGCTGCTTTAGATTCTCCGGGATAGTCTCCCTGAGGGGGCTGAGGAGCCTGTGTTCCCCTCGGGGCAGCTTGGCCGGCAGCCCCAACATTTCCTTCCTCATCCCTCCTCCGCAGATTCATACTGGTCCTGGCCAGCCGCCACCCCGAGCAGTTGGACTGGGGCATCCATGACTGCATCGATGTGACGGTCCACTGCGACCTGCCACGGCAGGAGGGGCGGCAGCGCCAGGTGAGAATGTATTTTGACAAGTATGTTCTTAAGCCGGCCACAGAAGGGAAACAGTAAGTGTCCCGCCTCACCCGCCCCTGTCCAGGGACCCTCGCTCAGGGCCCACCCCGCCCCTGCTCTCCAGACGCACCCAGCAGGCCCAGTCTCCAGGGTGGGCACCACCTCCGTGCCCTGAGGTTTTGTGCGGGAGCCCTGTGGGCCCCGAGGGTCCCAGAGGCCGCATCCAGGAGGTCACGCCCCCTTTTCCTCATCCCCATCTGAGAACAGCCTGGTGGCGTCTCCTCAGGTTTGGGGGCAAAGTCCACCATCACTTAGAAACTTTCAGCATTCCTTTTTTTTTTTTTTCTTAAGACGGACTCTTGCTCTGTCATCCAGGCTGGAGTGCAGTAGCTTGACCTCGGCTCACTGCAAGCTCTGTCTCCCAGGTTCACGCCGTTCTCCTGCCTCAGCCTCCCAAGTAGCTGGGACAACAGGCACCCGACACCACGCCCGGCTAATTTTTTTGTGTTTTTTTAGTAGAGATGGGTTTGACCGTATTAGCCAGGATGGTCTCGATCTCCTGACCTCGTGATCCACCTGCCTCGGCCTCCCAAAGTGGTGGGATTACAGGTGTGAGCCACCGCATCTGACCTTTTTTTGAGGAAGTCTCACTCTTGTCCCCCTGGCTGGAGTGCAGTGCCGGGATCTCAGTTCACTGCAACCTGTGCCTCAGCCTCCTGAGTAGTTGGGATTATAGGTGCCCGCCACCGCGCCTGGCTGGTTTTTGTGTTTTTGTAGAGATGGAATCTAACTCCGTCTCCCAGGCTGGAGTACAGTGGTGTGATCTCAGCTTACTGCAACCTCCACCCTCCGGGTTCAAACCATCCTCTTGCCTGAGCCTCCTGAACAGCTGCGATTACAGGCGCCCAGCACAATGCTCGCCTCATTTTTTTGTCTTTTTAGTAGAAACAGCTTTTCACCAAATTGACCAGACTGGTCTTGGACTTCTGATCTCAAGTGATTCACCCTCCTCGGCCTCCAAAGTGCAGGGATTGCAGATGTGAGCCACCGGACCCGGCCTCTTTTATGTTCCTCTTCAGTACTCAGAGGGCTGTGAGGAAATCCGGTGCCCGGCCACCCCCAGGCCCTGGCAGTGAGGGGAGGTGATGTGGAGTGTTACTCTGAGATTCCCATGTTTGGATTCGAGGGAGACGCTCATCATGAGACCCTCCGTGTCGGGATTAGAGGGAGAGGCTCCTCATGGTCCCCTGCTGGCTGCTGGCCTGGCCTTCCTCCAGCTGCCACGCCCGGCCCTGGAGCCTCCTGGTGTGGGGCGCGGATCCGGCTGCACTTGTGCCTTGAGGCTCTCAGGCTCCCTGTTGCTGGCGGTGGGTGCAGCAGGCACGGCGGGCAGAGCCCTCCAGGTGATGAGAGCCCCCAGGAACACTCCAGATGAGCAGAGGCTGTTCCACCTCTTGGCGTCCCCAGGTCCCCGGTCTGAGTCCTTCTGTGCACCTGACCTAAATTCCTGCTGTCTCCTGTGACAACAAAAGCCACTCTGTTCCAGAGAGAGCCTGGTTCTCCCGTTGACCCCTCCGCTGCCGCCTGCTCCATGCTAGCCCAGCCGTCCAGGCCTCAGTTTCCCTTTGGCTCTCCCCTGCCCCGGTTCCCAGCTGCTTGGGAGGCTGAGGTAGGAGGATCATTTGAGTCCAGGAGCTTGAGGTTGCACTGAGCTGTGACTGTGCCACTGTACTCCAGCCTTGGCAACAGAGTGAGACACTGTCTTAAAAAAGAAGAATTTGGGCCAGATGCTGTGTTTCATGCCTGTTCCCAGCATGCTGGGAGGCTGAGGAGAGAAGATCACTCGAGGCCAGGGGTTCCAGACCAGCCTGCCAACATGTTGAACCCCGCCTCTACGAAAAATACAAAAATTAGCCGGGCGTGGTGGGTGGGTGGGTGCCAGTAATCCCAGCTACTCAGGAGGCTGAGGCAGCAAAATCTCTTGAACCTGGGAGGTGGAGATTGTGGTGAGCTGAGATAGTGCCGCTGTACTTCAACCTGAGCAACAGAGTGAGACTCCTTATCAAAATAAAGAAATCAATCAATCAATAAAAATAATCACAATAATTTGGGCTGGGCGTGGTGGCTCACTCCTGTAATCCCAGCACTTTGGGAGGCGTGGATCGGTTGAGTTCGAGGCAAGCCTGGCCAATGTGGCGAAACCCCATCTCCACTACAAATACAAAAATTAGCCAGGTGTGGTGACAGGCACCTGTAATCCCAGCTGCTCGGGAGGCTGAGACAGGAGAATCTCTGGAACCTAGGAGGCGGAGGTTGCAGTGAGCCAAGATCACGTCAGTGCGCTCCAGCCTGGGTGACAGAGACTGTCTCAAAAAAGAATAATAATAATTTGACTGGGTGTGGCGGCTCACTCTTGTCATCCCACACTTTGGGAGGCCGAGGCAGGAGGATTGCTTCAGCTCAGGATTTCGAGACTGGCCTGGACAACTGGCCTGGACAACATGGTGAAACTCCATCTCTACAAAAAATACAAAAATTAGCCAGGCATGGTATCATGTGCCTGTGATCTCAGCTACTCAGGAAGCAGAGATGGGAGCATTGCTGGAGCCTGGGAGGTGGAGGCTGCAATGAACCATGTTCGTGCCACTGCACTCCAGTGTGGGTGACAGAGTGAGACCCTGTCTCCAAAAGGCATGGTGGCTCACGCCTGTAATCCCTGCACTTTGGGAGGCCAAGCTGGGTGGATCACCTGAGGTCAAGAGTTGGAGACCAGCCTGGCTAACGTGGTGAAACCCCATCTCTAGGAAAAATAGAAAAAATTGGCCAGGTGCAGTGGCTCACACCTGTAATCCCGGCACTTTGGGAGGCCGAGGCGGGCGAATGACCTGAGATCAGGAATTCCAGACCAACCACACCAATATGGAGAATCCCCGTCTCTACTCAAAATACAAAATCAGCCGGGCATGGTAGCAATCCCAGTTACTCAGGAGGCCGAGGCAGGAGAATCACTGGAGGTGTGCCGAGACCACGCCATTGCACTGAAGCCTGAGCAACGAGAGGGAAACTGTCTCAAAAAATAATGCTAATAACAAGGGGGAGAGAACAGGAGCTGGGCCTGCCATAACCCCTGGGTCGTGTGTCCCCACAGCTCTGAAGGCCAGAGGCCCGAGGTCAGGGTGCCAGCTCGGTCCCCCCCGTGGAGTGTTCTCTGTTAGCTTCTCACATGGCAGGGAGAGTGACTGAGCTCTCGCTCTGGTGTCCCTTACGAGGACGTTCATCCCCCACTGCTCAGAGCGGCGGTGAGCCACCACGCCCAGCGCCAACTTTGTCCTTCAAGAGTTGTTTTTTTGTGCCGGGCTCAGTGGCTCATGCCTGGAATCCCAGCACTTTGAAATGCCAAGGTGGGTGGAGCACCTGAGGTCAGGAGTTTGACTCCAGCCTGGTCTAAATGGTGAAAACCTGCCTCTACTAAACATAAAAAAATCAGCTGGGCATGTTGGTGTGTGCCTGTAATCCCAGCCACTCGGGAGGCTGAGGCAGGAGAATCACTTGAACCCAAGAGGTGGAGGTTGCAGTGAACTGAGATCATGTCACTGCACTGCAGCCTGGATGACAAGAGTGAGACTCCCTTGCAAGAAAAAACAAAAATTAAAAAAGAAGTTGTTGTCTTTTTTTTTTTTTTTCCCCTTGGACAATTCAAGATGCCTAGAGATTCCATATCAATTTTAGTAATGCTTCTTCTATATTTTAAAAAGTAATTTGGGTTTTTACAGGGATTGCATTCAGTCTCTGTATTGCCTTAATGACTCTTAGCAATGTTTTTTTTTTTATTTATTATTTTTTTCTAGAGATGGAGTCTCACTCTGTCAGCCAGGCTGGAGTTTAGTTGTTGGCCAGGATGGGCCCAATCTAATGACGTCAGGTGATCCGCCTGCCCCTGGCTCCCAAATTGCTGGGATTCAGACGTGGGCCACCATGCCCAGCCAGTTTACATTGTACATTTCTTTCACCTTCTTGGTTCAGTGAAGCTCCAAGTATTTTATTCTTTCGGATGCTCTTGTAAATGGAAATGGTTTCGTCATTCCCCGTTCAGATTATACACTTACTATGAAGAACTGCAGCTTTCTTTGCTGTTGATTTTGTATCCTGTAACTTTGCTGATGTCGTGGGGTTGTTTTTTCCAATATGGATTCTAGATTTTCCTTTTCTTTTTCTTTTTTTTGTTTTTTGTTTTTTGTTTTTTTTTGATATGGGGTCTCCCTCTGTGGCCCAAGCTGGAGTGGAATGCAGCGGCACGATCTTGAATCTGCGAGCTCCTCTGCCCGGGTCCACGCCATTCTCCTGCCTCAGCCTCCTGAGTAGCTGAGACTGCAGGTGCCTGCCATCACGGCCGGCTAATTTTGTGTATTTTTTGTGCAGATGAGGTTTCACCGTGTTAGCCAGGATGGTCTCGATCTCCTGACTTTGTGATCGGCCCGCCTCGGCCTCCCAATGCTGAATGCTGTTGGGACTGGGTTTTGCCCTGGAATCCCACCCAGGAGGCCACCTGACGTTTAGCTGTCACTTCTGGTGGGCTCTGCCAGGTCCCATGCTTCCTGGTGGGGTGGCCCCGTGAACATCTGCTCAGCCCCTTTCCTCCAGTGGGCCCTGGGTGAGGTGCAGCCACTCGGGGGCACCCTGAGGGTTCCTGCACCTGTTTGAAGTCTCTTCGGTCGGCTCGAGACCAAAAATGATGTTTAGCAGCCCTGGCCCCCTGACGCACAGTGGCGGTCCTTCTCCGGTCAGTGTCCCCTGCACCCTTGGGCTCCTGACGCACAGTGGCGGTCCAGCTCCAGTCAGTGTCTCCCCACACAGTGGCTCTTGGCGAGGTGTGGGCGCTGCCAGAGGGGACGGGCACCACGTGGTCATCCCCATGGCAGGTCCCGTCGTGGCAGCTGTGTTGTGGGAGGATGGTGTGCTCCTGCCTCTGCACCCTGTGAGATGAATCCTGCCTCTGGGAGGCACAGCTGGGACGGGGTGAGGGACCCCCTCAACTGTCCGGGAAGCATCCCCTGCCCTGTGCTTCCTCCAGGCGTCCTGGTGCACTCCCGAGCTCGGTGCCCTGTGGGCGTCCCCATGCCCAGACCCTGACCCACAGGTGCCTCCCCTTGGGGTCTCCACGCCTTTCCCTGGCCCTGGGATGCAGAGTGACCTGTCCATGGTAGAAGGGCTGGACCTGAGGTGCCTGAGACAGCACCAAGGGCCCCGGTCCCAGCAGTTCCAGCCTCTGTGTGCTGGATGCCACACAGACACAAGACTCTTGGGAGACGCATTTTCCTCCTGGCTCAGAGGGGGAGGGGGAGGCTTTGCAACCCAGCCCCTGCCCATGCCCCTGGGAGGGTGGGTGCCGGCTGAGCCCCCAGGGTAGCAGGAGCGGGGCAGGCGGGGTCTTTGTTCTCACTCCCACAGCAGAGGCAGATGTGGGGGCGCCTGCTGGGGCCAGACCAAGGTGGGGTGGCCTGGAGACTGCTTCCAACCGTGGCCGGGAAGCAGGGAACCTGGCCGGCGTGTCTGAGGCCACACTCTCAGCTGGCCGGTCCAAGCCTGCGGCTGGAGCTGGTGTCTGTTTAGCCAATAAAGTCCCACAGTTGCCTCACTGCCGTGTCTATTTGCTGATGCTGTGCGGGCTTTCAGGGGCCGCCTAGCATCCTCCTGGGGTCAAAGGTGACAGAAGAGGCAGAGGCGGGAGCTTTCTGGAGAATTTACTGACCACAGAGTGGTGCACTTGACATCAGGTGCCCGCCATGGCCGGGCCTGGGTCTGAATGCTGCCCGGGACCAGCTGCCTGCGCTCCAGCAGCCCCTCCCTCCTGAAGGCCAGGTCCCCCGAGAAGAACGAGGCTGCAGAGTGATGTGGGGGCCAGCGGTGACTTCATACCACACTGTTCTCAGGTGTAAGAGGGCCCACTTCTGCCCAGGCATTGTCCATGGAAGACACACAGCCGGCCACTGCAGCCTCGGTCCTGGGATGCCCTGCGGCTGGGTCACAGGGGGCCACGGGCCACGCTGGGAGGCCACAGTCCTGTTGTGCCATGCAGCTCCCTGTCCCCAGAGGTCTGCTCAGATGCAGAGATCAGAAACCACACTCGCTGGCTGAATTCTGGGAGCAGAGCCCGGTACTCACTGCCTGGCTGGGGCCTACTCTGGGACTCCAGCCCCTGTTCCCGCTGGCCCGGGCTTCCGGAGGCAGCTGTGTCCCTATCCTGGCTCAAGGTCCAGGCTGCATCTGGAACCTGCACGGGCACTCCTCCAGGTCCTCAATGCTGGAGGACTCTCTCAGACAGGAAACCTTTGCGTTGGGCGCAGGGCGGGGTGCAGGGGTGGTCGCGGGGAATCGCAGGGCAAAACAGCACAGTGCAATCGCGCAGAGCCTCATATTAGCCGATGAAACATAAACTGCTTTCTGCACTTTGTGTCCTTAGGAAGGGTGTGGGGTGTTGGCGGAAGCAGGAAACAGAAGAGGAGCCTGGGCATGCAGCGGGTCTGTCAGAGAGCAGAGCCCTCGGAGCTGCAGTGCTTGGAGGGAGGCGGTTCACCTCTGCCCACTCTCTCCATTTCTCTCTCTCTCATTTTCCTTTCAGAGATGGGTTCTTACTCTGAGCCTAGGCTGGAGTGCAGTGGTGTGATTATAGCTCATTGCAGCCTCGCCCTCTGAGGCTCCAGTGATCCTCCTGCCTCAGCCTGTCCAGTAGCCATACCCTACTAGGTCCTAATTAGCCCCAGAAGTGTGCACCACCACGCCCGCTAATTGTAAATATTTGTTGGCTGGGCACCGTGACTCGCACCTGTAATCCCAGCACTTTGGGAGGCCAAGGCAGGCGGATCACAAAGTCAAGAGATGGAGACCATCCTGGCTAACACGGTGAAACCCAGTATCTACTAAAAATACAAAAAAGTAGCCAGGTGTCGTGGCGGGTGCCTGTAGTCCCAGCTACTTGGGAGGCTGAGGCAGGAGAATGGCATGAACCTGGGAAATGGAGCTTGCAGTGAGCTGAGATCCGGCCACTGCACTCCAGCCTGGGCTACAGAGTGAGACTCCGTCTCAAAAAAAAAAAAAAAAAGGGCGTCTCATAGATGGAGCAATGGCGAGCGCTTGGACAAGGGACGGGAAAGTTCTTTTTCCTGACACAGGTAGCGCCTACTGCTGTGTGGTTCCCTTGTTGGCCAGGGTTAGACCTCACAATCTAAATCCGATTGGCTATTTGTTTTTTGAGATGGAGTCTTGCTGTGTCGCCCAGGCTGGAGTACAGTGGTGCGACCTTGGCTCACTGCAAGCTCTGCCTCCTGGGTTCGTGCCATTCTTCTGCCTTAGCCTCCTGAGTAGTTGAGACTACAAGCGTATGCCATCGTGTCCGGCTAATTTTTGTGTTTTTGGTAGAAAGAGATTTCACCACGTTGGCCAGGATGGTCTCGATCTCCTGACCTTGAGATCCACCTGCCTCGGCCTCCCACAGGGCTGGGATTACAGGCATGAGCCACCGCGCCTGGCCTCAAGTGGTTCTTTAAAGTCTCATTCATTGTTTCTACTTTCCCTGATGAGGGTGGGTGTCAAGGAGTGTGGTATTCTTACGTAATGTCTGATGTTTGGAATAGCACTTTTTTTTTTTTTTTTTTGAGGCAGAGTCTCGCTCTGTCGCCCTTGCTGGAGTGTAGTGGCACCATCTTGTCTCACTGTAACCTCTGCCTCCCGGGTTCAAACGATCCTCGTGCCTCAGCCTCCTGAGTAGCTAGGATACAGGTTCAGGCCGGGACGTTCGGCTAATTTTTTGTATTTTAGTAGAGATGGGGTTTCACCATGTTGCTCAGGCTGCTCTGAAACTCCTGAGCTCAGGTGATCCACCCGCCTCGGCCTCCCAAGGTGCTGGGATTACAGGCATGAGCCACCGCGCCCGGCCTACACTGATAACTTAGAGCAAACTTTACTTTTGTTGAGAACTTTGTAAGTTTGGGATTTTAATTATCCTTTGCTATTAATAGTACTTCATTCCGTCTAATACATATATATTTTTAATGTATAAGCCACGTCAAAGGCATACTTAGAATTGGTATAGATGGTTCCTTCCTGGTTCTCTAAGTATTTTAAGGCTTGGCTGAGTGCAAACAGCTCAATATGCTTAAGCACACCAATTATTAGGAAACTTTCTTAGCTCTATTTTTTTTTCTTTTTTGAGACGGAGTCTCTCTCTGTCGCCCAGGCTGGAGTGCAGTGGCGCGATCTTGGCTCACTGTAAGCTCCACCTCCTGGGTTCTCTCTCTCTCTCTCTCTCTCTCTCTCTCTCTCTCTCTCTGAGATGGAGTCTTGTTCTGTCGCCCAGGCTGGAGGGCAGTGGCATAATCTCGGCTCACTGCAATCTCCATTCTTCTGCCTCAGCCTCCTTAGTAGCTGGGACTACAGGCACCTGCCACCGTGCCTGGCTAATTTTTTGTATTTTTCTCAGAGACAGGTTTTCACCGTGTTAGCCAGGATGGTCTCGATTTCCTGACCTCGTGATCCGCCCTCCTCGGCCTCCCAAAGTGCTGGGATTCCAGGCGTGAGCTGCCACGCTGGGCCTACTCTTGGCTTTTAAAAGAATGGGGCAGATTGCTTTTCTTCACTACTTCTATCCCTTCCTCTCTCTCTTTGACACTGTCTCTCTCTCACTTTCTCTGTTCCCTCTATCAGTGTTTCTCTTTCCTAAGATGTTTTTTTCCTGTCTCATAATCTCTTCTATAGGCTTATTTTTCTAGTTCTCTTTCCTTTGTAATTTGTGGTTAATACCTGGCCAATTGTTAGTGACAAATTCCTTGCCCAAGAGGATTCTTGACACCGAAACCAGCATATTCTCTCATTCTTTTAATCTGTTCTTTTCTTTTTCTTTGAGACAGAGTCTCACTCTGTCGCCCAGGCTGGAGTGCAGTGGCATGATCTCGGCTCACTGAAAACTCCGCCTCCCAGGTTCACGCCGCCATCCTAATGCCTTAGCCTCTCGAGTAGCGGGGATTACAAGCGCCCGTCACCATGCCCGGCTGATTTTTTGTATTTTCAGTAGAGATGGGGTTTCACCGTGTTAGCCAGGATGGTCTCCATCTCCTGACCTCATCATCCGCCCACCTGGGCCTCCCAAAGTGCTGCGATTACGGGTGTGAGCCACTGCGCCTGGCCAAACATGTTTATGGTAAATTTTTGTGATGGGAAAACTGTCATCCCAGAAAATTTTGAGACCTGATGCTTAGGCCTCAGCAGCTCGGAGAATACGTACTTCTGTCCCAGAACACCCAAACGTCAACCTGTCATTCTCCACCAGGAACAAAATGTAACTGGGGACGTTGTCGTACGCTTGCCCTCGTCACCCTGGGCATGTTGGCTGGTATCCGATTCTTATGGATTCCCGTTCTTGCCTGCACGTGCCTGATAGCAGATCAATGACAATAGCCATTGGAAACTTAGGAAAAGCGTTTGTAACGTGAAAAAATAGAGGACCCTTCAGCCATCACCTGACTTTCTGTTGAATTGGGAAATAGCCTCCTCCCGTCCACGTGGGACGGCCTTCCCGATGTGACCCTCCAAGACCGTCCCTGGGGGATAAAACCCCACAAATGCATCAGCCCGTGTGCTGGGGACGGGGCATCGTCACGCCAGGTGTGACTGAGAAGGAGGATGGTGAGGCAGTGTGGGGAAAAGAAAGATCAGACTGTCACTGTGTCTATATAGAAAGAAGTAGACATAAGAGACTCCATTTTGTTCTGCATTTGAGATGCTGTAAATCTGTGACCCTACCCCCAACCTTGTCCTTGCAAGAGACATGTGCTGTGGTGACTCAAGGTTTAAAGGATTTTGGGCTGTGCAGGGTGTGCTTTGTTAAACAAGTGCCTCAAGGCAGTATGCTTGTGAAAAGTCATCACCATTCTCTTAATCTCAAGTGTATATGTCCCTGGGTACTTGAGATTAAGAAAAACATGTACACTGCCAAAGGTCGCAGGACCTCTGCCTAGGAAAGCTAGGTATTGTCCAAGCTTTCTCCCCATGTGGTTGTCTGAAATATGGCCTCGTGGGAAGGGGAAAGACCTGATCCTCCCCCAGCCTGACACCTATGAAGGGTCTGTGCTGAGGAGGACTAATATAAGAGGAAAGAAGGCCTCTTGGCAGTTGAGATAGAGAAAAGCATCTGTCTGCTGCCTGTCCCTGGGCAATGGAACATCTCAGTGTAAAACAGAGATGTTCTGTTTACTGAGAAAGGAGAAAACCACCTTAGGGCGAAAGGTGGGACGTGCTAGCGCAATGCTGCTCTTTGTACACTAAAAAGATTTATAGAGATGTTTGCATATGCATATCAAGGCATTTTCCCTTAAACTTATGTCACAGAGATCTTTATTTATATGTCTTACTACTGACCTTCTCCCGATGATGATCCTATTATCCTGCCACTTCCCTTTTTGTAAGATGGTAAAGATAATGATCAATAAATACTGAGGGAACTCAGAGACCCTTGCCAGCGTGGGTCCTCTGTATGCTGAGCGCCGGTCCCCTGGGCCCACTTTTTCTTTCTTTATACTTTGTCTCTGTGTCTCATTTCTTTCCTCAAGTCTCTCGTTCCACCTACCGAGAAACACCCACAGGTGTGGAGGGGCAGGCCACCCCTTCAGGCAGGGCTGGGGGCTTTGAGGTCCAGGTGTGGCTGTGTGAAAGCCCCCAGGCTGGTGTGCATGCCTGCCCAGTCCTGCGCGTATCCTAACACCTGCCCTCCGTGCCTCTGCGCCCGCAGGCCATGTCGAAGGACGCCGTGAATCTGGTGCAGATGCAGGAGCCGATGTTGCAGCCGGAGCAACAGTCCAAGCTCAAAGTGAGTGGAGCCGGTGTGTGTGGGGAGGCCGGGGTGCACATGGGGTTCGGGCGTGGAGATTGGTGGGCTACTGCCGGTGGGTAGGGCCAGGGGCGTGTACATGGGCAGCAGTGGGACCCAGGGCCGAGCTTGGGTGCCTCATTCCAAGGGGAGGTGAGAGACGCTGCTGCGGTGCCACCCGAGAGGGAGGACCAGTGTTGGTGAGGGTGTCTGGTCGTCTGGAGAGCCTGGGTCTTCTTGACGTTCTCACCTCATTTCTTTGAGCTCAGCAGGACTTTTTCTATTTTATTGATTTTGAAACGGAGTCTCGTTCTGTCACCCAGGCTGGAGTGCTGTGGTGTGATCTCAGCTCACTGCAACCTCCGCCTCCCGGGTTCAAGCGATTCTCCTGCCTCAGCCTCCCGAGTAGCTGGAATTACAGGCACCTGCCACCATACTCAGCTGCTTTTTTGTATTTTTAGTACAGATGGGGTTTCGCCATGTTGGCCAGGCTAGTCTTGAACTCCTGACTCAAGTGATCCACCTGCCTCGGTCTCCCAAAATGCTGGGATTACAGGTGTGAGCTACCGCGCCCGGCCCGTCGCCCTCAGTCCTGAGCTCACAGGCGGGGTTCACGCGTTGCCTGTTGTGGCCACTGTAGCTCTAACGTTTTCTTGGCAGAAGACAGAGGCTTCCTTCAGCACAGCGTGAATCAGGGCGGTGGTGTTGGGACGTCGGCCGCGCAGTGGCCCTTCTCGGGGAAGCCGCAGTGGGGGCTGTTTCTGCCGCTGGGGAGTTTGGGTTCTGAAAGCAGCCCCTCAGCGACTGCCGTCCCGGCCGATGTCACTTGTGTCTGTGTCCGGCTGTGGCATCTGCAGGGCCCCAGGTGCCCGAGACGCTTGGAGCCCCCGGTCCTGGGGCAGACACAACCTCTGCACTGGTGTTGAGCATTTTTTTGGTTTTAAAGGCTTTTCTCTTTTTCTGTGACTTCTCAGCAACTTGTCAATGAGGAGAACTTACGGAAGCAGGAGGAGTCGGTGCAGAAGCACCATCAGACCTTCTTGGCGTCCATCAGGTGAGCGCTGCCCAGGCCAGCCGCAGACGGGGCCCTGCAGGTGTGTGTTGCTGGTCCTAGTCGCTCTCCAGGTGTCCCAGGCCTGGCTGCTCCAGGCTGGCTCCTTGGTGGGGGCACTGCCCCTCTGTCCTGGCAGGATCGGGCCGCTGCGTCGGGGCCTCACCCTCAACCTGCTCTTGCTGTGTGGCTCGGATCTTCGTGTCCGTACTGGTCACACCACTGCTTTCCCCGCAGGACGGCTGTCACCGTGTTTGGGGAAAGATTCCGTGCCTTTGTGACAGAGCGGGACACAGTGACAGCCACGGTAAACACGCGTGTCCCGGGCAGGGCTGGCAGGTGGCTGTGGGGCAGCTTGTGGGGGCCTCCTGGAACCCCGGGTCCTGTCCCCGGGTCATGTCCCTGCTTGCTCTGCACAGGCCCTGGAGCTCTCCCAGCACAGAACAAGCCAAATTGGGCTTGTGGGGGCTGCTCCTCGAGCTGGGAGAAGAAAACACAGTCTCCAGCCTCGGCCACACAGTGAGACCCCATCTCTACATGTGGCACGTGTATGTAGTCCCAGCTTCTCAGGAGGCAGAGGCAGGAGAATCACTTGAACCCACGAGGCGGAGGTTGTAGTGAGCCGAGATCCTGCCACTGCACTCCCACCTTGGGACAGAGCCAGGCTCCTTCTCAAAAAAAAAAAGAAAACAGGTGACCCTGACACCATTTTGCAAAAAACCTTTATTCCTCAGAAAACCCTGAGAGTTTGAAGTTCACAGATACCTCTCTCGTTTACAGCCTCACTCTTTTGTGCGCAGGCGCCAGCCTAGTGTGGTGGCACACCACGTCGCACATGGCTGCGTCCTCCGTCCCCCGCTGCCCAGCACACAGTAGGTGCCTGGCACGCAGTGGGCACTTGCTCCGCCGTGGTGCCGGCGCCCTGAGCTGTGACTGCAGCGCCTGCCTGTGGCGTCGCCAGTGTGACGGTGAATGTCGCAGGTGGTGTTGCCACCCGTGTTGGTGAGACGGTGTCCCGTGAGGACACGAGGGAGCTGCTTAATGCACCGTTGACTTCTGTTTGTATTTAGAGACAGTGTCTCACTGTGTCCCCAGGCTGGAGTGCGGTGGCACCATCTCGGCTCACTGCAAGCTCCACCTCCCCGGTTCACGCCATCCTCCTGCCTCAGCCTCTCCTGTTGCCAGGATTAGGTGCAGGTCGCCGTGTCCGGGTAATTTTTCTGTTTTGGTGAAGATGGGTTTTCACCCTGTTGGCCAGGCTGGTCACGAACTCCTGACCTCAGGTGATCTGCCCATCTTGGTCTCCCAAAATGCTGGGATTACAGGGATGGGCCACTGGGCCTGGCATAAACGATTTTTCTTTTTTTTTTTTATTTTTTTATTTTTTGGGATGGAGTTTCACTCTTGTGGCCCAGGCTTGAGTGCGATGACGCGGTCTGAGCTCACTGCAACCTCTGCCTCCTGGGTTCAAGCAATTCTCCTGCCTCAGCCTCCCAAGTAGCTGAGATTACAGTCATATGCCATCATGCCCAGCTAACTTTTTGTAGTTTTAGTAGAAATGGGGTTTCTCCATGTGGGTTAGGCTGGTCTCCAACTACTAACCTCAGGTGATCCGGCTGCCTCGACATCCCAAAGTGCTGGGATTGCAGGCCTGAGCTACCACGCCCAGCCGGCGTAACTGATTTTTAAAACAAGTTAGCGATTTCGGGTTAGCCTTGTTTTCCAGGAATAAAGTACCATTTTAGTGGCCAAGAAAGTAGCAGAGGGTGTGGCCCTGTGACATAGCCTGCTGAGTCTGCCCAGGGCCCTGCTCAGCGACCGGGGCTTTGCAGGATTTATGCTGCCAGTTGCAGAGAAAATGGCCCTGAGTGAGGGCGCTGTGACGGCCCCGCCTGCCTCCTGTAACCACGTGACTGGGATTCCGGTTCCTGTGCTGCCAGCACACAGCCCTGTGCTTCTCCCTTGGGCGGAGAGAGGGTGGGGCAGCCCCGTGCATTTCCCGCTCTAGGAGGGAGGGAGGGTGGGGCAGGCACGCCAGTGCGGTGTCTCCGCTGCAGGTGGTTGGGCTGACGCTGCTGGCTGGCGGGGTCTACTCTGCCAAGAATGGGACAGCCGCGGCGGCCCGCTTCATCGAGGCTCGGCTGTGGAAGCCATCCCTGGTGAGGGAGACGTCCCGCATCACGGTGCTGGAGGCGCTGCAGCACCCCTTCCAGGTAGCGGCGTGGGCCTGGTCCTCCCTGAGTGCGGTTCCTGGCTGAGTCCCCTCTGCTCCATGAGGAGAACCCGCCCGTGCACACCCTCCTGTTCCTTCCCCTTCCCCGCACGAGGGGCACCCGGACTCCGCTTAATGCCTGGGTTTTCGCTGTAGCTTAGGGGTCTGCATCAGTGAGACCCTTCCCCCGTCTGACTCGGTCTCCCCTGCTTGGGGCTCTTGATGGGACCTGGGAGCACATTGGGGACCTTGCAAGTCCCGAGACTTGGGTGTGCTGGTGTGTGTCAGGGAAGCTGCTACAGGCCATGGTGTCTGGTGGCCTCCCTGGGGAGCCGCGCCGCTGGCCAGCCCCCGAGGTGCCTGCTCTCCACACGGGGGTGGTGGGGTCTCCACAGGTCACTCGGTGGGTGGGTAATGAAATAAAAGCCAATAAGGAACTGGAAAGTGACCCCAGTCCCAGCAATAGTCACCCAGTCTCCTAGTGGGATAGGGTTCCAGCTCCTGGCCAGTCCTGGCTGTGCTTTGGGGCAGCTCCGTTTCGGTGTGTTACCGAGCGTGTCTGTGCGTTGGTGGCTGTGCCGTGGCTGTGGTAGGTGACCCAATGGCGCTTCCCCTTCCCCTCCGGCAGGTCAGCCGGCGGCTCCTCCGTCGGCCCCAGGACGTGCTGGAGGGTGTTGTGCTGCATGTAAGTCCGTGTGCCTGGGACCGGGGAGGTGCAGAGAGGGGTCCCCGGAGCTGGGCCGTGCTGCGGCCCTTGCTGGCACTCGAGGAGTCACCCAGGAGCTTTCGGCTTCTGAGATGCGACTGCTTTGCCCCTGTCGGGGATAGGCTGTCCGTGACCTGGGCGGCACCCCGAGGAGTGGAGTCCACAACAGGGCATTGCCGCAGCCCCTGCCCCTGAGGCTTCCCTGGGCGCAGAGTGTGTCCCCCAAGCCCCCGTCTTCCCCGGCAGCCCAGCCTGGAAGTGCAGGTGCGCAACGTGGCCATAGCAACAAGGAACACGAAGAAGAACCACGGCCTGTATAGGAATGTCCTGATGTACGGGCCGCCAGGCACCGGGAAGACGCTCGTTGCCAAGGTGAGAGCACCTGGCTGTGCAGGTGGGCCAGGGGCCGCTGGGGTCTCACCTGCCTGCAGGTGTCTGGGGGGCTCAGTTGCCTGGGGAATGGACTCTCCTTAGTCCTTTGGCCACCCTCAGGTAGGGTCAGCGTGCCGGTGTGGGTAAGAGCGCCTCCCATCTTCCAGGCAGGGGACGTCGCCTGTTTGGCAGGCTGTGGCTTCCAGGCTGTGGCTTCCAGCAGGGGCGCCCGGCAGGGGCTCCACACTCCGGGTGGTGTGTGCAGGCTTTGCAGAGGCGGAGGGAACATCTGTTCTGTCTCCCCTCACTCTTCCCGTGTAGAATCTCGCCCTGAACTTGGGCATGGACTACGCCATCACGACAGGCAGGGACGTGGCCCCCATGGGGCGGGAAGGCGTCACCGCCATGCACAAGCTGTTTGACTGGGCCAATACCAGCCGGCGCGGGTGAGACGTCCCCACAGCATGCACACAGGCCCTTCACTGCGGCCCAGCAGGCTGCCTTCGGGGAAGGGGGTCCAGGTGGCTTTCCGGGACCTCGTGGTCTTTCTGCAGCTCTGTCCTTGTGGCCACGCAGGAGGCCGGGCGGAGGGTCCCTCGGAGGGAAGGTCCCCTGAGCGTGGACCCTGGTGGCCACGAGGCCCCCAGCGTGCGGAGGCTGCCAGTGGGATACTTGGCTCAGGACAGAAGGGAGGTGGGTGGCTGTAGGGGCAGAGGGTTCTTCACAGCTGCAGGGGCGCCACCTCCACGGCCGCCCTCCCTCCGACACGCGTGCAGGTGGGCGTGGACACCGGCTCCTTTTGGTAGAACCATTTGGAAGTTAGCTGAAGACAGCATGGCACACAATAGGGTGTGTGCCTATTAAAGTCACACACCGTTTAATAGATTAATAGCTGGGACACGCTTGCGACATCAGCTCTCCCCGTTGGCACCACATTCCTCATGGCTGGCACCCTCCCCTCTGGCCTTTGACCTTTCACTTTAGAAGATCCTGCCCCTGGTGTGGACTCTGAGCAGCCGCCAGCGCTGCACTGGGCCGGGTGGGGGTGAAGCCTGTGTGTGCCATTGGCTTCCTGGGGCCTTGTGAGGCTGGGCCGTGGTCAGCTGCCCAGAGGCCAGGCTGATGGGCTTCTGTCAGATCCAGGACTTAGGGTTCCCGATGGGGCAGAGGTTGCACCCCTTCGGGATCTGCCCGCTCAGCCTGCTCCCGCCACAGCCAGACGCTGCTGTGGGCCGCTCCAGGTGTCACTCTCCCCGTGCTTGGCCTCCCTCTCGTTCACAGCCTCCTGCTTTTCATGGACGACGCGGACGCCTTCCTTTCGAAGCCAGCCACTGTGAGTGTCACTAAGCCTCTGTCTGGCCACAGGGAGGTGGTGGGGCGGGTGCGTCCGTCATCTTGGACCAGGCTGCAGCCCGCTGCTCAATTCCTTTTTCTCTAAGTTTTTTTTTTTTTTTTTTTTTTTTTTTTTTTTTTGAGACGGAGTCTTGCTCTGTCACCCAGGCTGGAGTGCAGTGGCCGGATCTCAGCTCACTGCAAGCTCCGCCTCCCGGGTTCACGCCATTCTCCTGCCTCAGCCTCCCGAGTAGCTGGGACTACAGGCGCCCGCCACCTCGCCCGGCTAGTTTTTTGTATTTTTTTTTAGTAGAGACGGGGTTTCACCGTGTTAGCCGGGATCGTCTCTCGATCTCCTGGCCTCGTGATCCGCCCGTCTCGGCCTCCCAAAGTGCTGGGATTACAGGCTTGAGCCACCGCGCCCGGCCCTTTTTCTCTAAGTTTTGAGTGAAAACCAGCATTTTTTTTTTTTTGGTCAGCTTAAAGTTAAGGTTTGGCTTTTGAGGGTTGTTTTGTTTTGTTTCGAGATGTTGTCTCCAGTCTCTTGTCAGAGTGAAGTTCAGTGGCACGATCTCAGCTCACTCCAACCTCTAGTTGAAGCTATTCTCCTGCTTCATCCTCCCAAGTAGCTGGGATTATAGGCACCTGCCACCATACCCGGCTAATTTTTGTATTTTTACTAGAGATGGGGTTTCACCATGTTGGCCATGATGGTCTAGATCTCTTGACCTCGTGATGCACCTGCCTCAGCCTCCCAAAGTGCTGGTATTACAGGTGTGAGCCACCGCACCGGTCTATTTTTATTCTTATTTATTTGAGATAAAGTCACACTCTATCCCTTTAGCTGGCCTGCAGTGGCACGGTCTTGGCTCACTACAACCTCCACCACCTGGGTTCAAGCTAGTCTCCTGCCTCAGCCCTCTGAGTAGCTGGGATTATAGGCATTTTTTGTATTGTTAGTACAGATGGGGTTTCACCATTTTGGTCAGGCTGGTTGAGGACTCCTGACCTCAAATGACCTCCCCGCCTGGCCTCCCGAAATGCTGGGATTACATGCGTGATCCACCACGCCCAGCCATACAGTTCTTATGTTAAGGCAGCGTCTCTGTCGCCCAGGCTGGAGTGCAGTGGCGCGATCACAGCTCACTGTTGCCTCGACCTTTCAAGCTCAAGCCGTCCTCCTGCCTCAGCCGCCCGCGTAGCCAGGACTGCAGGGGCACAGTGCCATGCCCGGCTAATTTTTTTTTTTGTGATGGAGTTTTGCTCTTGTTGCCCAGGCTGGAGTGCGGTGGCGCAATCTTGGCTCACTGCAACCTCCTCCCCCTGGGTTCAAGCAATTCTCCTGCCTCAGCCTCCCAAGTAGCTGGGATTACAGTCTTGTACCACCACGCCCGGCTCATTTTGTATTTTTTTTTAGTAGACAAGGGATTTCTCCATGTCAGTCAGGCTAGTCCTAAACTCCTGACCTCAGGTGACCCGCCCACCTCAGCCTCCCAAACTGCTGGGATTACAGTCGTGAGCCACTGTGCCTGGTCCCGGCTAATTTTTTTTTTTTTTTTGAGACGGAGCCTCGCTCTGTCGCCCAGGCTAAAGTACAGCGGCGGAATCTCAGCTCACTGCAAGCTCCGCCTCCCGGTTTCATGGCATTCTCCTGCCTCAGCCTCCCAAGTAGCTGGGACTACAGGCGCCCACCACCACGCTCGGCTATTTTTGTTTTGTATTTATTAGTAGAGACGGGGTTTCATAGTGTTAGCCAGGATGGCCTCGATCTCCTGACATTGTGATCCGGCCACCTTGGCCTCCCAAAGTGCTGGGATTATAGGCGTGAGCCATCGCCCCCGGCTGTTTTTTTGTAATGTTAGTAGACATGGACTTACTCCCTCGTTACCCAGGCTGGGCTCAAACTTCTGAGCTATCAGAGATGCTCCCGCCTTGACCTCGTGAAGTTCTGGGATTACAGACGTGAGCCCCCATGCCCAGTCAGGGTTTTTTTTGTTTTTGTTTTTGTTTTTGATACAGAGTCACACTCTGTCGCCCATGCTGGAGTGCATCGGTGCGATTTCGGCTCGCTGCAACCTCTGCCTCTCAGGTAGAAGTGATTCTCCTGCTTCAGCCTCCCACGTAGCTGGGACCACAGTTGTGCCACTGAGCCTGGCTGATTCTTGTATTTTTAGTAGAGACGGGGTCTCACCATGTTGGCCAGGATGTTCTCAAACTCCCTACCTCAGGTGATCTGCCCACCTCGGCCTCCCAAAATACTACGTTACATGCATGAGCCACCGTCCCTGGCCCTGGTCAGGCTTTTGAGTTTAGATCCATGAAAGTGTGGCCGCGTCCCTGCTCCCTGCAGGAGGGAGGCCTGTGGGACCTTCTGCTGTGGCTGTTTACAAGGCTTTGCTCCTGGTGCCTAAGGCTTGAACCTTCTCTCTGCAGGAGGAGATAAACGAGGATCTCAAAGCCACCCAGAACGCCTTCCTAAACCACATGAAGGATCGCAGCAACAAGTGAGGGAGCCCCTCGGGTCCTGGGCCCCTGGGTAGGGCTTTGCAGCCATCGCCCTTGGTTCCCACCGAGGGACCTCAGGGGCCCTGGATCACAGTGCTGGGCAGCACCCATGGCCTCAACATGCCCACCTCGGATGTCCCCTGGGAACGGTCCATCTTGGGACAGCATGGGGCGTCACTGAGGAACATGCGGGGGCCTCCTGGGCAGAGCCGGGGTCAGTCCTGTCCTCAAGGCCCTGTGCGATGCCGCCCCAGCTTTCAGGTCCCTCTGCCCCTGGGTTTCCGCGGTCCTGTGCCGGCAAGGGAGGTGGTCTGATGGTCTGAGGCTCTGCTGGGGCCTCCCTTGCAGGGTGTGGGTGCCCTGGTGTGGGAGATGGAGACATGTTTGTTCACACGGGAAGCTGGGCACGAGCAGGTCTTGTGTGTTTGGGCGGAGCCTGGGGCCTTGGCCCCCCGACCCAGATGCTGGACAGGGGTGCACCCTCCAGGTTAGGGGCCCTCCCCACATTGTGCGTCCTCCGTGAGCTGCTGCCCAGACGTCCCCAGTAGGTGGATGGCCCCATGGCCAGGCTCCCTAGCCCCTCCCAAATCCCCTAAGTTTGAGTTCTCTTGGTCTCCTGGGCCCCTCCAGCCCCAGTCACATGTCACACGGAGGATCAAGTCCTGCCAGGCGGCCGTGGCCGACTCCTCAGGCATGTTGGGCTCCCTGGCTCAGCTGCTGCCCGTAGACGCTCCCTGGAGCCCTGGCTCAGGTCCTTCCCAGAGAGGCAGGGCTGAGGCCCTGCTGAGCCTCCGCTGCACCCGAGCCCCTGAGGTCCTGCTCCTGGCTGGCGTGGCCACTCTTGACATGGACTCTGGGTGCCGCATCCCTGCTCCCAGCACGGCAGGGCTCAGGCAGCAGGAGGAGTGGTGGTCCTGGCGCTGCCTATCACGCTGGGCGAGTGTCAGCAGGGAAGCGCCACACGGGGTGAGAACAGAGGCTCCGGTAGCCGGGCGGGGGGACAGCTGGGCGTGGTGGGGCAGGCGGTGACCAAGGCTGTGCCGCGTCCTCCCGGTGTTTCCTGTGCTCACAAGCTGCCGCTTTAGATTCTCCCGGAAAGTCCCCCTGGGGGGACTAAGGAGCCCGTGTTCCCCTCGGGGCAGTTTGGCCGGCAGCCCCAGCATTTCCTTCCCCATCCCTGCTCCGCAGATTCATGCTGGTCCTGACCAGCCGCCACCCCGAGCAGTTACACTGGGACATCCACGACCGCATCGATGTGATGGTTCACTTCGACCTGCCCAGGCTGGAGGAGCGGGAGCGCCTGGTGAGAATGTATCTTGACAAGTATGTTCTTATCCCGGCAACAGAAGGAAAACAGTAAGTGTCTCGCTTTACCCACCCCTGTCCAGGGACCCTCGCTCAGGGCCCACCCCCGGCCCTGCTCTCCAGACGATCCCAGCAGGCCCAATCTCCGGGGTGGCACCGCCTCCCTGCCCTGCGGTTTTGAGCAGGAGCCCTGTGGGCCCCAAGGGTCCCAGAGGCCGCACTCAGGGAGGTGCCACCACCCTTTCCTCATCCCCACCTGAGAACAGCCTGGTGGCGTCTCCTCGGGTTTGGGGGCAAAGTCCACCATCACTTACAAACCTTCAACTTTTTTTTTTTGAGACAGTCTCGCTCTGTGCCCCAGGCTGGAGTGCAGTGGCACGATCTCAGCTGACTGCAACCTCCGCCTCCTGGGTTCACGCGATTCGCCTGCCTCAGCCTCCTGAGTAGCTGCGATTATAGGTGCCTGCCACCACGCCCCACTGCTTTTTGCATTTTTGTAGAGATGCAGTTTCACCATGTTGGCCAGGCTGGTCTCGAAACCCTGACCTCAGGTGATCTGCCCGCCTTGGCCTCCCACAGTGCAGGGATTACAGATGCCAGCCACTGTGCCCAGCCAGCCTCAGGCCCTGGAGGTGAGGGGAGGTGACGTGGAGTGTTGCTCTGAGACCCCCATGTTGGGATTCAAGGGAGACGCTCCTCATGAGAGCCCCATATTGGGACTGGAGAGGATCCTCATGGTTCCCTGCTGGCTGCTGGCCTGGCCTTCCTCCAGCTGCCATGCCTGGCCCTGGAGCCTCATGGTGTGGGGCGCGGCTCCGGCTGCACTTGTACCCTGAGGCCTTCAGGCTCCCTGTCGCTGGTGGTGGGTGCAGCAGGCACGGCGGGCAGAGGCCTCCAGGTGATGACAGGCCCTGGGACTGCACGCCGGCTGCCTCAGGAACACTCCAGATGAGCAGAGGCTGCTCCACCTCTTGGCGTCCCCAGGTCACGTGTTTCTGAGTCCTTCTGTGCACCTGACCTAAATTCCTGCTGTCTCCTGTGACAGCAAAAGCTGCTCTGTTCCAAAGAGAGCCTGGTTCCCCCTGCCAACCCCTCCGTGGATGCCTGCTCCATGCTAGCCCAGCTGTCCCGGCCTCAGTTTCCCTTTGGCCCTCCCCTGCCCTGGGCTCTCCCACTCCCACGGCTGCTCGTAGCCCTGGCACCATGACTTGGCTTCTGTGGCCTCCAGGGAGATGCTTTTGCTGGAAGTCAGGGCTCTGCCACTGCCACTGTAAAGGCCATGCGCCTTGTGGGTGCTGAATGGGCAGGTGAGGGCAGGGCTGGTGTGAAGAGGGGGTGCGGCCATCTCCAGGCCCCACAGCAGTCGCCACCTCTCTGCTCAGCCCAGACCTGGTTTGCATCATGGAGAGGGTGGAGTTTGGCTGTCACAGGAAGACTCCCTCCCAAGGGGACATCTGGCATGGGTGCCCGCCTGGCTGCCTATCTTCCAGCCCCCACCTCGTGGTGTGGGAGCCGCTGCCTTGGCCGGCCCACTTGGGAACTCCTTCTCCAGGCGCCTGAAGCTGGCCCAGTTTGACTATGGGAGGAAGTGCGAGGAGATCGCTGAGCTGACGGAGCACATGTCGGGCCGGGAGATCGCACAGCTGGTTCAGTCCTGGCAGGTGAGTCGGGCTCGGGCGCACCCACCCAGACGGGAGCCCAACTGTTGTGGAGACGGCCGGTTGTGCCTGTCCCAGCACCAGTGTCACACAGCAGCTCCTGTTGAGGGGTTTTCAGTGCACAGACGTGACACGGGGCACCCGCCCCAGTCGGCCACTCCACACAGTGGCGCGCCCCTGCTCCTGCCCTCGGAAGGGTGGGGCATGTCCGTGGCTGACGGTCACAGGTCAGGAAGCCCGTCCGGCATCCTAGTATCCGGGCTCTGCCAGGTGGGCCGGGAGGCTTTCGATGCTCACCTTGGCAGACGGGCACCCCCTGGTGTGAATGGTCATCGGGACAGGCCCCGCCTGAGTTTGGTGGTGGGGCTGGAGGGATGTTGTGTTTCCTGGACCACGTCCATTGCCTTGGTCCTGCTTGACGGGCTCAGACACATGGGCAGGAGTGACCTGACCTCTGATTGTCCCACAGCCGGCTGCTCCTTGGAGGACCCCTCCTGCAGCTCCGTGGCTGCTGCAGGGACGGGGAGCCGGGACTCAGAGCAGTGTGGGCGTGGCCATCTGGAAAGCTTTGATCTTTGGGGGTTGCTGGAAAAGCAAAACCAGGTCTGTGGGGCTGAAGGCACCAAGGCCATGCACAGGCATCGCTGCCTCTGGGGTCTGCAGAGTCTGTGTGACAACCTGGTCACTCCACCTAGCAGCGCTTTGGTGTGTGACAGGTTCATGAAGTAGCCAGTTACCTTGATTTGAACGTTGGAGCCGGGGTCTCTAGGGGCTGTATTAGTCAGTACAGGCTGGGTTATGCCGCTGTGACAAAGAGCCTCAGATCTCAAACCCCATCCTTGTGGGTCAGCTGAGGTCTGTGTTCCAGGCCGTCCCCACTTGGGACCAGGTCTCTTTCCACAACTAAGCAAGCAGAGGCCAGGCGTGGTGGTGGCTCACGCTTGTTTTCCCGGCATTTGGGGAGGTCAAGTCAGCCAGATTATTTGAAGTCAGGAGTTCAGGACCAGCCTGGAAAGCAAGGGGAGACCCCATCTCTACAAAAAATAAAAATATTAGCCGGACCCAATGGTGCACGCCTGTAATGCCAGCTGCTTGGGAGGCTGAGGTGGGAGGATCACTTGAACCTGGGAGGTGGAGGTTGCAGTGAGCCGAGTTTGTGCCTGAACAACAGAGTGAGACTCCGTCTCAAAAAAAAAAAAAAAAAAACAGAAAACAAAAACCCAGGAGTGTGGTTGGCTACTGAGCCTGCCCTAACCACTGGGGCGTGTGTCCCCACAGCTCTGAAAGCAGAGGCCCAAGGTCAGGGTGCCTGCTCAGTCCCCCCCCGTGCAGTGTTCTTTGCTGGATACTCATGTGGCAGCGAGAGAAACCCGGCTCTCTGGTGTCCCTTATAAGGATGCTCATCCCGCGCCGCTCACAGTCGTGGTGGGGAGCCACCGTGCCCAACCCCACACTTGGTCCTTCAACAGTTGTGTTTTTTGTGCTGGGCACTTTGGCTCACACTTGTAATCCCAGGACTTTGAGAGACCGAGGTAAGTGGATTGCCTGAGCCACCACGCCTGGCTAATGTTTGTATTTTTAGTAGAGACGATGTTTCACCATGTTGTCCAGACTGGTCTTGAACTCCTGACATGAGGTAATCCATCTGCCTCAGCCTCCCAAGGGGCTGGGATTCAGACATGGGCCACCGCGTCCGGCCAGTTTCCATTGTACAAGTCTTTCACCTCCTTGGTTAAGTGAATTTCCAAGTATTTTATTCTTTCCGCTGCTTTTGTAAATGGAAACGGTTTCATAATTCCCCGTTCACATTATTCACTGTTGGGATGTAGAACTGAAGCTTTCTTTGCTGTTGGTTTTGTATCCTGTAAGTTTGCTGATGTCACGGCGTTTTTTCTTCCAATATGGATTCTAGGACTTTCCACATATAAGATTATTTCATCTGAGAACAGGTGATTTTACCTGTCCCTTTTCAGTTTGGATGACCTTTCTTTTTCTTGTCTAATTGCTCTGGCCAGAGCTTCCAGTGGTGTGTGGAATAGAAGCGGTAAAGCATTCTTGCCTGGTTCCTTACCTCAGAGGAAAAGCTTTGTTTCCACCACTGAGTATGTCACCTATGGGCTTGTGATATGTGGCTTTCATTGTGTTTAGGGTGTATCCTTCAATTCTTGGTTTGGTGAGTGTTTTTATCATAAAAGTGTGAGGCGGGTGGATCACCTGAGGTCGGCAGTTCGAGGCCAACCTGACCAACGTGAAGAAACCCCATCTCTCCTACAAATACAAACTTAGTTGGGCATGGTGGTGCATGCCCGTAATCCCAGCTACTCGGGAAGCTGAGACAGGAGAACCGCGTGAATGCGGCAGGCAGAGGTTGCAGTGAGCCGAGATCGTGCCATTTGCACTCCAGCCTGGGCAAGAAAAGCAAGATTGTCTCAAAAATTAAAAAGAAAAAAAGTGGCCAGGCACGGTGGCTCACGCCTGTAATCCCAGCACTTTGGGAGGCCAAGGCGGGTGGATCACGAGGTCAGGAGATCGATACCATCCTGGCTATCATGGTGAAACCCTGTTTCTACTAAAAATATAAAAAATTAGCTGGGCATGGCCCCACCTGGGACTGGGTCTTGCCGAGAATCCCACCCAGGAGGCCACGTGACATTTCGCTGTCACTTCTGGTGGGCTCTGCCAGGTCCCGTGCTTCCTGGTGGGGTGGCCCCGTGAGCATCTGCTCATCCCCTTTCCTCCACTGGGCCCTGGGTGAGGTGCAGCCACTCGGGTGCACCCTGAGGGTTCCCACACCTGTTTCAACTCTCTTGGGTCGGCTCAAGATCAAAAATGATGTTGAACAGACCTGGGCCCCTGAGCCACAGTGGCGGTCCAGCTCCAGTCGGTGTCTCCCCACACAGTGGCTCTTGGCGAGCGGTGGGCGCTGCCAGAGAGTACAAGCACCACGTGGTCATCCCCATGGCAGGTCCCGTCGTGGCAGCCGTGTTGTGGGAGGATGGTGTGCTGCTGCCCCTTTACCCTGTGAGATGAGTCCTGCCTCTGGGAGGCACAGCCGGGACTGAGTGAGGGACCCCCTCAGCTGTCCGGGAAGCATCCCCTGCCCTGTGCTTCCTCCAGGCGTCCTGGTGCACTCCCAAGCACAGTGCCCAGTGGGGGTGCCCAAACCTTCACCCTGACCCATGGGTGCCTCCCCTTGGGGACTCCACACCTTTCACTGGCACTGGGATGGAGAGCGACCTGTCCATGGCAGAAGGGCTGCACCTGAGGTGCTTGAAGTGACTTCAAGGGCCACAGTCCCAGCAGCTCCAGCCTCCGCGTGCTGGATACCAAGTCCTGTGGAGGCACGGGTGACCTTGATGCTAGCACCTATGTGCCCTGAGGTTGGGCAGTGGCTACCTCTGCCCTGGAGGCCTATGAAGGTGAGCGTCTGAGGTTCTGCGGTGCACTGTGACCCGGGGACACTGCCTGGCCACGGCTGAGACACGCAGAGGGTCTGCAATTCCCTCCTGCCTCTTGGGAGCTGCCCTGGGTCTGCAGTCAGTGGGGCTCGGCCTCGGGCTTTCCGTTATTAGAAAGTCACTGAGAAACTGCAGTGCTGAGGACGCAGGCAGGGCTGTGGCACTGCAGGGGCCGCTCCCGGTGTCCACACGCATGCTGGGCTCTGCCGAGGTGCGGGAAGCCAGTGTTTCACCCTGAGGCCGTCCTGGTGCCCCGGGTTTGGACCCTCCCCACTTTGGGGCCCTGGCCTGCGTTACGGGTGGGGGGCTCCCATGGTGGCCTCCCTCAGCTCCCTCTCTCCTCACTAGGACACGGCGTATGCCTCCGACGATGGAGTCCTCACCGAGGCCATGTTGGATGCCCGTGTTGAAGACTTTGTCCAGCAGCACCAGCAGACAAATGCGCTGGCTGAAGAGGGAGGGGCCTGGGCCAGTGGATGAGCACCCCTAATCCTGAGTCCACAGTGAGACCACAACTCACGGAGCCTGGCCGTGGACCCCTCCCACCCCTGCCTTTCCGGCCCTGCACATTTAGGAAATGCTCCCCCTAATAAAAGTCCCACAGGTGCCGCACTGCTGTGTCTATTGGCTGATGCGGGGCGGGGTTTGGGTCCCCTAGTGTCCTCCTGGGGTCAAAGGTGACAGAAAAGACAGAGGCTGGAGCTTTCTGGAGAATTTCCTAATCACAGAGGGGTGGGTTTCACATGAGGTGCCTGCCACAACGGGGCCGGCTGCCTGAATGCCGCTTGGGACCGGCTGCCTGTGCCCCATCCTGCAGCCATGCAGACGCGGGTGCTCCTTCGCCTCCCTCCATAAAGCGCACAGGAAACAGACACAGCGGCTTCAAACAGATGCTGGCCCGTACCACGTGCTTCACCGCCCCTGTAACTTCCCCTGCCCCTGCTTTGCAGCTAGGCCCTGAAAACCTTGATGGGGCTGGGCGTGGTGGCTCACGCCTGGAATCTCAGCGAGGCCAAGGCGGGTGGATCACCTGAGGTCTGGAGTTCCAGACTAGCCTGGCCAACATGGTAAAACCCCATCTCTCCTTAAAAAAAATACAAAAATTAGCCAGGCGTGGTGGCAGGTGCCTGAAATTCCAGGTACTCAGGAGGCTGAGGCAGGAGAATCATTTGAACCCGGGAAGTGGAGGTTGCACTGAGCCAAGTCCTTGCATTGCACTGCAGGATGGACAACAAGAGTGAAACGCCCTCTCAAAAAAAAAAAAAAAAGCCAGGTCAGGTGGCACATGTCGGTGGTCCCAGCTTCTTAGCCTGGAGGCTGAGGTAGAAGGATCGCCTGAGCATGGGAGGCGGAGGTTTCAGTGAGCAGAGATCGCACTACTGCACTCCAGCCTGGTTGACAGAGTGAGACCCTCTCAATCAATAAAACCAAAACCTTCATTATAGCCATGGTTTGGGGGGCGTCTGGCTATGGCAGGGGAACTCATTTGGTTTTTCTCCTCCTCTTCTATTTCTTGGAAGAGACGGGGTCTCTCTTTGTTGCGCAGGCTGGTCTCCAACTTCTGGGCTCAAGCGATCCTCCTGCCTCAGCCTCCCAAAGTGGTGGGGTTACAGGCGTGAGCCACCGCAGCTGGCCTGTTTGTTTTTTTGGCGACAGAGTCTTGCTCACCCAGGGTGGAGTGCAGTGGCCTGATCTCAGCTCACCGCAACCTCCACCTCCTGAGTTCAAGCAGTTTTCCCGCCTAAGCCCTCCGGAGTAACTGGGATTACAGGCGCACACCACCATGCCCAGGTTAATTTTTGTATTTTTGGCAGAGACGGGGGTTTCACTGTTGGCCAAGCTGGTCTCAAACTCCTGTTTTCAGGTGATCTGCCCACCTCAGCCTCCCAAAGTGCTGGGATTACGGGTGTGAGCCACCGTGCCTGGCCAGCATTTTCTGGCTTGTTTTTTATATATTTTTTTGAGACGGAGTCTCACTCTGTCGCCCAGGCTGGAGTGCAGTGACGAGATCTGAGCAGCTCACTGTGTTATATGTAAATTTTCTGTGCCGCCAAAGAAGTAGCACTCAAATATACGTTTTCCTTAGCTAGACAATTTACTTCTATAGAAGGGGGCGTCTCATAGATGGAGCAATGGCGAGCGCCTGGACAAGGGAGGTGAAAGTTCTTAACTATTTATCTTCTGTTTCTTTCCAACGTTTTGCTTTCTCTCCCTTTTCCTGTCTTATAAATTGGGGAAAAGGGGAGATGGGGAAAAGCTGGGTAGGACAACAGGAGAAGTGGTGGTCTCATTCTATATTTCCCCCCTTTGAGAATTTTCACCTTTTTAGTGGCAGTTCTCACTCTCATCTTTACTTTCTGAGTCTCTCTGTGAGATAGAGCAACAGTGATTCATATAATACACATGTGCTGAAGTTTTCTGATAAACCAAAGTAGCAACAAAACTTTTTATCATTTGAAAAAGCAAGGGTAATACACAGGGGAGCAGCAAGCAAGTTCCTATTGCTAGCAGTACACCTACAATGAGGGTTTTAAATCCTCCTAAAGCTGGAAACCATTTTCCAAATAAAGACCTAGGATCAAACTCATGCCAAACCTGTACAGGCACATGTGCCAACTTTGTCATGTCCCTGACTGTGGTTTTTTTTTTTTTTTTTTTTTTTTTGAGACGGAGTCTCGCTGTGTGGCCCAGGCTAGAGTGCAGTGGCCCGATCTCGGCTCACTGCAAGCTCCACCTCCCGGGTTCACCATTCTCCCGCCTCAGCCTCCGAGTAGCTGGGACTACAGGCGCCCGCCACCACGCCCGGCTAGTTTTTTGTATTTTTTTAGTAGAGACGGGGTTTCACCATGTTAGCCAGGATGGTCTCGATCTCCTGACCTCGTGATCCACCCGCCTCGGCCTCCCAAAGTGCTGGGATTACAGGCTTGAGCCACCGCGCCCGGCCCCTGACTGTGTTTTCAACCACCTGTCCTTCAGCATCTATTTGTAGGCAGCAATTGGTTAAGTCAGATTTTCTACAGACTCCTCCTTTAGCTGCAAGTAGTCCAAGGCCAGTCTATTCTGATAGATAGCATTTCTCATTTGCGTTTCCTGCCGAGCTAAAACAGTCAAAGCTCTGCCAGTTTTATTAATAATTATTTCTAAGGCGGCCTGCAACCCTATGATCCGATTGAGCATGTAGATGGGGGTTCGGTATCCCCCTGAGCCATCTCGTGCCCATGTGGCAGGCCCGTAATACTGTATGATCCTTTCAGGAGGCCACTCATTATCTTTCCGGTTTCCTATAACTATGCCTCTCTTTTCTCGGGCGGCGTAGATGGGGAAACCTAGGAGCTCACCCGTTTTTACAGGTAAGAAGAAAAAGGACAGTTTAATAGTGCCAATAACACAACTACCTGTCCATTTATTAGGTAACCGAATGTAGGCTCTGTGCCCACATATCCAGTATAGTCCAGCGGGAGCAGTCCAGTCCTGATAAGATTCTGGATGAGCCCAGGCAGTTTTTAATTTAGAAAATTTACTAAATGGGTTCTTTTCAGTGTGATTTAGGCCCCACCAAGTAATTGTTTTTGTTGTGCTGTTTGTACAACTTCCGTCCTATACAATTAAGCTTTCCTACAGGGATGATAAAGTCTTTTCCTTCCCTAGCTGTACGGTAGTGTCCAATACTTGAGGTTTTTAGGACCCAGAAGTTGCTAGCTTGGGCCTTCTGAACTGGAATTATATCAGGAGCTGGATCAGTGGGCACCAACTCTCGGGCTTCCCAAGGCCATCAGTCTCCCATAGTGGTTCCCCCACGTACGTAACAAGAAGTAACATTAAGGGAATGAGCTACATTTTCTGCTAATTGGAGAAACAAATTTTTTGTCTTTTTTGGAAGTTCTGGTGCTGGCAGATTCAGCTCCTCATAAAAGGTTTGAAACACTGGTTTGGGAGAGCGCCTGTAGACGTCCCCTCGGACTAAAATGGCAACATGGGGGTTTAACCCTGTCCCATCGATCCCCAGGGTTACGGGTTCTCCCTTTTCCCAACGCGGATCTGGGGGATTGGTGATTATTAGTTCCAGTGGGTTACAGTGACCGGCAGCACAGGAGGGGTGGCGGGGGTCTAGGGGACGGGTGATTATGAGGTCCGGTGGGTTACAGTGACCAGCAGCACAGGAGGGGTTGGCGGGGGTCTAGGGGACGGGTGATTATGAGGTCCGGTGGGTTACAACGACCGGCAGCACAGGAGGGTTGGCGGGGGTCTAGGGGACGGATGATTATGAGGTCCGGTGGGTTACAGTGACCGGCAGCACAGGAGGGGTGGCGGGGGTCTAGGGGACGGGTGATGATGAGGTCCGGTGGGTTACAGTGACCGGCAGCACAGGAGGGGTGGCGGGGGTCTAGGGGATGGGTGATTATGAGGTCCGGTGGGTTACAGTGACCGGCAGCACAGGGGGGGTTGGCTTCCCCTTCTGAAGATGAACCGGGTCCTTTTTGTTCTTTTTCCAAGTATCCCAAATAACACTTGGCCATAGGCACAATTTTCACAAACCCCTGAGTCATGACAAACATATTTATTTTCTACTCTGTAGCTCCTTTCCCAGTTAAGAGAACCACATCCTGTTCCTAGCTTGTTACTATTAATGGCCGCACAAGCATCAAATCTTAAGGCTACTTGTTTGGGGATTCCTTTTCCTTCTGTTATAGTTATTATTTTACTTGTATCACCTAGGAAAAGGCCAGTTCTTAATCTTATTTTGAAAACAGTGGTTGCAGGGGGCTCAGATGGGTTATAACACACATCAGGTTGGTCATTTCCCCGGCTACATACCTTGTTCTGAGTGGCATTATACAAGCAAGTTTCTTTCAACATTTCCATGCATTCATAATAACTATAGAACAGAAAGTTTGTTTTTTTTTTTTTTTTTGAGACGGAGTCTGGCTCTGTCGCCCAGGCTGGAGTGCAGTGGCCGGATCTCAGCTCACTGCAAGCTCCGCCTCCCGGGTTTACGCCATTCTCCTGCCTCAGCCTCCCGAGTAGCTAGGACTACAGGCGCCCACCACCTCGCCCGGCTAGTTTTTTTTTGTATTTTTTTAGCAGAGACGGGGTTTCACTGGGTTAGCCAGGATGGTCTCGATCTCCTGACCTCGTGATCCGCCCGTCTCGGCCTCCCAAAATGCTGGGATTACAGGCTTGAGCCACCGCGCCCGGCAGGAAGATTGTTTTAATTTGCTGTCCTACCTCAGTGACCTGATGAATACACTGGGAACAGTCACCGGTTTGAGTAAGGTCAGTTGAAGCCCTTACTGTATAAGTCCAAAATTTAAGAAAATGAATCCCACGATGAGATTCCTCATGCTTCGGCCGTGCGTGGACCAGTCAGCTTCCGGGTGTGACTGGAGTAGGGCTTGTCGTCTTCTTCAGGGTCACTCCGCAAGGGTTGTCCGGGCTTGGTCTTGCCTGAAGGGGTGGCCTGCCCCTCCACACCTGTGGTGTTTCTCGTTAGGTGGAACGAGAGACTTGAGAAAAGAAATAAGACACAGAGACAAAGTATAGAGAAAGAAAAGCGGGGGCCCAGGGGATCGGCGCTCAGCTTACAGAGGACCCACGCCGGCACCGGCCTCTGAGTTCCCTTAGTATTTATAGATAATTATCTTTACCATCTTAAAGATAAGGGAGTGGCAGGACAATAGGATCATTTTTAGGGAGGAAATTAGCAGTAAGACATAAGAACAAGGATCTCTGTGACATGAATAAGTTTAAAGGAAAATCCTGTGCCTTGAGATAAACCTTTTAGCAACATTGTTTCATCCTATCACATGGGGATAAACCTTGGACAATACCTAGCTTTTCTAGGAACAAAGTCACACCCTGCACGCCCAAAATCCATTAAACCTTGAGTTACCACAGCACATGTCTCTTGCAAGGACAAGGTTGGGGGTAGGGTCACAGATTAACAGCATCTCAAATACAGAACAAAATGGAGTCTCTTATGTCTACTTCTTTCTATATAGACACAGTAACAGGCTGATCTCTTTCTTTTCCCCACACTTGCCTCCCAGGTTTCAGGCGCTGCAGGTTTTACAAGGCTGTGGTGGATCCAGGCTGGGATTCCCTCTACCTTCACAGCGGTGGGAGTGGTCAGGACGACAGTCTGGGGTCCTTTCCACCCTGGGCACAAAGAGGCTACGTTCTAGTCCTTGATCCACACTGGGTCACCTGGGGAGAAAGGGTGAACTGAGGAGAATAAGCTAACAGGGCATCTCTCATTTACCCAGGCTGAGATTGTTTGTGTAATTTTCCCTAAAGCCTGTAACTGTCGCTGTAACTCAATTTCACCTGACTCTCGGGGAGTGCCTGGAAGTCCCCGCAATACGTGAGGGGGCCTATGATACAATATTTCATAGGGGGAATATCCTGTTCTTTTAGAAGGGGTACATCTAATTTTAAATAATACCATATGGAGAGCCTGTATTCATTTTAATCCTGTTTCCTGATATACTTTCCCTAACTATTTTTGATAGTCCGATACATCCGCTCCACCTTTCGGGAACTCTGAGGCCGGTAGACGGCATGCAATTTCCATGTGATCCCCAACACCTTCGCTGTCTTCTGTACCAAGTCAGCCACAAACCCCGGCCGCTTATCTGAGCCGATCCGTAAGCGCAGTCCAAATCTAGGAATAAGATCTCGAAGAAGCACACGGGTTACTTCAGGAGCTTTCTCAGTTCGTGTTGGATGAGCCTCCACCCACCCAGAGCAGGTACACACAAGAACTAGCAAACACTTGTTACCGCCACACTGTGGCATCTCTGTGAGGTCCACCTGGAGATCTTCAAAGGGGGCTGCTCCATAAGCTTGTATGCCGGGCACCCCGGCCCCGTCCACGCCCCGCAAGAGGAGCTCGCTGGCCCCGCCACGCGGGAAGGGGCCGCTCCGCGGTCGTGGGCGGGAGGCCCCGGCTCCCTCTGTGGGGAGCCCTAGGGCCATGCGGAGACACGGAGGAGGGGAGGTGCCTCCCCTGAGCTCCTGGCGCGGCGACCCCAGGGCGCCGACTCACCGCGGAAGGGCTCGGCTCGCCCGGGCGCCGGTGCTGTCTCGGGTGAGGCTCCCGCGAGACTCTTCTCTGCGTCCTGGACTCACCGCGGGGCGCTCCCTGGACACTTGCCACCCGTTGCCGCCAAGGCCGGAACTCCGCGGAGCCCCTGGCAACGACGCGGTCGCGGCGCTGGGCGGAGGTTGCCCCGGGTTCGCGTCCGTCCCTCGAGAATTTTGTCCCGGCGTGGCTCCCGTAGCCAGACGCTTCACCCCGCCCGCCCTACTCCCGCCCCCCATTCCCGCCCGCTGGGTCCCAGAGCACGCTCCGCCATGGCGGCGCCGTCGCTGTGGCGTCACTGTCCTGGCGGCCAATCCGAGGGCTGCGCGCGTGTCCCTTACGCGCTTCTATTGCCGGGAGGAAGGGGGTGTGTCGCGCCTGCGCAGTGGTCTTGGCCACCGGCTCGCGGCTCGTGGAGGCTTGTCCCAGACGCACGCGAGTCAGACTCGGGTTGGGGTCCTGGCGGCGGCGGCGCGAGCATGTCGTGGCTTTTCGGCATTAACAAGGGCCCCAAGGGTGAAGGCGCGGGGCCGCCGCTGCCTTTGCCGCCCGCGCAGCCCGGGGCCGAGGGCGGCGGGGACCGCGTCTTGGGAGACCGGCCGGCGCCCAAGGACAAATGGAGCAACTTCGACCCCACCGGCCTGGAGCGCGCCGCCAAGGCGGCCCGCGAGCTGGAGCAGTCGCGTGAGTGCGGCGGAGCGGAGCGGGTGGGACGGTCGGGCCGGGCCGGGCCGGGCCCGGAGCTCTGGCCCTTGCTGCTCCTCGCCGTTGTCGGCAGCCACTTCCCGGGGGAGACTGCGCCCCCGGAGCACCCCCGGCCGGAGCCGTTTCGCGTGCCGGGAGGATCGGACTCTTTCCGTCACCCTTTTGCACCTCTGCAGCTGTCAAGAGCGGGTCAGGTGCGGAGGTGGCGCTCACGGGTTACAGGGTCAGGGCCTGGGGCTGGCCCTGGTCTTTCAGTTACCACCGAGTGCGTGGGATCTTTCTGCGCTTGCTGCCTCCACGTGGCGCAGGCCGAGGCGTGGCCATGTCGGTAGATGGGTTTGTTGGGTGGTTGCTAGCAATTGCCACATAACGAGGGAAGCATATTTGAGAGTTATTTGGTTCTAACAAGAGTCTAGCAGATTTGCAGTTCTTGTTGGAAGACGTTAGCGTTTGCACGGCGAGGTCTGTGAACCGCAGGTCAGGCCGTGCTGCCCAACTTGAGGAAATCCCTGACCCAGTGCCCTCAGGTGTGAGCACTCACCATGTTGGCCAGGCTGGTCTTGAATTCTGGCCTCAGGTGATTCGCCTACCTCGGCCTCGCAAAGCACTGGGATTACAGGCGTGAGCCGCTGCTCATGGCCTTGCTGGGTAATTTTAATGATCAGGTTAGGATGGGAATCAAGGGCTGGACTTCAGGGCACCTCGGAGGACAGCGGACTTGGGTGACGGACTTTCTTGCTGCAGGCTCATTTGGAGGGTTCCTTTCTGTCCGAATTCCTGAGGGTTTTCACCTGCTAACTTCACTTAGAGATCAAAACTTGTCCCACTTCGAGAAGCTGAATCTCAGTTATCAGTGGTACAGGCCTGATTGAGCAGCCTCGGGCCACCGAGGGCCTCCTCCCCATGGTGCAGACCTGTGCCTCTGAGTTGCTCCAGTCCTGGCAGCCCCAGAGCCCCTGATCTGCAGTCTGCGCTGCCTGGGTTGCCAGTGCCTTGGCCTGCCCTCTGTGGTCGAGCGGGGCCTGCCAGGTGCACCGTGGGGAGCCCTCCATCAGTCTTTGTTTCCTGTGGATTCTGTTCCAGGTGTGGACGCTTTCATTCTTTCATTTTTATCCCTTCCCTCCTTCCTGGCCTGACTGCTGGCTGGTGAGAGAGGTTTCTCCAAAGTTTGCCGCTCCCTTTCCGTCCTGGACCTCTTTTTCCCCGGGTGCTCCCTGCCGTGCCCATCTGCCTGGTAGTCCCTCTGCAAGCCCGTCCCCTCCTGGCTTCCTGTGTGCCCCTTTCCTGGCAGCAGGGTCGCCGAGATTCGGCTGGAGCCCGTTGCTTTGGCCTTGCTGCTCTCCGGGCAAATGGGCGGCTCCTCCTCACAGCCTGGCTGCCTCCTTTGTCCCTGGAGGCAAAGCCCCATGCTGCCTCGTTCCCAGGGTCTTCCCTGACCCCTCCTGCGGCCTGTCCTTGGAAGCCAGAGCAGCACATTGTCCCAGAACTGTTTGTGTGAGCACCAGCGCTCGCCCTGCCCTCCACAGAGGGGTGCCTGGAGGAGACCCTCGTGCCCAGTGGGTGTGAATCCATGCGCTGGGAGCACGTCCTGGCACAGGGTCACCCCAAGGTGGTGAATGATTGTTCTCATTCTAATAACGAGAGGCCACACGAGCCCCAGACCTGCTCTTTCCCCTCTCATCCTCCCCAGAGTCACTGGGGGTGGGAACTGTCAATGAGCCATTTTCAGGGGAGGGAGTGGCCTCAGCTTAATCCAGCCAAAAGTCCTCTCGGGAGGAGGTAGGCAGAGCGCCTCACTGTGACGCCCACGTTCCTGTCACTGCTCTGTGGCAAGACCCTGGGGGCTGACACACCCTCGGCCCCCTCCAGGTCAGAGTGAGAGTGGGTGAGGGCCCCGGGGCCCTTCAGCCCTTGGCTTCCTGAGCTCACCAGCCAAACCCATTGACCTGGCACTGTCTTCCCTGAGAGGCAGGTCCCTGTCCCATCTGTGCTGTGGTCACTGGGGCCCCCGAGGTTGGCCTCCAAGCTCTTTCCTGGACTCTGACGCTGATGCCCGTCAGGCCAGTTCGTGCCTAACCACAGGCCCAAGCAGAGCCACCCCACACGCCAGTGCATCGCTGCCTCTGTCTAAATGCAATGAGTGCTCCCCACGGTGCTTCACGCCTGTGTCAGTCACCTCCAAAAATTACACCTGAGCTGAGAACAAACGTCGAGCTCTAGGTAGTGATGTGTTTGCTGCAGTTGACTCTGAAGGCTTCAAAAAGTGAGACAGCCTGCAGGAGGCAGAGAGACGGGAACAAAGCCCCAGCCCAGGAACATCAGGGGTCCCTGCCGGCTTTACGGACGTGTCTTTCTGTGCTAGAAGATGTATTTATTTATTTACTTATTTGAGATGGAGATGCGCTCTGTCGCCCAGGCTGGAGTGCAGTGGCGCAACCTCGGTTCATCGCAACATCCACCTCCTGGGTTCAAGCAATTCTTCAGCCTCGGCCTCCCAAGTAGCTGAGGTCACAGGCGTGTACCATTGTGCCCTGCTCTTTTTTTGTCTTTTTAGTAGAGACGAGGTTCGCCATGTTGGCCAGCCTGGAGATTTGTTTCTTTAAGTCTCTCTCTATCCAGCTGGAGTGTAGTGGCATGATCTGGGTTCACTGCAGCCTCTGCCTCTGGGGTTCAAGCCATCCTCCCACCTCAGCCTCAGAGTAGCTGGGATTACAGGTGTGCGCCACTGCACCCGGCTGATTTTTGTATATTTAGTAGAAATGGGGTTTCACCACATTGGTCAGGTTGGTCTCTAACTCCTGGCCTCAAGTGATCCACCCGCCTCAGCCTCTCAAAGTGCTGGGATTACAGGAGTGAGCCACCGTGCTTGACCAGAAGATTTTTATGGTAAAATTTTGTGATGGGAAAACTGTCATCCCAGAAAATTTTGAGACCTGATGCTTAGGCCTCAGCAGCTCGGAGAATACGTACTTCTGTCCCAGAACACCCAAACGTCAACCTGTCAGTTCCCCACCAGGAACAAAGTGTAACTGGGGACGTTGTCATACGCTTGCCCTCGTCACCCTGAGCGTGTTGGCTGGTATCCAGTTCTTATTCATTCTCTTTCTTGCCTGCACGTGCCTGATGGCAGATCAATGACAATAGCTATTGGAAGCTTAAGAAAAGCGTTTGTAACATGAAAAAATAGAGGACCCTTTAGCCATCACCTGACTTTCTGTTGAATTGGGAAATAGCCTCCTCCCGTCCATGTGGGACGGCCTTCCCGATGTGACCCTCCAAGACTGTCCCTGGGGGGTAAAACCCCACAAATGCATCAGCCCATGTGCTGGGGACGGGGCATCGTCATGCCAGGTCTGACTGGGAAGGAGGATGGTGAGGCAGGGCTGGGGGCTTTGAGGTCGAGGCGTGGCCGTGGATTCCAGAAAGCCCCTTGGCTGATGTGCATGCCTGCCCAGTGGCATCCGGGTATCCTAACACCTGCCCTCCGTGCCCCTGCATCCACAGGTTATGCCAAGGATGCCCTGAATCTGGCACAGATGCAGGAGCAGACGCTGCAGCTGGAGCAACAGTCCAAGCTCAAAGTGAGTGGGGCCGGTGTGGGTGGGGAGGCCGGGGTGCACGTGGGGTTTGGGCATGGAGATTGGTGGGCTACTGCCGGTGGGTAGGGCCAGCGACGTGTACATGGGCAGCAGTGGGGCCCAGGGCCAAGCTTGGGTGCCTCATCTCACAGAAGGAAACAAGGGGAGGTGAGAGACGCTGCTGCAGTGCCACCCGAGAGAGAGGACCAGTGTTGATGAGGGTGTCTTGTCGTCTGGAGGGCCTGGGTCTTCTTGAGGTTCTCACCTCATTTCATTATGCTCAGCAAGATTTTTTTGTTTTATTTTATTTATTTATTTATTTTGAAATGGAGTCTGTTTCCCAGGCTGGAGTTCTGTGGTGCCTTCTGGGCTCACTGCAACCTCCGCCTCCTGGGTTCAAACAATTCTCCTCCCTCAGCCTCCTGAATAGCTGGGATTACAGGCACCCGCCACCACACCTGGCTACTTTTTATATTTTTAGTAGAGACAGGGTTTCACCATGTTGGCCAGGCTGGTCTCGAACTCCTGACTTCAAGTGATCCACCTGCCTCGGCCTCCCAAAGTGCTGGGATTATAGGCATGTGCCACTGTGCCCGCCCTGTTTCATATTATTTTTATTTTTTTTTTATTTTTTTTTTATTTATTTTTTATTTATTTTTTTTTTTTTGAGACGGAGTCTTGCTCTGTCACCCAGGCTGGAGTGCAGTGGCCGGATCTCAGCTCACTGCAAGCTCCACCTCCCGGGTTTTACGCCATTCTCCTGCCTCAGCCTCCCGAGTAGCTGGGACTACAGGCGCCCGCCACCTCGCCCGGCTATTTTTTTGTATTTTTTTTAGTAGAGACGGGGTTTCACCGTGTTAGCCGGGATCGTCTCTCGATCTCCTGACCTCGTGATCCGCCCGTCTCGGCCTCCCAGAGTGCTGGGATTACAGGCTTGAGCCACCGCGCCCGGCCTATTTTTATTTTTTTAAAGACAGAGTCTTAGTCTGTTTTCCAGGCTGGCGTGTAGTGGCGTGATCTCGGCTCACTGCAACCTCCACCTCCTGGGTTCAACCTCCTTTCTCAGCCTCCGAGCAGCTGGGACTACAAGAGCCCGCCACCACAACTGGCTGATTTTTATATTTTTAGTAGAGGTGGGGTTTCATCATGTTGTCCAGGTTGGTCTCTAATTCCTGACCTCAGGTGATCCACCCACTTTGACCTCACAAGGCACTGGGATTATAGGCTGGAGCCATGACGCCCGGCCCACCCAGCAGGATTCCTAGAATAGGCACGAGCTCTGCCTCCATCATGGTCCAAAAGTGAGCACCTGACCGGAGCTGCCCAGAAACAGCCTTGGGTGGGGTTGGTGTTCGCCCTCCTTCCCTGGGGGCCTTCGCAGGCTTCTGCTGGTGCTTCTCTGCCTGCGGGTCTGGATTCCCCCAGGGCCTGAGCCTGGGTGCAGATGCAGCTGGAAGCCCCGAGCCTGCTGCACACACTAGTCCGGGTACGGAGTCTCTGCCGTGCCGGGGCCCGTGCAGACACAGGAGGGACTGTCAGGCAGCGCCAGCCCTGAGAAGTGCCACGTGGTGGGTGCTGTGCTCTGCAGGAGTACGAGGCCGCTGTGGAGCAGCTCAGGAGCGAGCAGATCCGGGCGCAGGCCGAGGAAAGGAGGAAGACCCTGAGCGAGGAGACGCGGCAGCACCAGGCCGTAAGAGCGCGAGAGGCCGTGAGGGAGGCCGCCCGACTCCAGGGGATGGCTCGGGGCAGGACTAGGAGCCGGGCACGGTCCCAGGCGCTCTGGAGTCAGCCTTTAGAGCTGCCCTTGGAACAGCCTTGCACAAATGCCTAAGACCTGCAAAGTCCCTCACTGCTGAGCCGGACGGGAGGTCCCCGCCCCCCCATGTTTGTGTGAGGCTGATGGCGCGTGGGAGTCCCGGTGCCCGGCCGGGTCGGCCCTGAGTGCAGCTCCCGGCTGAGATGTGTCCTTGCCGCCCTCTTCTCCCCCAGAGGGCCCAGTATCAAGACAAGCTGGCCCGGCAGCGCTACGAGGACCAATTGAAGCAGCAGGTGAGCTGAGCCTCCCCTGCGAGGCGCCTGCGTCCCTGAGAATGTAGGCGGCTTCGTACCGGTCGGTGGGTCAGAGGCCGTGGGGCCAGAACGCTGGGGCTGCTGATGGTGGGTGCTAGTGCAGGGGAAACTTCGTGGACAGACGCGCACCGGCACACGTGTACAGGCACACATGCAGAGACATGTGCACACACGTACGGGGAGACAGGCACCCCCCAACACGGGAACACACACAGCCCCACAGAGGCCCACACACGCCCACCCGCAAACACACCCCCATACACACGGGCACACACACCCTGCACACAGGTACACACCCCCCCCACATGGACACACACCCCGCACACGGGCACGTACACATCCCCGCACACCGCACACGGGCACACACACCACACATGGGCACACACACCCCGGCCCACACCCACATGGGCATGCATAACCCCTCCTGCATGGGCACACCCCCCACCACGGGCACACACGCCCTGCGCATACACCCCCACACGGGCAGAATCACCCCCCGCACACCCCCTGCATGGTCTCCGCAGCAGAGGCTCTCCAGGCTCGTGGAGCCTCCTTGTCTCCCACCCGGGTGCCCAGCTGGCAGCGTGGGGGGTTGTGCTTGTGATGGCTGGTCAGTGGCAGAGAGCAGGTCTCTGGGCCCATCAGAAAAGCTTGGGTGACATCTGCTCCCTTCTCCTTAGGGCCCGTCGCCCTAGTCCTGAGCTCACAGGCGGGGTTCACGCGTTGTCTGTTGCGGCCATTGTAGCTTCAACATTTAATTGGCAGACGACAGAGGCTTCCTTCAGCACAGCGTGAATCAGGGCGGTGGTGTTGGGAGGTCGGCCGCGCAGTGGCCCTTCTCAGGGAAGCCGCAGTGGGGGCTGTTTCTGCCGCTGGGGAGTTTGGGTTCTGAAAGCAGCCCCTCAGCGACTGCCGTCCCGGCCGATGTCACCCGTGTCTGTGTGTCAGGCTGCGGCATCTGCAGGCCCCAGGTGCGCGGGATGCTTGGAGCCCCCGGTCCTGGGGCAGACACAACCTCTGGATTGGTGTTGAGTGTTTTTCTGGTTTTAAAGGCTTTTCTCTTTTTCTACGGCTTCTTCTCAGCAACTTCTCAATGAGGAGAATTTACGGAAGCAGGAAGAGTCAGTGCAGAAGCAGGAGGCCATGCGGCGAGGTAGGCTGTCTGCTCTCCTGGCTGGGGCGGAGGCCGCGGTGGCAGCATGGAGAGCGGGGGCTGCTTGTGGACCTCAGCGCCTGACAGACACTTACCCGGCGTGCACTGAGCCTGAGCCCCTCATAGCTACCCATGCAGTGGGCAAGGCTGCTGGGGCTTCCTGGGGTGGGACTGCCTCTCGGAAGGCACCTCGGTCTGCGACCAGACGCCAGGGCCTGTGCGGGGAGGGCGGGAGCTGCTTCACTTCATGGGAAGAACGTGGGTCTTTTTTTTTTTTTGAGACGGAGTCTCGCTCTGTCACCCAGGCTGGAGTGCAGTGGCACAATCTCAGCTCACTGCAGCCTCCGTCTCCTGGGTTTAAGCAATTCTGCCTCAGCCTTCCGAGTAGCTGGGATCACAGGTGCCCGCCGCCACACCCGGCTAATTTTTTTGTATCCTCAGTAGAGACAGGGTTTCACTATGTTGAGCAGGCTGGTCTTGAACTTCTTGACCTCGTTCTCCACCTGCCTTGGCCTTCCACAGAGCTGGGATTACAGGTGTGAGTCTCTGTGTTCTGCTTCGAACATGGGTCTGGACTGTCCTGTTTACTGTCTTTACTGTCCCCGATGAGGATCACAAGTATTTGGTGCCACGTGGCATTTGTCGGTGAGGGCGCCAGGCGAATGTTTGTCACCACTTTTCACCGGGGATGGGCTTGTGGTGAGGTGTGCACGTTCACTATTCCATAGCCAGACATGGCACGGCACGCGCCTCTGAGATCTGACAGCTGTGTTTCTGTGTGAGGGGGGCTTCTCTGGGAACTCCACATTCCAGTTCTTTGCTTTAAAGCGAACATCCTGACAAGGTGCCTGGGCCTCTGGGTCGGATTTCAGGGGCTCTAATCCACGGGCAGGGCCGGCATGTGCACCGTTCCTACAAAGGCCTGTGTGTGTCTGTCCATGGCATGGTGCGGGCTGTGGTGTGGGCCTGCCCATGGGCTGGGCTTGTCCTTAGTGTGAGCCAGTCCATGGTCTTAGCCTATTGGCAGTGTGGGCCTGTCAGTGGCCTGGGCCAGTCCGTGGCCTGGGCTGGTCTGTGGTGGCCTGTCTGTGGCGTGGGCCTGGTGGTGGCGTGGGCCTGTCCGTGGCCTTAGCCTGCCAGCGGTGTGGGCCGGTCCGTGGCGTGGGGCTGTCCACCGTGTGGACGGAGGCAGACGTGCTGCACAGCGTGGCACTGAGCTGCCCTGCTTCTCTGGGGCAGCCACCGTGGAGCGGGAGATGGAGCTGCGGCAGAAGAACGAGATACTGCGAGTGGAGGCCGAGGCCCGGGCACGCGCCAAGGCCGAACGAGAGAACGCAGACATCATCTGCGAGCAGATCCACCTGAAGGCGGCCGAGCACCGTCAGACCGTCTTGGAGTCCATCAGGTGAGCGCTGCCGAGGCCCATGCTGGCTGCAGACGGAGCTCCGCAGGTGTGAGTTGCTGTTCCTGGGGCTCTCCAGCTCTTCCAGGCCTGGCCGCCGTAGGCTGGCTCCTTGGTGGGGTCACTGCCCCTCTGTCCTGGCAAGGCCGGGCCGCCATCTCAGGGCCTCGACCTGCTCTTGCTACGTGGCGTGGATCTTCTTGTCCGTCCTGGTCACATCGCTGCTTTCCCCGCAGGACGGCTGGCACCTTGTTTGGGGAAGGATTCCATGCCTTTTTGACAGACCGGAAGAAAGTGACAGCCACGGTAAACATTCTTATAAAACAAGGCTGGGAGGTGGCTGAGGGGCAGCCTGTGTGGGCCTCCTGGAGCCCTGGGTCCTGTCCCTGCTGGCTCTGCACAGGCCCTGGCGCTCTGCCAGCACAGAGCAAACCCACGTTGTACCTGCTGGCCACGGCTGCTCCTCCGTTCTCAAGCTAGAGGAAGAAAACACAGTTGCTAGCCTGGGCCACACAGTGAGACTCCATCTCTACAAAAAAATCAAACATCAGCTGGGTGAGGTGGCAGCGCCTATGGTCCCACTATTCGAGAGGCTGAGGTAGGAGGATCACCTAAACCTAGGGAGGTTGCAGCTGCAGTGAGCTGAGATCGCACCACCGCACTCCATCCTGGGCGACAGAACAAATCCTTGTCTCAAGAAAAAAATTGTCAAGAGTGGTGGCTCACACCTGTGATTTCTGCACTTTGGGAGGCAGAGGCAGAGGTGGGCGGATCACGATGTCAGGGGATCGAGACCATCCTGGCTAACACGGTGAAACCCCGTCTCTACTAAAAAAAAGAAAAAAAAATACAAAAAAATTAGCCATGCATGGTGGCGGGCGCCTGTAGTCCAAGCTACTCAGAAGGCTGTGGGAGGAGAATCACATGAGCCGGGAGATGGAGGTTGCAGTGAGCCGAGATCCCGCCACTGCACTCCAGCCTGGGCCACAGAGCGAGGCTCCTTCTCAAAACAAAAACAAAGACCCCGACTCCATTTTGCAAAAACCTTCTTTAGTCCTTATAAAACCCTGAGAGTTTGAAGTTCACAGATTCCTCTCTTGTTTAAAGCCTCACTCTGTGCTCAGGCTCCGGCCTGCTGTGGTGGCGCACTACGTCGCACACGGCTGCGTCCTCCGTCCCCCCATGCCCAGCACACAGTAGGTGCCTGGCACACAGTGGGCAGTTGCTCTGCCATGGTGCGGGTGCCCTGTGCTGTGACTGCAGCGCCTGTCCGTGGCCTCGCCAGTGTGACGGTGAATGTCGCCGGTGGTGTTTCCACCCGTGTTGGTGAGACGGCGTCACATGAGAACATGAGGGAGCTCCTTAATGCACCATTGACTTTTGTGTATTTGTGTTTAGAGGCAGGGTCTTGCTCTGTGGTCAGACTGGAGTGCAGTGGCGCCATCTCGGCTCACTGCAAGCTGCACCTCCCCAGTTCAAGCAGTTCTCCTGCCTCAGCCTCCCGAGTGACTGGGATTACAGGCTCACGTCGCCACGCCCAGCTAATACAGGCCTGTGCTACCAGGCCAGGCCAGTTTTTCTATTTTTAGTAGAGATGGGGTTTCACCACGTTGGCCAGGCTGGTCACGAACTTCGGACCTCAAGTGATCAGCCCGTCTTGGCCTCCCAAAGTGCTGGGATTACATGGGTGAGCCACCAGGCCTGACTACGTTTTTGTTTGTTTTTGAGACAGACTTTTGCTTTTGTTGCATAGGCTGGAGTGTAATGGCACGGTTTCAGCTCACTGCAACCCCCGCCTCCCGGGTTCAAGCGATTCTCCTGCCTCAGCCTCCCACGTAGACAGGATTACAGGCATGTGCCACCATGGCCAGCTAATTTTTTGTTTTTTAGTAGAGAAAGGGTTTCTCCAGGTTGGTTAGGCTGGCCTCGAACTCCCGACCTCAGGTGATCCACCCGCCTCAGCCTCCCAAAGTGCTGGGATCGCAGGCCTGAGCTACCGCGCCCAGTCAGCCTAATCGATTTTTAAAACGAGTCAGAGATTTCGGGTTAGCCTTGTTTTCCAGGAATAAAGTACCATTTTAGTGGCCAAGGAAGTAGCAGAGGGTGTGGCCCTGTGACATAGCCTGCTGAGTCTGCCCAGGGCCCTGCTCAGCGACCAGGGCTTTGCAGGATTTATGCTGCCAGTTGCAGAGAAAATGGCCCTGAGTGAGGGCGCTGTGACGGCCCCGCCTGCCTCCTGTAACCACGTGACTGGGATTCCGGTTCCTGTGCTGCCAGCACACAGCCCTGTGCTTCTCCCTTGGGCGGAGAGAGGGTGGGGCAGCCCCGTGCATCTCCCGCTCTAGGAGGGAGGGAGGGTGGGGCAGGCACGCCAGTGCAGTGTCTCCGCTGCAGGTGGTTGGGCTGACGCTGCTGGCTGGCGGGGTCTACTCTGCCAAGAATGGGACAGCCGCGGCGGCCCGCTTCATCGAGGCTCGGCTGTGGAAGCCATCCCTGGTGAGGGAGACGTCCCGCATCACGGTGCTGGAGGCGCTGCAGCACCCCTTCCAGGTAGCAGCGCGGGCCTGGTCCTTCCTGAGTGCGGTTCCTGGCTGAGTCCCCTCTACCCCACGAGCAGAGCCCGCCCGTGCACACCCTCCTGTCCGCGCACACCCTCCTGTCCCTCCCCTTTCCCCGGATGACAGGCAACCGCACGCTCCTTCACGCCCGGGTTTTCCTGTCCGGCGCTGTAGCTTAGGGGTCTGCATCAGTGAGACTCTTGCCCCATCTGCTTCGGTCTGCCCTGCTCGGGGCTCGTGGTGGGACCTGGGAGCACATCGGGGTCCTTGCAAGTGCTGGGACTTGGGTGTGCTTGTGTGTGTCGGGGAAGCTGCCACAGACCATGGTGTCTGGCAGCCTCCCTGGGGAGCCGCGCCACTGGCCACCCCCGAGGTGCCTGCTCTCCACACGGGGGTGGTGGGGTCTCCACAGATCACTTGGTAGGTAATGAAATAAAAGCCAATAAGGAACTGGAAAATGCCCCCAATCCCAGCAACAGTCACCCAGTCTCCCAGCGCGGCGGGGTTCCAGGTCCTGGCCAGTCCTGGCAGTGCTTTGGGGCAGCTCCGTTTCGGTGTGTTACTGAGTTTGTCTGTGCGTTGGTGGCTGTGCCGTGGCTGTGGCAGGTGACCCAATGGCGCTTCCCTTTCCGCTCCGGTAGGTCAGCCGGCGGCTCCTCAGTCGGCCCCAGGATGCACTGGAGGGTGTTGTGCTGAGTGTAAGTCGGTGTGCCTGGGACCGGGGAGGTGCAGGGAGGGGTCCCCGGAGCTGCGCCAGGCTGTGGCCCTTGCTGGCACTCGTGGTGGTGCTGAGGAGCTTTCGGCTTCTGAGATGTGACCGCTTGGACCGTGCCGGGGATAGGCTGTCTGTCAGCTGGACGGCACCCCGAGGAGTGGAGTCCACAACAGGGCATTGCTGCAGCCCCTACTCCCAAGGCTTCCGTGGGCCCTGAGTGTGTCCCCCAAGTCCCCGTCTTCCCTGGCAGCCCAGCCTGGAAGCGCGGGTGCGCGACATTGCCATAGCAACAAGGAACACGAAGAAGAACCGCAGCCTGTACAGGAACGTTCTGATGTACGGGCCGCCAGGCACCGGGAAGACGCTATTTGCCAAGGTGAGAGCACCTGGCTGCGCAGGTGGGCCAGGGGCCGCTGGGGTCTCACCGGCCTGCAGGTGTCTGGGGGTCGGCCGCCTGGGGAGTGGACTTCCCTTAGGCCTTTGTCCGCTCTCATGTAGGTTCAGGGTGTTGGTGTGGGCAACAGCGCCTCCCATCTTCCAGGCAGGGGACGTCTCCTGTTTGGCAGGCTGTGGCTACCAGGCTGTGGCTTCCAGGCAGGGACGCCCGACAGGGGCTCCACACTCTGGGTGGAGTGTGCAGGCTTTGCCGAGGCAGATGGAACATCTGTTCTGACTCCCCTCACTCTTCCTGTCTAGAAACTCGCCGTGCACTCAGGCATGGACTACGCCATCATGACAGGCGGGGACGTGGCCCCCATGGGGCGGGAAGGCGTGACCGCCATGCATAAGCTGTTTGACTGGGCCAATACCAGCCGGCGCGGGTGAGACGTCCCCACAGCATGCACACAGGCCCTTCACTGCGGCCCAGCAGGCTGCCTTCGGGGAAGGGGGTCCAGGTGGCTTTCCGGGACCTCGTGGTCTTTCTGCAGCTCTGTCCTTGTGGCCACGCAGGAGGCCGGGCGGAGGGTCCCTCGGAGGGAAGGTCCCCTGAGTGTGGACCCTGGTGGACACGAGGCCCCCAGTGTTTGGAGGCTGCCAGTGGGATACTTGGCTCAGGGCAGAAGGGAGGTGGGTGGGTGTAGGGGGTGAGGGGTCTTCACAGCTGCAGGGGCGCCTCCTCCACGGCCGCCCTCCCTCCGACACGCGTGCAGGTGGGCGTGGGCACCAGTTCCTTTTGGTAGAACCATTTGGAAGTCAGCCGAAGACAGCATGGCACACACCCTTCGATAGGTCCCACAGTGACCCCGCGCAGGGCACAGCCTGGGCACCCTTGGGACCTCAGCTGTCCACATTGGCACCACATTCCTCATGGCTGGCACCCTCCCACTTTAGAAGATCCTGCCCCTGGTGTGGACTCTGAGCGGCCACCAGCGCTGCACTGGGCCGGGTGGGGGTGAAGCCTGCAGGGCAGAGTCTGGTGCCCCCGTGTGCCGTTGGCTTTCCGGCGCCTTGTGAGACTGGGCTGTGGTCAGCTGCCCAGAGGCCAGGCTGATGGGCTTCTGTCAGATCCAGGACTTAGGGCTCCTGATGGGGCAGAGGCTGCACCCCTTGGGGATCTGCCCGCTCGGCCTGCTCCCGCCACAGCCGGACGCTGCTGTGGGCCACTCTAGGTGTCACTCTCGCCATGCTTGGCCTCCCTCTCGTTCACAGCCTCCTGCTCTTCGTGGATGAAGCAGACGCCTTCCTTCGGAAGCGAGCCACCGTGAGTGTCACTAAGCCTCTGTCTGACCACGGGGGTGGTGGAGTGGACACAGCCGTCTCCCTGGGCCAGGCTGCAGCCCTCTTATCAATGTCTTTTTCTCTCTAAGTTTTGTGTGAAAAACAGCATTTTTTAGGTCAGCTGGAAGTTAAAAGTTATGGCTTTTGAGGGTTTTTTTGTTTTGGTTTTTGAGATGGAATCTCTCTCTGTAGCCAGGCTGGAGTGCAAGGGTATAATGTCAGCTCACTGCAGCCTCCAACTCCTGGGTTCAAGCGATTCTTCTGTCTCAGCCTCCCAAGTAGCTTGGATTACAGGTGCCCACCACCATGTCCAGACAGTATTTCTATTTTTAGTAGAAACGGGGTTTCATCATGTTGGCCAGGCTGGTCTCGAACTCCTGACCTCAGGTGATCCGCCCTCCTTGGCCTCCAAAAGTCCTGGGATACAGGCGTGAGCCACCACACCCGGATGCCCTGGTCTCTTTTTATTTTTATTTATTTGAGAGGAAGTCTCGCTCTATGGCTTAAGCTGGCTTGCAGTGGCGCAATCTTGGCTCACTGCAACCTCCACTTCCTGGATTCAAGCTAGTCTCCTGCCTCAGCCCCCTAAATAGCTGGGATTACATGCTTTTGCCACCATACCCAGTTACGGTTTTTTTGTATTTTTAATAGAGATGGGGTTTCACCATGTTGGTCAGGCTGGTCAAAAACTCCTGATCTCAAATGATCCTCCCGCCTCAGCCTCCCAAAATACTGGGATTGCATGCGTGATCCACCACGCCCAGCCTTTTAATTATCATTTTAAGACAGGGTCTCAGTCGCCCAGGCTGGAGTGCAGTGGCGTGATCACAGTTCACTGTAGCCTCGACCTCTCGAGCTCAAGCTGTCCTCCTGCCTCAGCTGCCCGCGTAGGCAGGACTGCAGGGGCACAGTGCCATGCCCGGCTAATTTTTTTGTAATGTTAGTAGAGATGGAGTTTCCTCACGTTGTCCAGACTGGGCTCGAACTTCTGAGCTAAAGAGGTTTGCCCGCCTTGACGTTCTCAAGTGCAGGTATTACATATGTGAGTCCCCACGCCCAGTCAGGCTTTTTTTTTTTTTTTTTCCAGAGTCTCACTCTGTCTCCCATGCTGGAGTGCAGCGGTGCAATTTCAGCTCGCTGCAACCTCTGCCTCCCAGGTTCCCCTCATTACCCAGGCTGGGCTATAAGAGATGCTCCCGCCTTGACCTTCTGAGGTTCTGGGATTATAGACGTGAGCCCCCATGCCCAGTCAGGGTTTTTTTTGTTTTTGTTTTTGTTTTTGTTTTTGAGACAGAGTCTCACTCTGTCGCCCATGCTGGAGTGCAGCGGTGCAATTTCGGCTCGCTGCAACCTCTGCCTCCCAGGTTGAAGTGATTCTCCTGCTTCAGCCTCCCACGTAGCTGGGACTACAGGTGTGCCACTACCCTGGCTAATTTTTGTACTTTTAGTGTAGACGGGGTCTCATCATGTTGGCCAGGATGGCCTCAAACTCCCTACCTCAGGTGATCTGCCCTCCTCAGCCTCCCCAAATGCTAGGTTATGTGCATGAGCCACCGCCCCTGGCCCTGGTCAGGCTTTTGAGTTTAGATCCATGAAAGTGTCGCCGCGTCCCTGCTCCCTGCAGGAGGGAGGCCTGTGGGAGCTTCTGCTGTGGCTGTTTACAAGGCTTTGCTCCTGGTGTCTAAAGCTAGAACCTTCTCTGTAGGAGAAGATAAGCGAGGACCTCCGGGCCACACTGAACGCCTTCCTGTACCGCACGGGCCAGCACAGCAACAAGTGAGGGAGCGTCCTAGGCCCCCGGGTAGGGCTGTGCAGCCGTCGCCCTTGGTTCCCACCGAGGGACCTCAGGGGCCCTGGATCACAGTGCTGGGCAGCACCCGTGGCCTCAGCGTGTCCACCTCGGATGTCCCCTGGGAACGGCCCAGCTCGGGACAGCATGGGGCGTTACTCAGGAACATGCGGGGGCCTCCTGGGCAGAGCCGGGGTCAGTCCCGTCCTCACGGCCCTGTGCGATGCCGCCCCAGCTTTCAGGTCCCTCTGCCCCTGGGTTTCCGCGGTCCTGTGCCTGCAAGGGAGGCTGTCTGATGGTCTGAGGCTCTGCTGGGTCTCCCTTGGAGGGTGTGGGTGCCCTGGGGTGGGAGATGGAGACACGGTTGCTCCCACGGGAAGCTGGGCACGAGCAGGTCCTGTGTGTTTGGGCGGAGCCTGGGGCCTTGGACCCCCGCCCGGATGTTGGACAGGGGTGCACCCTCCAGGCCTGGGGGCCTCCGCACATTGTGCGTCCTCCGTGAGCTGCTGCCCTGAGGTCCCCAGTATGGTGATCGCCCCACGGCAGGCTCCCTACTTCCTTCCAAATCCCCTACGTTTGAGTTTTTTAGTCTCCTGGGCCCCTCCAGCCCCAGTCACGTGTCACACGGAGGATCAAGTCCTACCAGTTGGCCGTGGCCGACTCCTCAGGCGTGTTGGGCTCCCTGGCTCAGCTGCTGCCGGTACACGCTCCCTGGAGCCCTGGCTCAGGTCCTTCCCAGAGAGGCAGGGCTGGGACCCTGCTGAGCCTCCGCTGCACCCGAGCCCCTGAGGTCCTGGTCCTGGCTCATGTGGCCACTCCTGACACAGACTCTGGGTCCTGCATCCCTGCTCCCAGCATGGCGGGGCTCAGGCAGCAGGAGGAGTGGTGGTCCCGGTGCTGCCTATCAGGCTTGGCAAGGGTCAGCAGGGAAGCACCATATGGGGCAAGAACAGAGACCCAGGAAGCCGGGCGGAGGGACAGCTGGGTACGGTGGGGCAGGCGGCCGACCAGGGCTGTGCCCGCGTCCTCATGTTTCTTGCTGCTTTAGATGCTTCCTGTGGGGGCTGAGGCGGCCCTGTTTCCCTCAGCGCAGCTCGGCCACCAGCCCCAGCATCCTCATCCCCGCCCCGCAGGTTCATGCTGGTCCTGGCCAGCAACCAGCCCGAGCAGTTCGACTGGGCCATCAACGACCGCATTGACGTGATGGTTCACTTCGACCTGCCGCGGCTGGAGGAGCGGGAGCGCCTGGTGAGAATGTATTTTGACAAGTATGTTCTTAAGCCGGCCACAGAAGGAAAGCAGTAAGTGTCCCGCCTCACCCGCCCCTGTCCAGGGACCCTCGCTCAGGGCCCACCCCGCCCCTGCTCTCCAGACGCTCCCAGCAGGCCCCGTCACAGGGGTGGGCACCACCTCCCTGTCCTGTAGTTTCGAACAGGAGACTGTGGGCCCCAAGGGTCCCAGAGGCCACATCCAGGGAGGTCCCGCCCCCCTTTCTTCATCACCACCTGAGAACAGCCTGGTGGCATCTCCTTGGGTTTGGGGGCAGAGTCCACCATCACTTACAAACCTTCAACATTCCTTTTTTTGTTTTTTTTGAGACGGAGTCTCGTTCTTGTCCCCCAGGCTGGAGTGCAGTGGCATGATCTCAGTTCACTGCAACCTCTGTTTCCCGGGTTCAAACAGTCCTTTTGCCTCAGCCTCCTGAGTAGCTCAGATTACAGTCACCCACCACCATGCCTGGCTAAATTTTTTTTTATTTTTAGTATCGTGAAACGGGGTTTTATGATATTGGCCAGGCTGGTCTCGAACTCCTTACCTCAAGTGATTCACCCTCCTCAGCCTCCCAAAGTGCAGGGATTACAGATGTGAGCTACCATGCCCGGCCTCTTTTCCATTCCTCTTCACTCCACGGAAGGCTGTAAGGAAATCCTGTGCCCAGCCACCCCGATGGGAGGTGACGTGGAATGTTGCTCTGAGACCCCCATGTCGGGATTGGAGGGAGAGGCTCCTCATGGTCCACTGCTGGCTGCTGGCCTGGCCTTCCTCCACCTGCCACGCTGGCCCTGGAGCCTCATGGTGTGGGGCGCAGCTCTGGCTGCACTTGTGCCTTGAGGCTATCAAGCTCCCTGTCGCTGGCGGTGGGTGCAGCAGGCACGGTGGGCAGAGCCCTCCAGGTGATGAGGGGCCCTGGGGCCACACGCCGGCTGCCTCAGGAACACTCCAGATGAACAGAGGCCGCTCCACTTCTTGGCGTCCCCAGGGCCCTGGTTTCTGAGTCCTTCTGTGCACCTGACCTAAATCCCTGCTGTCGCCAGTGACGACGAAAGAGAGTCTGGTTGCCGCTGCCACCTGCTCCGTGCCAGCCCAGCTGTCTGGGCCTGTTTCCCTATGCCCTCCCCTGCCCTGGGCTCCCCCCGCCCCCATGGCTGCTCATAGCCCTGGCACCATGACTTGGCGTCTGTGGCCTTCAGGCAGATGCTTTTCTAGAAGTCAGGGCTCGCCACTGCCAGCGTAAAGGCCATGCGTCCTGCGGGTGCTGTGTGAGCAGCTGTGGGCAGGGCTGCTGTGAGGAGTGGTTGGGGCCATCTCTAGGCCCTGTAGCCGCTCTCTTCCTGCTCAGTCTGGGCCTGGCCTGCAGCAGACAGATGGTGCAGAGCTGGGCTGTCACAGGGAGAGGTCCCCTCCCAAGGGGACATCTGGCATGGGTGCCCGCCTGGCGGCGTGTCTTCCAGTCCCCACCTCGTGGTGTGGGAGCCGCTGCCGTGGCCGGCCCACTTGGGAACTCCTTCCCCAGGCGTCTGAAGTTGGCCCAGTTTGACTACGGGAGGAAGTGTTCGGAGATCGCTCGGCTGACGGAGGGCATGTCGGGCCGGGAGATCGCTCAGCTGGCTGTGTCCTGGCAGGTGAGTCAGGCTCGGGCTCACCCACCCAGACGGGAGCCCAACTGCTGTGGAGACGGCCGGTTGCGCCTGTCCCAGCACCAGTGTCACGCGGGAGCTTCTGTTGAGGGGTTTTCTGTGCACAGACATGACACGGGGCACCCACCCCCGTTGGGCCACTCCACATGGTGGCGCCCACCTGCTCATGCCCTCAGGAAGGGGGGCCCATTTTGGTGGCTGACGGTCACACGGGGCTCTTTGGAAGCCCATCCAGCGTTGCAGTAGCCTGCACTCTGCCGGCTGGGGCGGGAGGCTTTGGACTCTCACCTTGGCCAACAGGCACCTCCTGGTGTAAATGCTGGTCAGGACAGGCCCTGTGTGAGTCGGGGGTCGGGATGGAGGGACGTCGTGTTTTCTGGACCAAATCCCTGGGCTTGGTCCTCCTTGACACACAGGTGGGAGTGGCCTCTGATTGTCCCACAGCCAGTTGTTCCTTGGAGGCCCCCGTCCTGCAGCTCCGTGGCTGCTGCAGGGACGGGGAGCCGGGACTCAGAGCAGTGTGGGCGTGGCCATCCGGAAAGCTTTGGTCTTTGGAGGTTGCTGGAAAAGCAAAACCAGGTCTGTGGGGCCGAACGCGCCGTGGCCACACACAGGCATCGCCGCCTCTGGGGTCTGCAGAGTCTGTGTGACAACCTGGTCACTCAACCTAGCAGCGCTTTTGAATGAATGTGTGTCAGATTAATGAAGTAGCCAACTACCTTGATTTAAACATTGCAGCCGGGGTCTATAGGGGCTGTATTAGTCAGTACAGGCTGGGTTATGCCGCTGTGACAAAGAGCCCCAGATCTCAAACCCCATCCTTGTGGGTCAGCTGAGGTCTCTGTTCCAGGCCATCCCCACTTGAGACCAGGTCTATTTCCACAACTAAGAAAGCAGAGGCCGGGCGTGGTGGTGGCTGACACTTGTATTCACAGCATTTGGGGAGGTCAAGTCAGCCAGATTATTTGAAGCCAGGAGTTCAGGACTAGCCTGGAAATTTTACAAAAAATGAAAAAATTAGCCAGACCTGGTAGTGCATGCCTGTAATGCCAGCTGCTTGGGAGGCTGAGGTGGGAGGATCACTTGAGTCCAGGAGGTTGAGGCTGCAGTGAGCTGTGATTGTGCCACTGCACTCCAGCCTAGGCAACAGAGCGAGACCCTGTCTTAAAAAATAAGAATAATTTGGGCCAGGCACAGTGGCTCATGCCTGTAATCCCAGCACATTGGGAGGCTGAGGCAAGAGGATCACCTGAGGCCAGGAGTTCAAGACCAGCCTGGCCAACATGGCCAACCTCACCTCTACTAGAAATGCAAAAATTACCCGGGCATGTTGGTGGCACATGCCTGTAGTCCCAGCTACTTAGGAGGCTGAGCCAGGAGAATCTCTTGAATCCAGGAGGCAGAGGATGTGGTGAGCCGAGATGGTGCCACTGTCCTCCAGCCTGAGTGACAGAGTGAGACTCCATCTGAAAAAAATAGTAATAAGCCGGGTGTAGTGGCTCATAGCTGTAATCCTAGCACTTTGGGAGGCCGAGGCGGGCGGATCACAAGGTTAAGAGATGGAGACCATCTGGGCAAATGGTGAAACCCCATCTCTACTTTTTATAAAAATTAGCTGGGTGTTGTGGCGCATGCCTGTAATCCCAGCTACTTTGGAGGATGAGGCAGGAGAATTGCTTGAACCCAGGAGGCAGAGGTTGCAGTGAGCCGAGATCACGCCACTGCACTCCAGCCTGGCAACAGAGTGAGACTCCATCTCAAAAAACTAAAACTAAAACTAATAATAATTTGGGCTGGCCCAGTGCAGTGGCTCACACCTGTAATCCCAGCACTTTGGGAGGCCGAGGCAGGCAGATCATGAGGTTAGTTGATCGAGACCATCCTGGCTCACGCAGTGAAACCCTGTCTCTGCTAAAAAATACAAAAAAAAAAAAATTAACCGGCCTGGTGGCGGGTGCCTGTAGTCCCAGCTACTTGGGAGGCTGAGGCAGGAGAATGGCATGAACCAGGAGGCAGAGCTTGCAGCGGGCCGAGATTGCGCCACTGCACTCCAGCATGGGCAACAGAGCGAGACTCTGTCTCAAACATAAATAAATAGATAAATAAAATAATAATTTGGGTTGGGTGCAGTGGCTCACACCTGTAATCACAGCACTTTGGGAGGCCAAGGCAGTGGATCTCCTTGACTTCAGGTGATCTACCCCCTTTGTCATCTCAAAGTGCTGGGATTACAGGTGTGAGCCACCGCACACAGCCTCTTGAATGTTTTTCTCATAAAAGGGTGTTGAATTTGGTCGAATGCTTTTCCTAGATCAGATGAGATGGTCATGTGGTTTCTTTCCTCCACTCTGCTAATATCAGTTGATTTTTGTATAAACATTTAGTATGTGGAACGTTGACTGATTTTCCTATGTTGAACTATCCTTGCATTCCAGGAATAAATCCTGCTTCTTCGTGGTGTAGAGTCCTTTAACTATACTGCTGAATTCATTCTGCTGGCATTTTCTTGAGGACTTTGCCAGTGATGCTCATCAGGGATATTGGCCTGTCATTTTTCTTGTGATGTCTTTGTCTGGGTTTGATATCAGGGTAATGCTGGCCTCCTAGGATGAGTGAGAAATGTTCTTCAATTTGTCCCAGAGTTTGAGGAGTGCTGCTGATTCTTCATGTTTTGTGAATTCACACATGAAGACATCAGGTCCAGGTCTTGTCTTTGACCTTTTATAGTTTGAAGATTTTAGGTTCCCACAAAAGTTGCAAGGGTAGCACAGAGAGCTCCCAGGCCCGGGGCCTTGCCATGTGGTGAATGTCATGTGTCACTGTTGGCCCTACCTGGGACTGGGTCTTGCCCCAGAATCCCACCCAGGAGGCCACGTGACATTTCGCTGTCACTTCTGGTGGGCTCTGCCAGGTCCCGTGCTTCCTGGTGGGGTGGCCCTGTGAGCATCTGCTCATCCCCTTTCCTCCACTGGGCCCTGGGTGAGGTGCAGCCACTCGGGTGCACCCTAAGGGTTCCTGCACCTGTTTGAACTCTCTTGGGTGGGCTCAAGACCAAAAATGTTGAGCAGTCCTGGGCCCCTGACGCACAGTGGTGGTCCAGCTCCAGTCAGTGTCTCCCCACACAGTGGCTCTTGGCGAGGGGTGGGCGCTGCCAGTGGGGACGGGCACCATGTGGTCATCCCCATGGAAGGTCCCGTCGTGGCAGCCATGTTGTGGGAGAATGGTGTGCTGCTGCCCCTTTACCCTGTGAGATGAATCCTGCCTCTGGGAGGCACAGCCAGGATGGGGTTAGGGACCCACTCAGCTGTCCGGGAAGCGTCCCCTGCCCTGTGCTTCCTCTAGCTGTCCTGGTGCACTCCCGAGCACGGTGCCCAGTGGGCGTCCCCATGCCCAGACCCTGACCCACAGGTGCCTCCCCTTGGGGACTCCACACCTTTCACTGGCACTGGGATGCAGAGTGACCTGTCCATGGCAGAAGGGCTGGACCTCAGGCTGCCTGAAGCAACACCAAGGGCCCCAGTCCCAGCAGCTCCAGCCTCTGTGTGCTGGATGCCAAGCCCTGTGCCAGGAGGACAGGGAGGTGGGGGCAGGGCTGGCCTTGGTGCCCTGAGGTGGGCAGTGGCTGCCTCTGCCCTGGCGGCCGGTGAGGGTCAGGGTCTGAGGGTCTGAGGTGCAGTGCCACTCGGGGATGCTGCCTGGCCACGGCTGAGACACACAGAGGGTCTGCAATTCCCCGGCCTCTTGGGAGCTGCCCTCGGTCAGCTGTCAGTGGGGCTTGGCCTTCGGCTTTCTATTATTAGAAAGTCATCGAGAAACAGCAGTGCTGAGGACGCAGGCAGGGCTGTGGCACTGCAGGGGTCGCTCCCGGTGCCCACACGCATGCTGGGCTCTGCTGAGGTGTGGGAAGCCTGTGTTTCACCCTGAGGCCGTTCTGGTGCCCCTGGTTTGGCCCCTCCCCACCTCGGGGCCCTGGTGTGCATTGGGGGTGGGGGGTTCCCATGCGGCCTCCCTCAGCTCCCTCTCTCCTCACTAGGCCACGGCGTATGCCTCCGAGGACGGGGTCCTCACCGAGGCCATGATGGACGCCTGTGTGCAAGATGCTGTCCAGCAGCACCAGCAGAAGATGTGCTGGCTGAAGTCAGAAGGGCCTGGGCGCGGGGACGAGCCCTCCCCATCCTGAGTCCACAGCGAGACCCACACCTCACAGAGCTGTCAGCGGACCCCTCCCACCCCCAACTTCCGGCCCCTGCACATTTAGGAAATATTCCTGGATGGGGAAGGGCTGTGCCCAGGGCCTCTGTGCACCAGCTTAGCTTGTGGTGGGGGTCGGCCGTTCTGCCCCCCAGGACACCCCCTGTTGTGGGCACTGGCTAGGGAGGGGCAGGCCTCCTTCCTGCCCCTTAAGACACTTGGGAGACGCATTTTCCATGTGACTCAGAGCGGGAGGGGAGGCTTCACACCCCAGCCCCTGCCCAGGCCACGGGGAGGGTGGGTGCCGGCTGAGCCCCCAGGGCAGCAGGAGAGGGGCGGTGGTGTCTCTTCTCGGCTCCCACAGCAGAGCCGGGTGTTGGGGGCCTGCCGGGACCAGACCGAGGTGGGGCGGCCTGAAGCCTGCTTCCCACTGCAGGCGGCACACCCCGGCCCTATGCGCAATGGTGGCCCCGAGAAAGCCCAGGCTGTGGCCGGGAGGAGGGAATCTGGCCGGGCGTCTGAGGCCACTCTCAGCTGGCCGGTCCAAGCCTGTGGCTGGAGCTGGGGTCTGTTTACCTAATAAAGTCCCACAGGTGCCTCACCGCTGTGTCTGTCTCTTGGCTGACGCGGGGCGGGGTTTCCGGGGCCCCCTAGCGTTCTCCTGGGGTCAAAGGTGACAGAAGAGGCAGAGACTGGAGCTTTCTGGAGAATTTACTGACCACAGAGGGGTGGGCTTCACATGAGGTGCCCGCCATGGCTGGGCCGGGGTCTGAATGCTGCCTGGGACCAGCCGCCTGCGCCCCACCCTACGGCTGTGTACAGACGGGTGCCCCCCTCGCTTCCCTCCCCTCTGCCCGAGCTGGCGGCGGCCAGACAGATGGTAGACGCAGTGCACGGGAAACAGCGGTTTCAAACAGATGCTGGCCCGGGCCACGTGCCTCACCACCCCTGCCCCCACCTGCCCCCCAGGACCCTCTGGGCCCCCCAGCACCGCTGGGGCTGAGTCTGCCCTCGTGTCCTGCCCAGCCAGGAGCCCAGGGTCCTGCCCCCTAACTGCAGGGCCTCTCCCACCCCAGCCCCCACCCTAGCCCACACCCCAACCCCCTTTATAAAAAGAAGAGGAGACAGCACCTTCCGCTGGACTCTCCCGGCCGGCCACAGCCCCAGACAACCTGGGCCCAGGGCTGCTGTCCAGTCCCACCGGCCCGGGCGTCCACGAGGTCCCTTTTACATCTGTACAGCAGCCGGTCGGCTGGGCGGCCCCGGCAAGTCCCTGCGCGGCTCACAGGTGCCGCGGGCTGGGGTGGCCGTTGTGGTAGAGTTTCTGCTTCACGTGCACCATGTTCCCGGCGGCCTCCTCAAAGGGCCTGTGCGGCCGCCGGCCCAGCTCCCGCAGGCTGCACAGCTTGGGCAGCCAGGTCCACGAGCCATCTGCAGGGGGACAGGGGCGGTCAGGCGGCTGGGGCCGGCCAGGATGGTGGCGTTCCCGGGCGGCGGGCGCGAGGCACTCACCGTGGCGCCGTCCAGCCCTCCAGGCGCGCACGGCGCAGTGCAGGACGCCGTCCATCCACACCAGGAACCAGCTGATGCAAAAGCCCAGCAGCAGCCCCAGCATGAGGTCGATCTCCTGCTTGGTCACATTGTCCGTCACAAAGTAGTTCTCGGAGGCGTCCACCACCGACTGGTCCCCGTCGTACGGGATCACGTAGTGGATGTGGTGCCTGGGGGCGGCAGGGCGGGCTGGCACCTCTCCCGCCGCCCCTGGCCTGGCCTTCCCCCAGGGGGCCTAGCCCGTGGTGGGGGTGTGGCTGCCACCCTGGGGGTTCTCTGAAGCAGCCTCCTGGGTGGGCGGGTCGGGAAGGGGGCACCGGACTCAGGCAGGCCCAGGTCACAGGCCAGAGGGAGCGGGAGGTCAGCGGCCATGGGCCGTGGAGGCTGAGCGCGAAGTCCAGGCAGACGGCGGGACCGGCTGCTGGCGAGGGTGGGAGCCTCCCTCAGCACCTCCTCCCTGAGTCCTGGAGCTCACGGGAAGGTGCTGGGGTGGAAGAGGCTCCCCCAGAGGGGCCTCAGGATGGTGGTCCCCACGGCCAGGGTCACAGCTCATCTGCCCGCCCCAGGGCCGCGGAGGCCACTTGGAGCAGAACCGGACACAGGGAGCCCTGCTGGCCCCGGATCGGCCACTTCCATGCACCCTTCCCTGCCTGCCGTGCCCTTTCCTCCACGGCCGCCAGCCCGCCTGCCAGGCCCACTGCCCCTGGTGTTTCTTCTGCTCCTCTGTCCCTGGGAGGTGCTGTCAGAGGTCACAGGGGCTCTACCCAGCACCCCATCCTCTCCTCTTCCTGGGGAGCACCCCCTTGCCCTTGCCTGGCACAGACTCGCCCTGCTCCTCCCAGGATGGATGGCGTCCAGGCTCCAGGGCCCTTTCGTCCTCAATGCCTGGGCACCTCGGTGTCCCTTGGCCTCCTCTCCCTGGGCCCTTGGGGGACTGCCCAAGCTCAGGCCACAACAGCTTCTGGCCTCTCGCTGCTGGGGCCACACAAGCTCCCCAAGGAGCACGCTCCAGCAGCTCACCCTGTCCCAAGAAGGTCTCCAGGCCCCATGATCCCAGGTGGGCTGACTCTGCTGATCGGACTGGCATCCCAGACCGACTCTGGGATCCCTAGGCCAACATGAGGGCCTGGGAGTGGAGGCCGTGGGCCCCAGGCGCCTTGCGGTCCACACTCCTGGCTGCCTCCCACATCTCCGCTGAGCTCCAGCTGCCTGTGTCTCCACGTGGGATCCACAGACACCTTAAACTTGTGCCTAAAAATAGCTCCTCTCTCCCCAAACCTGCTTCTCCCCCACCCTCCCCTCCGTGAGGCACCAGTGCCTTGGCCTGGTTTTCAGCTGAGACCCAGAGACCACCCCACGCTCCACACCCCAACCAGAAGCACTTCCCACACTGAAAGCCCGGCCTATCCGTCCAACCCAGGGCCTTGTAGCCCGCTCCAGGCCATCCCTGTGCCCAGCAGGGGCCACACAGGTGCCTTCCCTCCGTGAGATCTGGGGGTCCTGGAGCCTGAGCCCAGGCACAGGGAGGAGGCGGCCCTTGCCCCAGGCTCTCCTTGAAGCCTTCCTGCTCTTCTGGGCTTCCCGGAGGTCAGTCCCCTCAGCATATCGGGCAACTGGCCACTCCCAGTGGCAGGGCTCTCGGTGAGGAGTGACCATGACCGTGGCTGATCCCTGGTGGCCACCAATCACCTGGTGACGAGCCTGTCCACAGCCATCATCCTCGATGGGCAGCTGATGGCCACTGCCTAGAATGTGCAGCTGCCAGAGGCCCGCAGGGGAGGAAGCTGCTCCTGACCCCTGATTGAGTCCTCACCCACCCCAGGGGCTCAGTAACTTTGGGAGTCAGAGGTCACAGCCTGTGTCCCCCGCCATGGCTGTCCTGGGTACCTGTAGTTTCTCCCCCTGCACCTGGCCCTCCTTCCTGGGGGGCTCAGGTCTCCCAAGTGAAAGCAGGAGACAGGCCTGGGCAGAGATGTGCTATCTGCACACGTATGTCTGTGACATGTACATACGTGTGTCCTGCCTGCACCACACATGCTGCATGTGTCCACCTGAGGCCCAATGTACGTCATGTATACACACCAGCCACATGCACAGGACATGGCGTGATACTGTGGACATGGACCCCAGGAGCTCCACACCCCCGCCCTGTGCACGGTGTGTCACACGCGAGTGCATGTTCGCTTGGCTTTGCAAAACGCAGCCGCCCTCTCCCCGGGGCGCCACGTCACGTGCATGGACGGATGTCTCATTTGGACGCTGCCTGGCAACAGACTTTGGAGCATTGATTTCCATACACGTTCTCCATGTCAACGTCTACGTATAGGCACGTACAAGGCCTACACATGTACACACACCCGTTCTGCACACCAGCGTGTACACACGGGGAGCCTCTCATGGCAGTGCATGGACATGGTGTATACGCAGATACTCCATGTGCAAAACGGTTGTCTGCACACACACTGGCTGCACCCACATGGAGACATTTTGACATGTCCCTGAGCACACTGCACTGTATATTGTGACATACATGTACTTTGCATACACATATATGTTGTCAATATACAAGGGCACTTTGTACGCTGAATGTACATATTCTGTATGTAGAGATGTGAACAGAGCATAGATACACAGACACACACACAGCAGTACCGTCTACAGCAGGCTGTGGCTCTGCTTCCCACACACCAGCTGCCTTCAGCACGCACTCCACCTGAGTCCACGCGTGCTCTGGACACGACATGAGCTGCATGAGCTGCACCTACACGCCTTGTGCAAATGCTCTAAGGCGCCCTCTTCCTGCCCTGCCGATCCCTCAGTGTGCTGCCACAGGTGGATGCACACGGCCCCAGCCCACGCACACGGCGGCCGCCCCTTTCTGATGCCCTGGAGCTCCGGTCTGGGCCCAGCCTCCAGGAGGCCATGGAGCCAACCTCAGGCCTTTGCTCAGCAGTCGGACCGTCCAGACAGGGACACAGGGCTCCCTGGTAGCACGTGGCCACCCCACAAGCTCTTACCCCCCACCCTGTGCCCGGCACACGTGAGGGTCACAGACACCCCGATCTCTGCCTTCTCTAACACCCGTGTTCTTCATCAACACACCTGCTGCACCCATAGGCATGTAACACGCTTAGCAACACATGCAGCTGTCCTGAACACACATGCCCTGCGCCCACACGTATGCACAGAGACCCCCGGAGCAGGAGGCAGCAGAGATGACGAACACGGGTTCTGGGTTGGTGCCCCTTTGTCCTTCACTAGCTGTGTGACCTTGGAAAAGCCTGTCCTCTAAATCCTCCGTCCACTTCCTCATCTGTCCAGCAGGGTTAACAGCGGCCACTGCGTGAGGGTGTCCTGAGGGATGGGAGTGCATGCGTGCGTGCGCGGGCGCTGTGTGTACGCACATGTATATATGCACAGACGCCACACACATGCGCGTCTCATGAGAAGATGTTTATTTCGTACATGGACGTACAAACATGCATGGCCAAGAAGATTCCATCACTACACGTGCACAGAGGGGATCACACAGTGGGTGTGGGGGATCTGGGCGCTCCCCTCAATCTCAGTGACCTTGAGGAAGCTTCGCCTCCCCGCTGACCCCCAGCCCGTCCCTCAGCTCCTCTCCAGCCAGGGGGTTGTGCCCAGTATCCCTCAAGGCAGGCCCTTCCCACCTTGACCTGCATTCCCTTGCCCTGGGACTCACTGCAGGGCCCAGCCCTGTGCCAGCAGGCGCTTCCTGCCCCAGCCCTGATGAGGCTGGCTTGGGTCTCCACTGTGGACATCAGACTGGGCTGCGGCTTCCCGGCCTCCAGGCTGGACCAGGAGGCCCCGTGACCCATTCCGCCATCACCCTGGAGGCCTCTAGGGGATGGTGTCCTCAAGCCATGCGCCCCCAGGAGACCCCCTCCTTGAGCCAGCTCCTCCCCCTGCGCACCTGGCAGCCCTCAAGGGTGGAAGGCGGATCGCGGCCTGCGTGGGGCTGGCTCCCCCGCGCCCCGAGTGGGCCCCGCCACACATGTGCGCTCACGCGTGTCGAGCCGGCGCCGGTTGCGGACTCACCGGCCACAGTTGCAGTGGCAGACGCGGTCCTCGCCCCGCAGGTGCGGGAGGATGTAGTTGTGGAATCGGTCCAGCAGCGCGTTCATGTCCATCAAGCACGCGATGGCCTGGAAGAGCCCATGACCGGTCAGCGCCAAGGAGCAGGCGGGACGAACGGGGGCTGGGGGTGGGGAGCGCAGGGCAGGTGGGGGCAGCGCAGGCCGGGGTCGGGGCAGCGCAGGCGGGGAGCCAGAGCGCAGGCCGGGGTGAGGGGAGCGTAGGCTGGGGAGGGGAGCGCAGGCCGGGTTTGGGGGAGCGCAGGCCGGGGAGGGGAGCGCAGGCCGGGAAGGGGGAAGCGCAGGCCGGGGTGGGGGGAGCGCAGGCCGGGGTGGGGGGAGCGCAGGCCGGGGAGGGGAGCGCAGGGGGTGTGGGGATCGCAGGCTGGGGAGGGGAGCGCAGGTCGGGTTCGGGGGAGCGCAGGCCGGGGAGGGGAGCGCAGGCCGCACGGGCGGTAAACAAGGAGCAGGAGGTGGGGGCAGGCGGCGCGCGCGGGCGGGGAGCAGGGGGCGCGCGCGGGAAGCCCCTCCGCTCACCATCACGACCGACGCCCCCAGAATCATGAAGATCATGGTGTTCGCGCTCATGGACATCGGGCGGGGCCGGGCCGGGCCGGAGCGCCGCCCCCCGGCCCCGGCGCCCCCCCGGCCCCGGCCCGATGCTGAGCCCCCGCCGCCTCCGCAGAGGTCAGCGCTTCCCTGGGTCTTCCGCCGCCGCTCGCGGCAACCCCGGCGCCGGCCGGGAGGAGGAGGCGCGGGGGGGGCACCGAGGAGGGACGCGGGGCCTCTCTGGGGTCGCTCGGCCCTGCCCGCCGCGCTCCGCTCCGCCCTCGGGTCCTCCCCGCGCTCCGCTCGGCTCGGCTCGGCTCGGCTCTGCTCGGCTCCGGCCCCCTCCCTGCCTCCTCCTCCCTCCTCCCTCCTCGCCGCCTTCCTCCGCCTCCCGGGAGGGACCGCGCAGCCCGCAGGCCGCCCCGTGCCAGCACCGGAGCCGGGAGGGGACCGCCACCCCCAGGACGCCGGCCGGGACCCCTCTCCGGGAACCTCGGCTTCGTGCCCCGCCCCAGTCTGGTCAGACCCAGCCCCGGTGGCCTGTCCAGTGACCCTGGACGCCAGTCCCAACACGATCCGGTCCTGGAGGGGCGCCGAGGCCCTCCCCGCCCCACTGCGCCGCCCTCCCTCCTGGAATCCCAGGTCGCCGGCTGCGGGGCTGCACCAGCCCGCTTGGAAAGCACATGCCTCCAGGGTGGGGTCTGCAAGGTCGTGACAACCTCACCGCCGTGGGGCCAGAGATGGGGGTCACAGGGCAGGGACGGGATGACCTCTGGAATCCTCAATGGAGAGAAGCGGCGCAGGAGCTGTGGGCAGGGATACCTCACGCAGGCTTCCCTTAGGGCAGGGAAGAGGGGTCAGCCCAGGCCTATGGGTCAGGACACCTGCCCTTCAGAGGCCCCAAGTGGCCACCACTCAGCTCTGGCCGTTCCTGGCTCAGGGTCCTGAGGCCAAACTCTCATCCACAACTAGTGAGACCATGTTTCAGACCCAGGAAGCCACCCTCTCCCTTCGAGCAGGAAGTCAGCGGGAAGCTATGCCTGGGACCCAGCCTGGGACTGGGGCCATCCAGGCTCACTGCAGCCTCAATCCTCCCGGCTCAGCTGGCCTTGGGGGACAGCTGATCCCGGCCCGGGGGTTTCCACGTGGAGAGGGGACACCGCCCTGCCACAGGCAGCAGTGCTGGAAGGAGCGGCGGGCTTCTGCTTCAAGCAGCACAGGCAGGGGTTGGCCCAGGCCCTGTCAGCAGCACCAGGTTTGAGCTACACCCCCTAGCAGTGGTCGGAGGTCACTGAAGGCGGCAGGGCCTCTGCCACCTTCTCAGGCGCGAGGTCGGGTCAGGAATTCAGGACCAGGCACAATGACAGCAGCATCTGTTTATTGACAATTCCAGGTCATTCCCAACACGCCGCAGCAGGGCTGTGTACAGTCCAGCCGGGTGGGGAGGAGGGAGGGAAGGCAGGCACATGGAGACACAGGTATGTCGGGAAGTGCACACAAACCGTCTTTCCTTTCTGGTTAAAGAAGAAAAACTTTATAATCAATATCCCGCTCATAAGTAAAAGTGGGAAAGAAAAAACTTGATTGCTTTAATCTGGCCTTCTGGCATCTCCTCTCCCATTTCATATGCACAGTTTATTTGGGCAATGCTACCGTCACCAGCGGAACACCTGTAAGTAAAAACCAATGTCAGGAAGGAAAAAGTATGAACAGGAAGCTCCAGAGGCGGCTCCAGGCGGGCGCTGGGCTCAGTAGAAGCAGACGGTGTGCAGAAAGGTGCGGCCACTCTTCTCCTCAAACTCCTGCAGCAGCTCGTCAATCTCGTTCTCCATGTCTTCCGTGTGCTGGATCTGCAAGGACAGCACCGTGGTGAGGGCCTTGCCCACTCCCGCCTGTCTGCTCCCCCTCAACACCTGGACCGCCAGGGAAACGCCAGGCCTGAGCCAGCAAAAACCAGGGTGGCGGGCAGGCCCTCACCCCACCACTGCTGCCTCCCAAGGATGGCTGGAGGCTGCAAGGGGAGAGCTTCCTGGGCAGCCCCAGGCCCTCACCTGGTGTAGAGCAGGAGGCAGCCCCCACCTCCCCACCGACCCTCACAGAACCTGAAGCTGGGAGGAGCGTGGAGCTGGATTCTGAGAGGCGCCAGCACTGAGACCTGGAGGCCAGGACTCGGGCCCGCACGCGCACAGTGGGGCCGACCAGCCCTCACCACCAGCGCGCCCGCACCGCCAACGAGCAAACGGGGGCAGGGAAAGGTGCGGTGCCCAGAGACCCAGAGAGGACCCTGACCCATGCCCTGTGGTGGGGGCAGCCTGGTCACTGGAGCGTCCTGGCAGCATCCTGGCCTCCGTCCACCAGAGCCCCTGGCTGAGCACACCTGCCCTGGCACTGGCAGCTCGTTACTCGCCATCTCCACTGACCCTGGTCCCCAACCGGGGACAGCACCCAGTGCCTCTAAGCAGGGAGTGGCCTGTGACTCAGCTCTGGCCAACGTGACCCCAGCGGAAATCACACAACAACTTCTGGGACGAGACTTTCCCCGTGGCCTTTTCTCCTGCCAGGCGATCGTGAAGACCATCCCTGGCGCTTCAACATCCACGCCGGACCGGGAGGCATGCGGGGACCAGAAGCCATGCTGGGTGGGCAGAGCGCAGGCGCCTGCAGCCACACGGCAGCTTCTCCCAGCGCCGGCCCGCCTGGCTCCCGGGCTTTCCAAACACCGTTTGCTCTCGGTGAAGCTGTCCTGTTTTTCACAGTTGATCAAATCACAGATCACAGAGGCAGAGGCGGGACGGTGCGTGGGGCTCTCCGCAGGCAGGTCCTTTCATCTCAGCCCAGCCCCTCCATGCCACAGCAGGGTGGCGACAGAAGCCTTGGGGTGCCCCTGGCCCCTCTGTGCAAGGGGGACACGCAGGGCCCACGGGGGAAGGCAGGTGTGCAGAAGGCCAAGTCCGGGGTGGACGGCGGACACAGCGCCCTTGGCAGCCTCCAGGCTCACGTGGGGCACATCTCCGACCGCACCACATCCAGGAGAGCTCCGTGCTCTGCTCGCTGAAGCAGGGCTGTGTCCACCAAGGGGAAGAGGCAAAGTACCGGGCGTTCCCTGGAGCCTGTGTCCTGGGAGGCGGACTAAGCCCGTGTTGGGCAGGTCACTGCGCAGCACGTCTCCGCTGAGCAGAGGGCATGGGCGGGGGGGCTCCTGTGCCAAGGCTGGGGAGTGACTCTCTCTAAACTACCAGCGGGCACCCCTGACACAAGCGAGCTGAGCAGAGACCCCGCCCCAAGCAGCAGGGCCAGCCTCAGGCCTCGGCCATGCCCCTCTGTCACGGCCTCGGCCACGCCCCTCTGTCAAGGCCTCAGCCACGCCCCTCTCACGGCCTCAGCCACGCCCCTCTGTCACGGCCTCAGCCACGTCCCTGTCACGGCCTCGGCCACGCCCCTATGTCACGGCCTCGGCTCCACAGGGCGCCCACCGGGTACTCACACACTGGCAGAGCTCACAGATGAGAAATGCCCCTAGGGTGGCCTCCTCGTGGTTGTCCTGGATGTCCACATTGACCACGTGCACAGGCTGGCAGGTCTCCTGTTCTCTGGAATTCAGATCTGATTGGGACAAGGTGACACAGACGTCAGAGGCTCCAGAACCAGGGAACAGGCAGTCAATGTGGCTGAGTCCCTGGCTCTGCCGGCCCCTGGCCCAGCCCAGCCCCAGTGGTTTCTGGACTCTGCAGATTGGGGAGCACAAAGACTGAGCCTCAAACCGAAAGCAGCTGATGGTTCGAGGAAACCTCAGCAAATCTCCGACTCAGCAAAAGCTGGTCTGGGACTCCCCACCCACCAGCCAGTCCTGGAGTGAAGCGCAGCTGGCATTGCAGCCCTTCCCCGCCATTAAAGACCAGCCCTCCCTGCTCCACGCCAGCTCGAGGGTCGACCCACGTGAAAAATGGACCCCGTGCGGTGGCTCTCGCCTGTGATCCCAGCACTTTGGGAGGCCAAGGCGGGTGGATCACTTGAGGTCAGGAGTTCAAGACCATCCTGGCCAACATGGTGAAACCCTGTCTCTACTAAAAATACAAACATTAGCTGGGTGTGTTGGCTCACACCTGTAGTCCCAGCTATTCGGGAGGCTGAGGCAGGAAAATCACCTGAACCCGGGAAGCGGAGCTTGCAGTGAGCTGAGATCGCGCCACTGCACTCCAGCCTGGGTGACAGAGCAAGACTCTGTCTCAAAAAAAAAAAAAAAAAACACCGGCCGGGCGCGGTGGCTCAAGCCTGTAATCCCAGCACTTTGGGAGGCCGAGACGGGCGGATCACGAGGTCAGGAGATCGAGACCATCCTGGCTAACACAATGAAGCCCCGTCTCCACTAAAAAAATACAAAAAAAAAAAAATTAGCCGGGCGTGGTGGCGGCGCCTGTAGTCCCAGCTACTCGGGAGGCTGAGGCAGGAGAATGGCGGGAACCCGGGAGGTGGAGCTTGCACTGAGCCGAGATCACGCCACTGCACTCCAGCCTGGGAGACAGAGCGAGACTCCGCCTCAAAAAACAAACAAACAAACAAAAAAAACACCAAACAAAAAACAGGCCCCTCAAGCCCATGAAAGGCCGCAGCCAGCACACGGGTGGTCAGTGACCAGCGGCCCTGCCTGCCTCCCAGGGTGTTTTGCACACAGGTCTGGCCCCGCCCCCGCCGCTCTAGATGGGCTGTGCTGGTCAGGGTGGGGCCCTGCAGGCATCCCCAGACCCTGTGAGAGCTGCTGGGGCCCAGCCCAGCACAGCCACCTCCTCACCTTCCACCACCTGGTCATACACTCTCTCTTCGCAAGTGAGGATCAGATCAAACAGGTCTTTGCAGTTCTGGAACCTTTCTGGTCGGGGCTTGATTCTCTTATTTCTGTCCAGCATATGTAAAATCCCATTCTGTGTATAGCTACACATGGGAGTTAAGGAATGTCAGAGAAAAGGCATCTGTACAAGTGCCTGTGTCCTCGACACCCAGCCCCTTCCCTGCCCCACAGCAGGGGCAGCTGGGACGCAGGCCTGGACAGCTGTAGGGGGTGAGCCATGCCCTGGTGAGCCAGGGGCCTCACTGTCCTAGCAGGTCCCACAGAAAACAAAGCGGGCGACGGCAGGCGCTTGCTCCTCGCTGAGCCCCAACTCTGCGAAAAGACCCAAGGCCTGCAGGACGCCCCCATCCCTCCCCCCAGCATCTGAAGCCGTCTACCCAGACCTCTTCCCTTGCCGCTGGCGGGGCCCGAGCTGCCCTTGGCCTCAGTCACTGTGTGTCCGCAGGCGGATCCTCCTTCCGCCCTCTGCTCCCCAGGCAGTGATGCTGGCTCTGAAACCTCCGCCCTCAGCACAGGCAAAGCAAACCCAGAAACCAAGTCCCAAGTCTAGCTCAGCCACAACAGTCTGGAACACTGGACACCCAAAGAAAGGAAGCTTCAGGCCGGGCCGGCGGCTCACACTTGTGATCCCAGCACTTTGGGAGGCCGAGGTGGGCGGATCACCTGAGGTCGAGGAGTTCGAGACCAGCCTGGCCAACATGGAGAAACGCCGTCTCTACTAAAAATACAAAGATTAGACAGACGTGGTGACACATGCCTGTAATCCCGGCTACTCGGGAGGCTGAGGTTGCAGTGAGCCAAGATTGTGACACTGTACTCCAGCCTGGGTAACAGAGCAAGACTCTGTCTCAAAAAGAAAAAGAAATGAAGCTTCAGCAGCAATCGGGCTGGAAAACACTGATACAAAGACCAACAGGGCAAGACAGTCGAGGAGGGAGGTGCCATAGCCTCACTGCCTACAGGACGGTGGAGGGCAGGATGAGGCCTGAAGGCACTCGGCATCCAGCCCAGCTGAAAGGGGGCCTTGGGCGAACGCTGACCACACACAGGCCCCAGCAGTCCCAGGAAGGGGCCACAGGAGCCTCTGGGGTCCTCAGGGTGGAGCACCCTCCCACCATTCACAGTGGCCATGCCTGGCCTCAGGGGTTCCCAAGGAAAGGGGCTCACTGCCCCAAAAAGAGAGACTGGGTCCCCAAAGATGAGCTCCGTGGTCTGCGCCATTCCAGGTGGTCGGGGACAAGCAACCACTTTCAGAGAAACAGCCTGGCTGACTCAGGAATTCCGAGTGAACTCAACGGCCTTCGCCTTCCTGGGCAGCAAAAACAGTTTCTGTGATACGCTGAAGGGGTTGATCTAAGGTTTAACTTGAAAAGGCATCTGACCCTGAGCTGCATCCTTGGTTCCTGTCGCTGTCAGCACTGTGGAAGTGACCCACCCCCGACGTGCACATCGGGGTCCCACAGCGTGGGAGTCACCCACCCAGCCCTGACGTGCGTCTCTTCCTGCACATCGGGGTCCCACCTGTGTCCCTGAGGCCCCTGGAAGCAGTTACGACACCCAGGTCCATCTCTGGGGAACTTAGTCCTTTAGCCGCTGAGAATCAAAGTCTGCAGAAAGAAGAGCTCGAGGCCGGGCACGGTGGCTCAAGCCTGTAATCCCAGCACATTGAGAGGCCAAGGTAGATGGATTACCTGAGGTCCAGGAGTTCGAGACCAGCCTGGCCAATATGGTGAAACCCCATCTTTACTAAAAATACAAAAATTAGGCCAGTGGGGTTGCACACACCTGTAATCTCAGCTACAGCTACTTGGGAGGCTGAGGCATGAGAATTGCTTGAACCTGAGCAGTGGAGGTTGCAGTGAGCCGAGATCACACCGACTGCACTCCAGCCTGGGCGACCGAGTGAGACTCCCTGTGGAAAACAACAACAACAACAACAACAAAGCCCGGGCGCAGTGGCTCACGCCTGTGATCCCAGCACTTTGGGAAGCCGAGGCGGGTGAATCACCTGAGGTCAGGAGGTTGAGACCAGCCTGGCCAATATGGTAAAACCCCGTCTCTACCAAAAGTACAAAATTAGCCGGGCGTGGTGGCACGCACCTGTAATCCCAGCTACTCAGGAGGCTAAGGCAGGAGAAGCTTGAACCTGGGAGGCAGAACTTGCAGTGAGCTGAGATCATGACACTGTACTCCAGCCTCGGCAACAAGAACAAGAACCATGAGCTCACAGGGACACGAGGTCCCACCTGAACTCCAGCAGCAAACCCACGGGGCCAGTGAGTGCCCACAAGGCAAAGGCTCAGAGCAAGGCGGGAGGGCAGGAGCCACTGGCGGGCGAGGCGGGGCCTTCAATAGACAGGCTCAGGGCCACGGGGAGGCTGAGCAGGTTCCGGGCCTGCGTGTGAGAGCCTGCTCTTCAAGTCATGGGAAATCCTTTCTGAAGGAAGAACCTAAGTACTGCCGGGCGGGAGGAAGGGGAGAGAGGCGCCATGAGAACGGAAACCTGTCCCATCTTCCCGACGACACCTGCACCACCCAGGCCCCGCAGCAGGAGTCCCACTGACGCAAAGCGTTCAACAGTGAACCCACAAAGGAAGAAACGAAGGACTCAGCCCGGGCCGAAGGCAGCACCAGGCTGAGGGCCTGACCCACACTAGGGCCCCAACTGGCCATGGGGGCCTGAAATTTACCCAGAAAAGTGGGCCAAGAGAGGGTCCAGGGCAGGGCAGGCGAAGAGGACCTGCTATGCCTAGAATCAGCCGCCCCCGCTGGACACTTAGCCTGAACACCTGACCCTGCACCGTCCCTGCAGCTTCAGGGACCACGTTCAGTAAAGGAGGGCGACGCTCAAAGGCCATGAAACAGAGGCACACAGGAGCCTCGGCTGAAGTTAACATACATCTAAGAAATAAACTCCCAGCTGGGCACAGTGGCTCACACCTGTAATCACGGCACTTTGGGAGGCTGAGGCAGGTGGATCACAAGGTCAAGAGTTCAAGACCAGCCTGGCCAATATGGTGAAACCCCGTCTCTATCAAAAATAAAAAATTAGCCGGGCGTGGTGGCAGGCGCCTTAGTCCCAGCTACTCTGGAGGCCGAGGCAGGAGAATCGCACCCCTGCACTCCGGCCTGGGCGACAGGAGCAAGACTCTGACTCAAAAAAAAAAAAAGACGCCGGGCGTGGTGGCTCAAGCCTGTAATCCCAGCACTTTGGGAGGCCGAGGCGGGCGGATCACGAGGTCAGGAGATCGAGACCATCCTGGCTAACCCGGTGAAACCCCGTCTCTACTAAAAAATACAAAAAACTAGCCGGGCAACATGGTGGGCACCTGTAGTCCCAGCTACACGGGAGGCTGAGGCAGGAGAATGGCGCAAACCCGGGAGGCAGAGCTTGCAGTGAGCTGAGATCCGGCCACTGCACTCCAGCCTTGGCGACACAGCAAGATTCCGTCTCAAAAAAAAAAAAAAGAAGAAAGAAAGAAAGATAATCCCAGCACTTTGGGAGGCTGAGGCAGGCGGATCACGAGGTCAGGAGATCAAGACCATCCTTTCTAACACGGTGAAACCCCGTCTCTACTAAAAATACAAAAAAAAACTAGCCGGGCGAGGTGGTGGGCGCCTGTGGTCCCAGCTACTCGGGAGGCTGAGGCAGGAGAATGGCGTAAACCCGGGAGGCGGAGCTTGCAGTGAGCCGAGATGGCGCCACCGCCCTCCAGCCTGGGCAACAGAGCGAGACTCCGTCTCAAAAAAAAAAAAAAAGAAAAGAAAGAAACTCTCAGGGATGGGCCAAGAAAACTGTCCGGAAGCGAGATGTGGCAGCCACGGTGGGGGTTGCTGGGGGCGGGGGGTGCAGTGGGCAGGACCCTCCTCTGCCCTGGCTTCCACGTGGACCGCGGTGAGAAAGGACAAGCGGCCACACACAGGGGCGGCTCTGCTCACCCAGCCAGGGCTGCGGCCTCCCACTCACCCCGGAGGCCTCTGGACGGTGGTGGAGACAGAAGCTGGCCCATCAAACCCTTGAGTGAGATTCCCGTGGGTAGAGTGTGTGTGGCCAATGCCAAGGGGCCACCAGCCAGCGTGAGCAACGTCCTGGCCCTCCCTGCCCCGGTGGTGTCACTCCCGCCCCACCGTGATGTCTGGAACCCTCCCCCGGTGTGTGGCTGCACAGTCTCCCGAGTCTGGGGATGGGAGAACAAGGCTTGTGCTAGAGACCTTGGGTTGTGACGCACACCTGTGGTCCCAGCTACTCGGGAGGCCAAGGCAGGAGGATCCCTTGAATCCAGGAAGGACCCAGAGAGATCTGGAATATTGTCTCACGCAACAGAAAGTGTCCTCAATACCGAATTGCGTTAAAATTCTGCAGGGGACTAACGATCAGAGAAACAAACTAAGCTTCCTGTCCATACAGAGCAACAGAATAAATCCTGCCTCTACAAAAAATAAAAAATTACCAGCCTGGCCACCATGGGGAAACCCCATTTCTACTAAAAATACAAAAATTAGCTGGGCATGATGGTGCGCACCTGTAATTCCAGCTATTCGAGAGGCTGAGGCAGGAGAATGACTTGAACCGGGGAGGCAGAGGTTGCAGTGAGTAGAGATTGTGCCACTGCGCTCCAGCCTGGGTGACAGAGCAAGACTCTCAGAAAAAAAAATAAATAAAAAATCAAAATAAAAATTTAGCCAGTGTGGGCCATAAGCCTGTAATGCCAGCTAATAGGGAGGCTGAGGTGAGAGGATCACTTGAGCCTAAGAGGTTGAGGCTACAGTGAGCAGACATCATGCCACTGCACTCTAGCGTAAAAAAAAAACAACAGAGAACCTATCTGAAAAAAAAAAAAAAAGAAACAAGAAAAGGCTGCAGCCAGGCATGATGGCTCACACAATCCCAGCGATTTGGGAGGCAGAGGCAGACGGCTTATCTGAGGTCAGGAGTTCGAGACCAGCCTGGCCAATATGGCAAAACCCTGACTCTACCAATAAAGTACAAAAATTATGGCCGGGTGCGGCGGCTCACGCCTGTAATCCCAGCACTTTGGGAGGCCAAGGCGGGTGGATCACAAGGTCAGGAGATCGAGACCATCCTGGCTAACGTGGTGAAATCCCGTCTGTACTAAAAATACAAAAAAATTAGCCGAGTGTGGTGGCGGCGCCTGTAGTCCCAGCTACTCAGGAGGCTGAGCAGGAGAACAGCTTGGACCCGGGAGGCGGAGGTTTCGGTGAGTCGAGATTGCACCATTATACTACAGCCTGGGTGACAAGAGCAAGACTCTGTCTCAAAAAAAAAAAAAAAAAGATGGAGAAACCCTGTCTTCTCTACTAAAAATACAAAAGTTAGCCGGGCGTGGTGACGGACACCTATGATTCCAGCTACTCCGGAGGCTGAGGCACGAGAATCACTTGAACCTTGAACCCAGGAGGTGGCGACTGCCAGGAGCCAAGATCACATCACTACACTCCAGCCTCAGAGAGCGAGTGTCTCAAAAAATAAAAATAAAAATTATATATATATATATATATATATATATATATTTAAAAAATCATGGCATCCAAGACAAGTCCACATGGCACCCAACCTGCAAACAACTCCCGCCATCCTCCACGCCAGCCCGGGGGGCAGCTGGTGCCTCAGAAGGGCCACTCTTCAGGGTTCTTCGCAGTGTGTTATCCTGAATGTCTGCTCTTTTCTTTCGAGTTGAGGCACGTTTGTTCAGGTTTAATTCAGGCAATTTTCAGCTGACATGCGTTTAACCCTAACCATGACTTTCTTGGTTAAGTCTAATGCTTTTGACCCTCCATCAATTCCCAGACACCAGTGGACACCACAGGCCCTTTGCCAGCACTCAGAGAATCAGTGCCTGGGCCCTTGCCTCTCCCCAGACCCACAGGACTTTGAGCCCCGGGCCCCGGGCTGCTGGCACCCCTCAAGTGCCTGCCAGGGATGGTCCCGGGCCCAGGGAGTCGGGACAAGGCAGTGATCTCGCCTAGCAGAGCCTCAGCACTGTTCTGCTGTGGAAGATGGAGGGAGGGCGGAGGTTTAGCAAAGTACCACACCAGGGAGGACAAGCCTGCCGGAGCCAGGGATGGTGAGGGCAGGGCAGGACGCCGCACCACAGATGGCGCTGGCTGGAAGACCTGGTGGTTCCACAGACCGGCGCTGGCCGGAAGGCCTGGTGGTTCACCAGCGGGAAGGCTGCACCCACCAACCCTCCACTGAACCATCACCCACCACACACCCTCGCCTCCCTGCTGGGCTGGGTGCACAGACCCTTGGGGCATCTCATGGTCTAGGAACTCCTCTTAAGCTGGGCTGAGTTTGGCCCACATTTCTGCTGTGGACACATCCATCACCAAGACAGCTCCCGTCCTGCCAGCGCCCCCAGGTTGCCAGGCCCTCACCAGCCCCTACAGGGCAGAGCGGGCCTGGCTGCTTCCCCAGGCCAGCTGCACGGGGACCTTCCACGTGGGTTAAATGTCCACACCCCAGGCAAAGCCTGAAGCACACACTGGATCCGGATGGACACGTGCTCCCTGTGGGCAGAAACAAGACTGCATGCAGTCCCTGCCGTGGAGAAGCCGCACACGCCTCCCAGGGGCTGCAGGAAGTACAAATAGCACCACTGGTAGGAACGAAAACACAGGAACGAAAACTAGAAAAACAAGCCCCACAGGAGACACTCAGTGTGTGGCCTGCCAGGCACAGGGAGGACCCCAGAGGCCAGAGAGGGAACAGCAGCAGGGTGAGGCCCTGAGCAGATGCGCTGGGCAGTTTCTCCCCAAATCACAACCCCCAAGCTGCTTTTGTTGTGCTAAAACCAGCAAAAAATGAATTGCGAAGTACAAAGTCAATCTCACTTGCAATCAAATCTATCTACGTGTGTGTGCCAGCTGCACCAAATGCGACCTGCACACTCAGGTTTCCCGGAGCCCATCCTCGCTGGTCAGGGAGGGGAGCCTGGCCGCTGCTGAGCCCATCCCCGCTGGTCAGGGAGGGGAGCCTGGCCGCTGCTGAGCCCATTCCCGCTGGTCAGGGAGGGGAGCCTGGTCGCTGCTGAGCTGGGCGCTGCTTCCTGAGCTCCCATCCTGCCCGCCAGCCTTTCTTGACCAGGGTCCCAATTCGTGGACACCAATGGCCCAACCTATCTCTGCCCCAAACCCACGTGAGACACAGCACCCATGTCCAGGGACATCCTGAACGTTTTGCCCATTGTCACATCACCCTGAGGGCCTGAGGGAGGGTGGCAGGGCCCGAGGCCTGTGCTCACCCCACACAGGTAGGGCCACTCCGAGCCACCCCAGTGACTCAGATCCTGTCCATAAAGCAACACAGCACAGGAAAGTCAGCCCCTAAACTCATCAGGAACCTTCCAACTCAGGGGATCCCCAAGCAGGCACCCCCACATCTTCCACTAATGTATCAGCAACTCCCCTGGAAACCGAGTATGAAGCTGACCAGCGCTCCGACCTGGCACACTGCCACGAGTGGGCAGCAGCAGATGCTCTGGAGGGTGTTGGCTGCGCCAGGGCAGGCCACCTCACGCTGGCCGTGTGGACGCGGGGCCACAGATGGCTCTAATCCCTCAACGGCACATGCACGGGGAGCTGAGGTCACTTCAAGAGGCCCTGGGAAAACCAGAGAACTAGGCTGTCCCATTTTCTCAAAGGAAACCACTCCCCACAAACTGGCACTTACGGAAGTGAGGCTCTGCAGTTTCTGTGACGGCCCCTGTGCGGCCTCCTCCTCAGGGCCGGGAGGTGCTGGCACTGAGGTGAAACGTCAGGGAGCAGGAACCCGCCTGGGCCCCCCTTCGATTTTGGGGCCTCCTGAAAAATGATCTGGTGTGACTGACAGCACCTTCTACCAGGGTCTTGGTGCCCCACGCCCAGAGGGTGCTTCCTCCTGAGCCCCCAGCTCAGTGCCCGAGCTCCAGGGCAGGGCCATCTGCCTGCAAGTGACCACTGTCCATGGCCCTCAGGACAGCGTCTCCTGCCTGAACTCTTTGTCAACCTGAGGAGGAAGCCCCACAGATGGCATCGCCACACACCGTCTCATCAGACTGAGGCTTAGTAGACTCAGAGGTAACAAAAATGGTGGACTGGTCAGGCGCGGAGGCTCACTCCTGTAATCCCAGCACTTTGGGAGGCCGAGGCGGGTGGATCACTTGAGGTCAGGAGTTTGAGAACAGCCTGGTCAATATGGCGAAACCCCGTCTCTACTAAAAATACAAAACTTAGCCAGAAATGGTAGTTAATGCCTGTAATCCCAGCTACTTGGGAGGCTGAAGCAGGAGAATCGTTTGAACCCAGGAGGTGGAGGCTGCAGTGAGTCAAGATCGCACCACTGCACTCCAGCCTGGGTGACAAGAGCGAAACTCGTCAGGAGATCGAGACCATCCTGGCTAACACGGTGAAACCCCGTCTCTACTAAGAAAAATACAAAAAATTAGCCGGGCGTGGTGGCGGGCGCCTGTAATCCCAGCTACTCGGGAGGCCGAGGCAGGAGAATGGCGTGAACCTGGGAGGCGGAGTTTGCAGTGAGCCAAGATCACACCACTGCACTCCAGCCTGGGCGACAGAGCAAGACTCCATCTCAAAAAAAAAAAAAAAAAAAAAAAATTACTTACTTTTTAAAGTTTTCAAGAAAAAGTTCTTAAATTGTGAATTATTCTCCAACACAAAACCAGACTAAACCTGAAACACTCTAGTTGGAGGAAAGCCGATCTTTGCACTATGGCCCCATGGGGTCTGCAGCTTCACTCTGGACAGAAACCCTGGATCTGTAACTGCAGCCTCACCCTCAGCACTGCTGTCAGCCGAGAAGGGTCTCCGGCTCGGCCTCTCTGTGCCCCCTCAGTAGAAAGAACATAAGGGATTTCTTATCTCTACCCCAGGACATTCCAGTTATTTAGTTATTATTAAAAAATAGTAATACAGTGGTCGTTTTACCAGGAAATTCAGCTTCGGAAGACAACCTTTTAAAAAAAAAAAAGTTGTCGGCCGGACACTGTGGCTCATGAGGTCAGGAGATCAAGACCATCCTGGCTAACATGTTGAAACCCGTCTCTACTAAAAATACAAAAAATTAGCCAGGTGTGGCCGGGCGCGCTGGCTCATGCCTGTAATCCCAGCGCTTTGGGAGGCCGAGGCCAGTGGATCGTGAGATCAGGAGATTGAGACCATCCTGGCTAACATGATGAAACCCTGTCTCTACTAAACATACAAAAAAAAAAAAAAAAAATTAGCCAGCGTGGTGGCCGGCGCCTGTAGTCCCAGCTACTCAGGAGGCTGATGAGGAAGAATGGCGTGAACCTGGGAGGCGGTGCTGGCAGTGAGCCGAGACCACGCCACTGCACTCCAGCCTGGGGACATGGCGAGACTCCGTCTCTGTCGGATGCACTGGAGCAGGCCCCGTCTGAAGGACGCCGGCAGCGTGACATTCTCCTAACAATGCAGCTGAACTGTCTACTGAAAAACGGAGGATAAAGACCCCATCCAGAGGCCAGTGGTCACTACGGGCTGTCGCCGGGAGGGTAAAGACCCCATCCAGAGGCCAGTGGTCACTACGGACTGTCGCCGGGAGGGTAAAGACCCCATCCAGAGGCCAGTGGTCACTACGGACTGTCGCCGGGAGGGTAAAGACCCCATCCAGAGGCCAGTGGTCACTACGGACTGTCGCCGGGAGGGTAAAGACCCCACCCAGAGGTCAGTGGTCACTATGGACTGTCGCCGGGAGGGTAAAGACCCCATCCAGAGGCCAGTGGTCACTACGGACTGTCGCCGGGAGGGTAAAGACCCCACCCAGAGGTCAGTGGTCACTATGGACTGTCCCCGGCAGGGATCCTCCTGGGGACCACCAGGCTATGTCAGTGGTGAGAACTCAGCAGGTCTGGGGGACGTGAGGTGGCCACGGAGACCACGGATCAGCGGCCAGGGGCTCTGAAGAGAAATGAGGAGGAGGTGCAGCCCCAGGGAGAGGAGTGGGTCTGAGATTCACCATCAGCAAAAAGCGAAGCTGAGCACGAGGCAGATCGGGACCACTCAGGGGTCCCCACGAGCCCTCGCCGCCCACCCACACCCATATGACGTGGCTGCTCTTGGGATAAACCACCCAGGACCCCGAGGTGCCAGGACATACCAGGAAACGCCCCAAACACAGCTCGGTACAGCTTTTCTTTACCAACATTTTCTCCTTTCACTCCTTAGGGGCCTTAGTGGGACCAGAGCATCCCGGGGAGTTAGAATGAGCGCAGCCACCCCCAGCTGCCCATCCCACAGGAGAGCCCAGAGAGGCCGGGGCCACACTGCCCTGCTATTAGGCCCAGGCCCCCTCGGAGTCATGGGGGACGTGAAAGGGTACCCACAGGCACTGCCATGCCGGTGTGGCTGGCACCAGGGACCACACACTGTCCCACCACGGCCTGAAGAAAAGCCACGTCGGGTGCAGCATGCTGGCCACAGGCACTGGGCCATCAGAACAAGAGCCACGGCTAGCCCAGCACCATCTTGGGTCAGCTGCTGCCGGCGCCAGCCCCACGCACCCCCAACCACCGCCCTCAGCCTCTCCTTTGCAAACCGTGGCTGGTAGCAGAGGCTTCCTTGACATCAAGTCTCCCGAAGGTGTTCCTTGCTCCGTGGAAGCCTTGGTCCTTCCCCGCAAGGCCACACCATCTTCCCTGCACGTATGACTCCTCCCAGAGCACGCCAAGTGCTGCTGCCCCGACAGACACACCCACCGGGGGGATGGGACACACAGGAACATGCAGAACCCGACAGCCGTGCCCCTGCCACAGACACAGAAGACTCCCCACATCAGAGGGGAGGGCAGAGGTATCAAAGGTCAGGTTAGAGCTGGGTCAATCCGTTTCCATGGCAAAACACAAAGCACCGCCACAGGAGGCTCCCGTCTCTGCGGTCCTGGTGCGTGGCAGGGATGAGACAGCCTTGGCGGTGCTGGTGGAGCTCCCGGGAGCCTCGCTCCAGGGAGGAGAGAGCTGCAGCTCAGCACAGTGACTGCCCAGGGCGCTGACCCAGATGCCAACAGCCTCGGCAGCGGCACCTCGGCCAAGAAAGGAAGAACCAGTGCTGCAGGGCCAGGCAGCGGCTGTGGCATGCCCGTCTGGAGGGAGCATCGTGCATGTGGGTGACAAGAACACCCAAGCGTGCCACACGTGTGGACAGCAGCTCCGAACGCAGGATGGGGTGAGACAGGCAGGTGAACCGACCACGGCTGTGCAGAGCGCTATGCTCTGGGACCCCTGAATGCACTGGGATCCACTCACCACCCTACGTCACAAGCTTGCCAGCTACTGCTTCCACATCAGCGTATCCAGAAATACATTTGGGCTGGGCACAGTGGCTCATACCTGCAATCCCAGCATTCTGGGAGGCCAAGGCAGGCAGACTGCTTGAGCTCAGGAGTCCAAGACCAGCCTGGGCAACATGGTGAAACCTTTCTACTAAAAATGAAAAAATCAGGGCCGGACGCGGTGGCTCACGCCTGCAATCCCAGCACTTTGGGAAGCCAAGGTGGGTGGATCACGAGGTCAGGAGATAGAGACCATCCTGGCTAACACAGTGAAACCCCATCTCTACTAAAAATACAAAAAAAATTAGCCGGGGGCGGTGGCGGGCGCCTGTAGTCCCAGCTACTGGGGAGGCTGAGGCAGGAGAATGGCGTGAACCCAGGAGGCAGAGTTTGTAGTGAGCCAAGATCGCGCCACTGCACTCCAGCCTGGGCAATAGAGCTAGACTCCATCTCAAAAAAAAATAAATAAATCAGGCCAGGCGTAGTGGCTCATGCCTGCAGTCCCAGCTACTCAGGAGGCTGAGGCGGGAGGACTGTTTGAGCCCAGGGACATGAGGCTACAGGGAGCCATGATGGTGCCACTGAACTCCAGCGTCAAAGACAGAGCAAGACCCTGTCTCAAAAAAATAAATTCACTTGAGGACAGGCGTGGTGGCTCACTCCCGTAATCCCAGCACTATGGGAGACCAAGGCAGGTGGATCACTTGAGGCCAGGAATTTGAGACCAGCCTGGCCAACATGGCAAAACCCCATCTCTACGAAAAATATAAAAAGTATGGCCGGGCACGGCGGCTCACGCCTGTAATCTCAGCACTTTGGGAGGCCAAAGCGGACAGATCACAAGGTCAGGAGATGGAGACCATCCTGGCTCACACAGCTAAACTCTGCCTTTACTAAAAATACAAAGAATTAGCCAGGCCTGGTGGCATGTGCCTGTAGTCCCAGCTACTCAGGAGGTTGAGGCAGGAGAATCACTTGAACATGGTGAAACCCGTCTACTAAAACTACAAAAAATTAGCCAGACATGGTGGCAGGTGCCTGTAATCCCAGCTACCGGGGGAGGCTGAGGCAGGAGAATCACCTAAACCCGGGAAGCGGAGCTTGCAGTGAGCTGAGACCACACCATTGCACTCTAGCCTGGGCAAAAACTGTCTCAAGAAAAAAAAAAAAATTCATTTTGATAGAGAATGCTTTTTGGCAAACCACAGAGGCTGCACAAACAGAACTCAGCAACCCCCGGAAAAGGTCTCATGGCCGAGGATCTCCGGAGCTGCTGGGCACCCAACTGTAACCACAGCCTCGACGCAGAGCCACGCAAGGCTAAGGCCAGCTCTGGGGGGTCCACCACGGCCTTGCGTCTGCAGCCACCACGAAACCACTTTGCAAACAGCATCTCACCTGCTGCAGACTAGGTGAAAACTCACAGGCTTGTGGGTCCGGACCCCGGGATAGCTCTTGAAGATGACGGCACAGCACAGCTCTATTCTGTCCAGACCCTCAAGTGACCACCAGCGACTACCTCAGCCAATCAGCTCCATTCTACCTCTGCTGTCTCTGATGAGCAGAGCAGGCCAGTATCTCTGGCCTTACCTGAAATATCTTAAGGCTATAATTTACATTTTAGCATGAATGCTTTTTTTTTTTTTTTGAGAGAGTCTCGCTCTGTCGCCCAGGCTGTAATGCAGTGGCGAGATCTCGGCTCACTGCAAGCTCTGCCTCCTGGGTTCACACCATTCTCCTGCCTCAGCCTCCCAAGTAGCTGCGACTACAGGCACCCGCCACCACGCCCAGCTAATTTTTAATATTTTTTTCTTTAGTAGAGACGGGGTTTCACCATGTTAGCCAGGATCCTCTTGATCTCCTGACCTTGTGATTCACCCGCCTCGGCCTCCCAAAGTGCTGGGATTACAGGCGTGAGCCACTGCGCCCGGCCAGCATGAATGTTTTTTTAAAACCCAAGATCAGAGTTTCTCTGGGAATTGGTGTCTAGCTTAGGAACACATTCATTTGTTTGACAAATACCTTCCCAAAAATGATTTTAAAACACAGCTGCTGCCTATAATCCTAGCTACTCGGGAGGCTGAGGCAGGAGAATCATTTGAACCTGGGAGGTGAAGGTTGCAGTGAGCCGAGATCACGCCACTGCACTCCAACCCGAGCGACAGTGCAAGACTCAAAAAATAAAATAAAGGCCGGGCGCAGTGGCTCACGCCTGTAATCCCAGCACTTTGGTAGGCTGAGGCGAATGGATCACAAGGTCAGGAGATCAAGACCATCCTGGCTAACACAGTGAAACCCCATCTCTACTAAAAATACAAAAAAAAATTAGCTGGGCATGCTGGCAAGCGCCTGTAGTTCCAGCTACTCCGAGGCTGAGGCAGGAGAATGGCATGAATACGGGAGGTGGAGCTTGCAGTGAGCCGAGATCATGCCACTGCACTCCAGCCTAGGTGACAGAGTAAGACTCTGTCTCAAAAAAAAAAAAAAAAAGATCATTTCTGGGCTGGGCATGGTAGCTCACACCTGTAATCCCAGCACTTTGGGAGGCCAAGACAGGCAGATCACATGAGGTCAGGAGTTGGAGGCCAGTCTAGGCAACATATCAAGACTCCATCTCTACAAAAAATACAAAGGAGCCAGGAGTCTCAGCTACTCAGGAAACTGAGGCAGGAGGATCACTTTAGCCCGAGGGGCTTCAGTGAGCCTTGATCACACCATTGCACTCCAACTCCAGCCTGGGCAAGACAGCAAGACTGTCTCTTTTTAAAAGTTTCGGCAGGACACAGTGGCTCAAGTCTGTAATCCCAGCACTTTGGGAGGCCGAGGCAGGCGGATCACGAGGTTAGATCGAGACCATCCTGGCTAACATGGTGAAACCCTGTCTCCACTAAAAATACAAAAAATCAGCCAGGCGAGGTGGCGGGCGCCTGTAGTCCCAGCTACTCCGGAGGCTGAGGCAGGAGAATGGCGTGAAACCAGGAGGCAGAGCTTGCAGAGAGCGGAGATCGCACCACTGCACTCCAGCCTGGGCGACAGAGCGAGAGTCCGTCTCAAAACAGTAAGTAAATAAATAACTAAAGCTTCACATCAGCATTTCCTTTTTGGGAATTATACTATTTATCTGGATTAGCATATACACATGGGGCTGGACACAGTGGCTCACACCTGTAATCTCAAAACTTTGGAAGGCCAAAAAAGGTGGATCACCTGAGGTCAGGAGTTTTGAGACAAGTCTGGCCAACATGGTGAAATCCCATCTCTACTAAAAATACCAAAATTAGGCCGGGCGTGGTGGCTCAAGCCTGTAATCCCAGCACTTTGGGAGGCTGAGATGGGCGGATCATGAGGTCAGGAGATCGAGACCATCCTGGCTAACACAATGAAATCCCATCTCTACTAAAAAAATACAAAAAACTAGCCGGGCAAGGTGGCGGGCGCCTGTAGTCCCAGCTACTTGGGAGGCTGAGGCAGGAGAATGGCGTAAACCCAGGAGGCGGAGCTTGCAGTGAGCTGAGATCCGGCCACTGCACTCCAGCCTGGGCGACAGAGTGAGACTCTGTCTCAACAACAACAACAAAAAAAACAAAATTAGCCAGGCGTGGTGGTATGCCGCACCTGTAATCCCAGCTACTCAGGAGGCTGAGGAAGGAGAATCGCTTGAACAGGGAGGCAAAGATTGCAGTGAGCCGAGATCATGCCACTGCACTCCAGCAGGGGCGACAGAGTGAGACTCTGTCTCAAAAAAGAAATCTACCAAATTTTACTCTGAGACAAGGAAATGTCCACAGGGAAGTGGGCAGATACAGAAGTTAACCTAAAAGACAATGAATTCAGAGGACGGACATGAACAAATGAGTAATTTAAAACACAGGCCAGGTGCAGTGGCAACCCCTGTAATCCCAGAGCTTTGGGAGGCCAAGGAGAGCTCATCACTTGAGGTCAGGACTAGCCTGGCCAACGTGGCGAAACCCTGTCTCTACTAAAAGTACAAAAATTAGCCAGGCGTGGTGGCACATGCCTGTAACCCCAGCTACTTGGGAGGCTGAGGCAGGAAAATCGCTCGAACCCAGGGGGCGGAGCTTGCAGTGAGTCAAGATCGGGCCACTGCACTGCAGCCTGGGCAAGAGCGCGAGACTCCATCTCAATTAAAAAAAAAAAAAAAGCCGCTGGGCATGGCATGGGCCTGTGGTCCCAGCTGCTGGGGACGGTGACGTGGAAGGATCACCTACCTGAGTCTGGGACACCCAGGCTGTAGTGAGCTGCGATAGCACCACTGCGTTCCAGCCTGGGCAACAGAAAGACATCCTGCCTCAAAACCAAATAATAATAACAACAATCCAAACCCCAAACGTAATTAGAAAAAACTCCACAAGAGAAGGACGAACGGTATGCCAGACACAGGCTTGGTCTCTAGCTGCGCAGCCAGACAAGACCCAGGAAATTGTTCGATGCATTTGCGTTTCACAGGAAAAGAGTCACGTTAACATTTAGAGCTACACATTTACTTGCTTTTGAAGACAAGCGGTTTTGCAGTTCGTAACACAAAAAGCTAGTAAACCTTCACTAACTGAAATACACACAAGACGAACTTTCTGTAGGACCCTGCGAGACTCCCACATACTTTCTCATGCGGCTGAATGGGCTGCCCTGAAGCGAAAGGGAGCCTCTCCCTCCTCCTCTACCTTCTGGGCCAGCGGCTGTTGCCTGGACCCCCTCACTGAGCTGAGTGACACTTCATTAGGTCAAACTGGCCATTCATTAACTTAGAAACAGAAGTCACTTCTCTTCCCCCCAAAGGCACTCCAAGCAAGCTTGGGATGGCTTAACCAGACTCCTTTCAATCAAAAATGAAAGAATCCCGCAAGAAAGTTCATCTACGTAAAGTGGCGTCAGTGTAAAATGAAAAAAAAAAAATAGAGAAGACTCTGCACGTGACCCTGGGAGCGAAGCTCAGGCCCCTCAGGACCCCAGGCGTGAAGCTGCTCTACTCCACGTGCCACTGAGGCCGAGCGAGGAAGAGTCACGGCAAAGAAATCTGGGACTGAGAAAGTTCCACGCACACCCCGTGAAAGAACAAAAGGCTGTACATAAACCGGACGGTGTGGAATGGGCGGATCTGTAACACAGGAGGCAGCTATAGGCACTGGGTGGGGAATGGGCAGCAGCATCTGAAGGCCCTGGAAGACCAAACTGCCTCAAAACCAATTGTGGTGACGGCTGCAACTCCATGAATGTTCTGAAACCCAGAGAACTGGACACGCAACTCGGGGAAGTGCATGATTTGTACATTTTATCTCAAAACGATTCTGGATAAAATGGTCAGTCCGTCCAACAAGAGAACCTGCACAGGAGAGTTTCCATTTGTCTACGAAGGTCAGGGGAGCTCAGACCCCCCCGTCCATGTATAGATACCACCACTACTACTACTATTACTACTACTTGAGACACAGTCTCACTCTGTGGCCCTGGCTGGAGTCCTGGGGCAATCTCAGCTCACTGCAGCCTCTGCCTCCTGGGTTCCAGTGACCCTCCTGCCTCAGCCACCCGAGTAGCTGGGATTACAAGTGTATGCCACCACACCCAGCTACTTTTTGTACTTTTTTTGGAGATAGAGTTTCATTCTTGTTGCCCAGGCTGGAGTGCAATGGCGCAACTTCAGCTCACCGCAACCTCCACCCCCGGGTCAAGCAATCCTCCTGTCTCAGCCTCATGAAGTAGCTAGGACCACAGGCATGCACCACCATGCCTGGCTAATTTTTTATTTTTAGTAGAGACGGGGGGTTTCTCCGTGTTTGTCAGGCGGCTCTCAAACTCTCGACCTTGGGTGATCCACCCGCCTCGGCCTCCCCAAGTGCTGGGATTACAGGCGTGAGCCACCACACCTGGCTTTTTGTACTTTTAGTAGAGACAGGGTTTACCCTGTTGGCCAGGTTAGTCTCAAACTCCTGAACTCCGGTGATCCACCTGCCTTGGTCTCCCAGCATTGGGATTACAGGTGTAAGCCACTGCATCCAGTCCCATGTATATATACTATTAATTCTCAAAAGGAAATGTCGATACAGGCCAGGTGTGGTGGCTCACGCCTGTAATCCCAGCACTTTGGGAGGCCGAGGCGGGCAGATCACGAGGTCAGGAGATTGACACCATCCTGGCTAACACGGTGAAACCCTGTCTCTACTAAAAATACAAAAAACTAGCCGGGCGTGGTGGCGGCGCCTGTAGTCCCAGCTACTCAGGAGGCTGAGGCAGAGCTTGCAGTGAGCGGAGATTGCACCACTGCACTCCAGCCTGGCCGACAGAGCAAGACTGTCTCAAAAAAAAGAAAAAAAGAAAATATCGATACGAAACTTTTTAAAAAGAGACGGTCTTATTCTCTTCCTCAGGCTGGATGGAGTGCAGCGGCGCAATCACAGCTCAATGAAGCCTGCTGGGCTCAAGTGGTCTGCTGCCTCGGCTTTCTGAGTGGCTGTGAGACCAGAGGAGTGTCTACCACACCCACTTCAATTCTGTGTTTTTGGTAGAGATGGAGGCTTGCTATGTTGCCCAGGCTGGCCTCTGGCTCCTGGGCTCAAGTGAGCCTCCTGCCTGGGTCTCCCTAGGCTGGGATTGCAGGCGTGGCCCCGCGCAGGGCCTCATTTAACTTTAGAGGGTTCGCACTCCGGTGCTGCAAACCTAGACTCACGCCCTCGACAATCCCCAAGGATTTCAGAGGCAGCAAGTCCCTCAACCCCTCAGGCTCACTTCTGGCTTGTGGGGAAAAAAACAATCAGCTATCTATAGCCAAATACAGACAGTCTCTAACTTACTCCGGTTCATTGTAGGATTTTTTGACTTTAGCATGGGTTTACCAGCAGGTAACCTCACAGAAAGTCAAGGAGATTTTCATTAAGAAATGAAAGCTGAGAACAGTGGCTCACGCCTATAATCCAAGTACTCTGGAAGGCTAAGGTGTGAGGATCACTTGAGGCCAGGAGTTCGAGACAAACCTGGGTAACACAGCAAGACCCATATCTAAAAAAATAAATAAAATAAATTAAGTATTACAATACTAATAGGACAACTGGCCAAAATTTATTGAGGACTTTAAAACACTCTGTCTCAGGCTGTGTGTGTGCATCTCCTAATTTAATTATCAGAAATTCTGTGAGGTTGGTACGCATAGGGAAACCCAGGCCCTGGCCACGAGGCAAGTAGGCAGATGGCAGAGGTGGTAGGGTCCCCTTCGACCCCGGCCTTGCCTCTGAACAAGCAGCATTTTCCTCCCAAGTCACATCATCCTTTTTTTTTTTTTTTTGGAGACAGAGTGTCACTCTGTTGCCCAGGCTGGAGCGCAATGGCGCAATCACAGCTCACTGCAACCTCCGCCTCCCAGGTTCAAGCAATTCTGCCTCAGTCTCCAGAGGAGCTGGGACTACAGGCGTCGCCACCACGCCTGGCTAATTTTTGTATTTTTAGTAGAAACGGGGTTTCACTATGCTGGCCAGGCTGGTCTCAAACTTCTGACCTCAAGATCTGCTTCCACTGCAGTGTGAAACCCCCTCTTGCTTCCACTGCAGTCTACAGCCATGACTTCTGCCAACACGCTGGCTGCTGGGGGGCAGATTTGCTTTGGGGCTCTCACTTGCAACAGTTACTTCCCGCAGGCCCTCTGCCCCCATCACTAACCAGGAAACGCTATCGGGGTCCTCCCGACCTGCGTATCTCAACACCCCTGAGGCCCCACCCGGCATCGTGCTGATGTCCACAGGGAACAGCCTGGGGACTTCACTCCTTTCCAGGCCGAGGGCAGCATGTGGAAGAGCTTTAGCTAAGTGGCAGGCTCACCATTCTGCACCTTTTACCCCCTGAGCGAAGTAAGCAAGGCGACGAAGGCACGCTCCTCCCAGCACCTCCTCAGGGGCCACCACAGGCGACGGTTTCCCACAAGAGGTCCCCAAGGCAGAGCCTGTGGCTGACAATGTCCCAGCACCACCCCCGTGGCCACAGCACCCCCACTGCCACTCCTCCCCCACTGCACACCTAGAGCGCGCGCACGCACGCGGGGCTCTTCTGGGCGGATGCTTCCTGGGAGACCGCCAACCCCTACAGTCCCTCTGTAAAGGAGGAGCTTCCAAATTCTGGGACACTGGGCTCAGCTCCTTCTTCTAGAATGACCAGAGACAGGCTCATTCTCTCCCTATAGCAAGTCCTTCCGGATGAGTCTACTGAAGCTGGACTCAGTCCTTGCAGAACGTGGCAAGTACTTCCCAGGTCCAGAACCCAGGAGGTCACAGTGGGCTGACATGAAGGGCTGAGCTTACACCAATCAAGGGAGTGTGAGGACGTGCATCACTATCTGCTTTTCTTTCTCTTACTGAATACAAGAATTTTAAAATGAACAGTGCTAACTGAAGAGTAATTTTCAAAAACAGGATCTCAGGGTAAGCTTCATGGCACATCAGAGTTTAATGTGAATCATGATATGAGACAAAAGCCTCCGCCAGGGCGACGGGAAGACCCAGCCCTAAACCAGACTCTTGCAAAGGGCTCTGTGGTCACCCATCGCCGTAAGGCTCAGGAGTGGAGACAGCATGGACCGGGAGCTCGCACAAAGGGCATGTCAGGAGAGCCTCCTTTCCGAGGCACAGCCTGACCTGCTCCGTCCTCCTCAGCCCACGACGGGAGCAGAGCCACATTGGAGCTGTGCTCCACACGGGGTGGACGAGGACACGGCCTACTGACAGTTCCTCAGAAATCCTCAGGGAGGTTTCTCCACACGCAGGGCACCAGGGCTTCTGCAGAGACAGGGGCAGCAGGAGGTGCTGCTGACGGTCCCCCGGGACTTACATCGACTCACAGTGAGCCCACGTCTGCCACCAGGATGGCTCCCAGCACCACTCTCTCCACTGCGGCACGTCCAGATGGCTCAGCAGGCAGGCCGGGCTTGGGAGCTGACAGCAGATGCCCTGGACTCTGCCCAGCGTCCTCACCCACCACCTTTTAACTGTAACTGACAGAGGACAGCAGGGAGGGCAGAAGGTGCAGTGACGGCTAGGATCCAGTTCTAAGTTTTGCTAGAAAGACCTTCAGGGGCCCTTCCTGGCTACGTAATTAATCTACCTGTGTATAAGAATTTTTTTTTAGCTTATTAAAAATTGCAAGAGGCCAGGCATGGTGGCTCACGCCTGTAATTCCAACACTTTGAGGCCGAGGCGGGTGGATCACGAGGTCAAGAGTTCAAGACCAGTCTGGTCAAATTGGTGAAACCTTATCTCTACTAAAAATACAAAAATTAGCCAGGCATGATAGCGGGTGCCTGTAATCCCAACTACAACGGGAGGCTGAGGCAGAGAATCGCTTGAACTTGGGAGGGGGACGCTGCAGTGAGCCGAGATTAAGCCGCTGCACTTCAGCTTGGGCAACAGGGTAAGACTCCATTTAAAAACAGAAAAAAAAACAAGGTAACAAGAGTACGGCCAAGCACGGTGGCTCACGCCTGTAATCTCAGCACTTTGGGAGGCTGAGAAGGGTGGATCACCTGAAGTCAGGAGTTCAAGACCAGCCTGGCCAACATGGTGAAACCCCGTCTCTATTAAAAATACAAAAACTAGCCAGGTGTGGTGGCACGCACCTGTAATCCCAGCTACCTGAGAGGCTGAGGCAGGAAAATTGCTGGAACCTGGGAGGCGAATGCTGCAGTGAGTCTGCAGTGAGCCAAGATCTCGCCACTGCACTCCAGCTGAGGTGAGAGTGAGACCCTGTTGGGAACGGGTGGGGATGGCAAGAGTGCCAATATGAAGACAATGTTGGGCGAGGGCAGGAATGGCAACAGTGCCAACATGAAGACAAAAGGTTGTGCATTTGACGCCTCATTCTCTTTCCATTTGGAATACGTATGGCCTCCGTTGTGAGAACTACAAATCACTCACTATAACAAAAGAAGATCCAGAAACTTTTCATTAGCATGGGGGTGACCATGAAATGCCTGGTCAAAAACCTGGGCACTGATTGTCATAACCATTATGCAACTGGTGTTGCATCCATCAGAATCTATTTGAATACTCTTCTCTCTACAGGAGTCTTAGTGGCAGACCAGTCTGCTCTGCGTCCTCCCGAAATGAAGGAACGTTCTCTCCCATTATTTCTTCTAACAGCTTGGGTAGCAAGCTCGGCCCTCTTCTTTATCTGGCCCTCTAAGGACCTCACCAGATGTGTGAAGCAGCCCGGTGTGTATCAGACATGCACGCATGCACACACACACACACACACACGCACGCACACCTACCTGGCAAAGGAAATAACGGGGCAGCCCTGAAGTGTGAAAAGCAATGGGATTTTGTGGGTTCCACCTCCTCACCTAAGCATCCCTGGTTCATGCTATGTCACAACCCACTGCTGGACCACGTCAATGTGAACCCCACAACATGTCTGTGCGCCTCACCACGCCTAATGCCATGGGTGGCACTGGAACTAACCCGTGGACGATCCGATGTGCACCAGGAATAGAAACCAAGTTCTCGCAAAGACAGGAGGAGCCAGTGTGTGCACTGCACAGGGTGACACGCCTCCTGTGCCCGAGCCACACGTAACACCTTCCAGGAAGGACCACACAGGGGGTTTTTAAAGGGCAACCCGCTGGGATACAGTTCTTTGTCTTTCCTAAGAAGATCATTGTACATCTGGTCATATGTGGTTTTGAAATCATAAACATTGGGCTTGTCGGGAGCTGGTCCTGGAAGCTTCACGTGAGTCCCTGTTCCAAAGGATCGGACGCTGAATCCCCGTTTGCTGAAAGACAAAAGGAGAGAAAGAGTCACAGTCACACTAAGACACAAAACTCCAAAAGCAAGGGATAGGAAATGGGAAAGAAAGAAAATAAGTAATTTCATTGGCTCATAGTAGAGAACATATCTTAAAATTTTTAATCTAGGCTGGGCGTGGTGGCTCGTGCCTGTAATCCCAGCACTTTAGGAGGCTGAGGCGGGCGGATCACGAGGTCAGGAGATAAAGACCAGCCGGGCCAACACGGTGAAACGCTGTCTCTACTAAAAATATAAAAATCAGCTAGGTGTGGTGGTGACTGCCTACAACCTCAGCTACTTGGGAGGCTGAGGCAGGAAAATCAATTGAACCCAGGAGGCGGAGGCTGCAGTGAGCTGAGATCACGCCATTGCATCCAGCCTGGGTGACGGAGCAAGTCTCCATCTCAAAAAAACAAAACGAAACAAAACAAAAAACTGAATCAAATTAAATATTTAAAATATTTTGGGCCAGGCATGTATCCTAGTACTTTGGGAGGCCGAGGTGGGACAATCGCTTGAGCCCGGGAGTTTTAGACCAGCCTGGGCAACACAGCAAGACCTTGTCTTACAAATAATTTAAAAATCACCCAGGCATGGTAGCATGTGCCTGTGGTACCAACTACTCAGGAGGCTGAGGTGGGAGGACTGCCTGAGCCCGAGCAGGCTATAGTAAGCCGAGATCATGTCACTGCACTCCAGTCTGGACGACAGAGCAAGACCTTGTCTCAAATAAGTAAACAAAAATTCTGTAGCAAGTTGCACAAAAGCAACCAAACCAGAACTGACCATTACAAAGCCACATCTGAACATCAGAGCTTGTTTAAGGCTTTACTTTAAACTGAAAGGACTAACTGATGTGGACTTGGGGAAGATTTCATCAGAACATGTTGGCCATCGACCAACGTCCTGGCTTTGGAGGATCCAAGTTCACAGGATTCCTAAGGGACTTGTAAAGGTCCAACTGCCCGCTCCACCACAGGAAACTGTCTCTCCCAGTTTCCCGACACCCCCACGATGCTGCCACCATGGGAACCGACACCCAACACCCAAAGGAGTCACACAGGCTCAGGGGTGCTGCAGGCAGAGAACAGACGCTGCAATGGGTCCAACGGCGCTCGCACCTCGGGCTTCCTAGTCACAGGTGAGGAAACTGACCAAATACTTTTCCTAATCAACTGGAGAAAAGAGCTGAACAGGAAACGTGTCAACTGCCAGCAATGAGCTCCAGTTCACACCAGGAGAAAGATCGTCTCCAAACGCTGATGGAGTGCGGGTAAGATCAGAAAATTCTTCCGTCATCTCTGACAACCATACTTAAGTTTGTCACAACAAGTTGCATGAAAAAAGTTAGCTTGGCGCCGGGCGCGGTGGTTCACACCTGTAATCCAGGCACTGTGGGCGGATGAGACAAGTGGATCACCCGAGGTCGGGAGTTTCAGACTAGCCTGGCCAAGAGGCAAAACCCCAACTCCATTTCTACTAAAAAAAAAAAAAAAAAATTTAGCTGGGCGTGGTGGTGCACGCCTGTAACTCCAGCTACTCAGAAGACTGAAGCAGGAGAATCGCTTGAACCCAGCAGGCAGAGGTTGCAGGAACTGAAGATCATGTCACTGCACTCCAGCCTGGGCAAGAGAGCAAGACTCTGTCTCAAAAAAACAACAAAAAAAGTTAGTTTGGTACAGAACACGTGTTCTTTTAAAGTCACAACTGATACTTATAATTATCTAAAAAATACAGACTTCTCATCCTAGCTTTATTTATAAATCAAAAAAGGTCTGCATCTGAAGGAATCCGCCTGGCGCAGGGCGCACACACACTTCCATTAACACTAAACTCCTCTCACAGGCCTGTCATCCTTGTTCAGAAAGGTGCCACTGTTTCGCTCCTGAGCAAGAATGACATACAAACGCATGAGGAGTTTTTTTTTTTTATTTTTAAAAAAAGAAAAGTAAGGCCGGGCATGGTGACTCACGCCTATAATCCCAGCACTTTGGGAGGCGAAGGAGGGGGGATCATGAGGTCAGGAGATCAAGACCATCCTGGCTAACATGGTGAAACTCTGTCTCTACTAAAAATACAAAAAATTAGTTGGGCGTGGTGGCAGGCGCCTGTATAGTCCCAGCTACTTGGGAGGCTGAGGGAGGAGAATCGCTTGAAACCGGGAGACGGAGGTTGCAGTGAGCTGAGATCGCGCCACTGTACTCCAGCCTGGGCAACAAGAGCGAGACCCTGTCTCAAAAAAAAAAAAAAATTTTTACTGACTGTTGAATGAGTAACAGTGTCACAAGGGAGGAAAACCTCAGGCAGAGGGGCTGCTGGAGTGTAACCAGCCTCTGTGTGGATAATGGGGCAACACCCAGCAAGTGAAAATCACCTGTGCCTTTCTCAGACACTGGACTCTAGAAACCCACCCTATGAACACACATGTGCCTCGCAACGTGGCTGCCTCCAGGATGTCCGCTGCTGGCCTTCCACAGCCACAGACGAACAGATAAGCTGAACATCCATCCATGGGGTACGACAGGCCGTGTGGCTCCACACACACCTCCAAGGATGAGTAGAGGAAGCGACAGAGCCCGAGAGCACCCTGCTGCACTACCACACACGTCACCTACGCACACATCGAGAAGCCGTGCTTGTCTAGTGTATGTGAAACACCTGAGTCCCCCGACGCTGAGGACAGTTGCGTTAGTCCTTACATCCCTAGATGTCCCGAGCCACACAACCCGGCTCCCCAAACATCTACCACACACGGCCAGAAACGTGGAACAATGGCAGCAGCGATCCGTGGCTACAAACCCGTGTCCACGGCACCCGGACTGTGAAATAAACGTGAAAATGCTAAAATTAAAATTCCCGACATTCAGTCATAACCACAGATCCTGATGGAAATGCGAGGCTAAAGCAATAAAGTCAACTGTTGGCTGTGACTGAGAGGGTGACGGAGGCCCAGACACAGGGCACACCACAGGCAGCACACGTGAGAAGGAACAAGCCTAAAATGACTTCCTTACCAATTCAGACAACGTACAATGAAATACTTTCCGTCAAAGCACAAACAAGGGCCGGACGTGGTGGTTCACTTGAGGTCAGGAGTTCGACACCAGCCAATACAAAAAATTAGCCGGGCGTGGTGGCGGGCTCCTGTAGTCCCAGCTACTCAGAGGCTGAGGCAGGAGAATGGCATGAACCCGGGAGGCGGAGCTTGCGGTGAGCTGAGATTGTTCCACTGCACTCCAGCCTGGATAACAGAGCGAGACTCTGTCTCAAAAAAAAAAAAAAAAAAAAAAAAAACATGAACAAGCCCGTGATGAGCGTGACCACAGCAGCCAAAGAAGACAGCCTGTCCCACAACACTGACAGGAGCTCACCACCTGCTGGGCGTCCCTTTCAGCAAAGCCTATTTCAAAACAAAATGCAGTTTGTTTCTCCCCCAACAAAATGTTCACAAATGGCAAAAAGGCTATTTAGCAACAGAAGAACTGTTCTCCTAAACGAATGCAACTGGCAGGGCAGCCAGCTTGCGCCTCAACAGTGTTTCTTACATCAAAGCAAGGACAGTTTGGAAAACACTCCTGACACCAGCAAGCTTCGCCTGAAGGGCCAATGCCTTTGTAAACTAATCTTCCAGACAAGGATTTATCTGGTATGCCAAATAACTGTCTTTACAAGTACCAAAAACCTATCACAGGGCCTGTAATCCCAGTACTTTGTTGAGACCAAGCAGGTGGATCACTTCAGGTCAGGAGTTTGAGATCAGCCCGGCCAACATGACAAAACCCCGTTTCTACTTTAAAAAAAAAAAGGCCCGGCGTGGTGGTGCACGCCTATAATCCCAGTTACTCCGGAGGCTGAGGCTGGAGAATCGCTTGAACCTGGGAGGCAGAGGTCACAGTGGGCCCCGTGATGGTTCCACTGCACTCCAGCCTGGGTGACAAAGTGAGACTCTGTCTCAAAAAAAAAACCCCAAAAAACTATCATAAAGAAGCTGTCAGATGGGCCGCCGTGGCTCACGCCTGTAATCCCAACACTTTGGGAGGCGGAGGAGGACGGATCACCTGAGGTCAGGCGTTTGAGACCAGCCTGACCAACAGGGAGAAACCCTGTCTACTAAAAATACAAAATTAGCTGGGCGTGGTGGTGCATGCCTGTAATCCCTGCTACTTGGGAGGCCAGGAGTTCAATATATCAGCCTGGGCAACACAGTAAGACCCTGTCTGTAAAAATAAATAAATAAGACCAGGCACGGTAGCTCATGCCTGTAATCCCAGCACTTTGGGAAGCCAAGGTGGGCAGATCACCTGAGGTCAGGAGGTCGAGACCAGCCTGGCCAACATGGTGAAACCCCGTCTCTACTAAAAATACAAAAAAATTAGCTGGGTGTGGTAGCACATGTCTGTAGTCCCAGCTATGCAGAAGGTTGAGGCTGGAGAATTGCTTGAACTCGGGAGGCAGAGGCTAGTGAGCTGAGATCACGCCACTGCATTGGGAGACAGAGTGAGACTCCGTCTCAAAAAACAAACAAACAAAAAAACCAGAAAAACAAGAACAAAAAAACCACGAAAATAAACAAACAAAAAAACTAACTGGTTCCAAGGGGACACTTTAATCCTTGGAGTACAAAACGCAGGAGGCCCTGTGGAAACGTGAGGCAGAGTTTTCCCGCACTGCCTGAAAACATAAGGACTCCCAGGACTCGTATTTGAAACAATTTAGTCTCAAACATCAAAGATGATCACCCCAGAGAACACTGATGTCAACACTTCTTATCACTTGGATTTATCAGGAAAATAGAGTTCACGCTGATTTTTAATAGGATGAAATTGTTTCTGTTTCTGTTTTTAGAGACAGGGACTTGGTCTGTCGTCCACGCAGGAGTTCAGTGGCGCAGTCATAGCTCACTGCAGCCTCAACCTCTTGGGCTCAAGTGATCTTGGTCTCCCAAGTAGCCAGAACTATTAGCATGTGCAACCACATGTGGCTAATTTTTTAAATGTTTTGTAATGATGGGGGGTCTCACGGTGTTGCCCGGGGCTCAAACTCCTGGGCTCAAGCAAACCTCCTCCCTCAGACTCCCAAAGTGCTGGGACCATAGGCAGAAGAGCCACCTTGCCAGGCCCCCAAATTTTTTTTTTTTTTGAGACGGAGTCTCGCTCTGTCCCCTGGGCTGGAGTGCAGTGGCCGGATCTCAGCTCACTGCAAGCTCTGCGCCCGGGTTTACGCCATTCTCCTGCCTCAGCCTCCGAAGTAGCTGGGACTACAGGCGCCCGCCACCTCGCCCGGCTAGCTTTTTGTATTTTTTTTTAGTAGAGACAGGGTTTCACCGTGTTAGCCAGGATGGTCTCGATCTCCTGACCTCGTGATCCGCCCGTCTCGGCCTCCCAAAGTGCTGGGATTACAGGCTTGAGCCACTGTGCCCGGCCGCCAGGCCCAAAATTTTTAAAAGCGGCGAGGTTCACTGATCAACTAGCTACTGTGCATGTTCAGTTAACTACAATTCCTTTTGACAATTTTATTTCAGCTTTCCTGTGCAGTTTTATGTAGTCCTACCCAACCGCATATACAATTTTCCTGCTTTTTTCACTTATCATAAGCATTTTTGAAGCTTTTCACAAACATCATTTTTTAATACCTAAAAGACTCTCTAAATCTGACTTTCACAAGCTTTCCTAGCTTGTAACAGAAAAACACTATCACACAGATTTCCTAAATAAGTATTAAAACCTTCTAAATAAACCCAAACGAACAGGCATAGGCAAAGGACATAAATAGGTAATTTCCAAAAGCAAAAATGCTCTGGGTGCGGTGCCTCACACCTGTAATCCAAATACTTTCGGGGGCTGAGGCAGGAGGATCGTTTTAGCCCAGATATTCAAGGTTGAAGTGGTGAGCTATGATCACAACACTGCACTCCAGCCTTACCCTGGCTCGAAAACAAACAAAAAAAAGTGAAAATGACAACAGACATGAATTCCAACTTCAATAAGGCCAAGCTAGAAAACGGAGACACAGAACAACACACCCTGGCCACCAGAGGCCATTGAGCAGGAGAAGTGGAGTGAAATTTCCTAAGAGTCTGGAGGATTTCCTGCCCCCTTCACCCGAGACCCCAGTCGTGATGTGCAAGGAAGAGCCACCTGCAAGATGGACACAAGCCACAAGCTGTGCTGTGAACCTGGGCACTCAGCACCGACGCCACCAGCCTGTGGGTCTCTGTGGTGAACGCCCCCCCGAAATCGGACTGCCAAATTCTCCCATTTGACCGGGGTATTATAGAAAATTATTTGTATCAATAAGGAAAATAAAGCACCTCGTGACAAAAAAAGGAAACTAATGATGTTAATATCAACTATGGAGCAGACAACAGAATCAGAGCTTATCTCCCTGATGCATGCGTGAACACATGGGAGACAGATGGACACCAAAATGGTACTTCTGAGGAACCACTTTCATTTTCTACAGTAAGAATTTCTGCAACAAGCAGGCCGGGCGTGGTGGCTCACGCCTGTAATCCCAGCACTTTGGGAGGCTGAGACGGGTGGATCACCTGAGGTCTAGAGTTAGAGATCAGCCTGGCCAGCATGGTGAAACTCCGTTTCTACCAAAAAGAAAAAGAAAATGCCGGACGCGGTGGCTCACGTCTGTAATCCCAGCACTTTGGGAGGCTGAGGCAGATGGATCACGAGGTCAGGAGATCGAGACCATCCTGGCTAACCTGGTGAAACCCCGTCTCTACTAAAAATACAAAAAAAAAGGCCGGGCGCGGTGGCTCACGCCTGTAATCCCAGTACTTTGGGAGGACGAGGCGGGCGGATCACGAGGTCAGGAGATCGAGACCATCCTGGCTAACACGGTGAAACCCCGTCTCTACTAAAAATGCAAAAAATTAGCCAGGCGTGGCGGCGGGCGCCTGTAGTCCCAGCTACTTGGTAGGATGAGGCAGGAGAATGGCGTGAACCTGAGAGGCGGAGCTTGCAGCGAGCCGAGATCGCGCCACTGCACTCCAGCCTCACTGCGCGAGACTCCATCTAAAAAAAAAAAAAAAAAAATTAGCCAGACATGGTGGCGGCGCCTGTAGTCTCAGCTACTCGGGAGGCAGAGGTAGGAGAACGGCGTGAACCCGGGAGGCGGAGCTTGCAGTGAGGCGAGATGGCGCCACTGCACTCCGGCCTAGGCGACAGGGCGAGACTCCGTCTCAAAAAAAAAACAACAGGCCGGGCGCGGTGGCTCAAGCCTGTAATCCCAGCACTTTGGGAGGCCGAGACGGGTGGATCACGAGGTCAGGAGATCGAAACCATCCTGGCTAACACAGTGAAACCCCGTCTCTACTAAAAAATACAAAAAAACTAGCCGGGCGAGGTGGCGGGCGCCTGTAGTCCCAGCTACTCGGGAGGCTGAGGCAGGAGAATGGCCTGAACCCGGGAGGCGGAGCTTGCAGTGAGCTGAGATCCGGCCACTGGACTCCAGCCTGGGTGACAGAGCGAGACTCCGTCTCAAAAAAAAAAAAAAAACAACAACAACAAAAAAAACAACAAAAAAAAAATTAGCCGGGCGTGGTAGCACGCACCTGTAATCCCAGCCACTCCGGAGGCTGAGGCGGGAGAATCGCTTGAACTCGGGAGGCAGAGGTTGCAGTGAGCCGAGATCGCGCTACTGCACTCCAGCTTGGGCGCAGAGCAAGACTCTATCTCAGAAAAAAAAAAAAAAAAAAAAGAAAGAGAGAGAATCAGCAGATCACGAACACTTGACACTGTTTTTTTTTGGGGGGGGGGGTTTGGTCGCGAACTCTCGGCCTCCCAAAGCGCTGGGATTACACGAGTAAGCCACTGTGCCTGGCCCGCGTGACACTGTTAAAAAGAGAAAAAAAAAGAGGGACTGCTAATATTCCCAAGTTGCTCAGGAAAGTTACAGCTGGGCTGCGATAAGAGGAGTGAGATACTGTTTTCGTTTAAACTTCACGTAGGTAACTTTGGGGGGGAAAAGCCGTTTCAATTGTGTCTTACTATCAAAGTTGACACATATACCAAATTTTCACTGTAAGTAAAGTGGTCAGTTTCAGTTTGCTATGTAACTGAACAAACTACTTGTATCAAGCAGAAATAAACTTTCATTAGACAGATGCTACGCAAAAGTCACAGAAGACCAGTTAGCAGCGAATTTAAACCAGCAGAGCCAAACCAAATCCTCGTTGTATTCCAGAAACCACCGGTTGGAGGCGTTCCAGGAAGAAAGAGAGGATCTTTTGCAAAAGAAAACAAGAAGTAGCAAACACACAAATCCATGGTATTAAAAAAATAGACCGCTTTCTTATTTACAACATCGTTCTTTGCCGAGGTTATGTTGTGCGCGTTTCCAGCAAAGGTAGCCAACGACGCACACGAAATAACCACGATCGGCCGCCGCCGCGCAGCCCCTCACCTTGGCCGCTACCCTCGCACCCCTCCCCCGGCCTCGGGGAGCTCGAAGGACCACCGGACAGCGGGCGTCTCGTCCCGGAACCCGCATTCCCCGCGATGCCCACCCGCGTGTGGGCGCCGCGCGCTGCTGTCCAGCTGCCATCCCAACCAGCAGACCCTCGAGCGCAGCCCGGCCTCCTCTCAGGGCGCCCGGCGCGGGCCAGGGGGAACCGGAGAGGAGGGCGGGCCGGTCGCCGGAGCGGAGCGCGCGGGGCCAGGGCGGAGCCCAACTACCTGAGGATGTTGTGCGCCTCCATGCTCCGGTTCTGGTTGCTTGAGCACACCACCGCCACCCGCAGCGGGGACGACGGCATGGCTGCGGCCCCACAGCCCGCGGCTCTCCCGCTTGGGTTCCCACCCCACCGCGGCGCTTCCGCGCGAGCAAAATGGCGGCCGCCGCGGCCGGAAGCGGGCGACGCGAAAGCGGCGGCGCAGCGTGCGGCGTCTGCGCGGCAGCCTCCCCGCCCACCTCGGGCGCCGGGCCGCGGACGGAGCGCAAGCACTGGCCTTCGGGCGCGCTGCACTCGGCGAGGCCGGGGGCGGCCAACGCCGCGCCGGCCCCCGGCGTCCGCAGCAGAGACCCGCACTCCACAAGGACCGGCTGAGCGTCACGGCGCTCAGCGCCGGCGTCCTGACGTCAGCACCCCGCGCCGGCGCCTAGTGTGACGCGCGCCGCGCCGAACGCCAAGACGTCACAAGGTGTCGCCGCTGCCTTTGGGAATGATGCGAAGGTCCGCGCTTACCCGGGAGAGCATTGAGGACCGTTCCCCGGCCCGGCGTCTTGTGTCCTGAGACGATTTTTTGCTTTCCCTCGGTCCCCGTGGGGCCCATAGTTCTCACTTCTGCCACCCCAGAGTCGTCGCGCTTCACTGGATCTACTCCCTCCGCTGTCCCGAAGAGCCACAGACATTCCCAGTTCTGAGGCTCGCTCCCGTCCCGTGTCGCTGTTACCGTCCTCCGGCCCCGGCTCATACAAGCAGGAGCACATCGCTCTTTTATGAAAGCCCTTCAACATTTAACGTTTAAATGCGAGGGCCGACCTGTGGAGACCTGGCTGGGAGTGCACGTCGACTAGGGTCTTCCTCGCCTCGGGCTTCCTTGGAGAGGCCGCCGGCTGGTCTGAGATGTGGGTCAAGTTACAGTATATCCAGTCAGCGCGAGTGTGTTGTCCCCCAGCGGTGCCTGTCTGCCTGGATGCGGCCTCACGGTGGGCAGTGGGTGGATGTTTTCCTGTGGGAGCGCCACGGACGGGAGAGGGAATTATAATGATTATCAACCTACTAACAGGCTCTCGGCCGGGCGCGGTGGCTCACGCCTGTAATCCCAGCACTTTGGGAAGCCGGGGCTGGTGGATCACGAGGTCAGGAGATCGAGACCATCCTGGCCAAGATGGTGAAACCCCGTCTCTACTAAAAATACAAAAATTAGCTGGGCGTGGTGGTGCATGCCAGTAATCCCAGGTAATCGGGAGGCTGAGGCAGGAGAATCGCTTGAACTTGGGAGTCAGAGGTTGCAGTGAGCCGAGATCTCGCCACTGCACTCCAGCCTGGCAACAGAGCGAGACTCCGTCTCAAAAAAAAAAAAAAGTTCTCTAACTGAAAATATTTATTTGGGAATAGGACGTTGGCGAATATGCCTGCCATAGTAAACGATTTGCGCATTCAGGAAAGTAACGGTTTTTAAAGAAAAAATGAAGAGGAAGATAATGGTTTGGAAATAATTAACCTTGGCTACAAAGAACAGTAACAAGCATACTCCCAATGCAGGGTTGGACAGGCAGTTGCTGGACAGCTGTCCTTGCTGAAGTATTTTTTTGTGTGAGGTTGCCTTAGTGCAAGGTTGTGGTTTTTGCAGAATCTTGTGATAGTTTTTCTTATTACTTATTCATGAGAACTCGCCCTTTGTGGCCTTTCCCAGCTGTATTTGTCAAGGTATTTTTTAAACATAAGTGAGTCGACTTTTATTTGACAACTTGGATATTTTCCCCCTTTTGGTTGAGATCTTTCTCCAAATGCATCACTGATGAGTCATCCTGTAATTAAGTTTTGATAGTCCCCGTGCTGGGATGAACTTGTTCCAGGTAGCTGGTCTGCTCCCACACTGGAGAGACTGACTGCTGGGAGTCATTGTCAAAACCCTTTTTACCATATTTGAGCATCAAAGGTTTGAAGGGTGTGCTCTCAGGCTAAGTCTACCTAGAGTCCATTATTAACTTCAATTTTTGTTGCTTCTGTCGTCTTTTTCTATCCTCTCAAAGTGCTGTGTCAGCATTATTCTGTTAGAAATTGTACTTTCAGGTCAGGCACGGTGGCTTACACCTGTAATCCCAGGAGAGGCCGAGGCGTGTGGATCACGAGGTCAAGAGATCAAGACTATCCTGGCCGACATGGTGAAACCCTGTCTCTACTAAAAATACAAAAATTAGCTGGGCGTGGTGGCACGCACGTGTAGTCCCAGCTACTCAGGAGGCTGAGGAAGGAGAATTGCTTAAACTCGGGACGTGGAGATTGCAGTGAGTTGAGTTCATGCCACTGCACTCCAGCCTGGCAACGGAGCAAGACTGTCTCAAAAAAAAGAAATTGTACTTTTGCAAAATATGGCAATGAATAAGTTTAAAAGGGGAAAATACAAGGTAAAATTCATAGTAATATTACTATCCCAGTTTGCATATTGGTTTTGACCCACGAACCCATGCTTAAAGGAAAGCAATTAAAAACAAAATTAGAAAACAAAACCAGGGCCGGGCGCGGTGGCTCAAGCCTGTAATCCCAGCACTTTGGGAGGCCGAGGCGGGCGGATCACAAGGTCAGGAGATCGAGACCACAGTGAAACCCCGTCTCTACTAAAAAAAATACAAAAAATTAGACGGGCGCGGTGGCGGGCGCCTGTAGTCCCAGCTACTCAGGAGGCTGAGGCAGGAGAATGGCGGGAACCCGGGAGGCGGAGCTTGCAGTGAGCCGAGATCGCGCCACTGCACTCCAGCCTGGGCAACAGCGTGAGACTCCGTCTCAAAAAAAAAAAAAAAGAAAGAAAAAAAAAAGAAAACAAAACCAGAAACATAGAAATTAAAGGAAACCAATTGAATAAATAAAATGACCATAGGAAATTAGATGAGACTTGTAACCATGTGCCTTTTTTTTTTTTTTTTTTTTTGAGACGGAGTCTCGCTCTGTCACCCAGGCTGGAGCGCAGTGGCGCAAATCTCCACTCACTGCAAACTCTGCCTCCCGGGTTCATGCCATTCTCCTGCTTCAGCCTCCCGAGTAGCTGGGGCCACAGGTGCCCGCCACCACACCCAGCTAATTTTTTTTTTTTTTTTTTTTTTATTAGAGATGGGGTTTCACCGTGTTATCCAGGATGTTCTCAATCTCCTGACCTCGTGATCCGCCCACCCCGGCCTCCCAAAGTGCTGGGATTACAGGTGTGAGCCACCACGCCTGGCCGCACTGTGCCTGTTTTCTTGTTCTGTGTGGATGGGTCTCAGTGTTCCCAGAGGAATTTCCCCATGTACAGCATATAGTATTGACATACTTATTTGATACCTTATGTAACCAATAGGTACTAAAGATCTCTTAGATCAGGTTTTTGTGACGTTACCAGCAGAAGCTATTGACTGTGAAATGTCAGTTATACCATCGATGGCAGTGGCAGCCTCTCTTGAGTAGCTGCTAGGAAGATGCTGGCTGCAGCAGGGGAGGCTCAGCTGGGACTGTGTGCTCCACTGAGCGTGTGGGAGCCCTGCCCCCTTCCAAGTTGGCAGGACAGGAGCCCCACTCTCTGGGAGTAGCTGCATCTGCCCAGCCACAGCTGTGGACCCAGGTATCCCTGCCATCCCAGGGCTGAGATGCCACCCCCGCCTGCCCCTGAAAGCTCAGAAGTGCCTGCACCTGCACCCGGCCTCTCCTGACTCCTGACAAAGCTGAAGCTGAGCCTGGGTGCTGTTGCAACCTAGCCAGGTGCGCACACACTGAGGGCAGCTCAGCCCAGTCCTGTAGGCAACACTCAACCTGAACAGCCTGAGCCCTGTGGACGACATGATTGATGGCGGCAGGAGGCACACAGGCTCCTGGGTGGAAAGGGGCGGGTGTCCAGTGAAGACCCACCTTCAAGCTGGGGACAGCCTGAGACGTGGGGGCTGGGCTGCCAGTTCTGGGTGGAGTCTGCTGCCCAGAGTGAGATTTATGGTGCTTTTTCTGGGCCTGTCCATGGCTGCCTGTGGATCGATCAGCACACACTTTCTCCCTTCTGAAGCCCGTAAAAACCCCAGACTCAGCCATACTCACAGACGTCAGGAATACCACCTGTGGGAAGGATCTACCCACTTGGGATCTCCTCGATCTGTGGGGATGACAAATCCTCCTGTGGGAAGGAGCTACTCACTTTGGGTCCCCTGAGAGCTGTTCTGTCGCTCAATGAAGCTCCTCTCTTTCTTGCTCACCCTCCAGTTATCCACGTACCTCATTCTTCCTGGACACAGGATGAGAACATGGGACCTGCTGAATAGTGGGACTGAAAGAGCTGTAACACGAACAGGGCTGAAACACACCCCCTGCTTGCCACATTGCGGGCAACGCGGAGGACAGAAGAGAGCTGTTGCCCTTCAGGGAGCCCAGACTTGGGGGCTCCCTGAGCCAGGTCTGTGACACCCTCTTTGGGGCTCTGCAGCTCCTGGCATCTCCAAGATTCTGGGAGCCACCATGTTCCCCAGTGCCTGCAATGGAAGCCACTTCTGGTATGCCTGGTCCAGCTGCAGACTTGCACAGAGCTGGCACCTGTGCTGGTGCCTGGAGCTGCCTGCCCCACTGCAGCTGGCATACCTGGCTGTGCACAGTGAATGGCCCCGTGCTTGCTCACACACCCCCTGCCGCTCCACGCTTGGAGGTGTGAGATCTGGGCCAGTAGCATCAGCTGAGTGCAGCCTATCGGGCTGAGTGGGTGGATTGCGCCCAGTGGGCCCAAGCAAAACTCAGGCAAAGGCGCCCCAGCCCCAGAGGTTTCTGGCTGGAAAAGTTACACCCTAAGGATCCTGTGACGCCATCACCCTGCCCAGTGAAAGAGGTAGAATCAAAGGGGAGTAAGAGTCTCATTATAATATGCAGTCTTGTTCCGAAGTCTTGGGAAAAGCTGTCTGTAGCATGAAAACGTCAGCTTCTCCAGGTTTGAAGTTTGGGTGTTTCTGCTTAGGGCATCAGGCAGTTTGGTGAACACCGTGTGGGACCCATGCATCAGGCATGAGACTTGTCCCTTAAGATGTATCTAGCTTGGCCTGGCACAGTGGCTCATGTTTGTAATCCCAACACTTTGGGAGGCCAATGTGAGAGAATCTCTTGAGACCAGGACTTTGAGACCAAACTGGTCAATATAGCTAGATCCCTCTCTATTTAAAAAAATTATATAGGCCGGGCGCGGTGGCGCAAGCCTGTAATCCCAGCACTTTGGGAGGCTGAGATGGGAGGATCACGAGGTCAGGAGATCGAGACCATGCTGGCTAACACGGTGAAACCCCGTCTCTCCTAAAAAAACACAAAAAATTAGCCGGGCGAGGTGGCGGGCGCCTGTAGTCCCAGCTCCTTGGGAGGCTGAGGCAGGAGAATGGCGTGAACCCAGGAGGCGGAGCTTGCAGTGACCTGAGATCCGGCCACTGCACTCCACCCTGGGTGACAGAGCGAGACTCCGTCTCAAAAAAAAAAAAAAAAAAATTATATAAATACACACACACACACACACACATATATAACATACATATGTATTTTATATATACATATATACACGCACATGTGTGTGTGTAAATGATTTTTTTTTTGAGATGGAATCTTGCTGTGTCGCCAGGCTGGAGTGCAGTGGTGTGATCTCGGCTCACTGCAACTTCCACTTCCCAGGTTTAAGCGATTCTCCTGCCTCAGCCTCCCGAGTGGCTGGGATTACAGGCGCCTGCCACCTCACCCGGCTAATTTTTGTATTTTTTTTTTTTTTTTTTTTTGAGACGGAGTCTCGCTCTGCCGCCCAGGCTGGAGTGCAGTGGCCGGATCTCAGCTCACTGCAAGCTCCGCCTCCCGGGTTTACGCCATTCTCCTGCCTCAGCCTCCCGAGTAGCTGGGACTACAGGCGCCCGCCACCTCGCCTGGCTAGTTTTTTGTATTTTTTAGTAGAGACGGGGTTTCACCATGTTAGCCAGGATGGTCTCGATCTCCCGACCTCGTGATCCGCCCGTCTCGGCCTCCCAAAGTGCTGGGATTACAGGCTTGAGCCACCGCGCCCAGCCAATTTTTGTATTTTTAGTACAGACGGGGTTTCACTATGTTGGCCAGGATGGGCTGGATCTCTTGACTTCGTGAACTGCCTGCCTGGGCCTCCTTACAGGCGTGAGCCACCGTGCCCAGCCATGAGTTTATTAAAAGGATATTAATTTTTTTTTTTTTTTTTTTGAAATGCAGTCTTGTTCTCTCGCCCAGGCTGGAGTGCAGTGGCATGATCTCCACTCACTGCAACCTTTGCCTCCCAGGTTCAAGCAATTCTCCTGCCTCAGCCTCTCGAGTAGCTGGGATTACAGGCGCCTGTCACCACACCCGGCTAATTTTTGTATTTTTAGTAGAGACACGGTTTCACCATCTTGGCCAGGCTGGTCTCAAACTTCTGACCTCAGGTGATCTGCCCGCCTCCGTCTCCCAAAGTGCTGGGATTACAGGTATGAGCCACTACACCCGGCCTATTAAATTTTTTTTTGAGACAGGATCTTGCTCTGTTACCCAAGCTTGAGTACAGTTGTGGGATCATGGCTCACTGCAGCCTCAAAACTCCCAAGCTCAAGTGATCCACCCACCTCAGCCTCTCAAGTAGCTGGGAATCCAGCCATGCGTCATTATGCCTGGCTAATTTTTTATTTTCATTAGAGACAAGGTCTTGCTATGTTTCCAGGGCTCATCTTGAACTCCTGGGCTCAAGTGATCCTCCCACCTCAGCCTCCCAAGGTGTTGGGATTACAGGTATGAGCCACCATACCCAGCCTAAATCAGAATTTTAAATGCATCTATATGTTGTCAATAACTCAGAAGATACAGCTTTTTCATTAACCCAACAATATCAAATTAGTTTTATTCGTCAAATAATTATATACAAAAACAGATCATTCGAAGACTGCACACGGTGGCTCACACCTATAATCCCAGCAATTTGGGAGGCCGAGGCAGGCAGATCACCTAAAGTCAGGAGTTCAAGACCAGCCTGGCCAACATAGTGAAACCCTGTCTCTACTAAAAATACAGAAATTAGCCAGGCGTGGTGGCAGCCACCTGTAATCCCAGCTACTTGGGAGGCTGAGGTGGGAGAATCACTTGAACCCAGGAAACGGAGGAGCTGAAATCATGCCACTGCACTCCAGCCTGGGCAACAGTGAGACTCCATCTCAAAAAAAAAAAAAAAAAAAAAAAAAAGGCCAGGCACAGTGGCTCACACCTGTAATCCCAGCACTTTGGGAGGCTGAAGTGGGCGAATCATGAGGTCAGGAGTTCGAGATCAGTCTGGCCAACATGGTGGAACCCTGTCTCTACTAAAAATTAAAAAAAAAAAAGGCCGGGCGCGGTGGCTCAAGCCTGTAATCCCAGCACTTTGGGAGGCCGAGACGGGCGGATCACGAGGCCAGGAGATCGAGAGACGATCCCGGCTAACACGGTGAAACCCCGTCTCTACTAAAAAATACAAAAAAAAAAAAACTAGCCGGGCGAGGTGGCGGGCGCCTGTAGTCCCAGCTACTTGGGAGGCTGAGGCAGGAGAACGGCGTAAACCCGGGAGGCGGAGCTTGCAGTGAGCTGAGATCCGGCCACTGCACTCCAGCCTGGGTGACAGAGCAAGACTCCGTCTCAAAAAAAAAAAAAAAAAAAATTAGCCTTGTGTGGTTGTGTGCATGTGTGCATGTGTAATCCTAGCTATTCAGGAGGCTGAGGCAAGAGAATCGCATGAACCCAGGAGGTGGAGGTTGCAGTGAGCTGAGATCACGCCATGGCACTCCAGCCCGGCGACGGTGCGAGACTCCATCTCAAAAAAAAAAAAAAAAATCCTATTTTAGGCTGATTTTATAGTTTTATGACCTCAAAACATCTAATGGAGTCAAATACAATCCTGCCTGATGAGTAAACCCAGGCAAAAATGTATGCTGCCAATTTTTATGCCATTTCTATTTTTATTTTACAGCAAATTTTTTTTTTTTTTTTTTTTTTTTGGAGACAGAGTCTCGCTGTGTCTCCCAGGCTGGAGTGCAGTGGCGTGATCTCGGCTCACTGCAAGCTCCGCCTCCCGGGTTCACGTCATTCTCCCACCTCAGCCTCCCAAGTGGCTGAGACTACAGGCGCCCGCCACCACGCCTGGCTAGTTTTTTGTATTTTTAGTAGAGACGGGGTTTCACCATGTTAGCCAGGATAGTCTCAATCTCCTGACCTCGTGATCCACCCGCCTCGGCCTCCCAAAGTGCTGGGATTACAGGCTTGAGCCACCGCGCCCGGCCTTTACAGCAAATTTAAAACCAGCTTATTTATTAAAGACTCACAGCCTGGGGGCTGGGTGCAGTGGCTCATGCCTATAATCCCAGCACCTGGAGGCCGAGGCAGGCGGATCACGATCAGGAGACCATCCTGGCTAACACAGTGAAACCCTATGTCTACTAAAAATACAAAAAGTAGCTGGGTGTGGTGGTGGCATGTGCCTGTGATCCCAGCTACTCAGGAGGCTGAAAATCGCTTGAACCTGGGAGACGGAAGTTGCAGTGAGCCAAGATCGCGCCAGTGCACTCCAGCCTGGGTGACAGAGTGAGACTCTGTCTCAAAACAACAACAACCAAAAAAACAGATAATTGGATCCCAATTATATTTCTGACAAAATGGGACACATTCACATGGCTAAACTTTATTTGCCCAAATAGGTGATCTAATGAAGGATACAGACCAAAATTTGGGGGATAGCAGTTTCTATAGGAGGTTTATTATTTTGAAAAACCTTATTTTACCATTTTTCCCATTTCAAATGATTTGGGGTTATGTATTCAAACGTTTCTCCACCCCTCCCTTTCCCCCAGGACTCTTGGCTTTCAGAAGCCCCTCTGGAACGTCCCGCCCAGTAAAACCCCATCCCACCGGTGCAGAAAACAAGGTGCCCCTACTGTAGTGGATCCAGCCTTGGAGAGGCCTCACCCGGCCTCAACACCTCTTCCCCCAGACCCCGAGGGCCAGGACAGTGTCTTTACCTTCAGACTAGGCAGAGTGAGGTCCCCTAAGAGAGACAGAAATATGGTTATTTCCCCACCCAAAGTTATTTGCATTAGGTGAAAAATGGCCACACAGTCTTTGTGGTTCCTCTCATCAAGACATGTGGTCTCTTTCTCATCCCTTGAATCAGGGCAAAGCCTTCTGATTTGTTCTGATCAAAAGAACTTAGCAGAATCGACGTCCCAGCCCCAGTTCCAGGCCCAGAACCCAAGAAATCTTGCAGCTTCCACTCTCACTCTCCTGGAGCCCTAAGGCTGAAGCAGCCTGCTAGACAGGCCACATGGAAGAGAACCAGGTCACCCCGACCAACAACTTGTTGCCTGCCAGACAAATGAGTCAGGCTGTCCTAGCCCATCCAGGTGCAGCTGATGTGACAGCTGACTACAGCTCCATGAGGGTCCCCAGGTGAGCCCAGCACAGATTGCCAACGCACAGAATTGTGGACAAATACATGACCTGGCCAGATTTTGGGATGGTTTGTTACACAGCAAAGGCTAACTGATACACAGTTCCTCATTTTGCCTTTGGTAATGAGATCCCACTTGATTTCAGGGGCAGTGTGCCAGTCTCAGTAGATGGAACACAATTGGTCTATTCAACCACAATAATTCTGTTCCCTACTGTTGGGGAAGTGCCTAGAATCAGACCCTCCCCACCGAGTGCAAAAAGAATGCACCTTGGCTGGGCGCGGTGGCCATGCCTGTCATCCCAGCACTTTGGGAGGCCAAGGAGGGTGGATCATGAGGTCAGGAGATTGAGACCAGCCTGGCCAACATGGTGAAACCTCATCTCTTCAAAAAAAAAAAAAATACAAAAATGGCTGGCGCAGTGGCTCATGCCTGTAATCCCAGCACTTTGGGAGGCCAAGGCGGGTGGATCACGAGGTCAGGAAATCGAGACCAGCCTGGCAAACATGGTGAAACCCCATCTCTACTAAAAATACAAAAAAAAATTAGCTGCCCATGGTGATGTGTGCCTATAGTCCCAGCTACTAGGGAGGCTGAGGCAGGAGAATGGTGTGAACCTGGGGGGCGGAGCTTGCAGTGAGTGGAGATTGCAACACTGCACTCCAGCCTGGACAACAGAGCAAGACTTCGTCTCAAAAAAAAAAAAGAGAGAGAGAGAATGCACCTCAGCTATCCCTTCTGCCAGCCCAGCCTGCTGGAGGTCAGATGTATTTCCTGAGCTCTTAGAAGTGTCGGTCAGTGCCACGGGAACTGCTCCTACAAGTCTGGTGTGGATGCCCCCAGGTATACCCTGAGGTCCGAGAGGGTGGACTGCACAAGCTTGTCCGGGATGGCCCTTGCTGCAGCTACTGGTAGGCTGCGTGCTGCCAGTAGCAGCCCCCAAAGGATTAGAAGTAATCACCACCCTGGGCCCCTTTGATCCAGAGGACATGGATGGGACAGACTGTCTGGCTCTTCGCAGGTCGTGTCCACGAGGCTCTGCATTTCGGCCGGCCCGGCACAGATGGCGGCAGCCAGATGAGCAGCTCAGTGGCACACTGTGCACTGGGTAATGCAGCCCAAGTGGACACTCCCGCCCCACTCACCATTGCAGGGCCTGGGACCCGGGGCTGCCCCAGCCACATCCACCCTGCCCGGTGCCACTCCTGCACACAGCCCCGTTGCCACTGCCACTGCCCCAAAGCAAAAAAAAAAAAAAAAAAGAAAGAAAAACTTTTGAGATGGAGTTTCGCTCTTGTTGCCCAGGCTGGAGTGCAATGGTACAATCTCAGCTCATCGAAACCTCTGCCTCCCCGGTTCAAGCAGTTCTCCTGCTTCAGTCTCCCCAGTAGCTGGGATTACAGGCATGTGCCACCATGCCCGATTAATTTTGTATTTTTAGTAGAGATGGGGTTTCTCCGTGTTGGTCAGACTGGTCTTGAACTCCCGACCTCAGATCCGCCTGCCTCAGTCTCCCAAAGTGCTGGGATTACAGGCGTGAACCACCGTACCTGGCCACAAAATTTTTATGTTAGAGATACCTAACATAAAACTACTCTGAGCTTAAGATTTTGACCAGCTTAATCTGACAGCCTACTTTTTTTTTTTTTTTTTTTGAGACAGGGTCCCCCACTATCACCCAGACTGGAGTGCAGTGACACAATCACAGTTCACTGTACCTCCACCTCCTGAATTCAAGCCATCCTCCCAGCTCAGCTCCCAGCTCAGCCTCCCGAGTAGCTGGAACTACAGGCGCGCCCCGCCACACCTGGCCAATTATTGTACTTTTTGTAGAGACAGTCTTACCATGTTGCCCAGACTGGTCTCAAACTCCCAGACTTGAGGGATCAGCCTGCCTTGGCCTCTAAAAGTGTTGGGATTGGCCGGGCGCGGTGGCTCAAGCCTGTAATCCCAGCACTTTGGGAGGCCGAGACAGACGGATCACGAGGTCAGGAGATCGAGACCATCCTGGCTAACACGGTGAAACCCCGTCTCTACTAAAAAATACAAAAATCTAGCCAGACGAGGTGGCGGGCGCCTGTAGTCCCAACTACTCAGGAGGCTGAGGCAGGAGAATGGCGGGAACCCGGGAGGCGGAGCTTGGAGTGAGCTGAGATCCGGCCACTGCACTCCAGCCTGGGCGGCAGAGCAAGACTCCGTCTCAAAAAAAAAAAAAAAAAAAAAGAAATACTTGAGGAAAAGGACCTAGAGAAATGTTTATTAAAGTTAGGCTCTGCCGGGGGTGGTGGCTCACGCCTGTAATCACAGCACTTTTGGGAGGCTAAGGCCGGTGGATCACTTGAGGTCAGGAGTTCAAGACCAGCCTGTCCAACATGGTGAAACATCGTCTCTACTAAAAATACAAAAGGTAGCTGGGTGTGGTGGCGGGCACCTGTAATCCCAGCTATTTGGGTGGCTATGGCAGGAGAATTGCTTGAACCCGGCAGGCAGAGGTTGCAGTGAGCCAAGATCATGCCACTGCATTCCAGCCCAGGGAACATAGTGAGACTCTGTCTCAAAATAAATAAATAAAGTTAGGCTCTCGGGCTGGAAGTGGTGGCTCACACCTATGGGCCCAGCTCCTGAGGAGGCTGATGTGGTAGGGATTGCTTAAACTCGGGAATTTGAGTATTCAATCCTTCAGTTAACTGTTTGTCACCATAAGCCATTGATACCCGGTCAAACTTAAATTGACATTTCCTAGGGTTACATTTCCGGCTCACTGCGTCTAGGGTTTTGGTTACCACAGAGCTGTTGTAATTTGTAAATCCGGTAATTTTAAAGCCCTTTGAATCTTTTCTTCCCCCTTAATCTTGGCTAGAACACCAAAGCAGCGAGCTTCATCTCAACACAAGCAGAAAAGTCAGCACATTTCACGGTAGGCAGAAAGAAACAGGCAAGAACTGAAAAAGCTCTACCTGCAAACTCTCGAGCTGCAACTTTCCTTGGAGAATAATGCCACATGAGCTCCGAGTTCTCCGTCACGGGATTTGCCTGTCAGCTGTTTTGTTTTGTTGCGTTGTGTTTTTTGAGCAGAGTCTCACTCCGTTGCCCAGGCTGGAGTGCAGTGGTGCGATTTCGGTTCACCGCAGCCTCCATGTCCCGGGTTCAAGTGATTTTCATGCCTCAGCCTCCCCAGTAGTTGGGACTACAGGTGTGCGCCACCACGCCCAGCTAACTGTTGTGTTTTTAGTAGAGACGGGGTTTCACCATGTTGCCCAGGCTGGTCTCGATCTCCTGAGCTCACGTGATTTGCTCACCTTGGCCTCCCAAAGTGCTAGGATTACAGGCGTGAGCCACCGCGCTGGCCATGCCCATCAGTTTTGGGTTTTTTTGTTTGTTTGTTTTGGTTTATTTTTATTTATTTATTTATTTTGAGACGGAGTCTCGCTCTGTCGCCCAGGCTGGAGTGCAGTGGCCGGATCTCTGCTCACTGCAAGCTCCGCCTCCTGGGTTCACGCCATTCTCCTGCCTCAGCCTCCCAAGTAGCTGGGACTACAGGCGCCCCCCACCTCACCCGGCTAGTATTTTGTATTTTTTAGTAGAGACGGGGTTTCACCGTGTTAGCCAGGATGGTCCTGATCTCCTGACCTCATGATCTGCCCATCTCGGCCTCCCAAAGTGCTGGGATTACAGGCTTGAGCCACCGCGCCCGGCCTGGTTTATTTTTTTTGAGATGGAGTCTCGCTCTGTCGCCCAGGCTGGAGCACAGTGGTATGATCTCAGCTCACCGCAAGTTTTGCCTCCCAGGTTCACGCCATTCTCCTGCCCCAGCCTCCCGAGTAGCTGGGACTACAGGCGCCCACCACCACGCCCGGCTAATTTTTTGTATTTTTAGTAGAGACGGGGTTTCACAGATTAGCCAGGATGGTCTTGATCTCCTGACCTTGTGATCTGCCCACCTCAGCCTCCCAAAGTGCTGGGATTACAGGCGTGAGCCACCATGCCCAGCCAATTTTTTTTTTTTTTTGAGACGGAGTCTTGCTCTGTTGCCCAGGCTGGAGTGCAGTGGTGCGATCTCGGCTCACTGCTGCAAGCTCTGCCTCTGGGGTTCAAGCAATTCTCCTGCCTCAGCCTCCTGACTAGTTGCAATTACAGGTGCCCGCCACCACGCCCAGCTAATTTTTGTATTTTTAGCAGAGATGAGGTTTCACCATGTTGGCCAGCATGGTCTCAAACTGCTGACCTCGTGATCTGCCCACCTCGGCCTCCCAAGGTGGGATTACAGGCGTGAGCCACCGCGCCTGGCCGCCCATCAGTTTTAAAATGTGCCCAAGTTAGAGCAGAACAGAAGCTGAGAAAAATTAAAAAGAAAGATAAATAAAGACAGTTTGCCCAAGTTGGGCCATAATATAGCCTGCTGGAGACCCAAAAAACCTGCTGTGATTTAACGTTTGAGAATCCCATTTCATGTCTTCTTATTTTCTGAAGAGCGAGAAGATTCCATAGATCCTATCAGGAAGTGTCAAGCACGTGAACCACTGTTTCAGATGGTGGCCACAGACCCAGTTAATTTCGGGGTTGTTTTGTTTTGTTTTGAGACAGGATCTCACTCTGTGGTCCAGGCTGGAGTGCAGCGGCACAATCTTGGCTCACTGCAACCTCTGCCTCGTGAGTTCAAGCGATTCTCCTGCCTCAGCCTCCTGAGTAGCTGGGAGTACAGGTGCCCACCACCACACCCGGCTAATCTGTTGTATTTTTAGTAGAGACAGGGTTTCACACTGTTAGCCAGGATGGTCTCAATCTCCTGACCTTGTGATCTGTCCGCCTCGGCCTCCCAAAGTGCTGGGATTACAGGCGTGAGCCACCATGCCTAGAAGAAGATAAAGTTTTTTAAAGGAAAGATGAGAAGGATTACTTGTTTTGAAATAATTATCCTTGGCCACAAAGATCAATAACAAGAATGACAACTATCTGAGGGTGGACAGGCAGTCCTGGGCAGATGTCTTCACAGAAGTGTTGTTTTGTGTGTACAAGGTTGCCATGGACTTTGTGCAAGTATGTGGTCTTTGGAATCCTTTGTGATAGTTTTCAGGCATGTGGGCCTGAGACCCCCCCTTTCAATAGCCTTCCTTAGCTCTATTTATCAGGGTAGCCTCCTGTTTTGCTTTGCTTCTCTGCTTCCCTTCCCTTCCCCTCTTTTTCAACCACAGTGACTCTTTGATTCTGAATCAGAACTAGGTGAGCTGAGAATGAAGACATGAAGGATGGCGGCTGTGAAAAAGTACTCTGTGCACCGAGCTGGAGATCCCAGTGCAGGGCAAGAATTATCCCCGGAGCAGGCCGGGCGCAGTGGCTCACGCCTGTGATCCCAACACTTTGGGAGGCTGAGGCGGGCGGATCACCTGAGGTCAGGAGTTCGAGACCAGCCTGACCATCATGGTGAAATCTGGTCTCTACTAAAAATACCAAAATTAGCTAGGCATGGTGGCAGCTGCCTGTAATCCGAACTACTCGGGAGACTGAGGCAGGAGAATTGCTTGAACCCAGGAGGCAGAGGTTGCAGTGAGCGGAGATCATGACGCTGCACTCCACCCTGGGTGACAGGGGGAGACTCTGTCCTCTCCCCCAAAAAAAGAGTTTTGAGAACTGTGCCATCTGACAAAGTGTGCACCAAACATAAGAGGTTATTTGTTTAAACTTAAGTTTAACGGCCGGGCGCGGTGGCTCATCCCAGCACTTTGGGAGGCTGAGGCAGGCAGATCGCGAGGTCAGGAGATCGAGACCATCCTGGCTAACACGGTGAAACCCCGTCTCTACTAAAAATACAAAAAACTAGCCGGGCGTGGTGGTGGGTGCCTGTAGTCCCAGCTACTCGGGAGGCTGAGGCAGGAGAATGGCGTGAACCCGGGAGGCGGAGCTTGCAGTGAGCTGAGATCGTGCCACTGCACTCCAGCCTGGGTGACAGAGTGAGACTCTGTCTCAAAAAAAAAAAAGTTTAACTAAAATATAGAACGGAGGTCCTCAGTCACAGTAGCTGCATTTAAAGTGTCCCGTGTGGGGCCCTAATTAGGGAAAAGGAGTCGGGCTGGAGGGAGTAGGGGAAAGCAGAGACAGAAAGGACATGGGCTGTAGGTCTGCCTTTCCGTATGGCCCTCCTAAACAAGTAATGCATGTCACTCACAAACTTCCTGCTCGCCATCAAAAGCCTCAAATTACCAAACACCCTGGCTGACAGGAGAACGCAGGTAAAGCTCCCTTCTGCCTTGGCGTTGGCCGTCAGCCCAGGAGCCACCCTACAAAAATGCCCAGCAAGCCTTTGTCTCCATGCCGTTGGCCTCTCTTGCTGGCCACCCATTGCCTCCTTGCAACGTATTTTCCTACTTTCGCTAACATATCTGCCTTTCTCTACCTACAGCTGTCTTGGTAAATTCTTTTTTTTTTGGAGGGGGATGGAGTCTCACTTGGTCACCCAGGCTGGAGTGTGGTGGTGTGATCTCAGCTCACTGCAACCTCCGCCTCCCAGGTTCAAGTGATTCTCCTGCCTCAGCCTCCCGAGTAGCTGGGACTACAGGCGCCCACCACCACACCCAGCTAATTTGTTTATTTTTAGTAGAGACGGGGTTTCACCGTGTTGGCCAGGCTCGTCTTGGTCTCCTGACCTCGTGATCTGCCTGCCTTGGCCTCCCAAAGTGCAGGGATTACAGGCGTGAACCACTGCGCCTGGTTGATGGCAAATTCTTTTACCCCGTGCCGCTGGCCCAAGCAGTTGTTGCTGTCCCGAGACACACCGTCCACAGCGACTCATAGCCATCCCGAGACACACCGTCCACAGCGACTTGTAGCCATCCCGAGACACGGTGTCCACAGCAACTCGTAGCCGCCCTGAGACACACCGTCCACAGCGACTCACAGCCGCCCCGAGACACGGTGTCCACAGCGACTCACGGCCGTCCCGAGACACGGTGTCCACAGCGACTCGCGGCCGCCCCGAGACACGGTGTCCACAGCGACTCGCGGCCGCCCCGAGACACACCGTCCACAGCGACTCGTGGCCGTCCCGAGACACACCGTCCACAGCGACTTGCGGCCGCCCCGAGACACGGTGTCCACAGCGACTCACGGCCGTCCCGAGACACACCGTCCACAGCGACTCGCGGCCGCCCCGAGACACGGTGTCCACAGCGACTCACGGCCGTCCCGAGACACACCGTCCACAGCGACTCGCGGCCGCCCCGAGACACGGTGTCCACAGCGACTCACGGCCGTCCCGAGACACACCGTCCACAGCGACTCGCGGCCGCCCCGAGACACGGTGTCCACAGCGACTCACGGCCGTCCCGAGACACACCGTCCACAGCGACTCGCGGCCGCCCCGAGACACGGTGTCCACAGCGACTCACGGCCGTCCCGAGACACACCGTCCACAGCGACTCGCGGCCGCCCCGAGACACGGTGTCCACAGCGACTCACGGCCGTCCCGAGACACACCGTCCACAGCGACTCGCGGCCGCCCCGAGACACGGTGTCCACAGCGACTCACGGCCGTCCCGAGACACACCGTCCACAGCGACTCGCGGCCGCCCCGAGACACGGTGTCCACAGCGACTCGCGGCTGCCCCGAGACACACCGTCCACAGCGACTCGCGGCCGCCCCGAGACACGGTGTCCACAGCGACTCGCGGCTGCCCCGAGACACACCGTCCACAGAGACTCGCGGCCGCCCCGAGACACGGTGTCCACAGCGACTCGCGGCCGCCCCGAGACACGGTGTCCACAGTGACTCGCGGCTGCCCCGAGACACACCGTCCACAGCGACTCGCGGCCGCCCCGAGACACGGTGTCCACAGCGACTCGCGGCTGCCCCGAGACACACCGTCCACAGCGACTCGTGGCCGTCCTGAGACACACCGTCCACAGCGACTCGTGGCCGTCCCGAGACACACCGTCCACAGCGACTCGTGGCTGCCCCCAGACACGGTGTCCACAGCGACTCGTAGCTCCTGTGTCCTTCCACAGGGTATGATGAGGTCCTGGCCCATTAACTATGAATGTGACCTTATTTGGAAATAGGGATCTTTGCAGGCGTAATCAAATGAAATGAGGTCGTGTTGAATTAGTGTGGGCCCTCCTCCCATCAATGGTGCTGTGCTATAGGGAAACATGCATTGCTCTTCCTCCCTGTTTCATGACACACAGCTCCTAAAATGCTTGGATGAGCCGGGGGTGGTGGCGGGCACCTGTAGTCCCAGCTACTCAGGAGGCTGAGGCAGGAGAATGGCGTGAACCCGGGAGGCGGAGCTTGCAGTGAGCTGAGATGGTGCCACTGCACTCCAGCCTAGGCGACAGAGCGAGACTCCGCCTCAACAAAAAACAGAACTCCTTGGTGTGGGAAACCCCACGCTCCTGGGACACAGCAGTGTGGACGGCTGAGTGAGAGAAGAGGAAAGTAGCTCTTTGTTTTTCCCAATATTACAGGTATCTTTTTTTTTTTTTTTTTTTTTTTTTTGAGACGGAGTCTCGCTCTGCCGCCCAGGCTGGAGTGCAGTGGCCGGTTCTCAGCTCACTGCAAGCTCCGCCTCCCGGGTTCACGCCATTCTCCTGCCTCAGCCTCCCCAGTAGCTGGGACTACAGGCGCCGCCACCTCGCCCAGCTAGTTTTTTGTATTTTTTAGTAGAGACGGGGTTTCACTGTGTTAGCCAGGATGGTCTCGATCTCCTGACCTCGTGATCCGCCCGTCTCGGCCTCCCAAAGTGCTGGGATTACAGGCGTGAGCCGCCGCGCCCGGCCTGTTACAGGGATCTTTATAAAAGAAAGGGAGAGATCTGGCCGCAGAGACAGTGGAGACAGGCAGAGAGATCGCCCTGTGGGGACGGAGGCAGAGACTGGGCTGATGCATCTACAACCCAAGGATCACCAAGAGAAGCTGGCCGGGCGCGGTGGCTCACACCTGTAATCCCAGCACTTTGGGAGGCCGAGGCAGGTGGATCATGAGGTCAGGAGATCGAGACCAGCCTGGCCAACATGATGAAACCCTGTCTCTACTAAAATACAAAAACTTAGCCGGGTGTGGCCTGTAGTCCCAGCTACTCGGGAGGCTGAGGCAAGAGAATCACTGGAAACCGAGAGGTGGAGCTTGCAGTGAGCCAAGATGGCACCACTGCACTCCAGCCTGGCAACAGAGCCAGACTCCATCTCAATTAAAAAAACAAACAAACAAACAAACAAAAACCCCCAATGTGGCCAAGGATGGTGGCCAATGAGAAGGAAGGGAATGGACCAGAGAAGAACCAAAAATAAGCAAAATAAAGACACCAAAGGAAAGAGACCCGTCTAGCCCAAGGCCGCATATTTAATGCTCAGGGACAACAGCAGGGGCGCCTAGAGGGACTTCAGGGACCCACACGCCTCCTGGGAGCACAGGAGCACCCATTTAGTTAAATGTGGCTGACAGAAAGGGAGAGTGATCGAATCCCATAGAGCATTTCTGTAAGAAAAAGAAAACAATAGGCCGGGCGCAGTGGCTCAAGCCTGTAATCCCAGCACTTTGGGAGGACAAGGTGGGCGGATCACGAGGTCAAGAGATCAAGACCATCCTGGATAACACGGTGAAAACCCATCTCTACCAAAAATAAAAAAATTTTTAAAAATTTAAAAAATAAATTACTGGCCGGGCGCGGTGGCTCAAGCCTGTAATCCCAGCAATTTGGGAGGCCGAGACGGGCAGATCACGAGGTCAGGAGATCGAGACCATCCTGGCTGACACGGTGAAACCCCGTCTCTACTAAAAAATACAAAAACTTGCTGGGCGCGGTGGCTCACGCCTGTAATCCCAGCACTTTGGGAGGCCGAGGCGGGCGGATCACAAGGTCAGGAGATCGAGACCACGGTGAAACCCCGTCTCTACTAAAAATACAAAAAATTAGCCGGGCGCGGTGGCGGGCGCCTGTAGTCCCAGCTACTCGGGAGGCTGAGGCAGGAGAATGGCGTAAACCCGGGAGGCGGAGCTTGCAGTGAGCCGAGATCGCGCCACTGCACTCCAGCCTGGGCGACAGAGCGAGACTCTGTCTCAAAAAAAAAAACAAAAAACAACAACAACAACAAAAAAAAATACAAAAACTTAGCCGGGCAAGGTGGCGGCGCCTGTAGTCCCAGCTACTTGGGAGGCTGAGGCAGGAGAATGGCGTAAACCCAGGAGGTGGAGCTTGCAGTGAGCTGAGATCCGGCCACTGCACTCCAGCCTGGGCGACAGAGCGAGACTCCGTCTCAAAAAAAAAAATAAATAAATAAATAAATTACTGGGCATGGTGGCGGGCACCTGTAGTCCCAGCTACTCAGGAGGCTGAGGCAGGAGAATGGCATGAACCCGGGAGGTGGAGTTTGCAGTGAGCCGAGATCCTGCCACTGAACTCCAGTCTGGGGGACAGAGCGAGATTCTGTCTCAAAAAAAAAGAAAAAAAAAAAAAAAAGAAAACAATAAACATTGTAACATTCCTGCAAAGAAGGTATACCAGGAAGGCATGCCCAGAAAACAGATGAACATTGAACCAAATATTTCATAGTAAGCTAAAGGGAGGTAGAAAAATTATCCAGGCTGGTGGCAATGTTTCACACCTGTAATCCCAGCACTTTGGGAGGCTGAGGCGGGCAGATCACCTGAAGTCAGGAGATCGAGACCACCCTGGCCAACGTGGTAAAATCCCAACTCTACTAAAAATACAAAAATTAGCCAGGCATGATGGCACATACCTGTAATCCCAGCTACTCAGGAGGCTGAGACAAAAGAATTGCTTGAATCCGGGAGGCAGAGGTTGCAGTGAGCTGAGATGGTGCCACTGCACTCCAGCCTGGGCAAAAAGAGCAAAAATTCATCTCAAAGAAAAAAGGCTGGGCGCGGTGGCTCAAGCCTGTAATCCCAGCACTTTGGGAGGCCGAGGCGGGTGGATCACGAGGTCAGGAGATCGAGACCATCCTGGCTAACATGGTGAAACCCCGTCTCTACTAAAAATACAAAAAACTAGCCGGGCGTGGTGGCGGGCGCCTGTAGTCTCAGCTACTTGGGAGGCTGAGGCGGGAGAATGGCGTGAACCCGGGAGGCGGAGCTTGCAGTGAGCCGAGATCACGCCACTGCACTCCAGCCTGGGAGACACAGCGAGACTCTGTGTCAAAAAAAAAAGAAAAAAAGAAAAAAAAAAGGAAAAAAAAGAAAAAGAAAAGTCGGCTGGGCGTGGTGGCTCACTCTTGTAATCCCAGCACTTTGGGAGGCCAAGGTGGGTGGATCACCTGAGGTCAGGAGTTCGAGACCAGCCTGACCAACATGATGAAACCCTGTCTCTACTAAAAATACAAAATTAACTGGGCATGGTGACACGCACCTGTAATGCCAGCTACGCAGGAGGCTGAGGCAGGAGAATTGCTTGAACCTGGGAGGCGGAGGTTGCAGTGAGCCAAGATCACACCACTGACGCCAGCCTGGGCGACAGAGTGAGACTCCATCACAAAAAAAAAAAAAAAAAAAAAAAAAGGCCTGTATCCCAGCAGTTTGGGAGGCTGAGGTGGGGGGATCACTTGAGTCCAGGAGTTCAAGACCAGCCTGGGCAACACAATGATATCTCCCATCTCTTAAAAAAAAAAAAGGAAAGAAAAAAAAAAAAAAAAAAAGAAAAAAAAGGTAACACTTAGTAAACATCCATAAAGTCCAAAGGAAAAGGAAAGCCTGAGGGAGGGGCACCCCAGTCCTGGGAGGGGCCACAGTCCTGTCTGGAAAGAAAGTGGAGGTGCTTGCCGCCCTTCAGGCTTTCGGCCCATTGGAAGGTGGGGGCCCCCTCACGCCATCTAAGGGCTCCCTTCTTCGAGTCAAGGCGGGAGGCCCTGGTGCCAGGTACCCAGGACTTGCTAGACTGGCCAAATCTTGCACCTGCCAGGCCAGGGTCTCCAGCAGCTCCTGGCCGTTCCCGAGCCCCCTGTCCAGTAGTAGAGACCCCCGTCCGAAGCGAACAGGGAACCACCAGCCTCACAGTCCTCTGTTCCTCCCAGGAGGCCTGGAACCCACCCCTCCTAGGGCACCTGGGGAGAAAGCAGGGCCTGGCTCCCTGCATCCAGACCACGCTGGGCCTCCAGCTCCTGTACTCAGCATGGCTGTGGGTCCTGCGGTTTGCTAAGATGGGGCCATCGCTGTGGGCCAGGCTACGGAGGTGAGCAGGGAGGCATAGGGTTCTCTTTTGGACACAGAAGGGGTGAGAGGCCCGAGTGATCAAAGTGAAAACTTCAAGAAGGGCCTCTGGTCTCGGCAGGGTTGGCGGGGACGCGGCTCCAGGGGTCTCGGCCCAGGGCAGTTCAAGCTGTGGTAACAATGGCTCCAGTTCTCATCTCTACCTGGCTGTTTCCATTCCACAGTGGAGGCACTGAAAGACTCGTGCCTCCTGAAGGGCAGGCACGGGTGAGCCAGGATGAAGTCGGGGCAGCTTCCGAGGCAGGGCAGGTCCCTTCCGCTCACACTGGAAAAGCGTATACCTCCAGGCACCAGCGAGAAAGGTCAGGTGGAGCCGTCTGCCCTCCAGCTCCACAGCACATGGCGGTTGCTACACTGAGAGCTCCCCCCCCCCAGCCTGGGCCACCAAGTCTGAAGAAGAGCAGAGAGCCATGGTCCAGAGAGAACAGGGTGGGGAGGGACAGAGAGACACAGAGACAGAGACAGAGACAGAGACAGAGAGACACAGAGAGACAAGGACAGAGAGAGATGGAGAGAGACAGAGAGAGACAGGCAGAGAGAGACAGATGGAGAGAGGCAGAGAGACAGAGACAGAGAGAGCTGGAGACAGAGGCAGAGGTGGAGAGAGACAGAGAGGCAGAGAGAGGAATAGAGAGAGACAGAGACAGAGAGACAGAGAGAGAGAGAGAGGGACAGAGAGAGATGGAGAGAGACATACAGAGAGAGGCAGAGAGAAAGCCAGAGAGATGGAGACGAGAGGCAGAGAGAGACAAAGACAGAGAGAGATGGAGGGAGATGGAGACAGAGACACAGAAATAGGGACAGAGAGGGAGAGAGACAGAGAGCCAGAGACAGAGAGAGCCAGAGACAGAGATACATGGGAAGACAGAGATAGAGGGAGAGGAAGGGCAGAGAGAGAGAGAGAAAGAATGGAGAGACAGAGAGAGGGAGGGGAGGCTCCTCCAGGTGGAGCAGAAGGAAAGAACCTTCTGGGTGGGACTGGAAGCTGCACCACCGATCTTTCAGGTGCACCAGGTCAGAGGGAGAGGTTGGGGGTCCCCATGCCTCTGGGAGGATAATGGGGCCAGCTGGGAAGGTGGCCAGCTAGGGAACGAGCAGTCTGTGCAAGTGACCACGAGCTCAGATGCAGACACCCCCCCACCCCAGCAGGAACGCCTGCTCCCAGGCCAAGGCTTGTCCCCTGGGCCCCACAGGCTGCTGAAGCCCACCTCTGCAAACGCTCAGCTGGACTCCTCAGCTGGACTCCAGGCCTCTGAGAAACTCCCGGAACTGACGGGACAGGCCTGTGGCTGTAGCCGGTGTGAGCCTAAGCTCACAAACAAGCCAGAATCCTGCCGCAGGCCAGGGAGCCTCCGAAACTTCCCGATCGATCCCCAAGGAGCCATGCTGCCCCAGCTCCCTGGACTCTGCCTTTGCTGGTAGAAGACATGGCAACACCCTTGCCGGTGGCCAGGGCAGAAGGTGGCTGGAACGGGAAGCCCCCTAATCCCACCAGGCTGTCTAGACACATTGCTGCACGCCCCTCTGGGGATGAGTCACTCCTCAGAGCTGGGCTCCCCCCGCCCCCGCCTGTTTTTGCTTCCTCAGGGTCACCCCTGGCTGCAGGTGCCTCAAGGACACCCTGGAAGAGGCTGTGGGGGAGGGAGGATGGCATTCAGCACAGGATACACACAGGAGCCCCAGGCTGTCCTCTGTCCACCGTTCCCACCCCAGCTCTAGCTCTGCACAGGGAGGTCCAGACAGGGTGGGGAGCCCCTCTGGAGCAGCCTAATCGTGGCCGTCACAGCTCAAGTGGGTAGCCATGGGAATGGGTTATATCTAAGCGCGGCAGGTACTGCCTCCCCCATCCCCCGCCAACAGCTGGCCCACGACAAGAAGGCGCAGAGACAAGCACTGGGCACCCTGCCTGTCCTGGCAGGAAATGTAAGGCAGTGTGCCGCACACGCTGCCGGCGCCAACGCCACCCGGGGCCAATGCCACCCGGGCCAGGAGAGGGTTCGGGGCCAGCCACCGGCCAATACCCAAGGGTCCTAGGGCAGCTGGGGAGAAGGGGAATCCACCTTTTTCTTCCCTCCCACCTCCCAAATAACACACAGACAGCACTGTTGATCTGAGGATGGACATTTAGACATTGGCGCCAGGTTTGCGCCTGACCAGCGCCACGCAGGGGTGGGTGGAGCAAAGACACAGAGGTGGGCTGCAGGTATCATGGGGCACCAGCCAGGGCCTGGGGTGGCTGGGGTGAAGGTGGGTGTTTGGCCAGTGACCAGGAGTCAGGTCAAGTCCAGGAGGTCAGTGCCAGGGGCTCCAGGAGGGGAGGGCAGTGCCATACCCCTCCTGGTGTCCAATGTCACCAGGCAGCCATCACAGAAAGCAACCTTAGCCCGGGGCCCGGGTCTGCAGCAGGTGGGCAGGGTCAGCTTTTCTTCCATGGCGGGTGGCATTGCCGGGCCAGATCCTGGCTCTGGACCCCTGGGCATGCAAAGGCTAGGGGTGGTGCTGTCAGTCACACTGTCGCTGCTGAGGTCCCCTGGGTTGGCTGAGGCTTGGGATTCAGGCCGCGGTGGAAGGTCGGACTGCTCAAGGCTGGTATCTAAGCTTCTGCCCTGGGACCCAGTGGTGATGGCCACCATCTGCCCCCATTTCCACAGGAAGTCCTAGTCAGAGGCCGCACACACAAAAGGGGTACCCGGCCCTGGAGAACCACCAGCCGCCCCGGGTCTGAGAACACTCACCCTGGCCGCTGGGCCAGGCCTGCCATGTCATGGCTCCCGGCTGGTCCAACACCCTAAACGGTACAGAGCGCTGCAGGCCCTCACCTCATGCTTCTGCAGCGCTTGAAGGTGGGGGTGTCTCCAAGGGGACGCTGGCCAGGTGCATGGAGGGGCCGGCCAATCTTAGGGCCACAGACCCCCCTGGACAGCAGGGGGTGTTGGCTCCTGCAGTGTGGGCCCGAGATACTAAGGCACGAAGCTAACCTAAGCCCAGTGGGGTGGGGCGGGGGAGGACAGGCTTGGAGAGCTGCGTCCCAGGCCTGCAAAGCACAGTGACCTAGCAAGGGCGACGGTCTATCTGGGACAATTTGGCACAGGATGGAGGTGCGGGGTGATCCGGAGTGCCCATGGCTCTTGCTGGAAGGGGCTCCATGCCCTGGTCGCCTCCATGAAGGCCTGTGGTGAGCGGGGAGAGCCCTGGATGCGGCCGGCACAGCAGCGCAGGCCCAGGGGCCAATCCAGAGCCAGAGTCTGGGAGTCTGACGCCCGGCTGGGAAGGGCGTGTGACGATGCCAAGGTGCCGGAGCCGTCGCCGGCAGGTCCTCCTCCGCGGGGATCTTAAGGAAGCAGCAGGAATGAGGAGAGGAGAGCGGGCGGAGGACCTGGGAGCTCAGGCGCCCTCGGGCAGGCGGCGCCCAGGTGGGCTGGCGGCCTCGCGCTTCAGGGGTGTCTGCGCAGGCCGGGGCGCGCGAGGGCCGGGCGCATGAGGTTCTCGGTGATGTAGGCCACCAGCAGGCAGATGACCACCAGCATGACGCAGATGGAGCCGCCCACCGCCGTCATGGCCACCACGATGTCCTGCATGCCGGCCGGCTCGGCGGTGAACTCTACGCACTCGGCGGGCTCGGGGGGCTCTGGCGCGGGGGCGGCGGGCCCAGCGCGCAGCGGCAGCGGCTGCAGGCACAGGCGGTAGAGGACGCCGTCGTGCACGTCGGGCAGCAGGTAGTCGCGGCAGGAGGCCCCGAGGAGCACGCGCTCGCACGGGAAGCGCGTGTAGGCGCCGCGCCATGAGCAGTTGAGCGCGAAGGCGCGCACGCGGCGCGCGGCGGCCGGGGCCAGGCGCCACTGCAGGAGGACGCTGCGGTTGCGCAGGACGCTGGCGCGCAGGGAGCGGCCGGCCGGGGCGTGCAGCGTGCAGGCCGGAGCCTGGCAGCGGAAGCCGCGCGCGGGGCTGCGGAAGCACAGGCGCCCGCCGCCCGCCTCGGGGCCCTCGGGCAGCACCTTGTAGGGGCACCAGGGCGCGTCGGGGGCCGGCTCCCAGCCCGGTGGCGTCGGGGCGGCCGCGGCGCAGGGCGGCGGCGCGCAGGCGGCCAGCAGCAGCAGCAGCGGCGGGGCGCGCATCCTGCGGCTGGGCCGGGCGCGGCGGGGCCACGGGGCGCGGCGCTGGGTCACGCGGGCCGCGCCGCCGCCGTCCCCGCTGCCCGCTCCCCGCGATCCCCGGCGCGCCGCGCCCTCCGCCGCCGCCCGCTCCGACCCGCCCCCGCGCCCCGTGCGCGCTCGGACCCGGCGCGGCGGCGGAGGCGGGGCCGCCCCTCGCCCCGCCCCTCTTAACCCTCGCCGGGCCGCAGCCTGCGGGTGCAGGGGATCCAGGGCGGGCGGGGGGAGGAGGGGGGCGCAGTAAGGCGGCCGAAGTGCAGGTGGGGCTGGGGTGCGTGCAGGGGCGCGGGGTGCGGGCAGGGGCCGGGTGCGGGCAGGGGCCGGGTGCGGGCAGGGCCGCCTCTCACCCGGCTTCCCGCCTAGTGAGCGCACCTTGGACGCCTGCGGCTTTTCCGAGCCGAAGCTCACGGGCTGTGGCCGGCTTCGTTTCGTGTAGTGCAGCTCCGCGACCGCCCGTGGCCACACCATTCGGGGACTTCGTGCTTTACGATGGGGGCGCAGTGGCCTGGCACACGCAGCACCCCGGGCCTCGAACCCTCGCGCTGGCCCCCCTGGACCCGCACAGTCAGGGTACCTGCCCATACCGATGGGGTGGGGACCACCACGGAGCCTTTCCTTGGCCCCGCGGCTTCTGTTCCTTTCGAGACGGACAGCGCCCACCCGGAGGAAAGCCTGACAGACGAGACTTCGCAAGGTGAGAACTCCCTTCGCTCCCCACGCAGCTGGGGCAGCTGCAGGGCGCCGACCTTCTCAGCCTCATCGCCCCACCTCTCCCGCCAGATGCGCTCTGGGGGGCCCTCCTGATGGTTGCAGGGAGGTCAGGGCTGGACAAAGGGAATTCAAAAAGCCCACCTGGTGCACTGGGTAGGTGGCACCGATGGGGAGGGGAAGGCGGGACGCACCCCAAGACCCCGGCCCCTTAATCCCATCCCTGCATAGATCACCCAGCAACCAGGACACCCCTCCAGGGCCAGGGCTATAGCCAGGGACTGTATGCAGACATGGCTGGGTCTGGCCGGCCTGCCCTAACTGGAAAGGAGGCCAAGCTGTGCACCTAAGGCTGGGCTGGCACCTCCGCTGAGCCAGCTCTGGGTCTGCAGGGGTGGGGAGGGGTCTCTGGCAACTGGACCCTGAGCTCCTGCAACCCGTTTCTGTGCTGCTCTTGCCTGGGGGAGAGCGAGGAGAGACTGGCTCTTCTGCTCCCGACCTCTGGATGGCCATGTCCCCGCCCCCCACGGAGTCCCCACCCAGCCTCACGAACTCCTGGTCATCTTGAAAAACCCAGGGTAGTGGTCAGGCCCCCACAGGATCTCAGAGGCTCAGCCAGAGCCCAGGCCCAGCGGTCAGGCCTCCACCAACTGCGGTCACAGTGCACCTCTGTCCCCAGCATGGAGGGCCCTGACCGCCTACACCACTTCTCCAACCTGTTGGGCCCCTGGCAGGATCTGCTGAGGCCTCTGCACCTGGCACAGAGAGGTTGGGGGCAGAGACCTTGGGAGAGGCGCTTCTTGCCCCCTGCCCCCAGCTCCCACCTCTGCTTAGGAAGGGCAGACCCTGGGCTCTGACTCTTGCCCCATCGTTGTGAGGCGACTCAGGGGCTGCGCCAGCAAAGCAGAGAGTGATGGTGACTCAGGGGACCCCCATGTCCTTGCCCAGAACTCCTCAGGGGTTCAGCCGGTCTACTGCACCAGTTTTCAGTGGAAGCCCCTAGTGAGGGTATGGGCAGTGGGGCAGGGCAGGAGCCTGGATGACGGTGTATGGGGTGGGGGGCCCCTAACTACCTTGGCATGTTGGCCTGAGGACAGCTGGGGCCTTCACCCTGTGCTGTGACCATTCCAGCTTCGTGTTGCAGCACCTCCATTTCCCTCTGGGCAGCCCCCTTTATCCATCCTCAGATCATGGGGAGCTTGGGTGGGGCTGACACTCCCCTGCCTAGGAGTTGGCAGGTGACCTGGGCCCGGCCAGCCAGACTGGACCCCTTAGTCTCAAGGCCTTTGCTGAAGCTCTTGTGAAAGGGGCGACTGCCCCTGACAGGTGTTGGATTCCAGCTGCTGTGGCCCTGAAGGTGGGTGGTGGGAAGAACGGGAGAATGAAGCCAGCCTTGGGAGAGGCAGGACGCCGGCCTGGCCCAGCTGCTTCCAGCATCTGGATCCAGCCTCACCTGAAGCCAGCTACCTCCTGGACTGCAAAGTCATTGTCAACACCAAAACAGGGTTTCTGACCATTGCAACCGAGGGTACCGGGATGTCGTGGCTGCAGACCCTGCAGACTGCTATGAAGCTAGTCCTGCCCGCCTTGCATCAGACCTCTAGCCAGGGACTGTGGTTGCAGACTTAGTCCTGGGACTGAGCTCCTAGTGAGAGGCCAGCAGCGAGGGAAGAGGGACCAGCAGAGAAAAGGGTGGAGCCTCGGGCGGCCAGCAGAGCAGCAGAAACCGAGTCTGTGAGAGGAAAACATTGCTTCCCGAGGCCTCCTGCTGAGCTATGGGGATCTGGGTATTGCGAAGAACAGCTGGGGCCAACCCTAAGGAAGGAAGGAGGGAAGGGGACAGGGAGGGGCGAGGAGGAGGGGGAGGGAGTGACCTCTGCTTAGCGCCTGCACTTGGGCAGCGGTGGCCTTTCACACGCACAGGCTTCCCCGCCTGCAGCACCGTCTCCAATGCTGTTTGTACACACGCTAGCATCCTGATAGTCACTAAATGTTTTCTTTAAATGAGTTCACTTTTTCACTTAGAGTGCTTTCTAAAAGCAGATCATGATCGCAAATAGTAAGTATCACTTCCATAAATAGAAGGTGTCAGAAAAATAACTATCAGACGTTCTTGGTTTCTTGTTGTGCGTGGAAGCATCAGACGGTCTCTGAAAGGCTGTCCCTCTGCTCCCCAGGTTGGCCCATCCTCTGCCACAGCTTGAGCCCCACCCAGGGGGTCCCTGCTTGAGGAAGTGCTTCCCCTATTCTCTCAGACCCTACTTCTGCCCCCAGAGGGGTGTCTGTCCAGGGGACCCCTCAGAGGTCCCACCCAGCCACTCCTGATCTCCTCCCCACACAGGTGACGGGGCCACAAGGGCTCGTGGGCAGCCCTAGCCAGGGCTGAGTCCTCACTGTAGCAGGGAAGCTGCTGCCCTCTCGGCAGGCCGCCCTCTGGGAACCCCTCTTCTTTCCAACTGCCCCAGCCCCAGGATGGACTGAACATGCTTTTGCCTGGCAGGGGAAGGCTGGACCAGTAACAATGGAAGTCTCCAGCAACAGTGGAGACACGGGGGCAGGGGAGCTTCCGGACGAGGTGTCCTCCTGGCCATGGCCTTGAGGGAGCCTTGTGGCTGGCACGGGGCCTGCTGGGACGTGAGCAAGTGGGTCCCTGGGGACCTGGGGAATGGCTTCGATGCTTAGGAGCTGTGAGAACGAGAGCTCCAGGGCAGCAGCCACCGCTTCTCATGGCCCCCATGACCCTCAGCCCCTTTACGCTGGGAGCTGAGTGCCAGTTTCAGCATCCTGGCACACACTTCTCCTTTAGGGCTCCCAGGAGCCACCCTTCCCTGCCCCTGTGGGTCTCCTGTTTCTCCAGCAGCAGTGACTGTTTTCTCTTCCAGAAACGTGTGCCCCTGTGAGCCCTTCACCACCTCTGGTCATGCCTCCAAAATTCCAGGGAGGGGACAGAGCCCCTGGTGGAGAGGCGGGTGCCCCCCCAGGGAGGGGACAGAGCCCCTGGTGGAGAGGCGGGTGCCCCCCCAGGGAGGGGACAGAGCCCCTGGTGGAGAGGCGGGTGCTCCCCCCAACACTGCTCTGTTGCTGCCAGGGAGGAGTGACCTTCAGTGGATGCCCCATTCTCACCAGATCCTGGGCTCCGAGCCTGGGCCAAATGCTGACCTCAGTGGGATCCAGACCTGAAAGTCCCTCTCTGGGGTGACTTTCTCAAGTGCTGTCCTCAGACTCCCTGGGCTCTCGCAGGATGGCGGGCCCAGTCCCTGCAGGTGCCTCAGCCCAACCACTGAAGCAGATGGCACCGTGGCCCAGGCATCTCTGTGACCGGAGCTGGGGAAGGAGGTGGCCTCCTGGGTCCTATCCCAAGAGCATCCACAGTGGCGCTGCCAGTGAAGGGGTGGAGCTGAGGGACCCCACAGACCCCAGGGCTCGGTGGCTGCAAGAGCTGGGAGGAGCCTCATCCTCCAGGGGCTTCAGGGAGGGTGGAGACGACTCTGTCCCAGCAGCTGTCCGTTTCCTGCAGTGCTGGCTGCTTGTTACAGTGAGACTGACAGGTAACCCACAGCTGAGCTTGTGCTTGCCAGAGCCTTCATCCAAGTAACCCCCCATCCTTTGGGCCTTTCTTTTTTTTTTTTTTTGCTTTTTTTTTTTTTTTTGCTTTTTTTTTTTTTTTTGTAGAGACAGAGTCTCCTGTGTTGCCCAGGCTGGTCGCACACTCCTGGCCTCAAGTGATTTTCCTGCCTTGGCCTTCCAAAGTGCTGGGATTACAGGCATGAGCCTGGCCTGCAGCATTTTGAAGCATGTCTCTAGGGCAGGTGGTCAGCAGACCAGAAGCCACGGCCCCACCACCCAGGCCTCTGTTTTCTCCCTGGTAGAGCAGGGATGGAGCAGCCCCGGCTCCAGGGTCCCCCTGAGGAAGCCCAGCCCACTCCGTTCTGAGCAATGGGGGTTGGGCAGTTTCTCCAGGTCCAATGGTTCCATTAGACCCAAGTGGGCTGTAGCACAGTGGACCCTCGGGACTCACAGCAGACCCTCAGCACTCATGGTGGACCCTTGGGGCTCATGGTGGACCCTCAGGTGCTCAGATACTTTCCTCTTAGGAAAGGAGCTATGCCTTGTGGTGACCAGGTCACATAGGAAGGTGAGCCTAACCTGGAACCTGCCCCTTGACTACCTGACCCCTAGTACAGACGGGCAGCGAGTCAGCAGGTGAGGGGCAGCAGCCAAGCCCAAAGGGCCACTGACCACTGGCTGTCCTCTGGTGCAGAGAGGAAAACTGAGGCTTAGAGGGCCCATGAGGCCAGGAAGTAGAGTCAGGTCCCACCGAGGGGCTTCTGCTGCCCCAAGACCCTGTGGAGGGCACCTGGAAGTGGAGGGACCTGCACGTGCCCCGTATCCCCCCAGGGGCTTGCCATCTTCCAGCCCTCCCAACGCCCAGGAGGCTGAGCCTTGGCAAGATGGCAGCTTTTGCCTAAAATGCATCAAACTGAGCAGAAAGAGTGGTGAACAGAGTAGAATCTGCTTGTTTCCAAGGATCAGTGAGAAGGCACATGTGAAGCTCACCCAGGTTCTGTCTGTTTCTGCTCTCGTATAAAGACCCCATATGGAGCCAGTGACAACGAGGGCCATGGGGAAGGCAGGTGAGGATTGGGCCCTGCTGCTCAGCACAGGGTCAGCTGGCTGGCCTAGGGTGGGCTGGCCAGGCGCAGGGTGGGCTGGTCAGGCGCGGGGTGGGCTGGCCAGGCGGGGGGCCGGGCTGGTCAGGCGGTGGGGTGGGCTGGTCAGGTGTGGGGTCAGCTGGTCAGTGTAGGGGGGTCGGCTGGTCAGGTGTGGGCTGGGCTGGTCAGGTGGGGGAGGGGGGTGGGCTGGTCAGGTGGGGGTGGGCTGGTCAGGTGGGGGGGTGGGCTGGTCAGGTGTGGGGGGTGGGCTGGTCAGGTGAGGGCTGGGCTGGTCAGGTGGGGGGTGGGCTGGTCAGGTGTGGAGTGGGCTGGTCAGGTGTGGGGTGGGCTGGTCAGGTGCAGGGTCGGCTGGTCAGGTGTGGCCTGGGCTGCTCAGGTGTGGGGTGGTCTGGTCAGGTGTGGGGTGGTCTGGTCAGGTGTGGGGTGGTCTGGTCAGGTGTGGAGTGGGCTGGTCAGGAGTGGGGTGGGCTGGTCAGGTGTGGAGTGGGCTGGTCAGGTGTGGGGTGGGCTGGTCAGGTGTGGAGTGGGCTGGTCAGGTGTGGGGTGGGCTGGTCAGGTATGGGCTGGGCTGGTCAGGCGTGGAGTGGGCTGGGCTGCTCAGGCGCAGGGTCAGCTGGTCAGGCGTGGGGTCAGAACATCCGTGGTGCTCCCGTTCCCATTCCCGCTGCACGTGTCATTACGTCCTCTTTTCCGCCACAGGTACCATATCCTGTTCTCCTTTGGAAAAGCTCTATTCCACCTACTACCTAATCTTTGGTGTGCTTGAGCTCTGTAGGCCCGTCTATTTTTATTTTCTTTTTCTTAAAACATTATTTTCTTTTCAGGAACCTGCCAGTTCAGGGAGGCCCATCTTTCTAGAAGGTTAACAGGAACTTCCAGCCTCCAGCCTACTTAGTGACCGGCTGCTGGAGGACGGTGAGCGGCCCCTGCTGTCCACGTCTCCACGGGGGTCACCAAGCACACTCACAGGGTCCCCCTCTCCACCTGGAGCAGAGAATTTGGAGGAGCCCGTCTTGCTGTCTTTTCTGATGTTGTTAAACTATGCTTGGGCCTGCCCGTTGCTCAGAGGAGCTTTCTACACAGCTGGACTTCTGAGGTGGGACCTGCCATGTGCTAACGCCAGCACTCGGCGCAGTCTCTGCCACTGGCAACGTCCTGTCCTAAACATCCCCAATGTGACCTCTCTCCTGAAAGGCCTGTGTGCGACTTATCTGTGAAGCTGGAAGAAAGTTCTGGAACTTCCCCTTCTCCTTTGGTGCAAAGTTACACTAACTGTCATGATGTTGTTGATTTCTATTTTTTTGTTGTTGTTCTTGTTGAGACGGAGTCTCACTCTGTTGCCTGGGTTGGAGTGCAGTGGCGCGATCTCGGCTCACTACGGCCTCCGCCTCCTGGGTTCAAGTGATTCTCCTGCTTCAGCCTCCCAAGTAGCTGGGATTACAGGCACCTGCCACCACAGCTGGCTGATTTTGTATTTGTAGTAGAGACAGGGTTTCACCATGTTGACCAGGCTGGTCTTAAATTCCTGACCTCAGGTGATCTGCCCACCTCAGCCTCCCAAAGTGCTGGGATTACAGGCGTGAGCCACTGTGCCCGGCCTTGATTTCCTTTTTAAGCAGAGTTGAGTCTGTCCACACCAGTGCTGCCTGGGCCTTCCTGAGCACCTGTGGCTGGCATCCCTTCCCATCTCTCCTCCCTGTGGCAGGCAGCAGTCTTGCTGTTCCCCGGCACCTCTGCAAAGCTGCCTTCAGAGCTGCATCTCGGAAGCCACTGCACAGCCACAATGCATGCTGAATGCATCAATATGCAGAATTCACTCACATGTCATACAGTTAGTCAAAAATGTCGAGGCCCTGCCAGGTGGAGAGATGGGGGAGAATACGGATCCCTCCATGAGTCCAAGCCGGGGGTACAATCCCCTCAGGCCCCCTCCTCCTCCTGTGCTCCAGGTTTTCTATTTCAAGGCTGCTGTTTACTTCCTTACTGTATGTCAGCTCAGTCATGGATTTTAAACGATGCATATATATATATATTTTGCTTGTTTGTTCGTTTGTTTGTTTGACATGGAGTCTTGCTCTGTCACCCAGGCTGGAGTGCAGTGGTGTGATCTCAGCTCACTGCAGCCTCTGCCTCCTGGGTTCAAGCAGTTCTCCTGCCTCAGCCTCCTGTGCTTTCGATATTATACAGATTGTTTGCCAGGCACAGTGGCTCACACTCATCGTCCCAACTACTTGGGAGGCTGAGGCGGGAGGATCCCTTGAGCCTAGGAGTTTGAGGCTGCAGTTAGCTATGATCACACCACTGCACTCCAGCCTGGGGAACAGAGCAAGACCCCCATCTCTTAAAAATAATTTAAAAATAGGGCCGGGCACGGTGGCTCAAGCCTGTAATCCCAGCACTTTGGGAGGCCGAGACGGGCGGATCACGAGGTCAGGAGATCGAGACCATCGTGGCTAACACGGTGAAACCCCGTCTCTACTAAAAAATACAAAAAAAAAACTAGCCGGGCGAGGTGGCGGGCGCCTGTAGTCCCGGCTACTCGGGAGGCTGAGGCAGGAGAATGGCGGGAACCCGGGAGGCGGAGCTTGCAGTGAGCTGAGATCCGGCCACTGCACTCCAGCCTGGGCGACAGAGCGAGACTCCGTCTCAAAAAAAAAAAAAAAAAAAAATAGGCCGGGTTGCCGGGCGCGGTGGCTCACGCCTGTAATCCCAGCACTTTGGGAGGCCGAGGCAGGCGGATCACGAGGTCAGGAGATCGAGACCATCCTGGCTAACACGGTGAAACCCCGTCTCTACTAAAAATACAAAAAAATTAGCCAGGCGTGGTGGTGGGCGCCTGTAGTCCCAGCTTCTAGGGAGGCTGAGGCAGGAGAATGGCGTGAACCTGGGAGGCGGCGGAGCTTGCAGTGAGCGGAGATCACGCCACTGCACTCCAGCCTGGGTGACAGAGCGAGACTCCGTCTCAAAAAAAAAAAAAAAAAAAAAAAAATAGGCTGGGTGCGGCAGCTCATGCCTGTAATTCCTGCACTTTGGGAGGCTGAGACAGGCAGATCGCTTGAGGTCAGGAGTTGGAGACTAGTCTGGGCAGCACAGTGAGACCCCTGTCTCTACAAAATGTACCAAAAAAGAAAATTAGCTGGGTGTGGTGGCACGAGCCTATAATCCCAGCTACTCAGGAGGCTGAGGAAGGAGAATCACTTGAGCCCGGGAGGTCAAGGTTGCAGTGAGCTGTGATTGCGCCACTGCACTCCAGCCTGGGTGACAGAGTGAGACCCTGTCTCAAAAATAATAATAATAATACCAATAAAATACATTATACAGATCTTTTATTGTTTCATTGAGAAGATCTTTCAGGTGACCTGATTTACCGTATTGCTGAAAATAGTCATTGATTTACTTAATCATTTGATTTTCATGCAGGGGCCAAACCTGGTCCACAAATACATTACCAAAGTAGGTAACTGCGGCCAGGCACGGTGGCTCACGCCTGTAATCCCAGCACTTTGGGCAGCCGAGGCGGGTGGATCACGAGGTCAGGAGATCAAGACCAGCCTGGCTAACATGGTGAAGCCCCATCTCTAAAAAAATACAAAAATAAAAAAAATCAGCTGAGCGTGGTGGTGGGCAGCTGTAGTCCCAGCTACTCGGGAGGCTGAGGCAGGAGAATGGCATGAACCTGGGAGGCGGAATTTGCAGCGAGCCGAGATCGTGCCACTGCATTCCAGCCTGGGCAACAGAGCAAGACTCCGTCTCAAAAAAAAAAAAAAAAAAAAAAAAAGACTCTGTCTCAAAAAAAAAGAAAAAAAAAAAAAAAGTAGGTACCGGCCAGACGCAGTGGCTCACACCTGTAATCCCAGCACGTTGGGAGGCCGAGACAGGTGGATCACTTGAGGTCAGGAGTTCAAGAACAGCCTGGCAACATGGTGAAACCCCGTCTCTAGTACAAAAATACAAAAAATTAGCCAGGCGTGCTGGCACACATCTGTAATCCCAGCTACTCTGGAGGCTGAGGCAGAAGAATTGCTTGAACCTGGGAGGTGGAGGTTGCAGTGAGCTGAGATTGTGCCATTGCTCCAGAGTAAGACTCTGTCTCAAAAAAAAAAAAGAAAAAGAAAAAAAGAGGCCGGGCGCGGTGGCTCAAGCCTGTAATCCCAGCACTTTGGGAGGCCGAGATGGGCGGATCACGACGTCAGGAGATCGAGACCATCCTGGCTAACCCGGTGAAACCCCGTCTCTACTAAAAATACAAGAAAATTAGCCGGGTGAGGTGGCGGGCGCCTGTAGTCCCCGCTACTTGGGAGGCTGAGGCAGGAGAATGGCGTGAAACCGGCGGGGCGTAGCTTGCAGTGAGCCGAGATCGCGCGCCACTGCACTCCAGCCTGGGGCACAGCAAGACTCCGTCTCAAAAAAAAAAAAGAAAAAAAGAAAAAAAGAAAGGAAAAGAAAAAAAGTAGGTACCAGCCAGGCATAGTGGCTTATGTCTGTAATCCCAGCACTTAGGGAGGCCAAGGCAGGTGGATCACTTGAGGTCAGGAGTTCAAGACCAGCCTGACCAACATAGTGAAACCCCCATCTCTACTAAAATTCAAAAATTAGCTGGTTGTGGTGGCGCACACCTGTAGTCCCAGCTACTTGGGAGGCTGAGGCAGGAGAATCACTGAAACCCAGGAGGTGGAGGTTGTAGTGAGCCAAGATTGTGCTACTGCAATCCAGCCTGGGCAACAAGAAGGAAACTCTGTCTCAAAAGCAAAAAGAAAAGAAAAGAGAAAATTAGCTGGGTGTGGTGGCACATGCCTATAATCCCAGCTACTAGGAAGGCTAAGGCAGGAGAATCGTTTGAACCTAGGAGGCACAGATTGCAGTGAGCTGAGATCTCTCCACTGCACTGCAGCCTGGGTGACAGAGCGAGACCATTGTCAGCCGAGTGCAGTGCCTCAAGCCTGTAATCCCAGCACTTTGAGAGGCCAAGGCGGGCAGATCACTTGAGCCCAGGAGTTCAAGACCAGCCTTGGCAACGGGGCAAAACCCCATCACTATAAAAAAAAATACAAAAATTAACTGGGTGTGGTGGCACACAGCTGTAGTCCCAGCTACTCAGGAAGCGGAGGTAGGAGGATGGCTTGGGCCCAGGAGGTCGCGACTGCAGTGAGCTGTGATCACTGTACCGCACTCCAGCCTGGGCAACAGAGACCCTGTCTCAAAAAAGAAAGGAGGCTGGGCATGGTGGCTCATGCCTGTAATTCCATCACGTTGGGGGGCCGAGGCGGGTGGATCACCTGAGGTCAGGAGTTTGAGACCAGCCTGGCCAACCTGTCTCTACTAAAAAAATATAAAAATTAGCCGGGCGTGGTGGTCCGTGCCTGTAATCTCAGCTCCTCAGGAGGCTGAGGCAGGAGAATCACTTGAACCCAGGAGGCGGAGCTTGCAGTGAGCTGAGATCACGCCATAGTACCCCAGCCCGGGCGACAGAATGAGACTCTGTCTCAAAAAAAAAAAAAGAAAAGAGAAAAAAACATATTGTCCTGGCTGCCAAGGGGCCTAAGGCCACACACATGGCAGTTAGCTCAGCCTTGCACATGCGGGGGTGATGGACCTGAGCCTGGAAGACATTATCTGTGGATATCCAGTGTGAAAGTGGCCACTACCAAAATGGAGTCACTTATGTCAAACCCTGAAAAATGGAGCCAGGAGGCCACAAAGGAAGGGCTCTCCCAGGTGTGCCAGGAAAGAAACTAAGGAATTAACTCAAAACCACAGTACTGCAGCTAAGCTGCTTGCATAAGGACACTTGCCTAACAAGGGCCGTCTTCACCTCCAAACGAATGCCAACTCCTGCAACAAGCCTGATACGGTTTGGCTGTGTCCCCACCCAAATCTCCTCTTGTAGTTCCCATAATCCCCACGTGTTGTGGGAGGGACCTGGTGGGAGGTAATTGAATCATGGGGGCAGTTACCCCCATGCTGTTCTCGTGACAGTGAGTTCTCAGGACATCTGGTAGTTGTATAAGGGGCCTTTCTCCTTTGCTCAGCACATCTCTCTCCTGCAGCCATGTGAACTGTGGGTCAGTTAAACCTCTTTCCTCTATAAATTACCCAGTCTCAGGCAGTTCTTTGTAACACCGTGAGAATGGACTAACACAAAGTCCGTGTCACCTGTGCTCTTTGTTTCAAAGCAGCTTAGGTGGGCTTCTCCTTTCTGTGTTTTAGAAGCTTCCCGTCCCAGCCTCTCTGGATGTGCCTGTGGTCTGCTGTAGCATGCATATCCCAAACTGCAATTCCCCGTCATTCCTGGAGAAACCCTTTGGAGAGGCATCTCTCTGTTGTTGTGGCCATCGCGGGCCCGTTTCCTGATGCATGGAACATCACTACACCGACACCACGGGTTGCAGCAGAAAGAGAGTTTTAATCCTCAGGCTGCTGTACAAGGAGACAGCGTGAAGCAAGCAGGCTGCAGGGATCCTGTGGCCGTCCGGGGGTCTCCCCATTGCTTCTGGTTCCCCCAGCCCGTTTCTTTGGAATCCTGCTGACTCTGCTGTTTCATCCCTCCAGCCCATGGCTAGAGTCACCCCAAAAGTGGTAGCAGGCAAGTTCCAGCAAGGGACTGCCCCAAACCGTCCTGAGGTGGAGCTGGTTGGTCCTAAAGAAAAGCAGCAGCAAATGCCAGGGTGATAAGCCCAAAGCATTTGTTCGGGGAACTTATGTACGGAGGGAGGAAGCACATCCTCGGGCCGACAGCAAGAGATGGAGAGGGTCCACCTAGGAAGCCTGCACCCAGGGGCTAGAGTGGAGAGTTTTACAGGAGGATTTAATTCGTGTGGCTCTCGTTTCCACATATTTAGCAATATGTTTGATCTTTCAGTGTCTCAGGCAACAACCTAGTTCATCAGTAACAGAATACTCAAGGTCCTGGCCGAGCTTCAAGCCTGCAGGGAAAATATGCAGTGGCCCAGGCTCTGTGCTTCTCAGGCAGGACACAGAGAGAAAGCAGGGGTTCTGGGGAACCTTCCAGTAGAAGAGGAAACTGGCCAGACATGGGCCCTTCCCAGGAAGTTACTAGGGGTCTTACTGCAGCAAAGTAAGGGAGTAAAGCCAGAAGGAGGAGGATGCAGATTCCAGGAAACAGCTGTTAACAGAAAAGCCAAACTCTGAAGAAGACATTTTTTCCTCCTTCTTCTTCTTCTTCTTTTTTTTTTTTTTTTGAGACAGAGTTTTGCTCGTTGCCCAGACTGGAGTGCAATGGCACGATCTCAGCTCACTGCAACCTCCGCCTCCCGGATTCAAGTGATTCTCCTGCCTCAGCCTCCTGAGTAGCTGGGATTATAGGCGTGTGCCACCATGCCCGGCTAATTTTTGTGTTTTTAGTAAGAGATGGCTTCACCATGTTGGTCAGGCTGATCTCAAACCCCTGACCTCGTGATCTGCCTGCCTCGGCCTCCCAAAGTGCTGGGATTACAGGCATGAGCCACTGCGCCCAGCCTAATTTTTGTAGTTTTAGTAGAGATGGGGTTTCACCATGTTGTCCAGGCTGGTCTGAAACTCCTGACCTCGTGATCCACCCGCCTCAGCCTCCCAAAGTGCTGGAATTACAGGCGTGAGCCACTGTACCCGGGCTCTTCTTTTTTTAAAGAGGGCTTCATTCTGTTGCTCAGGTTAGAGTGCAGTGGTGCGACCTCAGCTCACTGCAGCCTCTGCCTCCCAGGCTCAAGCGATCCTCGCAGAGTAGCTGGAACCACAGGCGTGTGCCACCACACCCAGTTAATTTTTGTGTATTTTGTAGAGATGGGATTTCAACATGTGACCCAGGATGGTCTCTAAGTCCTGGGCTCAAGTGATCCGATCACCTCAGCCTCCCAGAGGGCTGGCATTACAGGCATAAGCCACCATGCCCAGCTTCACAAAATACTTTCAAGAGGTTTACTTTGAGCCGATATGAATGACTGGGGTTCCCAGGAAAACACACATCCGAGAAGCCTTGAGTAAGTGGTTCTGAAGTGGTTGGTTTACAGTTTGGTTTTGTACACTTTAGAAAGGCAGGAGTTACAAGCAAAGACATAAATACATACATGGAAAGTATATGTTGGTTTGGCCTAAAAAGGTAGGATATCTTGAAGTGGGGGCTTATAGGTTATAGGTGGATCCACCCGGCCAGAAACTGTTTTAAAAATTTCTCCGGGGTCCCCTTGGCCAAGAGGGAATCTGTTCAATTGGTGGAAGGTTGGCTGGGCGCAGTGGCTCACACCTGTCATCCCAGCACTTTTCTTTTTCCTTTTTTTTTTTTTTGAGACGGAGTCTCACTCTGTCACCCAGGCTGGAGTGCAGTGGCCAGATCTTGGTTCACTGTAGCATTTGCCTCCTGGGTTCAAGCGATTCTCCCACCTCAGCCTCCCGAGTAGCTGGGACTACAGGCGAGTACCACCATGCCCGGCTAATTTTTGTATTTTTAGTAGAGATGGGGTTTCGCCATGCTGGCCAGGCTGGTCTCCAACTCCTGGCCTCAGGTGATCCTCCCACCTCGGCCTCACAAAGTGCTGGGATTACAGGTGTAGGCCACTGTACCTAGCCGGTTTTTCCTTTTTTTTTTCTTTTTTGAGGCAGATTCTTGCTCTGTTCCCCAGGCTGGAGTGCAGTGTCATGATCTCAGCTCACTGCAACCTCCACCTCCCAGGTTCAAGCAATTCTCCTGCCTCAGCCTCCCAAGTAGCTGGGAGTACAGGCGTGCACCACCATGCCTGGCTAATATATATATATATATATATATATATACACACACACATACATATATATATATACACACACACACACACACACTGTATTTTTGTATTTTTAGTAGAGATGGGGTTTCAACATGTTGGTCAGACTGGTCATGAACTCCTGACCTCAAGTGATCCGCCTCCTCGGCCTCCAGAAGTGCTGAAATTACAGGCGTGAGCCACCGTGCCCAGCCAATTCCGGCACTTCAGAAGGCAGAGGTGAGCAAATAGCTTCGCCTAGGAGTTTGAGACTAGCCTAGGCAACATGGTTAACACCCCGTCTCTACTAAAAATTTAAAAATAACCAGCATGGTGGTGCGTGTCTATGGTCCTAGCTACTCAAGAGGCTGAGATGGGAGGATCACTTGAATCCAGGAAGCAGAGGCTGCAGTGAACCAAGACAGTGCCACTGCACTCCAGTCTGGGCAACAGAGCAAGACCCTGTCTCAAATACAAAACAAAACATAAAACAGTTGGTAGAGGGCTCAGGATTTTATTTTTCGTTTACATAGGGAATCCAAGAAAGGAGACAGGCAAAGTGAGTCTCAAGGATGAGAGCAGAAAAAAGCTCGAGATAAGAGCTGTGCAGCACGGTCAGGAGGCGATCGGTCTAGGTCCGAACAGGAGGATCAGACACAGCGGATGTGTTTGAGCCTTTGGAAAATGTTATTATTAGGCATGTGGCAAAAACGTTGGGACACTTGAAAAAAAAAACTGGCCATGGGTTAGTAAAAAGCTAGGTATGTGAAAATATTAGGTAACTATTAAAAGAAAAAAAAGGTTGTACAGGAATTGTGGCATGGTTTTATACAGTAGCAGTGAACAGCAGGTACCCAATCGTGAAGAGATAAGCCTGGTTTCATTACCACAGCTGTGACAGTTGCAGGTACCAAAATGGAACTACTTCTACCAATCCCTAAACAAATGGAGTGGAGGCCACAAAGGGGGAGCTCTCACGCGGGGATACCTGCAGCAGGCCTCCTCAGAACACGCTCCTGCACGTCCTGCACGTTTGCCTGTAACCAGACTTACTGCAGGGAAATTCCTCAGGACTGCAGTGTTCCAGATAAGCAGCTTGCACGAGGACTTGGGCCTGGTAAGGCTCTCTCTCCAACAACGAGCTAACGCCCACTCCTGCAGCAAGCGCCCACGGCCAGTGGTTTTTGTTACAAAACGACTTTTGTGAGCTCATCTATATTTTCCCCTTCTCCCGGCCCCCTCCGATAGGCCTATGATCAGTCATGGCACGAACACCCTAGGCTGCAACCCCCTGCGATGCCCAGATTAACTCACTTGTCCTGGAGAGCCTGCCTCTGGGTTTCCTTTCAGATTGATAGTTTGGGAGCTAACAGGACCACGTGAGGGGTGCAGCGGGGAAGATCAGCCAGGTTCTCAGGGACCTTCTCCGGAAGTACGCAATGTCTACAATTAAGAAATGAGAGGCCGGGGGCTGTGGCTCACGTCTATAATCCCAGCACGTTGGGAGCCCTAGGCGGGCAGATCACGAGGTCAGGAGTTCGAGACCAGCCTGGCCAACATGGTGAAACCCCGTCTCGACTAAAAATACAAAAATTAGGTGTGCGTGGTGGCGCAAGCCTGTAGTCCCAGCTGCTCGGGAGGCTGAAGCAGAAGAATCATTTAAACCCGGGAGGCGGAGGTTGCAGTGAGCCGAGATCGCGACATTGCACTCCAGCCTGGGAGATAGGGAGAGGCTCTGTCTCAAAAAAAAAGAAATGAGAAAGTAGCAGTGCATTGTTTAGAAAGGCGGAGACTTCTCTGAGGAGAAAGCGAGAAACAAGCGTCCGCCTCTAGGGTGCACAACCGGGGGCGGGAGGACGGGCCCGGACTGCCGTTTCTCGCTGTGTGCAGGTCTGCGTGACTCAAAAGCCCGGACCAGGTCCACTCTGGTGAAGTCGGAAAGAGGTGGCTGCCGCGCGGCAAGTCCCGCCAGTGCCCGCGAGCGCGACGTCGGTCCCGAGCCCCCGTCTCTATGGCAACCGAGTGCGTCTCCGGGACCGCCATTGCGCAGGCGCCCAGAGGCTAAGCCGCTCGGCCCCCAGCTGCGCCACGCAGGGCAGGCGAAGCCGACCCTCCCGCGCTGACGCACTTCCGGCGCCTGCCCCGCCCATCCCTGCGGCGAGGGCGTGGCCGTGGCCGCGGCGCTCCGGCGGGGGCTGGCCTTGGGCTCCCGCTGTCGGGGTCCCACAGTTTCTAGCCGCCCCTCTCCTCAGTGCCCGGTGGCCCGGGAGGGCCTGGGAGCCCGAGGCCGTCCCCGAGTCGCTCCTGGGTCACTGGCACGATGCAGGCCGTTCTCTCGGCTGATGGTGCGTGCAGGCGCGGATCTCCTCCCCTGGCCCTCCGCACCGTCCCCGAGTCGTGCTCCGCTCTGGCAGAACGCGAGCGCCGTCCTGGTCCCGCTCCCGCTGGCCCAGCCGCACCGGGCCGGCAGGGTCCGCTCGCGATGAGCTGGGGCTGCGCGCGCAGCGCCGCCGCGGGGCCTTCTGGGAGTTGTGGTCTGGCCGCCTGCGCGGGACTCCAGCTCCCGGCAGGCCTCGCGCGGCCCGGGGCCCGCGGCGCTGGGGTCGGCGCTGGGGTCATCGTCTGGGCCCGGTGGGCTGCGGCGCGCGGCGGGCGCTCTGGCCTGGCCTGGCCGCCTCTGAGCAGTCGGGGCCGGTGGGCGGCCTCGCACGCCAGGACAGACTGACAGACGGACTGGCCGGCAGCCCCGCGCCCCCGAGCGGAGCAGGCGGGACGGAAACGTCCGGGCAAGTTGGGGTCGGCGGGTACTGCGCGGCCCTGGCAAGGTCTGGCAGCGGACGGGGCCGGGCGGCCTCCGCGAGCCTTCAGCACGAATGACAGGGGCGGGGCGAGCTCCGGGTGGGGTGCCCGCCGTGCCCGCCCCCGGCCCGCCTGTTCCTCTGCGCCGGCGCCCGTGCGCGTCCCGGAGCCTCCTGACGTCTGCGAGCCGCGGCCGCCAGACCCCGGGCGCACGCAATTACGGGCCCGGCGCTGGCGGCTCCTGCGCGCCCCAGACCCCAGGGAGCCTATCCAGGCAGGCGGCGGCCCTGGGTGTCGCGGCCGTGGGCCCGAGTGGACCTGGAGCCGGCGGGCAGCCCCGGGGGCAGACAGGCGACCGAGCCACAGGCCGAAGTGCTAACTGTGCATCTTGGCATCTCCCCTCGGCCACAGGGTTGGAAGCCCAGCGAGGCTAGAGGCCAGTCCCAAAGTCTCCAGGCATCAGGGCTGCAGCCCAAGAGCCTCAAGGCGGCCGGGCGGGCGACTGGACGGCCGGACAGGTGAGCTCTTGACCGTCCGCAGCCTGGTAGTTTGCACTTGGCGCTCCCACCTTGGGGCTCCGTGGAAGCCACGTCAGAAGGGCTGTGTTTGTGTCTGAACATGCGTGTGAGTGGAGGGAAGTGGTGAGTAATCCCGCGTCTCCCCTCTAGGTTCGATACCCATGGAGGAAATAAGCAGAGGTGCCAGACAGGTCCCTGATAGGCACCTGCAGGATTGGGGCAGAGTGGCCGCAGCGCAGGAGCGCCGGCAAGCCTAGCCTTTCCCGGAAGGCCCCCTCTGTCCGGTTCCACCCTGGCCTGTTGCTTCACATGCAACAAGTGTCTGAATGTGGCTCTCTCCTGGCCGAGGGCAGCCCTGGGCAGTGAGTGGGTTGACACCCCAGCCTGCAGGGTGCCTGTGGGTCTCCACCCAGATGGGCAGGATTGGAGGTGGCCACAGCACTCGTGGGCTTTCCCCTAGCAGGTGTCTCCGTGCTGGCCAGGCTCAGGGCTTCATCCCACTCAGTGGGCCTGATCTCCCTGGGGCACCCGGGATGTCCATCTGCATTAGCTGGAGCTACTCCATGGCCCGTGGCGTGCCACACACAGCGGCATTTCAGTGTCATTAGGCACAGCTGGAGGTGCAAGGAGGAGGGCAGCCTCATGTCCAGTCCCAGTTCTATGTAACTTGCTTCTTCTGAATAAAGGCAATTTGCTAACTTCCTCGCTAAATAGGATTTGGTCTCTATGGCTTTCAAAGCTTATCCAATAAAATACTTGCAATAAGGGAAGTCTCTCCTCCTACACTCTCCTGATTGATGGTTCGGAAAATCCTCCTGCCCTCTGAGAGCCGGCAGTTTCTTGTGAAAAAAATCCTCCTGCCCTCTGAGAGCCGGCAGTTTCTTGTGAAAAAAATCCTCCTGCCCTCTGAGAGCCGGCAGTTTCTTGTGAAAAAGAGAAACTAAGAAGCAGTAGAACAGACCTGGTGGCTGCTTGCGTGGTTAAGATGGTAAATGCTGAATGTGTGAAACTGCCTTTATAAACCGTTTTCTCCAGCCTGGCTTGCTGGCTGCCCGTCTGGTTTGCTGTGTTGTGTCTCCAGTGGCTTTAGCTTCCAACAGGAAATCTGTGACCCAGGAAGTAGCAATTAAACACCTGGGATGCTGCCTCAAGGCTGGTGTGTGCTCTGAGGTAAGTTCCGATTTGCCAAAGCACATCTGTCGCCCGAGTCTTCACGCCCTGACTGCCTCCATCATTTTAAACATCGGGAGCAGTTGCCTGCGGCGAGGTTCAGATGCCAGCCAGGGGCACAGCCTGTGAACTCTGGGTAGATGGCAAAGTCTAGCATTTCTAGCAAAGGAAAAACATTTGGTGACTCTCTGGGTAAATTTCTGACTGAGGTGAAGACACCCATTGTGAGGCAGCATCCTCACATACAGCGGAAGCCTGGGCTGTATGTTTACAAGAGGAGGAGCAGGAGTGGCCACAACCATGTACGCCAGGGGCTGCCTGGCCGCAGCTCTGGTCTGCTCCCTGGAGCCCCTCCACCAGTGCTGGGCTGTGGCTGTGGCTGTCTCTGGTTTGTCTTTCTGGGAAACCTTGGCCAGGTTGGCATGAGGGCAGGGCCAGCCTTGGACATTTGCACTTTCCATAGCAGCCTCTGGCCCAGAGCTCACCCGCTGTGGGCAGGTGATCAGGGTGATCAGGGCTCATTGGTCCCCTCCTCTGCACCTGGAGCCTTGTGGGTTTAGAACAGAAAAATAGGAGGGGGCAACCCAGAGGCCTCCTGATCTCCAGAAAGGGATGGGTGCTGGGCAGGTCCAGGGTGGAGGCAGACGGAGTGAGGGGCCCTTGGGGAAACATCTGTCCTAGAGGGCTTGATCTCCAGGACCACCCACCCCACTCCTACCCCTAATCTGGCGTTCCTCACCTGCACGCCTCCGGGAAGTCCTCACCTGAGGTCTGCAGCGGGTGTGCCAAGTGCTGGCCCCACATCACCTGCTCTCACCCCTGCCCAGAGCATGGGGCCTGCAGCTAGTGCCCTTGGGGTCGGCTTGACCCAGTCCCGGCCCAGAGCCTCTCCCATGGCCTCAGGAGGACAAGATGGTCAGGGAAGCCCAGGGGATGAGCCCTTTTGTCCACAAGCTTCCCTCTGAGGTGGCCAGGCTGTGTGTGCGACCCCACAGCCCCCAACTCTCATGAACAGTGGGGATGGGGCAGGCCCCTCGCTGGTGGCCCCTAAGCAGGTACACTCTGTCCCCTTTGAGGAGAGACCTCCCAGATGGAGGGATACAAGTGCTGGGTCCTGGCTGGGGTGCTCCTCCTCCCTGCCTGTGGGGGTCTCACTCTTGCCTCCTGCCTCCACCACAAACACCCCCTAGAGAGGCCTTCGGAGGCAGGTACTGAGCCCCGGGGCCGGGGGCCGGAAGGCCAGTGGCAGGTGGTCTTGGGTGACTGCTGGCCCTGGGCAGTGGTGAGGAAGACAGGCAGGCGGCTGCAGGAAGGAGCTGAGGAGAAAGGCGGCAGAGCCTAAAAAGCTGCTGGCCCCTTCAGAGGGTCCCGGATGTTGAGCTCCCGAGCCTGGGAGCTGCCTGCACGGGGTGTGTCTGCACACTGGCGCCACAGAAGGGTCGGCGGGAGGCAGGCATGGCCGGAGACCCCGCTCAGATGAGGCGGCCACGCCGGGGCAGTGCCACGCTGGACAGAAGGGGCTGCCTTGGCAGCGTGACACACCCCAGAACCTTGGGGTGGGGGCCCTGCAGGGGAGCCATGAGCAGGTGCCAGGGCTATAGGCCCCTGTATGCTCACATCCCAGCGCCCGGGGAGAGGCGTGGAGTGGGCAGGCGCACCCAACTCCCCTGTCCGGGCTCCTCTCCCTTGTTGGGGCAACCCTCAGCAAGTGGGAGGCTGGTTCCAGGCACGAGAAGTGAGGCCGGGGAGGAAGCCCTGCCCGTGTTCGGCCCAGTTGTGCCCCAACTCTGGTGGGCTTCCATGAGGGACAGCCTCTGGGAGGGTGGGGCTTTGTGGGCCAGAGCTGGGAGCTGCCTGGCTGTGCTAAAAATACTGGGCATGCTGCAGACAGGTGCCCGTCTGGGGCACGGGCCACCCTGTCTCAGGCTGATGGCCTTGGCACCCCACCCCGCTGCGCCTGTGAGGTGGGGGCCACCGAGGCTTGGTCTTGATTCCCAGAGGTCCTGCTGGTGGCCTCCCTGACATCTCTGCCCTTTGCCCATCCCCCCAAGGGCAAGGCTGGGCACAGGACACTCTGGTCCACGCATGGGGCGCCCTGCCCCTGTCTTGTTGGAAAGGTCCAGTGGCATATGGCTGGGGTCCATGCCTGCGGGTCGGGCAGGTGTGGCCGCTGGCCTGGGCTAAGCTGGCTCTGGCTGAGAGTCTGGGCGCAGAGACAGGGCGTCCCTGCTGCAGAAGGATCACTGTGGGCTAGGCTGGCTCTGGCTGAGAGTCTGGGCGCAGAGACAGAGGGCACCCCCCGTGCTGCAGAAGGATCACAGCGTGGGCTCATGGCATTGACTTTTTCGCGGTCCCAAGTCTTTCATCTCGGTTGCCAGGCCCATCTCAGGGCTCGGCAGATGCGTGTCCCCTGCTAGCAAAGACCTCCAGTCAGTTCTGCGGCTGCCTGTGATGGGTCCCGCTCCGGCTCAGTGTCGGTTCTGCGGCTGCCTGTGATGGGTCCCGCTCCGGCTCAATGGAGGTGTCTGGCAGGGAGGAGGCCCCGGCTTAGCGTGACGCCAGCTGTGGCCAATTCTGGGGGGATCCTGGCAAGGAGGAGGTTGCATGTGGATCTGGTGGAGGTGGATGGCCTGGCAGGGGGTGGGGCCCGCACCCCTAAGGAGCAGTACCCCTGTCACTCGTCCCCCCGCCAGCAGACTGCTGCGTCGGCCTCCCCGGCTGTGCCATTCTGCGGGGAAGGTCCCTGTGTAGAGGAGGCTGGAGTGGGGGAGCTCAGCCCAGGCCACGCCTCACCCTTCTTGGGCACTCCATGGGCAAAAGCTGAGGACAGTGTGTGGATCCTGGGAGCAGGAACCCTGCAGAGCCTGCCCCCAGCTGGTGGCAGAGCAGGCAGTGGGGAGCTGCTGGGGCAGGAGGGGTGACCTCCCTCCAAGACAGCCCCCGTGGGGTCTGCAGGGATCTGGAGAGTCAAGGGTCATGGCCAGGGTGGGGCCGCGGAGCTGGGCTGGCCGGTGGAACTGTGTCCCCCTGGACATGCTCTGGGTGAGGCGTAGTCAGTGCTGGGATGGCTGGAAGTGGCCTCTGCTGGGCGGGTCCTCGGGACACGGGGGCTGCCGCTATCACAGAAGCCTGGCACAGATTCTCTCTGGTTCTTATGTTTTGTTCACTCACGCAGCCATTCAGTCAAAGCTGCAGCTGGTGGGGTCCTGGCCAAACATAGGGCGCGGCAGTGCACCACCTGGGGGCTGCCCTCAGAGGCCCGCCCAGGGGAACAGTGCCACAGAGGCCCATGGGGAGGGCCTGTGGGTCACCCTCGGTGGTGGCTGGGCTCCTGGCTCCGCGGGGCCTCTGAGGGCAAGGTGGGGCCGCTCTGGCTGCCACCTGTGGAAGCTGACCATGCAGAGGCCCAGCCAGGAGGCTGCAGAAGGCCGTGGGGAGGGCAGAGCCAGCCACCTTCCCTGATGGCTGTGGAGCTGCCCACGGGACCCATCTCCTTGTCTGGGGCTCACTGGTGCCACAGGAAAAAGCAGCCCTGGCCCAGGCCTTGGTGCACATCTTGGCAGGATCTCGCCCCAGGTGAGGGGGCAGTGTCACCCAACAGGTGAGGCCTCTGGACAGATGAGGCCACGTGGGGTTTCCCTGAAGAAGCAGAGCCTGGCTGCTGGGTGGGGGCTCCTCTTTGTCACTGACAGGGAGAGCTGTGCTTTTAAAACATCCCCCCGTCCTGTGGAAGCCCTGGCGGTTCTGGGCAAGTTGAGGAGAGAGAACTGTAGAGGCCAAGCTGGCCAGGTTTGTGCCCCTGAGAATTAGAGGGAGTCCCATGCTCACATGCAGCTGGGGCACGGTGAGGAGCCCAGCCCTGCAGGCGAGCCCTTGCGCTGGACTCAGTCTCTGGAGTGGGGCTGGGCTCCTCACCGGGCCTTGCTCGGGGGACAACCTGTGGGACTCAGGCCCCTGAGCCAGAGCAGGAGTCGGGGGCTTTGCTGTGGCCCCTCCTCACTGCCCATCTGCAGCCTCCCCTGGGCCAGGGTGTCTCCTGAACTGGCCTGAGATGCAAAGTGCCGCCCAGGTGGAAGGCTGACATGTGAGGCCCAGGCTGGCCTGTGTCCTGGAGTTGGCAGGGCCCCCTTCCATCCTCAGCCACATCCACCCAGCCTCAGGGGTCCCTCCAGCCTCCTGGGACTGCCGTGTCCCCCACCTCTGCTTCAGGCAGTGCTCCTGGGCTGCCTCCTTCCCCGGCCATGGGGTCCTAGTGGTTTAATGAGAAGTGAGTAGGGGCCCTCCCCTCCCCCAGACAGGGTCTTGCTTTGCCCGCCAGGCTGGAGTGCAGTGATGCGATCACAGCCAGCTGTAGCCTCTACCTTCTGATTTGCCCTCTTAACGTTCACATCCATTCTTCTTGTTAACGAGACTGTGCTGAAGCCCAGCACGGTGGAGAGGGCAGCCCACGGTGACTCACATCTGCAGAGTGAGCTCTCGGGGGTCAGCACCCAGATTCGGGATTAGCAGTTCTGGGCCTCGAGCCCTGTGGCTGGCTCCATCCCTGCTTCCAGCAGCCTGGAATGTGCACCTCTGTGTAAATGGAGCCACCTGGCATTTGCACTTGGCTACTTCCCTCCATCTGCTGGTGACCTCTGGCCTGTGCTCTTTGTGGTGAGTGGGTCCCTGCTTGGTTGGGACTCAACCCCGCTTCAGGAGCCCGTGGCCACTGAGGACCCAGGGACCTGCCTGTGCTCAAGTGTCTGGCCTCTGTTGTGGGTGCGTGGCGTGGCCAGGGCCACTTTTCCAGAGAAGGCTCCGGGGTGCTGTCTGGCCTCGCTGCACTGTCCCTGGCGCGCAGGGTCCAAAGCTGGCATCCCCCAGGAGCAGTGTCTGGGGACAGACGCCCCCAGGTCCTTGCTGGCCAGTGCCTGCTGGTCTTGTATGGTGCCTGCGTCGTGTTTGCCATTTTTCTGTTGCGTTGTCTGATGTTTTCATGTGGATCGCAGGAGTTCCTCACCCTGTGTGTGTGTGGACACAAGTCCTCTGAGGGACGCATGTCACGGTGTCTGCTCACATGCTGCTGCCCGTCCAACCATGTGAGTGTCTTAGGGGACGGCAGCTCTTTCTTTAGGGAACTCCAGCGTCCAGCTCATTAATTGGCTGCGGGAGGAGATGGCAATTTTCTTCCTAGAACTTTATTTGTGAACCTTTCACGAAGCCCCCTGGGCCCAGACCACCCTGCCGGTCCCGCGCCAGGTTGGCATGGCACCCACCTTCCCCACCAGCCTCGCTGGTGCCAGACTGTGGGCCTCCTTGCTGCCTCCTCGGGCCCTAGGGCTTGAACCAGCCCACCTGCCCCTTTGGGCCTCTCCTCTGCTCTCCTGTGGAGCCTGCTCTGACCGGGAGTGTCCCGTGGTGGCCTGAGAATACCCTCTGCCCACAGGTCCCGAGCAGCCCGGCCCACCATGGACCCCTCTGCCCACAGGTCCCGAGCAGCCCCGCCCAACATGGACCCAGACCCCCAGGCGGGCGTGCAGGTGGGCATGCGGGTGGTGCGCGGCGTGGACTGGAAGTGGGGCCAGCAGGACGGCGGCGAGGGCGGCGTGGGCACGGTGGTGGAGCTTGGCCGCCACGGCAGCCCCTCGACACCCGACCGCACGGTGGTCGTGCAGTGGGACCAGGGCACACGCACCAACTACCGCGCCGGCTACCAGGGCGCGCACGACCTGCTGCTCTACGACAACGCCCAGATTGGTGCGCCAAGGGCAGGCGGGACGGGCAGGACCCGGGGGCGGGAACGCCCCCTCTGACCCCACCCCACCCCCAGGCGTCCGGCACCCCAACATCATCTGTGACTGCTGCAAGAAGCACGGGCTGCGGGGGATGCGCTGGAAGTGCCGCGTGTGCCTGGACTACGACCTCTGCACGCAGTGCTACATGCACAACAAGCACGAGCTTGCCCACGCCTTCGACCGCTACGAGACAGCCCACTCACGCCCGTGAGTCCCGGGCCGCACCAGCTCCTGTGCGGCGGATACCCAGGCCTTGCCATGGGGGCCTCGGCCTTCGGGGAGGCTCCCAACCACTCCCAGGGAGATGGAGCAAGTCTCTCCAGGGCAATGGCCTTAAGCGGTGTTGCCATGGGCGGGGCACAGAGGGTGGCCTCTGGGTGGCTCTACAGGCAGCAGTGGCCATCAGGCAGCCAGCATCCCCCAGGGAGGCATGAGACCTCCGCGAGGACTGTCCACACCTGGAGCCAGCCCCTGGGCTGCCTTGGGGGCTGCTGCGCTCTGGTCCGAGGGCATCAGCTGGGGGAGAATCTAGCCTGCTTGGGGCAAAGGCAGCCAGAGATGCCACCCCGTCTCCTGCATGTCACCCTTGTCTCTGGCCCTCCCTGCATGTGGGGGGAGCTGTGGGCGACTGGGGAGTGCTGTTGGCCTCATTCCTCCCTTACCACATGCTGAGCCCACCTCTGGGCCTGGCTGTGCCCCAGCTCACCGGGAGGCAGCAGGCATAAAGCGACCGCACCCAGAGGTCTTGCCAAGGGTGGGCCTGGGTGCCTTCCCAGCCTGGCATCAGGGAAGTCCCTGGAGGAACGTGGTCCGCAGGTTCGCTCCAGGCCCCTGAGCCCGGGGGCATTTCCTCGCAGTGTGTGGAGGATGCTGACCTGCTGGGCCGGCCATTCCCAGGCTCTCCCGAGTGGCTCAGGACGGGAAGAGATGGCAGTTCCGAGAGCTTTATTTGTGAACCCTCTTGCAGTGTCACGCTGAGTCCCCGCCAGGGCCTCCTGAGGATCCCACTAAGGGGCATCTTCCAGGGCGCGAAGGTGGTGCGAGGCCCCGACTGGGAGTGGGGCTCACAGGATGGTGAGTGGAGGCAGACGGGCAGAGGGCAGGGCCCGGCTGTGGCTGGCTCATGGCTCAGTCTCAAGGCACAGCCTTAGCCTGCTGGCGGGGACTCTTTCCCCAGGAGGGGAAGGGAAACCAGGCCGTGTGGTGGACATCCGTGGCTGGGATGTGGAGACAGGCCGGAGTGTGGCCAGCGTGACGTGGGCTGATGGTACCACGAACGTGTACCGTGTGGGCCACAAGGGCAAGGTGGACCTCAAGTGTGTGGGCGAGGCAGCAGGCGGCTTCTACTATAAGGACCACCTCCCAAGGCTTGGTATGAGGCTGTCCCACTGACCCCATCAGCCCTCCTACCCTGGCTGAAGTCCCAGAGGGGAGGGACTGCTGCCTGAGGCCTGCCACCCTCCCCCAGGCAAGCCGGCCGAGCTGCAGCGCAGGGTGAGTGCTGACGGTCAGCCCTTCCAGCACGGGGACAAGGTCAAATGTCTGCTGGACACTGACGTCCTGCGGGAGATGCAGGAAGGCCACGGCGGCTGGAACCCCAGGATGGCGGAGGTGAGCCGCCCCACCGTGGAGCCCTGTGTGCCCTGCCCTCCCAGCCCTGCGGACCCCCAGCCCCTTCCTCCCCAAGCGTCCAGCCCGACCCAGCCACAGCTCCATGACCCGCCACAGTTTATCGGACAGACGGGCACCGTGCATCGCATCACGGACCGCGGGGACGTGCGCGTGCAGTTCAACCACGAGACGCGCTGGACCTTCCACCCCGGGGCGCTCACCAAGGTGCCTGGGGGGCTGGGCTGCACCCCATCTGTTTGCTTCTGTAACCCCTTCCATGTATCCACTCGGCCTCGGGGGGTCAGGCAGGACTAGGGTGCCAGCTGTACCCACGAGTCCCCAGCCCTGAAGGAAGGGTAGGGACTGGTGGGTGAGGTCAAGGAGAAGAGGGGGTTGGGTGTGAAGGAACCCAGAGGAGGGTATGTCTCTGGGAGCTGGCGTGGCTGATATGGGCAGGTTAGGGCCTCCCTCGGTTCCAGGACACCAGGAAGGCAGGACAGCTTCGTGGGCGGGAGGGAGGCAGCTGGGCTGAGACGCTCCTGGTTAGTGCTGTATGGGGGCCGATGGGGGTGGCTGGTGAGGACAGGGAGGTGCACGTTTGGCCTAGGGTGGCGGTCCCCACAACCCTAGTGGTGTGGGAGGTAGTGAGGGCTGCCTGGGAAGCAGTATGTCAGCGAAGGGGCTGGAGGTGGTGGCGGTGGCAGCTTGGATGGCCCTGGGAGGGGCAGGCCCAGGACAAAGCGTCAGAGCTCAAATCTGGATCTGGGGTCCTGGATACCAGGCACCTTTGAGGAAGCGCCAAGGGGAGTCATGAGATGGGCTTGTAGAGTGAGTTCCCTGCATATGAGGGCTCAGGTGGGGCAGAGTGGGCCCGCCCTGCACCCCAATGTCCTGGGGCCCCACCCCCACACTGGCTCACGGGGCCCTGGCCATGCTGCCTGCTGCTGGTCAGCGTATAGCTCCCCACGGCCGGCCACCTCGGCTTCACACCTGCCCAGAGCTGGCTTCTATCTGCCTGGACACTCCTCCCATGGCTCTGGGGCTGGGGACACCCAGGGCTGCCTTGGACACCTGGGGCTCTCGTCCAGCCAGAGCCTCTGGCAGTGCTTGGGGTCGGGGTCAGGGTCGGGGCCGGGACCGGGGCGGGGGCCGAGTCGGGCCTGCCTGTCTTGCGGAGCTCAGCGGGTTGCCCTCCTGTGCTCCATGAGCCTGGGCAGCCACACACAGCTGGGGGGCCCCTCACGCCCCTCTCTGTTGCTCAGCACCACTCCTTCTGGGTGGGCGACGTGGTCCGGGTCATCGGCGACCTTGACACGGTGAAGCGGCTGCAGGCTGGGCATGGCGAGTGGACGGACGACATGGCCCCTGTGAGTCCCCTTGCCGCCCCCGCCGCTAGGGCCGCTGCCCCCCACACCTGCAGCCTGCTGTGACCCCCTCCCCTCCCCGCAGGCCCTGGGCCGCGTCGGGAAAGTGGTGAAAGTGTTTGGAGACGGGAACCTGCGTGTAGCAGTCGCTGGTCAGCGGTGGACCTTCAGCCCCTCCTGCCTGGTGGCCTACCGGCCCGAGGAGGATGCCAACCTGGACGTGGCTGAGCGCGCCCGGGAGAACAAAAGTGCGGCACAGCTCAGGCGGCCGTGGGCGGTGGGGCTGCCCCTGGCCACTGCTAACCTCAGCCCTGCCCCCCAGGCTCACTGAGCGTGGCCCTGGACAAGCTTCGGGCCCAGAAGAGTGACCCGGAGCACCCGGGAAGGCTGGTGGTGGAGGTGGCGCTGGGTAACATGGCCCGGGCTCTGGACCTGCTGCGGAGGCGTCCAGAGCAGGCGAGCTCCCGCCCCCGTCCTCCCACACCGTCCAGTCTGAGGGTGAGGGGCAGAAGGCCAGGGACTCACCTGCTGGCTCTCCTGGCAGGTGGACACCAAGAACCAAGGCAGGACCGCTCTGCAAGTGGCTGCCTACCTGGGTCAGGTGGACTTGGTACGGCTGCTGCTACAAGCCAGGGCGGGCGTGGACCTGCCGGACGATGAGGGCAACACGGCGCTGCACTACGCGGCCCTGGGGTGAGGTCTGGGAGGGGCCCGGGAGGGGCCTGGCAGGGCTGAGCCTGTGTGTCCAACCAGTGGGCACGGCGCCCTCCCTCTCACGTCCTCTCCCGTCAGGAACCAGCCTGAGGTCGGCAGGGTGCTCCTGAATGCTGGGTGCCGGGCAGATGCCATCAACAGCACCCAGAGCACAGCGCTGCACGTGGCCGTGCAGAGGGGCTTCCTGGAGGTGGTGCGGGCCCTGTGTGAGCATGGCTGTGACGTCAACCTGCCTGTGAGTTCTGCTTCCACCTGGCCTGGGTGCCCCCTGCCCACGAGCGCTGCTCCCTGGGTGCCGCCTGCCCGCGAGCGCTGCTCCCTGGGTGCCCCCTGCCCGCGAGCGCTGCTCCCTGGGTGCCGCCTGCCCGCGAGCGCTGCTCCCTGGGTGCCGCCTGCCCGCGAGCGCTGCTCCCTGGGTGCCCCCTGCCCGCGAGCGCTGCTCCCTGGGTGCCCCCTGCCCGCGAGCGCTGCTCCCTGGGTGCCGCCTGCCCGTGAGCGCTGCTCCCTGGGTGCCCTGGCTCTTGACCCAAGCAGAAGTCACCCCAAGTGACCACGGACTCTGCCCAGCAGGATGCCCACTCGGACACGCCCCTGCACTCCGCCATCTCGGCGGGCACTGGCGCCAGTGGCATCGTCGAGGTCCTCACGGAGGTGCCAAACATCGATGTCACCGCCACCAACAGCCAGGGTTTCACCTTGCTGCACCATGCCTCCCTCAAAGGCCACTCGCTGTGAGTGTGGAGTGGGCACACAGCTGCGGCCAGCCTCTTGCTGTGCTGCCCAGGGACAGTCCCAGGTCCCAGACCAACCTCCCTACTCCCACAGAGCTGTGAGAAAGATTCTGGCTCGGGCACGGCAGCTGGTGGACGCCAAGAAGGAGGACGGCTTCACGGCGCTCCACCTGGCCGCCCTCAACAACCACCGTGAGGTGGCCCAGATCCTCATCCGGGAGGTGAGGGCGCGGCCCAGGCCTGCCCAAGGACCAGGGAGCGGGAGGCCCACTGGGGTCCCTGGTCTGAGCCCGTGCCCACCCCTCCCCAGGGCCGCTGTGACGTGAATGTGCGCAACCGGAAGCTGCAGTCCCCGCTGCATCTAGCCGTGCAGCAGGCCCATGTGGGGCTGGTGCCACTGCTGGTGGACGCTGGGTGCAGTGTCAACGCCGAGGACGAGGAGGGGGACACAGCCCTGCACGTGGCGCTGCAGCGTCATCAGCTGCTGCCCCTGGTGGCTGATGGGGCCGGGGGGGACCCAGGGCCCTTGCAGCTGATGTCCAGGGTGAGGAAGTGTCCAGTGATGGCCCAGGGAGCCAGGCGTTCTGGGGGTGGAGCAGACGGAACCAAGTTCTATGTGATCCTTCAGCCTGCACCCCTAGGCAGCCTGGGAGAGGGGTGGTGCCCATGGGGTGGGGAGAGGTGGGGCTTAGGGTCTCAGACTTCACCCAGCAGGGTGCCCCTCTTGCCTGTCCCACCTGGGTTCCGGAAGAGGTGCCCCTGCCTTCTATTTTAGACCTGGGGCGCCGGCTGCTGGGGCTGCCGGGTGCCAGGAGATGCCTCCTTCGGGCCTGCCCCGGCGCCCGCCCTCACCGGCGTCTGTCCTGCCGCCCAGCTACAGGCCTCGGGCCTCCCCGGCAGCACGGAGCTGACGGTGGGCGCGGCGGTCGCCTGCTTCCTGGCGCTGGAGGGCGCCGACGTGAGCTACACCAACCACCGCGGCCGGAGCCCGCTGGACCTGGCCGCCGAGGGCCGCGTGCTCAAGGCCCTTCAAGGCTGCGCCCAGCGCTTCCGGTGAGCCCGCGGGCGGTGGGGAGGGGGTCCTGCGGCCTCCGGGCCCCTCTCAAGCCGCCTCCTCCCCCTGCAGGGAGCGACAGGCGGGCGGGGGCGCGGCCCCAGGCCCCAGGCACGCGCTCGGGACCCCCAACACCGTGACGAACCTGCACGTGGGCGCCGCGCCGGGGCCCGAGGCTGCTGAGTGCCTGGTGTGCTCCGAGCTGGCGCTGCTGGTGCTGTTCTCGCCATGCCAGCACCGCACCGTGTGCGAGGGTGAGTGGGGGGCCCCGAGGGGGGGAGCCCGGGTAGTCTGACCCCAGCCAACCGGGCGCTCTTCTCCGCAGAGTGTGCGAGGGTGAGGGGGGGCCCCGGGGAGGGGAGCCCGGGTAGTCCGGCCCCAGCCAACCGGGCGCTCTTCTCCGCAGAGTGTGCGAGGGTGAGGGGGGGCCCCGGGGAGGGGAGCCCGGGTAGTCCGGCCCCAGCCAACCGCGCTCCTCTCTGCAGAGTGCGCGCGCAGGATGAAGAAGTGCATCAGGTGCCAGGTGGCCGTCAGCAAGAAGCTACGCGCAGGTGGGTGAGGCTCGGCGCCCCCGACACGCCTCCTGCTCAGCTGGTGGTCCCCGGGTCCCTGTCCCCCACCCCTCCCACACTTCTGCCCATGGCCCTTCCCCAGGTCGCGCCCCGCCCTCCCAAGGCTCATACCCTGGCCCTAGCCCCGCCAGAGGTCACGGCCTGCTGCAGACCACACCCTGCCCATACCCCGCCTCAAGGTAACACCCTCCTCCCCAGCTCACACCCTAGTCCCGCTGGATTTCACGGCCCCTCCCAGGTCACACTCTCCATAGCCCCACCCCAGATCACCGCCCACCCAGAGCACCGCCTCCCCATCACACCCCGCCCCAGGTCACACCCACCCCACCTGCGGCCCTGACTCCAGCCCCCACACCACCTTACGCCTGATCTCCACGGTTCACATCCTGCCCGCAGCCGGCCCCAGCTCTGCCTCCAAGTCACACCCACTCCACCAACTCCTTCCAGGTCACACCCCGTCCCAGGTGACACCCCGCCCCCAGCCTCGCCCCCCGTTGCCCGCCTGCAGCTCCCCGCTCCCCCATTCCCCCACCGGCCTCGCAGCTCACACCCGTCCCTCACCCCGCAGACGGCTCTGAGGTGGCGAGTGCCGCCCCCGCCCCCGGCCCGCCGCGCCAGCTGGTGGAGGAGCTGCAGAGCCGCTACCGGCAGATGGAGGAACGTATCACCTGCCCCATCTGCATCGACAGCCACATCCGCCTCGTGTTCCAGTGCGGCCACGGCGCATGCGCCCCCTGCGGCTCCGCGCTCAGCGCCTGCCCGATCTGCCGCCAGCCCATCCGCGACCGCATCCAGATCTTCGTGTGAGCCGCGCCGCCCGCCACGCCCGAGCTGCCTTCGCGAGCCCCCGCCCTGTGTTTTATAAAAAGATTCTCGGACGTTGCCTCCGCTGTCTGCCTGGGGGACCGGGCGCCTCTGGGGTCCTCCCCTCGGGACACGCGGGCGAGCCTGGGGGCCCCTCCTTCCCTGGGGTGCGCCCCGCCCGCCCCAGGCTCTTGCGTCTAGACTCGCGTCCAGACTGCGGCCTCCGGGCCAGGACACCCTCCCGGCGTGGGCACGGCCGCCTCCCGCCACCCGGGCCCGGGTCCGACGGGGCGGGGGCTCCTGTGTTCGCCCCCGGGCCCCCCTCGCTCCTCCGTCCTGGGGGCGGCCGTGGGGGCTCGTGCTCTGACCCAAGGGGCCCGACGCTCCCCAGGGCTGTGGGGTCCCGTCCCAGCAGGCAGTTGGGGGGCGTCCAAGGCAGGGTCTGGGACCTGGGGAAGGGACTGGGCGCAAGCAGGTGGGGGGGACAAGCTGGTGGGGGGCGGTGTCGAAGCAAATACGCGGGCGGGTCCAGCGGCTCGCGCTTTCCAAGAACCGCCCGCGGCCGCCGCCAGCTGCTTGGCGCTGACCCCGTTGGCCGGGCTGCCGTCACCCTGGGCCCGAGGCCGGCGCGGAAAACGGGGAGGGACGGGACACAGGCCGGTCTGGCTCGGAATCTCCTGCTTCTCTGCCCAATCCCCCATCCCCGCCCCACGGGACGCCGGTGCCGGGTCTCGGTCCCAGCCCCGAGCCGCTCGCGTCTGGACACAGGCCGCCCCGTCGAGCCTTTGGGCCTCCGAGCTCCCCGCCCCCACCCCCAATCAGGACCGGTCCAGACCTCTATGCCCGGCGCCTGGCTCCGCTTCCCGTTCCCCCTCCCGTTTCCCTCTCCCCTTTACTGGGGCCTAGCCGGGGATTCAGGAGCCACACACCCTCCACCTCCCGCGCCGCCGCCCACGGGGTTCCCCCGAGCCAGGGCCCGCCCCTTCCCGGCTCCCTGGGAGACCCCGACAAGTTCCCTCCCTCCGACCCGCAACCTGGCACCCTCCGTGGCCCTTCCCTACCCACGCACCCCCTCCCCGCCTCCCCCTCCGCCGCCCCGTACTCACTGCCACGTCCCCATCCTGCCGTCCCCTCCCAGCTCTCGGGGACACTGTCAGGCGGGCGGCGCGTCCCCTGCGGCCCAGCTCAGCCTCCTGGGCCAGGATGGAGACTCCGCTCCTGTGGGGCTCAGGGGATTGTTGGGGATTCCATTTGGGAAAAAAGCCACCAGGTCATTCACTGCCCGGCCGGCTCGGGGACCCCACTGGCTGCCCTTTCCTAAGCGGGAGCCTTGGCGCTGCCCTTCCCGGGTTGCCTGGGGCCCTCTTCGCTCCCCCCTTCCGAGGACCCCGCCCAGCAGGCCATGCCCAGGCCTCTGCCCCTGGCCCACAGGACGCGGGTCCCCATGCCCCCGGCTGGAGGCAGCAGGCAGCTCGGCCAACGGTCGGGCCAGCTGGTTCCCTTCAGGGGCAGCCTTGCCCCCTCTCCCGCCCCGTCTCCCCCCCCACCCACGGGGCTGTAACCCGAGCCGCCCAGCCACTGCCTCCCCTCCAGATCCTCCCCGGCGGCTCTGCGGCCCGGGCCCCCGCGCCGTGCTGCCCCATGCGGCCCTGAGCCCCACAGCAAGTCCGCCATGGGCCGCGGGGCCGGTGTCCCCTCGGAGGCCCCGGGGGCCGGCGTCGAGCGCCGCTGGCTTGGAGCCGCGCTGGTCGCCCTGTGCCTCCTCCCCGTACTGGTGCTGCTGGCCCGGCTGGGGGCCCCGGCGGTGCCGGCCTGGAGCGCAGCGCAGGTGAGCGGCGGGCGGGGAAGCCAGGTGTCGGGGTGGGGGTTCTCACGTCTGTGGGTCTGGTCTGTCTGGGGGCCCGCAGGACGTGTGCGGGGTGTGTGGGGTGTTTGAGGGTCCGGATGTGCGTCCCGAGGTCGGAGGGTCGGACTCTCCTGTGTCCAGTTGTTGGGAGGGGTGGGAGGCCGCGCCCTGCTGTTCAGCCCCTTCGCCTCCACTGGGCCGCGTTCCCAGGGACATGCAACAGGACGCTCAGGTTAGGAGACCCGAAACCACAGGCAGACAGGACCCGCCACGCCCGCTCCCAGCCCTGGGCACCCCCACCCCCACCCCCGTTTCCTTCCAGTCCATTTTCCGAGGCAGTTTTTGGCCCTGGGGACCGTCACCGATGCCTCCCACGCACGCTTTCTTCCCTGAAGGGAGACGCCGCTGCGCTGGGCCTCTCGGGGGTCCCCCCAACCCGGGTCCCGGGCCCACTGGCCCCCCGCAGACGCCGCTACACGCTGACTCCAGCCAGGCTGCGCTGGGACCACTTCAACCTCACCTACAGGTGCGCCCTGGCTTGGCCCTGGGGGAGGGGGCGCGGCCGGCCCCCGCTGAGCTCGCTCTCCCTGCAGGATCCTCTCCTTCCCTCGGAACCTGCTGAGCCCGCGGGAGACGCGGCGGGCCCTGGCTGCCGCCTTCCGCATGTGGAGCGACGTGTCCCCCTTCAGCTTCCGAGAGGTGGCCCCCGAGCAGCCCAGCGACCTCCGGATAGGTGGGCGCCCGCCCCCGCCCCGGCTCGGCCGTGCGCGCCTGGCCTCTCAGCCCTGTGCTCCCCTCAGGCTTCTACCCGATCAACCACACGGACTGCCTGGTCTCCGCGCTGCACCACTGCTTCGATGGCCCCACGGGGGAGCTGGCCCATGCCTTCTTCCCCCCGCACGGCGGCATCCACTTCGACGACAGCGAGTACTGGGTGCTGGGCCCCACGCGCTACAGCTGGAAGAAAGGTGACCGTCCAGGCTGGCCTCCTGGAGGCCTCTCCTCCGCAGCGCAGTGGGCTGCCGCGGTCGGGCTTTGGGGCAGACGGCAGGAGGGACCTTCCGGGGTGGTGGCTGCTACTGGAGTCGAGCAGGCAAGGAGGGGAGCCCGTGGGAGCCCCCAGTCCCGGCAGCCCTGAACTCCCTTTCCCATCCCCCTGCGACTCTGGAGCGGGAGCAGGAGCTGCATTCCTGGGGGCCGAGCTCACCGCCTGGGCCCAGAACATTCTTATCTTTCCGTGGCTGCGGCGGAGGGCGGCTCCGCGGCTGCGCTCCAGCAGATGTGCCGGGCCTTGGGGAGCTGGCCCACGGGCGGCGGGGCTGGGCCCGGGGCTCCCAGGCGCTGATCCCCGGGGCCCGCAGGCGTGTGGCTCACGGACCTGGTGCACGTGGCGGCCCATGAGATCGGCCACGCGCTGGGCCTGATGCACTCACAACACGGCCGGGCGCTCATGCACCTGAACGCCACGCTGCGCGGCTGGAAGGCGTTGTCCCAGGACGAGCTGTGGGGGCTGCACCGGCTCTACGGTGAGTCCCCTTGTCGGGCGGGAGGGCGGGGATCGGGCGGTCCTGAGCCAGGCCGTGCTTCCCACGCTCCCGGCAGGATGCCTGGACAGGCTTTTCGTGTGCGCGTCCTGGGCACGGAGGGGCTTCTGCGACGCTCGCCGGCGCCTCATGAAGAGGCTCTGCCCCAGCAGCTGCGACTTCTGCTACGGTGATGCCCAGGGGCCGGGACAGGGCTGCGTGGGAGCTGGGTCTTGGCTATGGTCTGGGCTCCCACGGGCCGGGACGGGGCTGCGTGGGGGCTGGGTCTTGGCTATGGTCTGGGCTGAGGGGGCTCTTCCCTTACCCGGCGCAGAATTCCCCTTCCCGACGGTGGCCACCACCCCACCGCCCCCCAGGACCAAAACCAGGCTGGTGCCTGAGGGCAGGAACGTGACCTTCCGGTGCGGCCACAAGATTCTCCACAAAAAAGGAAAAGTGTAGTAAGTGGGTGCCCTGGCGGGTCCTCAGGGTGGGCAGCCTGGGGCCCTGGGGCAGGGGTGCAGGGCAGGCAGTGGGTGGAGGCTGTGCCTGCAGGAGACACCCTGCCCCCCTGCAGCTGGTACAAGGACCAGGAGCCCCTGGAGTTCTCCTACCCCGGCTACCTGGCCCTGGGTGAGGCACACCTGAGCATCATTGCCAACGCCGTCAATGAGGGCACCTACACCTGCGTGGTGCGCCGCCAGCAGCGCGTGCTGACCACCTACTCCTGGCGAGTCCGTGTGCGGGGCTGAGCCCGGCTGATAAAGCACTTTCTCTCTATGTCCTCTCGTTCATTCTTGGGGGGGCAGCGGGCAGTCTGGGCAGGTGGACACCCCAGCCCCTGGTCCACCAAGAGGTGGGCGTCCTTGGGGCCAGGCACCCCCTGCTTTCCTGCACAGCAGACGACAGATACAGCACAGGACGGGACAGGCTTTGCCAAGGTGGCCCCTGGAAAAGTGGGATAGTGGAGGCCCCAGTGCCGGGGACAGCACGTGGGGTAGCCCCGGAAGCCTGGGTTCTGTCTAGGGCTTGCTCAGAGATGGGGGAGGGAGGCAAGGGGAGCTTCCTGAAGGGAAGCTCGGGATTGGGATGGGTCTCCAGGATCTTCTGCAAGGGGATGTGGGTGGGGGCTGGGAGGATTGGCACAGGGTGGGGGACCACCTTGCCAGAGTGGAGGCCCCCCGGAGATAGGAGCACCCCTCCTGCCTGGGGAAGAGACTGGCCCACGTGGGGTCAGAGGCCACAGCCACCCACCCCACCCTCTTCCCCTAGAGCCTGGTGGTCTGCGACTCCCCTCCCACACACGGTCCCGGGCTACTGAAAGAAGAACACGGGGAGCTTTCCTCCAAGAATATTTTAATACATTTTAAAACTCGTAACAACCCTGTATAAAAACCTGCTGAGGCTGCCAGAATACCTGGGGCTGGGGGTTGGGGGCCGGGGGCCTGTGTGGACAGGGCTGGTCTGGACGAGCGAGTTGGGGCAGGAAAGCATCACTCATCCCAACACAGAAACAGGTCTCCAGCTCCAAAGATGAAACAATCGACCCGACCCCCACCTGCTCCAAATCACGGCCCAGCCAGCCCGGTGTGTCCAGAGTGGGACAGGGCGTGTGGGGGTTTGTGCTGCCCCAAGTAGGTGCCCGCAGATGCCCACCCTCTCCTCCCTGGGCAAGTCAGGGAGACCTGAAAACACAGCTCTTTCCTCCACAACAAGGAAAATGATTTAATTCTACAAATTTACAAACCAAAATACAAAAACAAAACGTGGAACACGAAATAAGATGAGGAGTTCTGAGTCTCATGGCAGCTCCAGCCGCAGTAGCCGCGCCTGTGGTCCCGGCTGAGTTCTCCCCATGACGGGGTCTACTGTGACCTTCAGAACTTGAGGCTGAAGCCGGGGCCCGCGGCTGAGGCCCCCTGGTTCGTGGTGGTAAGGTGGAAGCCCGTCTCCTTCAGGTCGTCGTCACCCTAGGACGAGTCGGCTACCGTGAGGACCCTGCCCAAGCCAGCCCCACCTCTGGGCACGCCCCACCAGCCAGGCCCCTCACCAGCTGGCTATAGCCCAGGCCTCCCTCAGGGGGCCTCGGGCTGGTGCCCCGCTTCACACGCTGCTGCTCACTCTTGGCGGGCCACGTGGGGAACATGGAAGGATCGATGGGGAGGGGGGTCTCGCGGAAATACTCGTGCTTGAGGCCATCCTCAGCGCTGATCCTTCTCCCGGGAAAGTAGGTCAGGAACCTGGGGGGAGAGGACCAGAGGCCCAGGAGGTGCTCGAGTGCTCCACTGGGTCCCCCAGAGATGGGCTGTGTTGGGACAGGGCTCAGGGCATGGGGCACCAGGCACCAGAACAGTTCTGGAAAGTGCTGAGCCAGCAGGTGGGCCTGGGACCGGGAAGCCACCACTATGGCTTGGGACCTCCCGCTGCCCGGCTGCACGGGGCTCACTTGTTCATGAGGTCGAAGCCCTGGTCTGAGAGCAGGGCCCCAAAGCGCTTGCGGAGGTTGTTGTAGGGGTACTCGCTGAAGGTCATCTTCTTCACTGCGGGGAGCTCGTTGTAGCCGGGCCAGATTTTTTCACTGGGGGTCCCCAGGTCCTGAAAGACAGAGGCGTTTCAACAGCCACGCCACGTGGCCCATGGTGTTGGCACCTGTGTCCCAGTAGAGAAGACAAACCACCAGGAGGGCTCTCGGTGGCCCCGGTCCCCATCTCAACCCAGCACCTGTGTGCCCCCCAGCCCCATTCCTGAGGCTCCTCCACAACCCCACAGCACAACTGCAGCGGGGCCCAGACCCACCTTGAACACTTTGTTGATCTGATCGATGTCCGACTTCCCTGGGAACAGAGGCTTCTGAGTCAGCAGCTCCCCGAAGATGCAGCCCACCGACCACATGTCGACGGCCGTGGAGTATTCCTGCGAGGACAGGAGAGGAGCTCAGGAGGGCCAGGGCCCGCGGAGCTGTGGGAGACTGCATGGGGGGCAGGGGAGGCTCTCAGATGCCCAGGACTCACCTTGGCACCAAGCAGCAGCTCTGGGGCGCGGTACCACAGGGTCACCACGACCGGGGTGTAGGCCTTCAGAGGAGATCCGTACTCCCGCGCCAACCCGAAGTCACCCACCTGCAAGGACAGATGGGCGGCTGTGGATGGGCCCGGGCAGGTCTCCCCGGGATGGGCCGCTCGGTGGGTGGTGGGGGAGGCTCACCTTGAGGATGCCGGCGTGGCTCAGCAGCAAGTTGGACGTCTTGAGGTCACGGTGCAGGATCCAGTTGTCGTGCAGGTGCTTCACCCCCCGCAGCAGCTGAATCATCAGGGTCTTCACCTCCCCTGGGAGGGAGGGAGACAGGCTCCCATGTGGACCCGACCGCCCCCAGCCCAGGGCATTCAGGGTGGCCCACTCGCCTCAGCAGCAACAGAGGCTTCTCAGGGCTTTCCCTGTGGATGCAGCTGGCCCTCCCTGCAGCAGTGTCACCGCGGGGGTGACCAGGACACTGCTCCCGCTTGTGTGCCAAGAGGCCTGGGGCTGTACCTGGCAGGAAGGGCTGCTTCATGGTCTCCATCAGGCTCTTGAGGTCGTGCTCCACGTAGTTCATCACGATGTAGATCTTGTCCATGTTGCTGCCCACCACGATCTCCTGCAGGGCATGGCTCTGTGGGCACCTCAGGGCCCCCCAACCCCTGCCACCACCTGAACCCGGGTGCAGATGCTGAGGGACAGTAGGACCTCCAGTGCCACCCGGGGGGCGAATGCTTCCTTCTGTGTGGTCTGTGAAGGGCTCCGCTAAGCGCAGGGAAGCACCTGGCCTCAGGACAGCACCAGGACAACATGGGGCCGTGGGAAAAGCCTTCTACCCGGGGCTGTGCGTGGTGGGGCCATGCTCACTCTAACGGTGACGATGTTGGGATGCTGGGCCTTGAGGATGGTGTTGATCTCCCTCAGCGACGTGATAGGGAAGCCCTCCTTCTCCTTCTCCATCTTCAGCCGCTTCAGAGCCACAATTTCATCTGTGAAGAAAACAGACGGCACTGAGAGGCATTCTCAAAATCACGGCACCAACAGTGGTTTTGTGGACTTGCTCAGTGAGGATCACAGGCAGTGCCCAAAGTGCATTTCACAGAGGGGGGTCTCGTTCTAGGTGGCGGCACGTGGGCACCAGGAGAACGCCCAGCCGAAGTCATGGCAACACCAACGGACCAACGGCTTCCACACTCTCAACGCACCACGGACACCCACAGCCACCTACAGCCACCTGGGATCCCAGCGGCCACACTGACTCCATGTCAACTTCCCCAACAGAGCTGGCCTTACCTGGGATCCCAGTGGCTGACTCCCCAAGAGTCCCCGGCTCACACACCTGCTGGGCGGGACGCTGGGAATGCAAACCTGCAGACCAGCCCTGGCGCAGACCACTCCACGCGCTGGGTCTCAGCCCTGTGGGGCAGGCCACCTGCTACTGCGAGGGAGTGGCAAAGCCCCAGGGCCAGGCTGACCTCTGGCTTCTAGAGACGCTGAGAGGTCCAACCTCCAGTAGCTGCTCAGGTGAGGCAGGACCTCTCGGGCGGCCAGGCCTTGCCCCACTTCCCCTTGTCTTTGTGGGGTGAGCCGGGACTCCACCCACCTGTTTTCTTATCTTTTGCTCTGTAGACCACTCCATAGGTGCCCTCCTCGATCCTGTTCAGGCACTGGAACTCCTCGACGCTCCGGCAGCCCTGGGGAGGGAGCGGCTATGTGAGGTCTCAGTGGCCATGCCAGCTGGAAGGAGGGCGGCTGCGTCCACGGGCACGGCACACCTGGCGCAGGGCGGGTGCAGGGCAGAGCTGTGGGACTGGGCAGGGGGTAGGGCCAGGAGCAGCTCAGTTCTCAAAGTCTGTTTCCTTGCAAGACCATGTGACACTTTATTATGAAACAAAACCAGTGTGAACAAAAGGCCATCCCAGCCGGGTGTGAGGGCTCAGGCCTGTAACTCCAGCACTTCGGGAGGGCAAGGCAGGAGGATTGCTTGAGCCTAGGAGTTCAAGACCAGCCTCGCCAACACAGCAAGACTCTGTTTTCTTTTCTTTTTTCTTTTTTGAGATGGAGTCTCGCTCTGTTACCCAGGCTGGAGTGCAATGGCGAGATCTCGGCTCACTGCAAGCTCCACCTCCTGGGTTCAAGCGATTCTCCTGCCTCAGCCTCCTGAGTAGCTGGGATTACAGGCACGCGCCACCATGCCTGGCTAATTTTTGTATTTTTTTTTCTTTTTGAGACGGAGTCTCGCTCCGTTGCCCAGGCTGGAGTGCAGTGGCCAGATCTTAGCTCACTGCAAGCTCCGCCTCCCGGGTTCACGCCATTCTCCTGCCTCAGCCTCCCAAGTAGCTGGGACTACAGGCGCCCACCACCTCGCCCAGCTAGTTTTTTGTATTTTTAGTAGAGACGGGGTTTCACCGTGTTAGCCAGGATGGTCTCGATCTCCTGACTTCGTGATCCACCCGTCTCGGCCTCCCAAAGTGCTGGGATTACAGGCTTGAGCCACCGCTTCCGGCCTAATTTTTGTATTTTTAGTAGAGATGGGGTTTCACCATGTTGGTCAGGCTGGTCTCAAACTCCTGACCTCATGATCCACCCACCACCTCGGCCTCCCAAAGTGTTGGGATTATGGGCGTGAGCCACTGTGCCCGGCCAAAACTGTGTTCTACAAAATTAAAAACTTAGCCAGGCATGGTAGATTGCGCCTGTAGTTCTAGCTACTCAGGAGGCTGAGATGGGAGGATTGTCTGAGCCTGGGAGGTGTAGGCTGCAGTGAGCTATGATTAAGCCACTCCACTCCAGCCTGGGTGACAGAGCCAGACCCAGTCTCCAAAAAAAAAGGCCATCCAGAGAGTGTTCCTGTCAAACTGGGTGTGTCCCCTGCTTGTACCAGGATGACACTGAGGACGGGCACTACCTGCCAGGTGCAGCACGGCGCCCCATGCCAGGGCACCTCCCCCTGGGTGTACCTTGGGGCCGGTGCCCAGGCCGGATGTCACATACTCGGGGTGGCCTGTGGCCCAACGCCCATGCTCAGGAACACTAAGGGGCAGAGGCGCTCACAATGCATAGAGCAGTCGACAGAGGCCGCATGTGCCAGAGAGAACCTCTCCACCCACAGGCACCACGGAGGGGCCGAGTCCCTGCCGGTCTCCTAGGCCCCCGAGGCCACTGGCACCTTCTCAGGCCTGTCCCTTCCTAATCGCTCCAAGCAATATCCTGCCTCATTGATAGCTGCCTGAACAAAAGGCTTCTGGCCACACACATCTACACTGACTCCTGCAGCCACCATCCAAGCCCTGCACAGATGCTGGTAACAAGGCCTTGGTGCCTACATAACCCACCCACGCAGGGGTCAACTGGAGGGCACTGTTCTCCAGTGCGGAGGAGGACATAGCTCAGGTGGCAGTGACAGCAGGGCAGCCGCACGCCCAGGCTGCCTGCCTTCCAAGCTGCGGGCACCTCCCTGTCCACCCAGTTCCGTCCAGCACGAGAAAGAGGCGGGACCCAGAAGCACGAGGGGCCAGCGGCTGTGCCTGCCCCTCGCTGCCCCGGTGGGCCCAGCAGCCCTGTGAGGAGACAGACGCCAACACGGGGCCAGGCTTCGCTCAGCCCCTGCGGTAACTCCAACTGCCAATGCAGACAGCGAGCGGCCCGGGGCGAGGGGAGGGCCTGACCTGCAGGGCCGGCAGGTACTTGGGCAGCTCCTGCTTGAGCTCGATGGGTGACAGGGCCGGGGAGTCGGGCACGTAGTCGCCCTCTGTCAGGGCGCTGCTCTGCGGCGTCCCCTCACCCACTTCTTCCTCTGCTTCTTCACTTTCCCCGGAATCTCGGTCAAACCGTGACTCTGGAACTGGAAAAGGTGAACCTAATTATGAAGCTAAGACAAGCAAAGATCACGAACCTCCTCCTGCCCCGGGGACATGAAGCATGTGGCAGGGCTGCCCTGTGTCCTGCTGGGAGGTGCTGGTGCTGGGCTCTCGCCCCCTGGACCCAGGGCACTGAGGCCTAGGAGCGCTGGCGGGCTCGACTGAAAAAGCCCCCAGATGCTGAGCTGGGAGGAGGTACGCGGTGTCCTGCGGGGGACACGCCTGGATCCATGTCCCCCAGGCGGAAGACACAGCCTCACTGCCGGCCGGAGGCCAGGGCAGGCCTCCACTCTGCAGGGACAGGCCGAGCCACCATCTGACTGGCCTCCCCTGTGGGGAACTGGGCCTGGGCTTCCCAGCTCCTCGGCCCTGCTGGGCACACGGGACGTCCTTGGTTAGCACTGTGCCTCACTGAGGAACTCGGGCCCCACCGGCACAGACTGGAGCGGCCAATGAATCAGGCAGCCTCCCGGCCCCTGGCGTGCCCCATGCCTTGCAGGACCGGCCGTCTTAAGAGAGGGCCGCTGCACTTGGAGACAGACAAGGAGGGTGCTCTGTCTCCAGGGAGGCCTCTTACCAACCAAGAGGTGGTTTTCATTTTCTCGTTCTTCATCTTCACTCATTTCTTCCTCACTTACTTCTTCTGCAAGAGAAAGGAGGCGTCTGCTCAGACCGGCACTGGGGTGAGTGCTATCACAGGCAGGATGCGGGCTCCGCTTCAGCTAAGCAACAAGTGTTCCCAAGAATCGACACTGAGGCCGGACGCGGTGGCTCACACCTGTAATCCCAGCACTTTGGGAGGCCGAGGCGGGTGGATCACCTGAGGTCAGGAGTTCGAGACCAGCCTAGCCAACATGGTGAAACCCTGACTCGACTAAAAATATAAAAATTAGCCGGGTATGGTGGCCCACGCCTGTAGTCCCAGCTACTTGGGAGGATGAGGCAGGAGGGATCACTTGAACCCGAGAGGCGGAGGTTGCAGTGAGCCGAGATCGTGCCATTGCACTCCAGCCTGGGCAACAGAGCAAGATTCCGTCTCAAAAAACAAACAAAAGAATCGATGTGGAGGTGTCCTGAGAAAGTCCTAGATAGAAGGGAGTTTCAACTCCCCCGCCCACCAGCTATTTCTCTGCAGTTTCTAACACTACAGTGAAGTCACAACACCTCACACAGTCATCGTGGTGACTCACCGGCAGACTGCTCTGACGCCTCCTCAGAGTTGCTGCCGGTCTCCTCTTCCTCCTCTTCCTCCTCCTCCTCCTCCTCCTCTGATTCTTCACTGGTGCTTCCTTCCTCCTCCTCCTCTTCCTCCTCCTCCTCTTCCTCCTCAGAACCTGAGCCTGATTCCGCTGTAGAAAGACAGCAGAGCGGAGGGTGAACTTGGGCCTTCCTGGCAGCAGCGGTCAAGGCCTTGGCCAGGCGGTTCCAGGTACCTGATGAGGACTCGGCTGAGCTGGTCTTCCTCTCGCTGTCGCTGATGTCCTGTAAGTCGGACAGCAGGTCTCTTTCTTCCATTTTCTCTTCTTTTACTTATGAAATAAACCATTAAAAGTGAATTTGGGGAAATGCTTTTTAAACAAACAAGGTAACACCACCCCAAAACTAGTGCCTTTCGCATGATTAACTTCGCTTGGTAAGAAACCAGCTTATCCACAGATGCTGGAAGTCACTTCCTTAATGGGGCCAGTGGCAAAGGTCCCAGCGGATAAACACACGTCCTGTGTCCTGGTCGCACACAGACACTCACGGTCTCTCTCACAACACGAGAGGACTTCAGCCAGCACATCTATCATTTTCTTCTGAAGACATTACTTAGCTGGGCTTTCATTACATGAATCTTACAAATTTATGCCAAACATCCCCCAGAAAAGACTCACACTGTGCTGCCTTCTGCGCAGGCGCCGGCCTGGCCTCACCTGGCTTCCGGCTGTCTCCCAACTCGAACCGCTCCCGTGGCGGCCGCGGCGGGCTTCGACTCCAGTGGCTGGCTTTCACTTTGTCGCCGTAGTCCTCTCTCATCGTTCGGTGATGTGCGGACACTGGCGTGCAGGGCAGAGAGGGAGATGGCACTAGCAACACTGCCTTCCTCAAAAGGCCCCACCTGGGCACAGCTGCCTCGTCTCCCACACCCACACCTGGCAGACACACCCACAGCGCACACACAGTGCTGACGGCATCGGGGTCAGAGGCTAAGAAGCCCAAGGAGAAAAAGCTCCAACCTGGAGGCCGTGAGCCCAAGGACCCAGGTGGACCTTCTAGACTGATCTTCACTGGTCAAAAAGGAAGGGGCGGGAGAAGATTCTGGAAAGATGGAGTAGGAAGCGCTGGGAATCAGTCTCCCCACCTAGATAGCAGTTGCTTCACAGGATCAGTCCTGTGCAACTACCGAAGTGCTCTGTAGTCTATTGAAGGTTTGCAACTTCAGGGGAAATCTTGGCGAGTAAATTGTGATTCATGAATCAACGTCACCTCTTCACACATTTAGTGGCTCCCACCCCACTCCCCCCGTGGCAGGCAGCAGCCTGCATGCAGCTCGCCAGACCCAGGAGGGCAGACGGACACACGTGGGTAGACGGATCGAGGTGGGCAGACGGACACGCACACCCGAGGTCGGTGTGATGACTGTGCGTCCCACCCCAGAGGCATGAAGAGGCAGCAGCCACGGCTGTCCCCCAGGCTGAAGGTACTTCCAGGGCATGAATGCCACATCCCCCTTTGCCCCCTTCATTTCTCTCTTTTCCCCCTTTAGGAGGCAGACACCTCAGGACAAGAACATTAAAAACAGCTGTATTGACGGGAACGTTAGAGTGTCTGCACATGACCAGGGAAAGGCACAGGCTCGGAAAAGACCCCTGAAGAGCCCGAGTTTCCACAACAGGCCGACCCCAGACACAGCCCAGCACGACCAAACCAGCACGTGCACAGCCTTGAGTGGTGACCAGGAAGAATCGCATCATGAGATTCAAATGTCCATTTTTTTGACTAAGAAAAACACAAGAGAAACAAAGAAATAGGAGAGTATGTCCCATTCAGAGGGAAAAAAAATAAGCCAACAAGACACCGTTCCTGAAAATCACCTGATGGTAGATGTCCCAGACGAAGACTTAACGAACTGTCTTAACCTTCAGTTCCTCAGAGAACAAAAGGAAGATGTGGAGAAAGTCAAGAAAATGACGCGTGAACACACCGGAAATATCAACAGAGACAGAAGATTCAACGAGAAACCAGAGAGAAATTCCAGAGCTAATAAGTACATATTCACAATAAACACTAAAAAGTAAATATTCACAATAGAAACTCACAAGCAGATGGAGCAGGCAGAGGAAATAATTGGTGAGCCTGAAGATACAACAATAAAATCACGTTGTCTGAGGAAAAAGCAGAAGAGACTGAAGAAAAGTGAGCAGTGCTCAGGGGCCTCGGGGACCCCAACAGATCCGTGGGAGTCCAGGAAGCAGGAGAGGAACAGAGAGGGTATCTGAAGAATTACTTAAAACACCCCACATTTGATGAAAAACATGAATATAAACATTAGAGAGGCTCAATGAACTCCAGGTAGAATGAAATCAAGAGACCCACACGAAAACCCATTATTAAACAGTTGAAAGCCAAAGCCAAAGAGAATCTTAAAAGCATCCAAGGGATCCTCAATAAGATCATCAGATTTCTCACCAGAAACTTTGGAGGCCAGAAGACAATGGGCTGAAATATTGTAAGTGAAAAGGAAAAACTGTCAGCTAGGCATGAGGGTTCCTTGAGCCCAGGAATTCAAGAGCAGCCTGGGCAATACAGGGAGACCTTGTTTCTACTGAAAAATGAGCCGAGTGTGGTGCCACATGCCTGTCGTCCCAGCCACGTGGGAGGCTGAGGTGGGAAGATTACTTGTGCCCAGGAGTTCGAGGTTGCAGTGAGCTATGATTGCTCCACTGCACTCCATCCTGGACAACCGAACAAGACTCTGTCTCAAAACAACAAAAAAATTATCAACCAAGAACCACGTATCCAGCAACTTTCCTTCGAAGGTGAGACAGAAATGAGGATATTCCCAGATAAACAAAAGCAGAGGGAGTTCATTACTGCTAGACCTAGACCTGCCCTGAAGAATAAGCTCCAGGGAGTTGTGTGGGGTGTAACGAAAGGACGCGAGACAGAAACCGGAAGCTGGGTGAAGAAATAAAGATCTCCATTAAGGTGAGGACGTGGGTAACTATAAAAGCTCATGTTATTGTAACAGTGTTTTAGAACTCTACTTTTTATCTTCTATATAACTTAAAAGATTAACACATTTAAAAAGCAGCAATTATTAATCAAAAAGCATTGTTGTGACAATGATTTTTAACTCCACTTTTTGTTTTCTACATAGTTTAACAGGCTAATGCATTTAAAAAGGGATTATTAAGTTTATGGACAATGCATAAAGATGTCATCATTTATGGACAATGTATAAATGTGATCTAGTTATGTCGACAGGAAGTGGGAGTGGAACTGCTAAAGAAGCAGTTTGTTTTTTGTTTTCTTCATTGTGTTTTTATTTCAAAGGGCTGCAGCCTGGGAGCATAGATTTAAGTTGCCCTGAATATACACTCCTCGAGTCAAGTTTTTGTATTTTACTGCAGTTAACTTGGCATTCAATTCGAACTAGTGCATTATAACTGCAGGATGTTCAGTGTAATCGTTACTGTAATCAGAAAGTCGAGAGATATAAAACATAAATGAGAGAGGAATTTAAACATTTCTCTACCAAAAACTCAACTGAACACAAGACAATTATGTGGAAAATGAGGGGGAGGCAGTAAGGCCAAGAGGTAACAAAGCCCGGTGAAGCGGCTGGCTGCCACCGCCGCCTCCTCCTCCTCCTCCAAGGGTGCAGAAGGAAGGGCCCGCCGACCCCCACCACAGCACGACGCCCCGAGGACTTTGCTGAGTGAGCTGGTCACAAAAGGACAATGACTGCGATTCCATTCCCGAGCAGCCAAACTGAAAGAAAGTGGGATGGTGGGTGCCGGGACTGGGGACAGGAAGTTGCTGTTTGATGGGGATGGTGTTAATTCTACAAGAAGAGAGTTCTGTGGATAGATGGTTGCACAACACTGTGAATGCATTAATACCACTGAATTCTACACTTGAAATAGTGAAGATGGTACATTTTACAATATACATGTTTTATCACAGTTTCTAAAAACTGGGGAAATAAAAAAGGAAGGGGTGGCCAGCTGCGGTGGCTCATGCCTGTAATCCTAGCACTTGGAGAGGTAGAGGCAGGCGGATCACTTGATGTCAGGAGTTTGCGACCAGCCTGGCCAAAATGGCGAAACCCTGTCTCCACGAAAAATAAAAAATTAGCTGGGCGTGCTGGCGGGCGCCTGTAAACCCAGCTACTCCACAGGCTGAGGCAGGAGGATTGCTTGAACCCTGGAGGCGGAGGTTGCAGTGAGCCGAGATAGTACCACGGGGCTCCAGCTTGGGTGACAGAGCGAGACTCCGTCTTAAAAAAAAATAAAAAGGCAGGGGCAGGCCTGTGATCCCAACACTTTGGGAGGCCGAGGCAGGTGGATCACTTGAGGTCTAGAGTTCGAGACAAGCCTGGTCAACATGGTGAAACCCTGTCTCTACTAAAAATACAAAAAATGAGCTGAACATGGTGGCGGGTGCCTGTCATCCCTGCTACTCGGGAGGCTGAGGCAGAATCACGTGAACCCAGGAGGCAGAGGTTGCAGGGAGCCGAGATCGCGCCATTGCACTTCAATTTGGGTGACAAGAGCAAAACTCTCCCAAAAAAAGGCGGGGGCAAAACCGAGCACAGGGACCAAGCACCCGCCTGTGAGAGCAAGTGCCCGACACCAGGGGGCAGCAGACACGCGTCCGCCGAGCGCAGCCGCCGCCGCGCCGCCTACCTTCCCTGCGGGCCTCCCGCTCCTTGCGCCGCTCCTCCGCCCGCCGCTCGCGCTCCTTCTGCTCCCGCTGCTCCTTCTGCTGCTCCCGCATCTTGCGCTCCCGCTCCCGCTTCCTTTCTAACTGCTCCAGGCGGTCCCTGGAAGAGGCACACGCCATCATTCCCTCTAAACAGAGAGCTTGCTATCGCGTTTTTGCCCAAATTTGTCAACTGGCTTTCTATGCAGTTCGATACACGGAGAGTTTTTCTTTTACTTTCCTTTTTTTTTGGGACGGAGTCTCGCTCTGTCCCCCAGGCTGGAGTGCGGTGGCGCAATCTCGGCAACCTCCGCCTTCCGGGTCCCAGCGATTCTCCTGCCTCAGCCTCCCGAGTAGCTGGGACTACAGGTGCCCACCACTCCCAGCTAATTTTCGCATTTTTAGTAGAGACGGGGTTTTGCCGTGTTGACCAGAATGGTCGCGATCTCCTGACACATGATCCACCCGCCTCAGCCTTTCAAAGTGCTGGGATTACAGGTGTGAGCCACCGCGCCTGACCGCTTTTCTTTTTTTTTTTTTTTTGAGACAGCGTCTTACTCAGTTGCCCAGGCTGGAGTGCGGTGGCACGATCTCGGCTCACTGCAGCCTCCGCCTCCTGGGTTCAAGCGATTCTCGTGTCTCATCCACCCGAGTTGCTGGAATTACAGGCGTGTGTTACCACACAAGGCTAATTTTTGCATTTTTAGTAGAGATAGGGTCTTGAACTCCTGGCCTCAAGTGATCCTCCTGCCTCTGCCTCCCACAGTGCTGCGATTACAGGCATGAGCCACTTTGCCCGCCAATATACACATTCTGAGAGCTCTGTCCCCAGTGAGTCACACGAGTAGTCTGGGAGATGTAGTGAAACCCCGTCTCTACAAAAATCAGAAAACTAGCTGGGCACGGTGGTGTGCACCGCTGATCCCAACTACTCAGGAGGCCGAGGTGAGAGGACTGCTTGACCAGGAGTGAGACCTTGTCTCGAAAAACAAACAAAAAGACACCCCACTGGTTCTGGCATATTTCTGTTTAGCAGCTCTAAAACAGAGCATTTCCTTCAGTATGTATGACAACCAAATTTAAACCCAAATTAACTATGAGATAAATCTGCACAGGCTAAAAACAAAACAAAACAAAACAAAACAAAACAAAAAAAAACTCCCTGCAGAAAAGCCTGTTAGGAATAGTGGGGATGAGGCCACAGACTCAGGCCAAGGCCCCGGTGCTGACCGTGACTCAATGGATTGTCTGGGCACATGGACCCCAGACCACTTCCCACCTATGTGGGCACGAACGTGATAAGGGAGGGGCAGGGGAAGCTCCCTAAAAAGGCGTCATTGGGAATGTAGGAGCTATGAGTGACCGAGTATCTGCAGTTGGCTGCATCATAAAGCAGCCAAATAACTAACATTGATCCGTGAGAATCAATTTTTCGTGTTCTTCTAGAGTTAAGCCCAGATATAATATGAAAAATACGCTTTTAGAAAAAAGTATCGGCCGGGCGCAGTGGCTCAAGCCTGTAATCCCAGCACTTTGGGAGGCCGAGACGGGCGGATCATGAGGTCAGGAGATCGAGACCATCCTGGCTAACACAGTGAAACCCCGTCTCTACTAAAAAATACAAAAAACTAGCCTGGCGAGGTGGCGGGCGCCTGTAGTCCCAGCTACTCGGGAGGCTGAGGCAGGAGAATGGCGTAGACCCGGGAGGCGGAGCTTGCAGTGAGCTGAGATCCGGCCACTGCACTCCAGCCTGGGCGACAGAGCGAGACTCTGTCTCCAAAAAAAAAAAAAAAAAAGTATCACTATACACACAGAGAAATGAACACACCTAAGAAATGGGAACAATGGAAAAAGGCCTCCAGTCTAGCAGTGCACAGTACTGTGCCAACGCTGGTCTACATCGGATGTCACCGCTGGAGGAGGCTGGATGGAGCCTTCCAGGATTCCAGGTGCTACTTTCAAATTCTCGTGAATCCTAAACTACTTCAAAGTAAAAGCTGACAAATAAAATTCGACCACTGAATCCAATGATTTCTAGCAAATTGATGAAGTTCTGCAACCATCAGTCACCACGAGCCAGTTTTCGGCATTTCCATCACCAACCCCGTTCCTCATGGGCACCTGTAGTCCAGGACCCAGCACTCCGGGCGACTGTTCTGCCGTGTCTACAGCTTCTGCACGGCAGGGTCTGCTGCTTTCCTTCCTTCTCATCTCTTCGGGTGAAGAAAGCCTTGGTTAATGTAATAACCTTTTTTGATGTAAGTGCCTTCTCTAAGCATTGCTGTAGCTGCATCTCTAAATTTTGACACTTTCTTTTCTTTTTTTTTCTTGACAGAGTCTTACTTTGTCACCCAGGCTGCAGTGCAGTGGCCTGATCTCTACTCACTGCAAGCTCCGCCTCCCGGGTTCACGCCATTCTCCTGCCTCAGCCTCCTGAGTGGCTGGGACTACAGCTGCCTGCCACTACGCCCGGCTAATTTTTTGTATTTTTAGTAGAGACAGGGTTTCACTGTGCTAGCCAGGATGGTCTTGATCTGACCTCATGATCTGCCTACCTCGGCCTCCCTAAGTGTTGGGATTACAGGCGTGAGCCACTGCGCCTGGCCACATTGTTTTCAATTTTATTTACTCCAAAATATTTTGTTTTCCTTATAATTATTTCTATGAGCCATGGGTTATTCAGAATCGTGTTGTTAGATTTCCTAACGTTTGAAGATTTCCCCAGGTTTCTTTCTGTTGTTAATTTCTAATTTAATTCTTTTGTAGTGCAATGGCACAATCTCGGCTCACTGCAACCTCCTCCTCCCAGGTTCAAGCAATTCGCCTGCCTCAGCCTCCCGAGTAGCTGGTGTTACAGGTGCCCGCCAGCATCCTTGGCTAATTTTTGCACTTTTAGTAGAGATGGGGTTTTACCATGTTGGCCAGGCTGGTCTCGAGCTCCTGACCTCAGATGATCTGCCCACCTTGGCCTCCCAAAGTGCTGGGTTTGCAGGCACGAGCCACTGTGCCCGGCTGACATTTCCAACTCTAATTAATAAATGATGGATTTCTTTCCATTCGATCAGTGTTTGCTTCACGGATTTTGGGCTCTGTGGTTAGATGCATTCGCACGTGTCACTGCTGCTTCTTCCTGCTGCAATGGCCTTTTTGTGGCTGTGAAGTCCTTGCTCCTTGTTGTTTCTAGCTTTTTTTTTTTTTGAGACAGGGTCTTGCTCTGTCGCCCAGACTGGAGTGCAGTGGCACAATCTCAGCTCACTGCAAGCTCCATCTCACTAGTTCAAGTGATTCTCATAACTGCGCCTCCCGAGGAGCTGGGATTACAGGCATGCGCCACCGCACCCAGTTGATTTTTGTATTTTTAGTAGAGATGGGGTTTCACCATGTTGGCCAGGGTGGTTTCTAATATTTCTTAACATATGTTTTATCTGGTATGAGTACAGCCATTCAAGCTCTCCTATGAGAGCTAATGTTTCTACACTGCCCCTTTTCCCGTTCTCTAGGAGACAGCATACAGTTAGATCTTGTTTTTCTATCTGATAATCGGCCCTGTCTGTTTGGGGCACAGACCTTTCACATGTCATGTAATTACACACATGCTTGGATTTACTGTTTTTGCTTTGCTCCGTGTCTTTTTTATTCTTCCCTTTATGATTTTAAATTACATATGTTTAGCATACCATACCATTTTAATCTGTTATCTGTAATTTCTAAAAAGTTGTTTTCTTAGTGGCTGCTCTAGAGATCACAGTATGCCTCACAATACTAGCTGAATTCCAGTAAAATATAAAGCTGTTGTAATACAGCTTCATTCTCTCTTCTTTGTGCAGTTCATTTGTGTTATATGCCATGACAACACCGTGTAATTATTTTATACAACCGTAGTTCCAGTAAAACCTAACATATGAGGAGAGATATTTATAGGATATTGATGTCAACCTACACTTGCTATCTGCAGCGCCTGTCCTTCCTTCCTGAGGATTCAAGTTACCGTCTGGTGTCATTTCCATTCAACTTGAAGGTCTTCCTTTAGTATTTCCTTTAAGGCAGGTCTCGCCAACAATGAATTTCACCAGTCTTTGCTTCTCAGGGAATGCTGTCTTTCATTCCGTTTCACTTGGGTAGAACCGTTTTGATTCCTGGCTGACGGTTCTTCTCTTTGAGCAGTTTGAGTGCGCCACTCCACTGCCTTCTGGCCTCCATTGTTTCTAAGAAGTCAGCGGCTGGCGGTATTGAAGCTCCACTTTCATGGGATTGGTCATTCTTCTCTGAGGCTTTTCAACATTTTGTCTTTGGCTTTCGCCAGTTTGACTATGATGTGACTTTGTATTTATTCTAGTTCAAACTTCCTGCGCTCTTCAATGTGCAGATTTTTTTTTAAATTCAAATTTGGGAAGTTTTTAACCATTACTGTAAAAAATGTATTTCCTCTCTCCTGGAACCCCCATTGGACGTGTTTCGGCACAGCAGATGTTGTACCACAGGTTTCTGAGGCTCTGTTCATTTTTCTTGTTTTTTCTCTCTGTTCTTCAGAATGGATAATTTCTGCTGCTCCATAGACAGGCTGTTTCCAAGCCTTTACTAAATTCAACATCTGGACACTCAGACAGTTTCTACTGATGATCTTCTTCAATACGGGTCACACTGTCATACTTCTTTGTATTTTAGATGATCCATTTGTAGCAGTTCTGGATTCTAAGTTTTCCCTTTAGTTGTTACCATCGAGGCCTGTCTGGTTGTCTGTGAAATCTATCTCCCTCATAGCTTATGGCCACCCCTATTCTTTCCCATAAGCCTATTTTAATTTTCAACCTTGGCTTCCTAGGAGTCAAGGTTGCCCACTGCTCTAAATGGAGTAACCCCTTCCAAGGCAGCAAGGAAACTGCAGGTCCTGCGGCTGCCCTGTCCCAGCGGAACCTCCGTGCTTCCCAAGTGCAGAGTGGAGGCAGTAGAGGGAGCAGCTCTCAGGCCAGAAGGTCAGAAGGTCAGATTCTTACTACTTTCACCCACAGTCAGCAGTTCTTCAAGCATCGGTGCTTCTCAGATTATCCTTATCAGTTTGTTTTTTGTCAGAGACAGGTTTCCCTACGTTGCCCAGGCTGGCCTCATGCAGTCCTCTGGCCTTGGCCTCCCAAGTAGCATATGCTACCACACCCAGTTCTGGATTGGCTGATCTCAACTGGCCCTACCCACAAGTCTGCCCCCAACACTTTTCGCTCCTTCACTCTCCCGTCTATCCCTTCTGGGAAATCAATGACAGCCCAAATTTCATCTACCAACCTCCACACTTCTATCCCAAGCTCCACTCTCGTGGGACAAGGCACACTTGGTGTCTGGCACAGGGCTTGGCATACGTGAATGTTTCATACACTAACAGGAACTTGGCCAACTGAAACCTTGCCCACCCCCAAGTGGTCTCGGACCTTGACCTCTGGGCCTCAGTGTCTCCCACACTCTTTGGCATCAACAAGAACCAGTGCCCTTTCATCATCTTTACATGCTGTGCACCCAGCCCTGGCTGCTGAAAGCCAGTCTGAAGTGGAAGGGCCACCCACGCCCTCACCCTTCCTGAAGCAGCTTGCAAGCTTTCTCTGGACTCACTCTCAAGGCAGAGATGGGCCTGCTTGCACCTGGCCTGTAGCCTTTTCCTGGTTCATAAAACAGATGCGGGGCTACACCGATGTTCTTTCTTATGAATCTGAGCTTATAAAGGGGAACGAACATACAGACTAATGCCCAGGAGTCCTAGGAGTCCAGTGTCCCGATTTCCAGACTGTTTCAAGGTTTTTGGGATCCCCCTTCTTCTTTTTTTTTGAGACAGAGTCTCACTCTGTCAACCAGGCTGGAGTGCAGTAGCGCAATCACGGCTTACTGCAGCCTTGACCATCCAGGCTCGAGGGATCCTCCCACCTCAGCCTCCTAAAGTGCTGGGATAAAGTGAGCCACCGCACCCAGCCGGACGTGCAGATTTCTGATCCCTTCATTGTCTTCCCTCAATCAAATTACCCCCGTTCTTGACTTCCAGATGCAGTAAAAACTCACTCCCTCAGGACAGTTCTCTTGGTCAGCCTCGTCCAGTGTTCACTGTGCTGTTTCTATCTACCACTTCTGCACCAAATGTGACTTCTATTGCCAAATTCTTCTTCATTGCTGTGACGGGACACACCACCACAACCCTTTCATTAAAGTCCTCAACTGACCCAGCCCGCTCACCTTTCTCTCCTGGAATGCTCCCTTGCCATTTCCCTTCTCTTCTGTCTTTCCCATTCCCGGCGAGCTTTATCCTGTTCTTCTCGATGTCGTTTCCGACGTTCGTGCTCTCTTTCTTTTTCTTTCACTCTAGCGTGCTTCCCTAATGAGAAATAATGAGTCATGCAAAGAAATCTCACTTCAAAAATTTCACATGAGGCCAGGCATGGTGGCTCATGCGTGTAATCCCAGCACTTTGGGAGGCTGGGGCGGGCGGATCACCTGAGGTCAGGAGTTCAAGACCAGCCTGGCCAACATGGTGAAACCCTGTCTGTATTAAAAATACAAAAATTAGCCGGGCATGGTGGTGGGCGCCTGTAATCCCAGCTACTAAAGGAGGCTGAGGCAGGAGAATCGCTTGAATCTGGGAGGCGGAGGTTGCGGCGAGCCAAAATCACACCACTGCACTCCAGCCTGGATGAAAGAGTGAGACTCCGTCTCAAAAAAAAAAAAAAAAAACCCACATGAAAATGAAATTGAATCAAGAACATTAAATATTTAAATAATGATGCTAACGTTAAGTAACAATCATTTTTTTTTTTTTTTTTTTTTTTTTTTTTTAAAGAGACAGGGTCTCCCTGTATCAGCCAGGCTGGTCTTGAACTCCTGGGATCAAACGATCCTCCGTCCTTGTCCTCCCAAAGTGCTGGGATTACAGGCCTGGGCCACTGCACCCAGCCAAATAATCATGATTTTATGTTAAATAAAAAACTTTGAAAATAGAAAACTATCTGCAACAAGCATGTAATTACAAAGAAAGAAGAAAAACGAAAAACAATTCTGCTATCACAGAAGAGCAGAATTGTAATATTCATCTTTTTTTTTTTTTTTTTGAGAGGGAGTCTCGCTCTGTCGCCCAGGCTGGAGTGCAGTGGTGCGTTATCTGCTCACTGCAAGCTCCGCCTCCCAGGTTCACGCCATTCTCCTGCCTCAGCCTCCTAAGTAGCTGGGACTACAAGCGCCGCCACCACGCCTGGCTAATTTTTTGTATTTTTTAGTAGAGACGAGGTTTCACCGTGTTAGCCAGGATGGTCTCAATCTCCTGACCTCATGATCTGCCCGCCTCAGCCTTCCAAAGTGCTGGGATTACAGGCATGAGTCACTGTGCGTGGTCGTATTATTCATCTTTTAAAAATTTTCTACGCTGAATAAACTATGATTATTAGTTTTTTTTTTTTTTTTTTTTTTCTTTTTTTTTTGAGACGGAGTCTCGCTCTGTCACCCAGGCTGGAGTGCAGTGGCCGGATCTCAGCTCACTGCAAGCTCCGCCCCCCGGGTTTACGCCATTCTCCTGCCTCAGCCTCCCGAGTAGCTGGGACTACAGGCGCCCGCCACCTTGCCCGGCTAGTTTTTTGTATTTTTTAGTAGAGGCGGGGTTTCACTGTGTTAGCCAGGATGGTCTCGATCTCCTGACCTCGTGATCCGCCCGTCTCGGCCTCCCAAAGTGCTGGGATTACAGGCTTGAGCTACCGCGCCCGGCCAATTATTAGTTTTATAATAAAAAAAAATCACTATTCGTAAAGACTACAGAAAAAAGCTTTGCTATCAGCAGGCTTCTACACCGTGCAATGAAGCCACATTAATTTATCAAATGTATTTATTTATTTATTTATTTTTTTTGAGACGGAGTCTCGCTCTGTCACCCAGGCTGGAGTACAGTGGCCGGATCTCAGCTCACTGCAAGCTCCGTCTCCCAGGTTTATGCCATTCTCCTGCCTCAGCCTCCCGAGTAGCTGGGACTACAGGCGCCCGCCACCTCGCCCGGCTAGTTTTTTGTATTTTTTAGTAGAGATGGGGTTTCACCATGTTAGCCAGGATGGTCTCGATCTCCTGACCTCGTGATCCGCCCGTCTCGGCCTCCCAAAGTGCTGGGATTACAGGCTTGAGCCACCGCGCCCGGCATCAAATGTATTTATAATAATGAGATTTAAATCAGGCTCCAGGTCCAATTTTCCTAACACCTGTAAGAACCTCCTCATGTTGGTATGAGATCAAACAACTGCTCAAGCCAAACCCATTCTCTGGACTTGACCAAATACCCATGTTGGGGGTGTTTTCCTCCTACACTTGTTGAATTAAGGGCATTTTAAATGTAAACAAACTGCTCCCAAACAATATAACGGGGGAGAGAAAACCCCAGAGGAAAAAAGGACTAGCCCTCCTGAATGGTCTGGGACACACTCATGCTGTCGGCCAGAGTTTGCTCTCTCTAGTTTTTCAGTGGTGCTCTGGGGAAGGCAGAAGAGTAAGAACAGGAAAGAAACAGCACTTGAACATGATGTCAAAGAAAGTAAATGCTTTTGTACCCCCTTCTGCTGAATGGCTACGATGCCTACGTTTCTCTTTTCTCTTTTCATCTTTTCTGTGATGAGCTTTTTCTTTCCGAGACATTTGCTGGGGTGGTTTGATGGCCAAAGAATCATCTTCCTCTCCTCTGAAATAAAACACAACAGCACTGTGTCACGCTTGAGAAAGTGCAAAGAAACATGAGGCTATTATGAGATTTCTTCAACCCAGAAAAACGCAGGATTCAGATAGGAACGAAGCTGAAACATCATTTAAAAAATTACAGTAACTCTCCAACTTTAGGCGTCTTTTTTTTTTGAGACGGAGTCTCACTCTGTCGCCCAGGCTGGAGTACAGTAGCGTCATCTCGGCTCACTGCAAGCTCCGCCTCCTGGGATCACGCCATTCTCCTGCCTCAGCCTCCCGAGTAGCTACAGGACTACAGGCGCCGCCACCACACCCGGCTAATTTTTTCTATTTTTAGTAAAGACAGGGTTTCACTGTGTTAGCCAGGATGGTCTCGATCTCCTGACCTCGTGATCTGCCTTCCTCGGCCTCCCAAAGTGATGGGATTATAGGCATGAGCCACCGTGTCCGGCCTTTTTTTCCTTTTAAGACGGGGTTTCACCATGTTGGTCAGACTGGTCTCCAACTCCTGACCTCAGGTGATCAGCCCACCTTGGCCTCCAAAAGTGCTGAGATTACAGGCGTGAGCCACCGCACCTGGCCTGTGCAAAATCCTATATAGTAAATTTTATTAATCATTGTAACACATGGCAAAGTTCTTTACAGGAAGAAGGGGCAAGGGTGTGGAGGGCCACAGACAACACATGAGAGTCAGTCACAACTGTGACATAAAAACCTCAATAGTTATGCTGTGTCACAGTAACCCTAGGAAAGAGCAAACCTCAACAGTTACAACAGCACACCCTGTCACAGTAACTCTAGAAAAGAGTACACCTCGGCCAGGCAAGGTGGCTCAAGCCTGGAATCCCAGCATTTTGGGAGGCTGAGTCTGGTGATCACAAGGTCAGGAGATTGAGACCATCCTGCTTGACATGGTGAAACCCCATTTCTACTAAAAATACAGAAAATTAGCCGGGCGAGGTGACGGTCCCAGCTACTCGGGAGGGTGAGGCAGGAGAATGGTGTGAACCCAGAAGGCGGAGCTTGCAGTGAGGGGAGATCGCACCACTGCACTCCAGCCCAGGCGGGCAACAGAGCGAGACTCTGAGACTCTGTCTCAAAAAAACCAGAGTACCCCTCAGTAGTTACAACAGCAGGCAGTTGTCACAGTAACCCTAGGAAGGACCTGCAAGGCCACGCTGTGCGCAGCTTGCTCTTGCACCTCTGCATCCGCTCACCTGTCTTCCATGGAGTCTTCTCTTCTATATGGGGAGTTCCTTATTGTGATCTCCATGCGGTGATCTCTCAGCTCCCCCTCCTCAAGGGAATCCCGCTTGGAATCCCGGTCATCAGACTAAGAAGCAAAGATAAAGCTAATCATTTTCTTTATACCTTTTTTTCCTTCATAGATAGAAGTATTTTTAATAATAATCAAACCTGGACAACATCCAAAAACAAACTTTCATATATACTCTGAATGAGCCAGTGTTATAAAATATAAACAACTTGTGGCCGGGCACGGTGGCTCACACTTGTAATCCGAGCACTTTGGGAGGCCGAGGCAGGCTGATCACGAGGTCAGGAGCTCGAGACCAGCCTGGACAACACAGTGAAACCCTGTCTCTACTAAAAATACAAAAATTAGCTGGGCGTGGTGGCAGTGCCAGTAAGTCCAGCTACTCGGAGGCTGAGGCAGGAGAACGGCTTCAACCCGGGAAGTGAACATTGCAGTGAGCCGAGATCACACCACTGCACTCCAGCCTGGGCGACAGAGCTAGACTCTGTCTCGGGACAAAAAAAAAAACAAAAAACTTTCACTCAAATCGCATCACATTAAAATTACAACTCTCAGCCGGGCACAGTGGCTCACGCCTGTAATCCCAGCACTTTGGGAGGCCGAGGCAGGCGGATCACGAGGTCAGGAGATTGAGACCATCCTGGCTAACACGGTGAAACCCCGTCTCTACTAAAAAATACAAAAAACTAGCCAGGCGAGGTGGCGGGCGTCTGTAGTCCCAGCTACTTGGGAGGCTGAGGCAGGAGAATGGCATAAACCCCGGAGGCGGAGCTTGCAGTGAGCAGAGATCCGGCCACTGCACTCCAGCCTGGGTGACAGAGCGAGACTCCGTCTCAAAAAACAAAACAAAACAAACAAACAAAAAAATTACAACTCTCTGTACTCTGAAACCTGAGAAATTAAAAAATAGCATATATGACAAGAGACATTAGACTCTATGCCAAGTATGTTAGTTGCTTATATGAGCCAAAAATGAGTCTTAAGACGTATCCTACAAACCAAATACTTTGTGATACCTCATATAGTAGAGGCATACCTTGGAGATATTCTGGGTTTGGCTCCAGACCACCACAATAAAGTGAGTCACACAAATTTTTGGTTTCCCAATGCATATAAAAGTTTGGTTTAGGCCGGGCATGGTGGCTCACGCCTGTAATCCCAGCACTTTGGGACTCTGAGGCAGGTGGATAACCTGAGGTCAGGAGTTCGAGACCAGCCTGATCAACAAAGTGAAAGCCCAACTCTACTAAAAACACAAAAATTAGTCGAGCATGGTGGCAGGCACCTGTAGTCCCAACTACTTGGGAGGCTGAGACAGGAGAATCGTTTGAACCCAGGAGGCGGAGGTGGCAATGAGCCGAGATCACACCACTGCACTCCAGCCTGGGCAATGGAGCAAGACTTGTCTCAGGAAAAAAAAAAACAAAAAATGCTGGGTGTGATGGCTTATGCCTATAATCCCAGCACTTTGGGAGGCCGAGGCAGGCGGATCACAAGGTCAGGAGATTGAGACCATCCTGGCTAACACGGTGAGACCCCATCTCTAGTAAAAAATACAAAAAATCAGCTGGATATATTGGTGGGTGCCTGTAGTCCCAGCTACTCAGGAGGCTGAGGCAGGAGAATGGCATGAACCCGGGAGGTGGAGCTTGCAGTGAGCCGAGATCGCGCCACTGCACTCCAGCCTGGGCAACACAGCGAGACTCCATCTCAAAATAAATAAATAAATAAGAAAACTCGGCCGGGCATGGTGGCTCATGCCTGTAATCCCAGCACTTTGGGAGGCCGAGGCAGGCGGATCACAAGGTCAGGAGATTGAGACCACAGAGAAACCCCGTATCTACTAAAAATACAAAAAATTTGGCGGGTGTCTGTAGTCCCAGCTATTCTGGAGGCTGAGGTAGGAGAACGGTGTGAACCTGGGAGGCAGAGCTTGCAGTGAGCCGAGATTGCGCCACCGTACTCCACCCTGGGCGACAGAGCAAGACTCCGTCTCAAAAAAAAAAAAAAAAAAAAAATTTAAAAACTCTAACATAGTGAGCACATGCTATTGCAAAAACGCGCAATGCAGAGTTTGCTATACACCTTTAACTTGGAAAAATTACAAAATCTGTGAAGCACGATAAAGTGAAGTCTAATACAACAAGGTATGCCTGTACTCACAAACATCTCAAATGATGCTACAAATCTTAGCAAAAGAGGTACTTTGCCAATGCCTCTTACCAAATTCCTGAAAAGGTTTACCGAGTACATTACTATGCAAACCAAGAAAGATGTAAAATATTTATATTAATTTCAAGGCAAGTTCCCACTATATTAAAAATACTTAGAGATAGTATTATGAATGTACTAATGATGAAATGAGAAAAATTAGTCCAGTTTTGCTAATGACTTAACATTCAAAATATTTTATTCTCCATGTATGCTCAATCTAGATACAGCTTTAGTGTGTTAAATCCGCCTTTAATGTCAACTGAATATTTAAATGTTTTTGTTAATTTTTGTAATAGATTTTGGGCTCACCTGTGACATTTGGAAGTACAAAAGAACTTCACCGAAGAAGCGTTGTTCTAATGGAAAAATGAGGGCAAAGAAATTAAATCTCCTTTAAGAAAACCACTTACTTAAAAAATATGGCTTACATTTTTTAAGCGTTTTATCTCTGCTTTCTCCTCTTGTTCCTTCCTTCGTTTCTTTTCCTGAAGAATTTCATCTAAAGTTTTCACTTTCCAAGAGTCCTTTTCATCACCCATTTGAGTTAAAACACTGCAAAAAGAAAAATAATTCAGCCTACATCAGGACACAGCAAGCTATGGTGCTCTGTTGTTTCTGAACACTTGAACCTAGTCACTTTTGGGCATTCAGAATAAATCCTCATTAAGAATAAGAAGTTGTGGCCTGGCGCAGTGGCTCAAGACAGTAACCCTAGCACTTTGGGAGGCCAAGGCGGATGGATCACTTGAGCTCAGGAGTTCAAGACCAGCCTGCGCAACATGGCAAAACCTCGTCTCTACAGAAAACACAAAAATTAGTTGAGTGTGGTGGCGCGTGCCTGTATTCTGTTACTTAGGGAGCAGAAGCAGGAGGATCACTCGAATCAGAGAGGTCAAGGCTGCGGTGAGCCAAGACTGCGCCACTGCACTCCAGCCTGGATGACAAAGTAAGACTTGGTTAAAAAAAAAAAAAAAGTTGTAGGCTGAGGCAGGTGGATCACAAAGTCAGGAGTTCAAGACCAGCCTGGCCAACACGGCGAAACCCCTGTCTCTACTAAAAATACAAAACTTAGCTGGGCGTGGTGGCAGGTGCCTGTAATCCCAGCTACTCAGGAGGCTGAGGCAGAAGAATCGCTTGAATCCGAAAGGCGGAGGTTCCAGTGAGCCAAGGCCCCGTCACTGCACAAGACCCTATCTAAAAAAAAAAAAAAAAAAAAAAAAAAAAAAAAAAAAAAAAAAAAAAAAGGAAGAAAAAAGAAGGATAAGTTGTAAGCCAGGGGCAAGGTGGCAAGCGCCCGAGGGCCTGTAGTTCTAGGTACTCTGCAAGCTTGAGATAGGAGGACCGATTGAGCCCAGGAGTTCCAGGCTGAAGTGCGCTTGTGAACAGTCACTGCACTGTAGCATGGGCGACAAAAAAGCGTTCTGAAAAATGACCGCTTGAAATCAAATCTCGTTTCTGTCATTCTTGCATGGTCTTAGGTAACGTAATTCACCTCAGTTTAGTCTTCTGTACAACCAGAATAACACGACCTACGTGACAGTATCGATCGCGGATTAAAGATCGTCCGTTTAAAGGCTCTTAACTCATGACCTGCCACTCATCAAACACTGCTTTTACTGTCAGAATCTGCTAGAAGGACCACATGGACTACGTGAAGCCACTAGCACACTGGACAGCTGCACCTTGAGACCGGGGAGACGCTCCGAGATGTGCTCGCGAACAAGGCCACCTGACCCGGGCAGTGGGCTATCTCCTTGGGTGCAGTCACGCACACTTGAGGTTCAGCCTGGCAGACGTTGGCTCCAGAGAGCGTTTGGGCCCGCCGCCTCCACCACCCGAAGTTCGGTGCGGGATGAGACTGTCCGCGGAAGCCAGGGTATCGCTCGCCCCCGGGCCCAGGTCCGCCCCGCTCCGAGGCCTGCTCGGAAGAAAGACCTCGGTGCGCAGTTCTCGCCGCGCTCCCACACCTGGTCTGCCCAATCGGAACTCACCCCTACGCCGCCGCCGCTGCCGCCGGTCCCGGAGCCAGAGAAGAAACAGCTACCGGCGCGCGCCAGGAGTATCGTCACTTCCTGTATTGGCGCGTAATCATGACACAATAGCCGGCCTCCGGCCCAGAATTCGAGACAACGACAGGGGTTCCCTCTGTGTGGCACTTCCTGTGCCTGCGCGGGATGATGACGCATAAGACAGCGCTTGCTCAGATCCAGGACTCCGGAAGAAACAGCGCCGTGGGCTGCACTTCCGACTTCGGCGCGGGCTGATGACGCAAGCATCGGGGCGCCGAGCGGAGCGACTCCTACTTTGGGAGCAGTTTGCGCCTGCGCGGAAAGCGTGGCCGGCTTCCGGAATCCGACCGGGACTTTCCCGGTAGCGAAGCCCGCGCCTTGCGATCGGAGTGCCTTCGCGTTGGACGCCCGTATTCCATTCCCTTGACCGCTGGGACCCCTAGTGGCGGGTGGGTGGAGCGCGCTCCATTTACCTGCGAGTTACCTCCTGAGGCGCCTCAGGTCTGTGCGTCCTGTAAAGGCCTATCTCGGAGTTTAACTCTGAACCTTACCCAAAAACAGGGCAGGGAGAGCTCTTACGATGTGATTTTATTTATTTATGTATTTACTTGTGAGTCGAAGTCTCGCTGTGCCACGCAGGCTGGGGTGCAGTGGCGTAGACTCGGCTCACTGCAGCCTCCTCCCGGCTTCAAGGGATTCTCCCGAGTAGCTGGATCCACAGGCGCCCGCCACCACGCCCGGCTAATTTTTCTATTTTTGGTAGAGTCGGGATTTCGCCACATTGGCCAAGCTGGTCTCGAACTCCTGACCTCAAGTGATCTGCTTGCCTCGGCCTCCTAAAGTGCTGGGATTACAGGCGTGAGCCACCGCACCCCGGCTTTTATAGTGTGATTTTAAAGCTGACACTGGCAGTGGGTCCTCAAAGTGCTTGTGCAAACTCACTGGGTATGGTGCTTCCCCAACTCCCAAGGCCCCACCCCAAACCCATGGATTCCGAACATTCCAGAAGAGGATAAAACGAGTAATTAATTCCCTTTCCGTATGTTAGGTTATCCTCTTGACTTGAAAAGTCACAGAAAACTGCTTTAGACATCTGAATCTCAGGAAAGAGACATAAACATCCGCATTTACTGGGCCTGAAATGGGAAACTGTAAAATGTGACAAGAAATTGACAAGGGCACAAAAAGGGCGATGGGTATTGGAATTTTTTTCATTCCAGAATAAAATGCTGCTTGCTTTGGGTACCCAAGCTCTTTTTTTTTTTTTTTTTTTGAGACGGAGTCTCGCTCTGTCGCCCAGGCTGGAGAGCGGGTGCACGATCTCGGCTCACTGCAAGCTCCGCCTCCTGGGTTCACGCCATTCTCCCGCCTTAGACTCCTGAGTAGCTGGGACTACAGGCGCCTTCCACCATGCTCGGCTAATTTTTGGTAGTTTTAGTTGAGACGGGGTTTCACCGTGTTAGCCAGGATGGTCTCAGTCTCGTGACCTCGTCAACCGCCTGCCTTGGCCTCCCAAAATGCTGGAATTACAGGCGTGAGCTACTGCACCTGGCTTTTTTTTTTTTTTTTTTTTTTTTTTTGTGAGAAGAAGTCTTGCTCTGTCACCCAGGCTGGAGTGCAGTGGCACAATTTTGGGTAACTGCAGCCTCCGCCTCCCGGGTTCAAGTGATTCTCCTGCCTCAGCCTCCCGACTAGCTGGGATTACAGGTGTGCACCACCACACCTGGCTGACTTTTGTATTTTTAGTAGTGACAGGGTTTTGCCATGTTGGCCAGGCTGGTCTTGAACTCCTGACCTAAAGTGATCTACCCACCAGCCTTCCAAAGTGCTGGAATCATAGGCATGAGCCACCACACCTGGCCAAAAAATCTCCATTTACCCTTCATGAAATCAGTGAGTACCCAAATGCTGCCACTTAGTCAAACCCTAATAAAATCGACCCCGGAGGCAACGAGGAGGAAGCGGCCTCGCACTTGTGTTTGTAGTAGGAGCTGCCACAAAGGCCTTTCCCAACTAGAACTTGGGGTTAAGCCACTTCTGTGAAGACCCTCTGCTAGCAACAGCCAGCCCCATCGGTGAACAAAGGCCACCACCGCAACAAGCTCCTGTAGCCACTGACCTTTGTGTCAGAACAGCTTACGTGGACTTCTTTCCACCTGCAGAAGCTCGCCCTTGCCCCAGCCTCTCAGATGAGCCTGTGGACAGACCCTGGATTGCAATCCTTGGCTGTTTGCAAACAGCCTCTTGTTTTGGAGAATTGGTTTCTCTTGCTCATTTTAGGTTGCTAGAAACTGGTGTAGGCACTAAGATGCCAACCTTGATCATTTCAGCAGCATGAACACCAGAGCTACACAAGGAAGAAAACAAAGTAGTCCATATTTAACATTTATTTTACTTTGCTGAGCAAGAATCATAGCTGCTACCATGATTAACTTAGTTTAGACAAAAATAAGCAGGAGGCCTCCACTGGATTAGTTGCACAGTATCAGCTTATCACTGCTGCAGAATTAACAGCGACTGGCTACATTATTTAACAGAATCGTTTGCTGGAAAGCAATGATCTGGTAATATAAATATTGAAATAGGTCACATACAAAACACTAGAAACATTTTGTACAATGTACTTTTAGTTCTCCATAGTTTGGTATAAAGCAAATATAATTTGGCTCTGACGTTGATTGTTGATGTAATTTTCAAGTTTTCCCATGTGGGAAAGTCTGTGGCCCTCTTAAAAGATGGAGCCTCCAACGCCACGTTGGCAGTTCAGACTCTGTGAACAGTTTAAACGAGCAAGTCAGCTGAATGCCACTTTCAGCTATAAGTGAAATGAAATGGAAAACAACAAACAAACTAGGACTGCGAGTTGGAAGTTTCCAACTGAGTTTTCGTTAAGGATCTAGCAGCCATCAAACTCAAACATCAGAGGCCCACAGGGAAACTGGAAGAAATACTTGAGACAGCCAAGCTGAAGGTTTCTGTGCTCTGAGGGATCTGAGGGTGGATGTCCCACTCCTGTATCCTCAGCCAGGAGAGAACTAGTCAGAATCATTAGGGGAGCTCGGATGCTCTCGTTCTATAAAGTAAGGCCCCCAAGTAGGGCACGCATGTGCGTTGGGAAACAATAAACCCCTCAGTACCATGTTGGTCAAGGGCAAACGAGAGCAGTCTGTTTCTATCCGCAATGACATTCTTTTTTTTTTTTTTTCCGAGATAGGGTCTCGCTCTGTCGCCCAGGCTGGAGTGCAGTGGCTGGATCTCAGCTCACTGCAAGCTCCCTCTCCTGGGTTCACACCATTCTCCTGCCTCAGCCTCCCGAGTAACTGGGACTACAGGCGCCCACCACCTTGCCCAGCTAGTTTTTTGTATTTTTTAGTAGAGACGGGGTTTCACCGTGTTAGCCAGGATGGTCTCAATCTCCTGACCTCGTGATCCGCCCGTCTCGGCCTCCCAAAGTGCTGGGATTACAGGCTTGAGCCACCGCGCCCGGCCTGCAATGACATTCTTGTTTCCTTCTTCCAGCAATGAAATACTTCCAGGCCTGAGAAAGGACATCATTTGGACAGATGTAAAGAACTGTCTTGTTCGCCTGTTATTCCCACTGACCCATCTAAGTGATCATCCAGGAGCGTGGCAGCAGCAAGCAGAGCTCACTGGTTTTGTGGCAAGGAGTTTAAAGGCACCCTACAAAGCAGAGCTCTATTTGGCTGATGATATTCTTTGCTCAGCTCTTTAAAATGACTGTTTGACTCACCATGTTAATTTTTCACAAATTAAAGACACATTTTGGGTTGTGCAAGAGTGTTTTCATCTTTCCAGGTAGACAGATTATTTTAACACTGTTATAGAGGGAATTGGGACTCTCGGATTTTATTTAAACCTTTTCATGCCATTTAGTGGGGAAGTTTCCTTGAAAGTTAAGAGAGATGCACATCTCTTAAGTGTCAGTTTCAAGAAGCAGGTGACGCAATTCGGGAGGTGGTTCAAGTGTTCTGTTTACAAAGGCACAGACCACGACCACGGACACACTCAGTGGAAGTAACACCTGGTGTTTCTAGAACATCTGTGACAGTTAACAAGAACTTACTATGCTAGAAAAGTATTACATAAAAGTTATTTAAAAATATATGTCTGTACAATCGTTAACATGGCCAAGCCAGGCCTTGGGTATTGCCTCTTGGTGCCTGGCTGTACTGGGAATGCCGTGAAGACCAGCAGCTGGAAACCGACTTGGGCATGGAGAGGAGACTGAGGGAGAGGGAGGGGACAGCATGCCTGAGCAAGGGCACAGTGTCGGCTGCCGCATGGTATCCAGGCTGCTTCTGCCAGGATGAGGAAGAGGCCCCAGAGCAGCATTACAAAGGAAATCACCCTATTTGCTCATCATTTGGAAAAACGTGTTTCTGGTCCACAAACAGAAAATCAAAACAGGCTGGAAGCTCCTTGTCAGGGTGGAAGGGAGGGCACCAGAGGATGTGCGGCCAGAAATTCCAGGGTGCTCAGAACCAGGCACCTGCACCTCTCCTTACACCAGACCATCATCTTCAGAGACTAGTGGGAAGCCTGGCAGCCATTCTCAATGGGGAGGCGGACAGGGCCACCCTGGGGGTTGGCCTCACATATCTACAACCCTCTGCCACCTCCAGGGCATTTTCTAAGTGTTTTTGAGACAGAGTCTTGCTGTTGCCCAGGCTGGAGTGCAATGGCACGATCTCGGCTCACCGCAACCTCCACCTCCAGGGTTCAAACAATTCTCCTGCCTCAGCCTCCTGAGTAGCTGGGATTACAGGCACCCACCATCACACCCAGCTAACTTTTGTATTTTTAGTGGAGACGAGGTTTCATCATGTTGGCCAGGCTGGTCTCAAAACTCCTGAACTTGTGATCCGCCAGCTGCAGCGTCCCAAAGTGCTGGGATTACGGGTGTGAGCCACCGTGCCCGGTCTTATACTGGTTTTTGAGGAAAGCAGAAAAAGAGAAATGGAAAACTGGGGAAAGTCACGTGATGACCCATCTTCGCAGTGCAGTGAGCACACACCTGGCCTGTCCTCCACACACAGGTCAGTGGTTTTATACAAGTGGCTGGAGCAGGTGCAGTGGTGCACGCCTGTATTCCCAACACTACGGGAGGCTGAGTGGGAAGGACTGCTTGAGCTGAGGAGTTCAAGACCAGCCTGGGCAACAAAGTGAGAGCCCAGCTCAACAAAAAAATAGCCAGGCATGGTGGCACGTGCCTGTGGTTAGAGCGACACAGGAGGCTGAGATGGGAGGATCACTTGAGCCCAGGAAGTCGAGGCTGCAGTGAGTCAAGATCATGCCACTGTACTCCAGCCTGGGTGAAAGAGCAAGACAGTCTCAAAAAAATAAAAAGGTTGCTTGTGGGTTAAAAAGCCTCATTTCAGTCTACCATCAAGGCAGACTTTTTTGAGTAGGTAGAAGTTAATGAGTCATAATTATTGCTGTTTCCGAACGATTTTATCTTCAGGAGGGGCTATTTTTGTATTTCCCAGGTGAGAAGCCAAATGGAAAACCAGTGAAGTGACCTCAGGCGCCAATGGCCTAAAGAGCATGTAGGGAAAATGAGACTCGGGATGGAGCAAGCAGGGAAATGAGACTCGGGGCTTAACAGGCAGGGAACATGAGACTCGGGATGGAACAGGCAGGGACATGAGACTTGGCATGGAATAGGCAGGGAAATGAGACTCAGGATGGAGCAGGCAGAGAAATGAGACTCGGGACCACTGGAGCCCCATGCTGCCTCTGACAAGCCCTGGAGCTCTGGGTCTCAAAGGCTCGCTGGCAACAGACTGCACCAGGCATAGGAATTCGCCGGCTGCGAGACGGGGGGTGAAGGGCTCAGGCATGGTCAGAAGCCTCTGCCTAACACACAGCTCCAGCAGCCACTCCTCAGGCCTCCTGTACCCTCGGGGATGCGTGATGCTGAGGATGGGTTGAGCTGGCCCTTGGCCCCACCATGCACTACTGCTGTCCCTCGGGGAGAGTGGGACGGGGTGGGCGCCTGATACACACCATGTGCCCCAGAACATTCAGTGTGGGTGCTTCCTTTTTCAGCAAGGATGGCGCCAGGTAAACACCACGTAACCCAAGCCATCAACACTACAACGTCCTGCCCAAGGCTCACGTGGGGAGTCGGGACAGGTACTGGATGATGAGATTAGGAACAGTGGGCTCCAAGGCAGAACAGGCAGGCTCACCCCACAGGGACCTCAGAATAGCCTGCCTGATACTCAAGAGTCCAAAAAAGAAAAGGAATGTACACATCTCCTCCCAAATTAAACATGAGAGGTTTGTCCTCAACCTCAGGGCTAAGAAACCACCACAGGTAGGAGGGCAGGGTGCCCTGGGGTGGGGGGGCTCATGCAGCCCAGGGTGTGGAAGTGACAGGCAGGACGCCCCAGAGCGGGCACTCACGCAGCCCAGGGTGGGGAAGGGATAGTGGGGCAGGGGCCCACACAGCCCAGGGTGTGGAAGGCGATGGGCAGGGCACGCTGGAGTGGGGGGCTCATGCAGCCCAGGGTGTGGAAGGCGATGGGCAGGGCACGCTGGAGTGGGGGGCTCACGCAGCCCAGGATGTGGAAGGGGTACGGGGGCCTTCCTCTTCACAGAAGCGAGGAATGGCCTCCGTGGTCATAGCCCTTGATTTCCATGCAATGCTGTAGCTTGAGGCTCGTGATGACTCTGGGATAGTCTGAGGATGCCCACAGCCCTGGTGGGTCAGGTGAGGAGTTCTGATTGCCCACTGTGGCAGCAGGAGACCCCTCCTTCCAGGGCCCTCTGTCCCTGCCCGTCAGCCCTGCTCTGTGACCTCATGCCCAGGGCCAATCTGCAGCCAGTCCAGGGCTCAGGGCCTTCGATGGCTGGTGTGGGAAGCTGAGTGCTCTCTTGGCTGTAGCAGGGAGCAGCTCTCGTTGGCACTGGACCCAGCCCTGGCTCCCGGTGGACCCTGGGGTGCTGCCCAGAGAGGAAGTGGGCACCCCCAGCATGGGAGCCGCAGAGGCTGTTTTCACATTACACGGGCATGGGCTCAGCTGACAGGGGGCTCTGGTCTCCACTCCAGGAAGCTGATACCTGGAATCCCCAGTTTGAGTTTCTGCTGGTCTTCACTGGCAAACCAAGAAAACCTCAGGGAATGGCCGACTTAGCTCCCTGTGTCCGGCACCCCAGCAGGGCCATGGAGGAGGGCGTCCCTGTCCTTTTCCGGGGGATGCAGTGTCACGAGCATAGCAGCAGCTGGCAGCTTCCTGCTCTCAGGGATGCTGCCTGGGGTCCTGTGGAAGCAGCGGCTCCACCGTGTCCTCTGGGGCCCGGCCGGTGGCCACAGCCAGGCTCTGCAGCGCCTCCTGCTGGTGCTGCCTGGCCTTGTTGTAGAGCAGGACCCCAACTGTCACCAGGGCTGTGCCGACTGCTGACAAGCTGGTGATCTTGTTGCCAAAAACGATGACGCTGAGCCAGATGGACAAGGCATGCTTCACGGTGCTGGCGACGCTGCAGAGACAAGGGGAGGGAGCAGGGGCGCTCGGGGTCATGGTCACCTCGGCCCGTGGCCGGCAGCTTGGCTGAGCCTCGGTCTGGAGGCTGGGGTGGGGGCACTCAGGGTCACGGTGACATCAAGCCTGCAGCCAGCAGCTCGGCTGACCCCGGGTCTGGAGGCCAGGGTGGGGCGGGGGGTGCTCGACGGGACCTGGGTGGTGGTGAGCTCAGCCCAGGGGTTTGGGAGCTTTGAGCGGGGCTTGCCTGCTCCCTCGCCCCTTCTTTTTTAAGGGGTGCTTTTCATTATTAAAAAAGGCAGAGGAGGAGAAACCTAAGGAACAGCCACGTCCTGTGATCTAGACACAGGAATTCATGATATCGCCTCATCAGCTTCATCCAATTGAGGTGGATCTCACTGTGTAGCCCAGGCTGGTCTTCAAATCCTGGGCTCAAGTGATCTTCCCACCTGGGCCTCCCACACCGCTGGGATCATAGGCGTGAGCCACCACTCCCGGATGGAATATTTTTAAGTAAATTACAGATATTGAGGCCAGGCGCGGTGGCTCACGCCTGTAATCCCAGCACTTTGGGATGCCGAGGTGGGCGGGTCACGAGGTCAGGACATTGAGACTATCCTGGCTAACACGGTGAAACCCCGTCTCTACTAAAAATACAAGAAATTAGCCGGGCGTGGTGGCGGGCGCCTGTAGTCCCAGCTACTCAGGAAGCTGAGGCAGGAGAATGGCGTGAACCCGGGAGGCGGAGCTTGCAGTGAGCCGAGATTGCGCCACTGCACTCCAGCCTGGGCAACAGAGACTCTGTCTCAAAAAAACAACAACAAAAATTACAGATATCGTGACATTTCACCCCTTGAGTACTTCAGCCTGTTCTCTAAAGAACAAAAACATTGGCCGGGCGCGGTGGCTCAAGCCTGTAATCCCAGCACTTTGGGAGGCCGAGAAGGGCGGATCACGAGGTCAGGAGATCGAGACCATCCTGGCTAACACGGTGAAACCCCGTCTCTACTAAGAAATACAAAAAACTAGCCGGGCGAGGTGGCGGGCGCCTGTAGTCCCAGCTACTCGGGAGGCTGAGGCAGGAGAATGGCGGGAACCCGGGAGGCGGAGCTTGTAGTGAGCCGAGATCAGGCCACTGCACTCCAGCCTGGGCGACAGAGCGAGACTCCATCTCAAAAAAAAAAAAAAAAAAAAAAAAAAAAAAAAAAAAAAAGAACAAAAACATCAGGCCAGGCGCGGGGGCTCACGCCTGTAATCCCAGCACTTTGGGAGGCCGAGGCGGGCGGATCACAAGGTCAGGAGATCGAGACCATCCTGGCTAACACGGTGAAACCCCGTCTCTACTAAAAATACAAAAAATTAGCTGGGTGTGGTGGCGGGCTGGGTAGTAGCCTGTAATCCCAGCCACTCGGGAAGCTGAGGCAGGAGAATAGCTTGAACCCGGGAGGAGGAGGCTGCAGTGAGCTGAGATCGCGCCACCTACTGCACTCCAGCCTGGGCAACAGAGCAAGACTGTCTCAAAAAAAAAAGAATAAGAACATCGCCCACACAGTCGCAGTGCTTTTGCAGCCCCAGGGAAAACAATCCCTTGAGATCATTTGTTGGGTGAAAAAGGATACCAAATACACAATGTTAGGACTGTGCAAAAAAAGGGTGACGGGAAATACCCTGTGCAAACTTTCCATAATGAGTACTTAATTCACTGCTCTTACAACATGAAAATAAAACAAAAAATTACTATTGAAAAATAATTGGGCAGGCTGGGCACGGTGGCTCATGAATGTAATCCCAGCACTTTGGGAGGCCAAGGCAGGTGGATCACGAGGTCAGGAGATCAAGATAATTCTGGCTAACACGGTGAAACTCCGTCTCTACTAAAAACACACAAAAAATTAGCCAGGTGTGGTGGCGGGCGCCTGTGGTCCCAGCTACTCGGGAGGCTGAGGCAGGAGAATTGTTTGAACCTAGGAGGCGGAGCTTGCAGTGAACCAAGATGGCGCCACAGGACTCCAGCCTGGGGGACAGGGTGAGACTCCATCGAAAGAAAAAAGGAAAGAAAGAAAAGAAAGAAAAGAAAGGAAAGAAAGGAAAGAAAGAAAGGAAAGAAAGGAAAGAAAGGAAAGAAAGGAAGAAAGGAAGGAAGGAAGGAAGGAAGGAAGGAAGGAAGGAAAGAAAGAAAGAAAGAAAATTGGGTAACACGTGGTGGCTCACGCCTGTAATCCCAGCACTTTGCGAGGCCAAGGCAGGCGGATCACCTGAGGTCAGAAGTTCAAGACCAGCCTGGCCAAGATGATGAAACCCTGTCTCCACTAAAAATAGAAAAATTAGCTGGGCATGGTGGCGGGCGCCTGTAATCCCAGCTACTCGGGAGGCTGAGGCAGGAGAATTTCCTGAACCTGGGAGGCGGGGTTGCAGTGAGCCAAGATCACGTCACTGCACTCCAGCCTGGGCGACAGAGTGAGACTCTGGTTAAAAAAAAAAAACAAAAAAAAACCCCACAAATTAGCCCAGCGTGGTGGTGGACACCTGCAGTCCCAGCTACTCAGCAGGCTGAGGCGGGAAGATCACTTGAGTCAGGGAGGCGGAGGTTGTAGTGAGCTGAGACGGCACCACCACACTCCGGCCTGGGTTACAGAGCAAGACTCTTGTCTCAAAAAATAAAAAAGGTTTTATCATTTTTTTTAAACCACTGCTAACAATCACTAATGTTCACTAAAACACTAGGCTTCAGGAGCATTTGGAAATAATTCCTGGCCCCAGAAAGAAACATGCTGGGGAGAGACAGTGACCAAGCCCAGGAGACCACTGTGAACTTAGAAAAACTCAGAAAGCACAGCCAGTTTTCCTGTCTCGGAGACACCTCCTGCTCAGGATGCAGGAAGCGTGGGGCGGGGCAGCGCCATGGATGAGACGGTTCCGTGTGGGGCCTGCGGGGCCTGCTGGTGAGAGGAGGCGCGAGCTCCAGTTTCTCAGCTGTGGAACGCTCCGTGCGCGGGGCGCGGATACCAGCTCCGACGGGTATTTGAGAATTTACCGCACTGACTTGGACCAGACGGAAAGCAGAGAAGAGGGAGAGCTACGCCTGACTGTCCCCCACCCCCGCCGGCCCCAACATCTGCTTTTCATTTTCACTTCATGTTTGGGGACCATTCCGCCACCTCATGATAGATCAGAAGTTTCAGAAAAAAGGGCCGCTGACTTCCACAATAGGATGTGAGGCGGCTGCTGCTGCCAGTCGCGGGGACTATGAGGCGGCTGCTGCTGCCAGTCGCGGGGACTTCTACCCCTGCTGGTGACATAACCTGGTTCCTTTGTATTTGCCACCAAAAAGTCTCCAGTCTTTTTTTTTTTTTTTCGGAGACGGAGTCTGACTCTGTAGCCCAAGCTGGAGTGCAGTGGCGTGATCTCGGTTCACTCCGACATCCGCCTCCTGGGCTGAAGTGATTCTGATGCCGCAGCCTCCCAAGTAGCTGGGACTACAGGTACATTTCACCAGGCCTGGCTAATTTTTTGTGTCTCAGTAAAGACGGGGCTTCACCACGTTGCCCAGGGTGGTCTTGAACTCCTGAGCTCAGGCGATCCGCCCGCCTCGACCTCCAGTCCTCCCGGCTAGTTTCGTCTTCAAATTGCACCTTTGGCTGGGCGTGGTGGCTCGCGCCTATAATCCCAGTACTATGGGAGGCCGAGGCGGGCGGATTGCCTAAGGTCAGGAGTTTGAGAACAGCCTGGCCAACATGGCGAAACCCCTGTCTCTACTAAAAATACAAAAACTAGCCGGGCATGGTGGCATTGGCCTGTAATCCCAGCTACTCAGGAGGCTGAGGCAGAAGAATCGCTTGAACCCGGAGGCGGAGGCTGCAGTGAGCCGAGATCACACCACGGCACTCAAGCTCTGGGCAACAGAGCAAGACTCCGTTTTGGGGCAAATAAAATAAATAAATAAATAAATTGCAACTTCAGTCTGTTCAGTTACAGAAGTGGAAAGAAGCCAAAGGAGCCTCACCCCCGTTTCTAGAGCTGCGCTGCGCGGCACAGGAACCAGTGACCACAGGTGTCTGTTCAAGTTCAAACTGACGACAATCAGCTTCAATTCAGAATCTGGTCCTTGTTACATTCTCCACATTTCAAGTACTCAGAAGCTGTATGTGGCCAGTGGCTGCTGCACTGGACAGCCCAGAAGAGACCATTCCATTCCTGCAGACAAGACTAGTCGAGGCACCCTGCTATTCTAGACGGAAAAGCACTCAATTTCTTTTTTTTTTTTTTGAGACGGAGTCTCGCTGTGTCTCCCAGGCTGGAGTGCAGTGGCGTGATCTCGGCTCACTGCAAGCTCCGCCTCCCGGGTTCATGCCATTCTCCCGCCTCAGCCTCCCAAGTAGCTGGGACTACAGGCGCCCGCCACCGTGCCCGGCTAATTTTTTGTATTTTTAGTAGAGACGGGGTTTCACCATGTTAGCCAGGATAGTCTCGATCTCCTGACCTCGTGATCCACCCGCCTCGGCCTCCCAAAGTGCTGGGATTGGCCGGGCGCGGTGGCTCAAGCCTGTAATCCCAGCACTTTGGGAGGCCGAGACGGGCGGATCATGAGGTCAGGAGATCGAGACCATCCTGGCTAACATGGTGAAACCCTGTCTCTACTAAAAAATACAAAAAACTAGCCGGGCGAAGTGGCGGGCGCCTGTAGTCCCAGCTACTTGGGAGGCTGAGACAGGAGAATGGCGTGTACCCGGGAGGCGGAGCTTGCAGTGAGCTGAGATCCGGCCACTGCACTCCAGCCTGGGCGACAGAGCATGACTCCGTCTCAAAAAAAAAAAAAAAAAAAAAAAAACAAAGTGCTGGGATTACAGGCTTGAGCCACCGCGCCCGGCCAGCACTCAATTTCAAAAACCGTCAAATGCAAAGACTTCTAGTGGAGATTTCCCTAAAAACCTATTTCACACAGTTTACAGTTTATTTTACAGTTTATCATTTCTTTGTTTTTTTTTTTTGAGATGGAGTCTCGCTCTCATCACGCAGGCTGGAGTGCAGTGGCATGATCTCAGCTCACTGTAACCTCCGGCTCCCGGGTTCAAGTGATTCTCCTGCCTCAGCCTCCCCAGTAGCTGGGATTACAGGCGCACCACCACACCTGGCTAATTTTTTTGTATTTTTAGTAGAGACAGGGTTTCACCATGTTGACCAGGCTGGTCTTGAACTCCTGACCTCAAATGATCCACTTGCCTTGTCCTCCCAAGTGCTGGGATCAGCAGGCGTGAGCCACTGGGCCCGGCCTATCATTTGCATTTCAAACGGCATGGGTATAAAATGGCCTAGTAATTACAGTGCACAGCCACAGTCATCCCCGTGGAAGAGAATCACATGTGTCTCTTTCTTTTTTTTTTTTTGAGACGGAGTCTCGCTCTGTTGCCCGGGCTGGAGTGCAGTGGCCGGATCTCAGCTCACTGCAAGCTCCGCCTCCCGGGTACACGCCATTCTCCTGCCTCAGCCTCCCGAGTAGCTGGGACTACAGGCGCCCGCCGCCTCGCCCGGCTAGTTTTTTGTATTTTTTAGTAGAGATGGGGTTTCACCGTGTTAGCCAAGATGGTCTCGATCTCCTGACCTCGTGATCCGCCCGTCTCGGCCTCCCAAAGCACTGGGATTACAGGCTTGAGCCACCGCGCCCGGCCTCTTTTTTTTTTTTTTTTTTTTTGAGAAGGAGTCTCGCTCTGTTGGAGTGAACCTGGAGTGCTCCGCCTTCCAGGTTCACGCCATTCTCCTGCCTCAGCCTCCTGAGTAGCTGGGACTACAGACGCCGCCACCACGCCTGGCCACATGTGTCTCTTATAAAAATACCTAGATTTTTAGTCTCTTCTCGAAACGACCTGGACACCCTCAGCTCCTGGAAGTTCCCCTGCTCACCTGAATGTCACAGGGGAGATCTTCCCCATGAGGGCGTAGGCCGTGACGCTCTGAAGGTGGAACAGGACTCCATCTGTCAGAAGCAGCAACACCACGTCCTGGTTGTAGCTGAAGCTCTTCCCGCTCCTCCCGATCACTGGGACGTCCTATGTGGCAAAAACAAAACGATATTCTATTGGTTTGCATTTTCCATTTACTAATCATGCACCAAAAACGCCCAGCGCCACTCCTGCCCAGACACTGGGTAAAGCTGCTGACACTGAGGACAGCTATGAAAATGCCTCTAGGGCGGAAAGCTGAACTGTGCACTCATCCATTTTCTGTTTTTTTTTCCCATTATTTTTTGCACTAATTAGTTTTCACCATGTTGATGCAAACAGACAACAAGCACATGAAAGCAGCTGAACATCACCATCAGCAGGAAAATGCAACAGAAACCCCAAGGAAGGGCCGGGCATGGCCAGTCTGGCCAACACAGTGAAACCCCGTCTCTACTAAAAATCTAAAGATTAGCCAGGCGTGGTGGTGTGCTCCTGTAATCCCAGCTACTGAGGAGGGAGGCAGGACAATCACTTAAACCCGGGAGGCGGAGGCTGCAGTGAGATGAGATTGCACCACTGCACCCCAGCCTGGGCAACAGAGTGAGATTCCATCTCCAAAAAAAAAAAAAAAAAAAAATTAAACACAGAATTATTATATAATCCAGCAGTTCCACTGCTGGGTACACACCCACAAGAACTGATGGCCCCGGCCGGCAACCACAACTTCCTCGCAGGGAGAACGGCCAAGTCAGCCAGCCTTGACAGCTAACGGATTAAAATCCAGAAAACGACAATAAGATAAGAACTTGCAACTGCACCTCGCACAGAGAACCCTCTGTGTGGGGGACTCTAGGGAAGTCTACAAATTGCATTTAGAAAGTCCATGAACTCAACTGGGAAAAAACTGCATCTTTATCTTTACTAACCTTTACTTGAAACTCAGCATTTCATTCAATTATGAATGTTGGGAATAAACTATAATACTACAGATAGGCCAGGCGCAGTGGCTCACGCCTGTGATGCCAGCACTTTGGGAGGCCGAGTCAGGTGAATCACCTGAGGTCAGGAGTTTGAGACCAGCCTGACCAACATGGTGAAACACCATCTCTACTAAAAATACAAAAATTAGCCGGGTGTGGTGGTGCATGCCTATAATCCCAGCTACTCAGGAGTCTGAGACAGGAGAATCGCTTGAACCCGGGAGGCGGCGGTTTGCAGTGAGCTGAGATTGCGCCACTGCACTCCAGCCTGGGTAATAAAGAGTGAAACTCAGTCTCAAAAACAAAAACAAAAAACAAAAAACAAAACTGCAGATACTTTCATATCCTGTTAGCAGTTGTTGCTGATACCCTGAAATACTGTTTACCCTCATCACTACATCAAACTACCATAGATACTAGGCTTACTGCTAGATCTGGTTATTTAATGAGTTAATAAAGAGGTACCTATTATTAAAAATGATACTAAAACACAGAATTGAAAGCAGGGTCTCTAAGGGATATTTGCATCCCCACATTCACTACAGAATTATTTGCAACAGCCAAAGGCAGAAAGAACCCACAATGGATGGATGAATAAACAGAATGTGGTCTTACCCACACAATGGAGTACTATTCAACCTTAAAAAAGAAAAAAGGGGCCGGACGCAGTGGCTCACGCCTGTAATCCCAGTACTTTGAGAGGCCGATGTGGGCAGACCACAAGGTCAGGAGATCGAGACCATCCTGGCTAACACGGTGAAACCCCATCTCTACTAAAAACACAAAAAGTTAGCCAGGTGTGGTGGCGGGTGCCTGTAGTCCCAGCTACTCAGGAGGCTGAGGCAGGAGAATGGTGTGAACTCGGGAGGAGGAGCTTGCAGTGAGCCAAGATTGTGCCACTGCACTCCAGCCTGGGTGGGGCGACACAGCGAGACACTGTCTCATTAAAAAAAAAAAAAAAAAAAAGGAAAAAAGGCTGAGTGCAGTGGCTCACGCCTGTCATCCCAGGTGGGAGCCACCTTTGAGAAGCCGAGGTTTGAGCCCAGGAGTCTGAGACCAGCCTGGGCAATACAGTAGGACCCTGTTAATACAAAAAATAAAAAACTGGCTGCACACGGTGACTCACACCTGTAATCCCAGCGCTTTGTGAGGCCGAGGTGGGCAGATAACTCGAGGTCAGGAGTTCAAGACCAGCCTGCAGTAAGCACAGATTGTGCCACTGCAACATGGGCAACATGGTGAAACCCCGTCTCTACTAAAAATACAAAAATTAGCCAGAGTGGTGGCGCACACCTGTAATCCCAACTACTCTGGAGGCTGAGGCAGAAGAATCACTTGAATCCGGGAGGTGGAGGCTGTAGTGAGCCAAGATCGCCCCACTGCACTCCAGCCTGGGTGACAGGGCAAGACTCCATTTCAAAAAATAAAAATAGGCCGGGCGCGGTGGCTCAAGCCTGTAATCCCAGCACTTTGGGAGGCCGAGACGGGCGGATCACAAGGTCAGGAGATCGAGACCAGTCTGGCTAATACGGTGAAACCCCGTCTCTACTAAAAAAATACAAAAAACTAGCCGGGTGAGGTGGCGGGCGCCTGTAGTCCCAGCTACTCGGGAGGCTGAGGCAGGAGAATGGCGTAGACCCGGGAGGCGGAGCTTGCAGTGAGCTGAGATGCGGCCACTGCACTCCAGCCTGGGCGACAGAGTGAGACTCTGTCTCAAAAAAAAAAATAAATAAAATAAATAAATAAATAAATAAACCAGGTGTGGCACATGCCTGCCATCCCAGCTGTTTGGGAAGCTGAGGCAGGAGAATCGCTTGAGCCTGGGAGGCCATGGCTGCAGTGAGCTATGAGGCTGCAGTGCTTTGCAGCCTGGGTGACACAGCAAGACCCAGTCTCAAAAAATACGAAGGGAAGAAACTGATTCATGCAACAACACATGTAAACCTCAAAACACCAAAACACCATGCTACGTGAGATAAGCCAGACACAGAAGGACAGATGTGATATGATTCCACTTGTATGACGTCTTTAGGGTCACCAAATTCAGAGACAGAAAGTGGAATGAGGGTGCCAGGGTTGGGGGATGAGAATGGAGAGTACTGAATGAGGGCAAAGGTTCAGTTTTGCAAAACGAAGAGTTCTGGAGATGGGTGATGGTGATGGCCACTCAGCTTTACACTTAAAAATAGTTAACATGGGATGGGCACGGTGGCTCACGCCTGTAATCCCAGAACTTTGGGAGGCTGAGGCGGGTGGATCACGAGGTCAGATCATCGAGACCATCCTGGCTAACACCATGAAACCCCATCTGTACTAAAAATACAAAAAAATTAGCCGGGTGTTGGGGCGGGCACCTGTAGTCCCAGCTACTCAGGAGGCTGAGGCAGGAGAATGGTGTGAACCTGGGAGGCGGAGCTCACAGTGAGCCGAGATGGTGCCACTGCACTCCAGCCTGGACGACAGAGCGAGACTCTGTCTAAAAAAAAAAAAAAAAAACTATTTAGGCCAGATGCAGTGGCTCACGCCTGTCCAGCACTTTGGGAGGCCGAGGCGGGTGGATTATTTAAGATCAAGTATTGGAGACCAGCCTGGTCAACACGGTGAAACTCCCTCTTTACTAAATATACAAAAATTAGCCAGGCGTTGTGGTGCGCACCTGTAATCCTAGCTACTCGGGAGGCTGAGGCAGGAGAATCGCTTGAACCTGGAGGCGGAGGTTGCAGTGAACCCAGATTGTGCCACTGCACTCCAGCCTGGGCAACGAGAGACTTCATCTCAAAAAAAAAAAAAAAAAATTGCCTGGGCGTGGTGGCATGCAACTGTAGTCCCAGCTACTTGGGAGGCTGAGGCAGGAGAATGGCGTGAACCCAGGAGGCAGACTTTGCAGTGAGCAGAGATCACGCCATTGCACTCCAGCCTGGGATATAGAGCGAGACTCCTTCTCGAAAAAAAAAAAAAAGTTTTTGTGATTAAAAAAAGAAATTAAGCTAGCCTAAAAGCCCCCTCAAGTTGAATGATGAAGAATCAAAACAAAACAAACAATAAACAAAATAAAAGTCTTCACACAAAAATCTGAGCTGCAAACCCCAAGTGGCTCCCAGAGCACCTCAGCTAAGCAGGGCGGCGGCGGAGCTGGGCACGACCAGCCAGCACACGGCCTGGAAAGGGAAGTCATTCTGCCCCTGAATCACCAGATAAGGCAGCCGGGCGAGTAAGGACGGGACACCTGTGTCTGAAACCCACCGTGAAGAAGACCCGGGCCGGGATGAGCATGGCCACCGCGGCGGCACTGGTGTAGAACTGCAGCTCCGGGGCCCTGTGGGCAACAGAACACGCTGGGCCCCCGCCATGTCGGGAGAGGCCGGGTCCACAAGCAGCTCCTCACAGCAAGAACATCCAGGCACCCCAGCCCACGAGACGTTCGTTCTCTCTAGGCAGGACAAGGGCCGCTGCAGCTTCCCAGAAATGAAAACGCAAACGCACGCCAGGCTGGCTGAGGGGCTCAAGGGAGCGGCTGAGAAGCAGGCGGGTCCCTCCCGACCTTAGACAAGGTACTTGTAAAGACCACCCAAGCCAGACAGGAAGGGAGTCAGGTCTGTGGGGTGCTCTGACTCTTAAAGTGGGCAGGAAGTCCTCTTCGTCTTATGACCTGGAGATTTCACTGACGAGTAATACTTACGAGAACCTGTATTTGTCCCCGCTGAGAAGCTTTTTCGAAAAAACATTTTGCAAACTAGAATAAAGAAAAGAGGTGATGCATCAATACTAGCCCTCAGCACGGAACATCAGGGGACTAGGTGTCTGCGCTCACACGCAGCGACGGCGACAATGACCAGACCTCAGTGGTGCCACCATCACGCCCGGTTAATTTTTGTATTTTTAGTACAGATGGGGTTTCTTTTTTTTTTTTTTTTTTTTTTTTTTTGAGACGGAGTCTCGCTCTGTCGCCCAGGCTGGAGTGCAGTGGCCGGATCTCAGCTCACTGCAAGCTCCGCCTCCCGGGTTCACGCCATTCTCCTGCCTCAGCCTCCCGAGTAGCTGGGACTACAGGCGCCCGCCACCTCGCCCGGCTAGTTTTTTGTATTTCTTAATAGAGACGGGGTTTCACCGTGTTAGCCAGGATGGTTTCGATCTCCTGACCTCGTGATCCGCCCGTCTCGGCCTCCCAAAGTGCTGGGATTACAGGCTTGAGCCACCGCGCCCGGCCTCAGATGGGGTTTCAGTATGTTGGCCAGGCTGGTCTCCAACTCCAGCTTGGTGGACCTCAAGTGATCCACCGACTCCAGCCTCTCAAAGTGCTGGGATTACAGGTGTGAGCCACCACGCCCAACAGATTTTGTTTTTTGAGACAGAGTCTTGCTCTGTTACCCAGGGTGGAGTGGGGTGGCGAGATCTCGGCTCACTACAAGCTCCGCCTCCCGGGTTCATGCCATTCTCCTGCCTCAGCCTCCCGAGTAGCTGGGACTACAGGTGCCCGCCACCACATCCAGCTAATATTTTGTATTTTTAGTAGAGATGGGGTTTCACCGTGTTAGCCAGGGTGGTCTTGATCTCCTGACCTTGTGATCTGCCCACCTCAGCCTCCCAAACTGCTGGGATTACAGGCGTGAGCCACCGCGCCCAACAGATTTTTATTTTTACTTCTGTATTATTCAAAATCTCACCATGAACCTGTTTTGCTTATTAGTAATAATGATAAACTCTTAGACACCGGTGGTGGTGTCTTTTCCTTTCCTTCCTCAAAAGCAGGAAAAGCCTAGAAGCCAGTCATTCTCAAAGGGCAAGTTTTGCCAGGGCTGGAGTGTGGCCATTAACAGCACAGCAGGGATGTGGACGCCCAATTCTGGGTGAATCTGAACAGGCCCCAAAGTGCAGCGTCCACCGCTCTTCTCTACTGAGTGACAAAGACATGAATAACAGGGCCCTTTCCTCTTGGACCCCGCCACATGCCGTCCTCACTGTGGGAATTGGCCTCTCATCCTTTCTGCCATCGTGACACCAGGACACCGACGGCCACCAAGGAAGCAGAGGATCCACCCGGCCTGGAGGTGGCGCAGCTCCCGAACAGGTAGAACCTGCCGCTGGGGGACTGTCCCTGCTCTGGCAGCCGCGTGAAGACGCCCTGAGCGAGATGCACCGCTGAACGTATGCCGTGCATTTCAGCATTTATCAACTAACCGTGTCTCCATGGTTAGTATTTTAAGTATCAAGACTGTCCATCCTGAAATTTTGGCTTGTTTTTGAGAAAGTTACCTTACGAGGATAACTGCTGTTTTGCTCTTTTTTTTCCCTTTTTTGAGATGGAGTCTCGCTCTGTCGCCCAGGCTGGAGTGCAGTGGCGCGATCTCGGCTCACTGCAAGCTCCGCCTCCTGGGTTCACACCATTCTCCTGCCTCAGCCTCCCGAGTAGCTGGGACTACAGGCACCCGCCACCACATCCAGCTAATTTTTTGCCTTTTTTAGTAGAGACGGGGTTTCGCTGTGTTCGCTAGGATGGTCTTGATCTCCTGACCTCATGATCCGCCCACCTCGGCCTCCCAAAGTGCTGGGATTACAGGCGTGAGCCACCGCGCCCGGCCTGTTTTGCTCTTTAGGAAAGCGCAGCATAGGATGCACCTGCTTTGGCTCACGGGAAGAATTCTCAGCTCATCTGAGAATCCGCACACCCAGATGCAGGCAAGGGAGCACCGGGTCTTGTCCCCCTCACACCCACCTTCTCTGTGACTCACCAGTCCATGATGTTGGTGGACAGCGCGGCCGAGAACCCCAGGACGTTGAAGCTGATCTCAGTGGCCGTGCACAGTGCCAGCCCGCCCATGACTGGGATGAGGGAGAGGTTGACCAGCAGCCCTGGCAAGAGGACAGCCCCTGTGAGTGGCTGACCCGCCGGGTGGAAGCTCCCTCCCGAGGCCCAGGCTGTTTCCGTTCCCTCTTATAAAAGGAACGGACGCTTCCTTCGATTCAAAAACAATACTTGTCAGTTCCTTCACATTGTAAGATAAAGCAAATCAAAGTCCACGTCTGCGAACAAGTCCCGTCCCCACGGCAAAGGTGGCGCCTTTCACTCTGCATGAGATGCGTCTCCCAGAGGCTGAGCCCCAGCCACGGGCGGGCGAGCCCCAGAAACCTTCCTAGTTCTGTGGATGCTCAGAATGTTCTGTGAATGTGAAACGGTGAGTGTGAACATGGTCCCCCGGGAACTGCAGAGAAAGAGACTCTGGGGGCCAGGAGGGGCGCGCCCACATTGAGTTGCTGCTTTTCTGTTCCTTTTGAAACATAACAAAACACTTTTACGTGAAGGAATTTTTAAAAAATCTGCAGAACATGGCTCACACCTGTAATCCTAGCACTTTGGGAAGCCGAGGCAGGAGGATCACTTGAGCCCAGGGCTGAGCAACAAGGACACCCCACCTCTACAAACAATATAAAAATTAGCTGGGTGTGGTGGCACACGCCTGTGGTCCCAGCTACTGGGGAGGCTGTGGTGGGAGGATCACCTGCGCTGGGGAGGCCGAGGCTGCAGTGAGCTGTGATCACGCCACCGCACTCCAGCCTGGGCGACAGAGTGAGACCTTGTCTCAAAAGAAGAAAAAGAAACCTGAGTCAAGTTAATGTGGGAAACCCGCAGATGTGGCCTGGCCGAGACCCTGGCGTAGCAGAGGGACCCGCGTCCGTGTTGGCAGGCTCCAGCCACTGGGGCATCCTCTCATTTGCCATCACCTGGTCTCGTCCTCTGCTGGAAACCGGTTGAATCCCAGACAACATTTATGAAATGTGTAGAGAACACTGGAGACTGAACGCCGTTTCACCCTTCCGGGAGGACGTGCTGCTGCTGGTGACATGCCGCTGGGGCGTCAGACACCTTTATCCAGCACCAGATTCCCATCCCAGCTGAAGGTCTGGAGTCTGGGGGTCCCCAAGGTGGCGCGCCCGTTCCAGCTTGTGCCCCTTCAGCCCCAGGAGACTGCTCTGCTCAGAAACCATTAGCAAATGCACTGGGGAGGGTGGTGCCTTAAGACAGGGTCACTTCTCTGGGCTGCCCGAGGCTCCGGAAGCTGAGTGCCTCAGGCCCTGGCACCTCCGTCACTCTCCAACGCCTCCCCTACAGACTTCTTTTTGCTAAATGGCATCAAGATTTTCTCACTGTTGTCAGCAAGAGAGTTGGTTTTCTAATATCTCATCTACCATGGCTGGAGGTCAAATCGACGTTTTAAACTTGCTGGAAATAAACAGCTCCTTTCTGCACGGTTTGATGGGCAACAAGGTTGCTCTGTGTCATTTTGTTCATGATTTTCAGGATTGCTTTTTAAAGTCGGACTCAGCGGCTGACGCCTATAATCCCAGCACTTTAGGAGGCCGAGGCAGGAGGATCACGTGAGGCAAGGAGTTCAAGACCAGCTTGGGCAACATAGCGAGACCCCATCTCTATAAAAAACACACATATGAGGCCGGGGGTGCTCAGACATGCGCTGAGGGTTGGCCCTGCTGTTCTTGGCTTCTCAGTTCTTCGGGAGCTGGAAATGAACTCGGACGTCAGGGCTCAGCTCAGGGAGCTGATCACCACGGCAGCGAGGGAAACGGAGGTCGCTGGTGGTCAGAAAGTTACCACAGGCCAGGCGCAGCAGCTGATGCCTGGAACTCCAGCACTGTGGGAGATCAGATCACGAGGGCAGGAGTTCGAGACCAGCGTGGCCAACACGGTGAAACCCCATCTCTATTAAATATGCAAAAATTAGCTGGGTGTGGTGGCAGTCTCCTGAATCCCAGCTACACGGGAGGCTGAAGCAGGAGAATCGCTTGGACCCAGGAGGCGGAGGGTGCAGTGAGCCGAGATCGCGCCACTGCACTCCAGCCTGGACGACAGAGGAAGCCTCCATCTCAAAAAAAGAAAAAAAAAAAAAAAGGGCCGGGCACAGTGGCTAACACCTGTAATCCCAGCACTTTGGGAGGCCGAGGTGGGTGGATCACGAGGTCAGGAGATGGAGACCATCCTGGCTAACACAGTGAAACCCCATCTCTACTAAAAATACAAAAAATTAGCCAGGCGTGGTGGCGGCGCCTGTAGTCCTAGCTACTCAGGAAGCTGAGGCAGGAGAATGGCGAGAACCTGGGAGGCAGAGCTTGCAGTGAGCCGAGATCGTGCCACTACACTCCAGCCTGGGCGACAGAGCGAGACTCCGTCTCAAAAAAAAAAAGAAAAAAAAAAGAAAAAAAGGAAGTTATAGTTTTTGTTCCTGTTCTGCCACTGAAATCATTCCAGAAAATCCAAGTCTGGCTAGTACATGAATTGAAGAAAAAGTTCACTGGGAAGTATGCTGTCTATTGCTTAGAGGAGAATTCTGTCTAAACCAACTCAAAAAAGGTGTACAAAAAATAAGCAAAGGTGTCCCAGGATCCACGGTCTGACAGTCGCGTACGTCACAATCCTTGAGGACTTGGTCTTCCCAGGTGAAATTGTGGACAAGAGAATCCTCATGAAAATGACAGCAGCAGCTCACAAGGGTTCATTTGGACAAAGCCCAGCAGAACAATGTGAAATGCAAGGTCGGAACTTTTTCTGGTGTCGAGAAGAAGCTCACAGGCAAGGCTGTTAATTCTGAATCCCCAGAGTTTCAAGTTTCAATTGTAAGAAAAATGACTAACGTACATTCACAGTTTAAAACACACACACACACACACACACACACACACACACACACACACACACACAAAATACAGAACTTAGCCGGGCATGGTGGCACATGTCTGAGGTCCTAGCTACCCAACAGGCTGAGGTGGGAGGATCGCCTAAGCGGGAGGCAGAGGTTGCAGTGAGTCGTGATCTCATCACTGCACTCCAGCTTGGCGACAAAGCAAGACCCTGCCTCAAAAAAACAACAACAACAAAAAAACAAAAACAAAGAAGCAGTTGACTTTTAAGCTTTGATTTTGTTATAATCACCTAAACGTGTGTGCGGGTCTCACGTGCACGTGGGGCAAGCCCAACCCCGCCTTGGACCCTCAGCCTCCTCCCGTCCCCAAAGGCAGACAGACATTTGCCTTGGCCTTAAGATCTTGTCGTTTCTTAAACAGGCGAACACGTGTGTACATACCCCCCCCCACTCCGTGCAAGACGCCACGCTCTGTGGGTGCCTCTGTCCCTCGCTTGTTTTCATGCAGCCACACCGGATATGCGACATGGAGCCTACATGTCGCTGGAAATCGCCTGTGAGTCATTAAGAGGTGGGAGAGGCAAGAGCCTGGGTTGCAGCTGAGGTCAGGGGCTGGGGCCCAGGAGAGGCCTGTGGTGGCGGGCGCTGGGGAGGCTGTAGGGTGCTGGCACAGGCTGGCCCATACACCAGGAGCCACAGCCACCTGTGTGATGCTGGCCGAAGGCGGCCCCCGCCCATCCTCTTCGGGTCAGTGATTGGCACCTGCGGTAATCTTGCTTGCCAGGAATCTGCCCAGTCCCCAACTGTCTCCCCACCCAGTTAGGGCCATGAGGTACAACCCTGCCCTGACCTCCGCATGCCAGTGTGAGAAGACCTGGCAGACACCAGGCTCCAAGACACCCCCGCACATGTGACCGTGGGGAAAATGTTTCAGGAGAGAAGTGAAGGCACTGCCAGTGTGGGCCCCGCTCTGAGTGGTCCTCTTGGCAGAGCCCCATGGGAGGTGGCAAAGACAGGCACCGCGGATGAAGGCCTGGGATGGTGGGGCCCAGGGGCCTCACCTGTGTACTCCCCTAGAATCATCCGAGACATGATCACTGTGAAGATGGGGGCGGAGCTCTTCACCGTCTCAGCAAACGAAACCGCCACATTTTTCAGGCTGACCAAACCCAAAACCACAGTTGCAAACCTAAAAATTAGCAAAAAGCACCATTACCTTAGAACAAGTCTGTCTACCTGCAGCCACTGGGCAGGCTCTCTCCAAGGGACCTGCTCGGTCAATGGGCACGTCAGCCCCTCTTCCCACCTCCTCATCACCAACGTGGTGCCTGGACCTGCTTCTGCGACGCTTTAGGTCGAACCCCCAGGAAATGGCACTGCGCCCAACGTGAAGTGACATCCGCCACCCTTTGAAAATGCCCCAGAGACAAGGAGGCACCTTGTCCTGTGACCACCAGCCTGGAAAGAAGCTGACTGCGCAAGAGGCAGTGAGAGCCACGAATTCACATTCACCTGGTGTCCTAAAATCTGGATGGCCCTGACGCTTTTATAAACTCTGCACTGAAAACTCACCAGCCAGCAGAGTCCCCGCTCTAGTAACAAGACAGGGACTTTACATTTAAAGAAAAAGAGACTCAACCAAAGCGTGAGATTCTTTACCTCATCAGACCCACAAACAGCATCGTCATAAGGAAGTTGGGTGGGTAGGAAAGCCGGGCCTTGTGCTGATATAAACAGCAAGGAACGAGGGTTTTCACACACCCGATAACCGTGGTGGACAGCATCTGCACCGCGCCTGCGGGAGGGAGGGGGCCAAAGCCAAGCGGGAGAATCACCCCTCCCGCACCTGCAGCGGGCTCCACCCCGGGTTCCCATCCCGACCCGGGTTCCCATCCCGACCCCGCACCTGCAGCGGGCTCCACCCCGGGTTCCCATCCTGACCCGGGCTCCCCACACCCTCCCGGGCAGCTGGTCTCCACCCCGCGCCAGCCGCCGCCTACCTAGCATGCTGGGCTCGCCTCCCAGCAGGGACAGGATGTACTTGTTGAGGAAGAGTGTGCAGAAACTGAAGAAGAACCACAGTGTGAGGTAGAGCAGCGCCCGTGAGCTCCACACACCCAAGTCTGACTCGATGACCGTGGTCTCCGTGATGGTGACGGTCAGGACGTTCTCATCCACGCCGCTGTCGCTCTTGGCAAAAACAATCTTCTCGCTTCGGTGACCAAACAGAGAGCCCCAGCCGAGAGGCGACTTGCCTTTAGGCTTCTCCTCAGAGCCAGGAGCGAGCTCTTCCAGCGCCGGGGTTTTCACCGAGGACGACATGCCGAAGCCACCGCCAGGAACGACTTTACCTCCAGGCTGGGCAGCATGGGTCACCGGGACCGCCTGGGGGTGGGGCCGCAGCAGGGACTCCGGGCGCCAGGAACGAGGCCACCAGGGCCTCTCCCAGGCAGAGCGCAGAAGCAGACGCTAAAACGGTAAGAAAGGGAAACATATTACCCGTTTTGAACATTCAATGTCCTCAAAGGTTTCAACCACCAATTTAAAATTACTCTGAAAATGCAATTGCACCAGGCACGGTGGCTCACACCTGTAATCCCAGCACTTTGGGAGGCCGAGGCAGGTGGATCACCTGAGGTCAGGAGTTCAAGACCAGCCTGGCCAACACAGTGAAACCCCGTCTCTACTAAAAATATAAAAACTAGCCAGGCGGGGCCGGGTGCGGTGGCTCACCCCTGTAATCCCAGCACTTTGGGAGGCCGAGGCGGGCGGATCACAAGGTCAGGAGATCATAGCCATCCTGGCTAACACAGTGAAACCCCGTCTCTACTAAAAATACAAAAAGAAATTAGCTGGGCATGGTGGCAGGTGCCTGTAGTCCCAGCTACTTGGGAGGCTGAGGCAGGAGAACTGCTTGAACCCAGGAGACAGAGGTTGCAGTGAGTCGACACGGTGCCACTGCACGCCAGCCTCAGCAACAGGGTGAGACTGTCTTAAGAAAAAAAAAAGAAAATGCAATCATTCACTGTCCAGAGAGTTTTAGCAATTGAATCCCATTTTTCTCTGCACGTGTTGGCAGATCCTTGCTCTTGGGAGACAGTCTCCAGGCACACTTGACCTTCCTGGCAGACCTGGGGCTGTGGGTCCTTCACGCCCTGGCTGGCAGCTGCACCTTCTTGATGGGCTTTGTGGCTGCCGCCGCCAGGTGCCCCAGGACTAATTCCATGCTACTCTCTAGACAGACCCCGTGGTACAAAGCCACACTTACCCCTGCCTCACACTCAGGTGACTGGCTTTTCAGGCAAGACACCCCCTCCCTTCCCACAACCTCCGGGAAGGTCAGAACAGCCTGTTTCCTTCCAAGGGCCGGTGGGAATCATCCCCCCAGCTCGGGCTTTGCGCAGGTGCCACCGTGACTCCGCAGCACCGAGACCCCACCTCCCCCAGGTCTCAACCCCAGCACTCAGGCAGCCCTGATTTCCTGTTTCTCACACTTGGGTTTCTCTTCCTACTTCGGTGGGTGGCTGTGCATCTGAAGGGGCACCCATCCTGTCTCACCAACACGGCGTTCTGGGAGCGTGTGGTGCCGGCCGCGCTGCCCGACCCAGGACCCCTCCTCCTCTCACTTCTCCCCTGGGAAACTGGGGTTCCCACCTCACCCACGACCTCCTTCTAGGTTTATGCTTATGCACTTGCATGCGTGCTGTCTGTATATATATTCTATGTTCACACTGAAGGACGCACTCCGCCCCCTCCCCTACCGAGACTTCCCCCAGGTGCTCAGGCCGGCCTTTCCCCCAGCTCACCTGCCCAGCAGTGCTCAGAGGTGCCTGAAACTCGGCCTCTCCACACCCGGGAACAGGTGGTCCTGCCCTCTCCCCAGTGGGGGCAACACCAGGGCCTCTGCCGCCGTCCCCTCTCTCCTCCCCTCCCCCTGCTCTGTGTGTTGTGGCCTCTGCCGCCGTCCCCTCTCTCCTCTCCTACCCCTGCTCTGTGTGTCTGTGCACCCAGAGCTCCCCATCTGCCCATCACACCGCTAGCTCAGTGCCACCCGGACGCTCCCAGGCCACCCATGTGTGCCCTGACCCCTCGGTGCACCAGGACAGCTGCCTCCAAGGGCACCCCAGGCCTCAGTGGGGACGAGGCCAGCCCCTCCACCACTTCCCACAGCCTCAGAATAGCAAAAGGCGACTGTGTCCACTCCTCAGGCCACTGACAGTGCCGGATCTCCACAGAGGCACCATTCCCTTCTTCCTGCTCAGCAGCATGGTCCGCGGCTTAGCCTGGGGTGACAATGAGCCGGGAGCTAAATCTCTGTGGGCTGCAGCCTCCCTGGAGCTAGGACTGGCTGGGCCCTGAGCCAGGGAGCTAGGAGACTTTGTGCCCTTTTCCCGGACTGATGGGCCCGGGCTGGGGGTGGAGCAGCTACCTGGCTTTCCTGAGGTGAAAATCCAAGAACAAAGGGTGCGGCAGAACAAAAGGACAGAGCACGGGGACAGGGTTCTGCACAGCAGGCCGGGATCTCACTCCCCACCTCACTGGGCCTCACGGCCCTTGCCCTCTCCCTCCCACCTCGACTGGGGACGCTGTCACAGCACCTGCTACGCAGACTCTGCCACCACCAGCGAGTTTCTAAAACCAAATTCATTTACACGGCAAGGAGGCAACGCTCAAGAACCCACCCCCAGGAACAACGAGCAGGACGCCGGGCTCCGGGCGTGGGCAGACGATGCCCGTCATGGCCCACCTGACATCAAGGCAAACCTGGAATTCCAAAGGCAAGCATTTCCCAGCCCACACGCGGCCGCGCATCCCTCTCTTGCCAGAACAGTCTGTCCACTTAGTTTCCATCTGAGAAACTCACAGCACTCCAGGCAAAACTGCTCCCCACAGTGAGGGCCCCCGTTCCCCTTCTCTGCTGACACTGGGCTCCCAAGAAGCCCGTGGGACCCGCACAAGCAGCCCAGTCCCCACCCTAATGTTTGCTCACAATTAGTGGAGACAAAAAAACAGAAATCACACTTCAATGATGCTGCTGTTCTCTGTACATCAAGAACTTAAGGTTCTGGGCCAGCAGCAGTGGCTCACACCTGGAATCCCAGCACTTTGGGCAGCCAAGGCGGGCGGATCGCCTAAGCTCAGGAGTTCGTGACCAGCCTGGCCAACACAGCAAAACCCCGTCTCTACTAAAAATACAAAAAAAATTAGCCGGGCCTGGTGGCTGGCACCTGTAATCCCAGCTACTCGGGAGGCTGGGACAGGAGAATCGCTTGAACCTGGGAGGCAGAGCTTGCAGTGAGCCGAGATTGCACCATTGTACTCCAGCCTGGGTGAAAGAGCGAGACTCCATCTCCCAAAAAAAAATGCTGGGTACAGCGGCTCACGAGTGTAATCCCAGCACTTTGGGAGGCTGCAGCGGGTGGATCACGAGGTCAGGAGTTCAAGACCACCTTGACCAACGTGGAGAAACCCCGTTTCTACTAAAAATACAAAATTAGCCGGGCATGGTGGCAGGCGCCTGTAATCCCACCTACTCGGGAGGCTGTGGCAGGAGAATCACTTGAACTCGGGAGGCAGAGGTTTGCGGTGAGCCGAGATCACGCCATTACACTCCAGTCTGGGCAACAAGAGCAAAATTCCATCTCAAAAAAATAAAAAGAATTTTTTTTAATGTAGCCGGGCACGGTGGTGCTTGTAGTCTTAACTACTTAGGAGGCTGGGGTGGGAGGACTGTTTGAGCAGGAGAGGTCAAGGCTGCAGTGATTGTGCCACTGAACTCCAGGCTGGGCAACACAGCAAGACCCTGCCTCTAATTAAAAAAAAAGTTTAAAAAAATTAAAAGAGCTTAACCAAGAAGCCGACTGCAAACAAAGGCCTGTCCGTGCAGCCAGGACGACGTTCTGCGTCCAATCGCTGCACAGCAGCCCACTGGACAAATGGACCCATTCTGGCAAGAAGCACTTGGGTAGGGCTACTAGGAGCATCCTCGTCTGTGTCTACGTGCAGGAGTGGAACTGCCCAGCCCTGGGTCACGCATGCTGAGCCCCAGCCAACGTCACACTGACCTGTGCTCCCACAGCCCTGCCCCGGCTCGGTCTGGGTGACTGTCCCATCCCTGCTGTTGCACCCACATGGTCCTGGGGCCTCCACTCCCCTCCCACTCTCGTAGGACTTTACTACCGTGAACCGTCCTCACCCCCAGCGTCCCTGTCCCCATAGCTCCAAGGCCGCAGGAGGAGGCGAGATCTAATATCTAATCTTCCTCCCACATAAACACCTGTCCCTGCGTAAACGGCTGAGGCTAGCTGCCATTTTTTTCTTTTGTTTTTTGAGACGGAATCTTGATCTGTTGCCCAGGCTGGAGTGCAGTGGCACAATCTTGGCTCACTGCACCTCCACCTCCCAGGTTCAAGCGATTCTCCTGCCTCAGCCTCCCGAGTAGCTGGGATTACAGACGCCTGCCACCACGCCTGGCTAATTTTTGTACTTTTAGTAGACACGGGGTTTCGCCATGTTGCCAGGCTGGTCTTGAACTCGTGACCTCAAGTGATCCACCTGCCTCGGCCTCCCAAAGTGCTGGGATTACAGGCGTGAGCCACCACACCCAGCCACTTCTTATTCAAACACTGGGAGCTCCACGTCAGACCAGTGAAGTCAGAGAATCCTGAAGTCCAAGTTCTCAGCTCCTCAGCCAACTCAAGGGCAACCAGGCGGGAGCCGCTGGGAGCCACCCCCACAGAGGCACCCACGGTTCGTTCCTGTCACTGACTCTTCCCAGGCTGGAAATGCCGGATGGCACAAATGCAAACAGATTCCAGCCTGAAACTGTCTAGTAAGACATTTCTTTCTTTTCTTTTTTTTTTTTGAGAGTCTTACTCTGTCACCCAGGCTGGAGTGCAGTGGCACAGTCTCAGCTCCCTGCAGTTACCACCTCTTGGATTCAAGGGATTCTCATGCCTCAGCCTCTCGAGCAGCTGGAATTACAGGCACGCGCCACCAAGCCTGGCTAATTGTTGTACTTTTAGAAGAGACAGGGTTTCACCATGTTGCCCAGGTTGGTCTCAAACTCCTGACCTCATGTGATCCGCCCGCCTCAGCCTCCCATAGAACTGGGATTACAGACATGAGCCACCATGCCTGGCTGGGTGCAACCTTTCAAAGGTCTTGCAGGTGACAGGGAGCAACGAAAAACGAGAAAATTAATAAACCACTTCACCGAGGCTGACTTGGGTCACAGAGGGCCAAGTGGTCCCGGGAAAATGGTGGGCTCTTCACACCTTCTTATAGACGTCTTGGAGGTGGGTGTTTAATGCAGCATTTTTTGTTAGCAGCAAAACAAGACAAAGCAAACACCAAAAGAATTCCAACCTAAGTGCCTGTCTACAGTGGAAACAAACACCACGTTGACGGAGCTGAAGCTACGATGGAAACGAGGGGCTCGGCCGGGCGCGGTGGCTCACGCCTGTAATCCCAGCACTTTGGGAGGCCGAGGCGGGCGGATCACGAGGTCAGGAGATGGAGACCATCCTGGCTAACACGGTGAAACCCCGTCTCTACTAAAAAAACACAAAAAACTAGCCGGGCGAGGTGGCGGGCGCCTGTAGTCCCAGCTATTCGGGAGGCTGAGGCAGGAGAATGGCGGGAACCCGGGAGGCGGAGCTTGCAGTGAGCTGAGATCCGGCCACTGCACTCCAGCCTGGGTGACAGAGCAAGACTCCGTCTCAAAAAAAAAAAAAAAAAAAAAAAAAAGGCCGGGCGCGGTGGCTCACGCCTGTAATCCCAGCACTTTGGGAGGCTGAGGCGGGCGGATCACAAGGTCAGGAGATCGAGACCACGGTGAAACCCCGTCTCTACTAAAAATACAAAAAAATTAGCCGGGTGCGGTGGCGGGCGCCTGTAGTCCCAGCTACTCGGGAGGCTGAGGCAGGAGAATGGCGGGAACCCGGGAGGCGGAGCTTGCAGTGAGCTGAGATCCGGCCACTGCACTCCAGCCTGGGCGACAGAGCGAGACTCCGTCTCAAAAAACAAAAAAAAAAACAAAAAAAAAAAAAAAAAAAAGGAAATGAGGGGCTCAGTCTCAGGGGCGGACCCCAAACCCAAACCCACTAGAGCAGGGGGGGAGCCTGAGGGACAATCACAGACAGAAACGCACAACTCGGCTCCACCACACGCTGCCGGCTGTGCAGGAAGCACCACGTGTCGAAGTAAAAACACGAAAGTGCCTGAGAGTGAAAGACACTTGGTTCTCTCATCTTGGGGACGGCGCCCAGGGGAAGGCAACAGTATCTTCGGGTACTGGAACCCAGCTGAGCAGCCGCGGGTCCGGGGTCCTTCCTAAGTAGTTGTGAGAGTTCACAGCCCAGGGTCCTTCCTAAGCAGTTCTGAGAGTTCAAGGTTTAACGGGGAAGGCCGGGCCGGTGGCTCACACCTGTAATCCCAGCACTTTGGGAGGCCAAGGCAGGCAGATCATGACACCAGGAGTTCGAGACCAGTCTGGCCAACAGTGAAAGCCCATCTCTACTAAAATTATAACAATTAGCTGGGCGTGGTGGCGGACACCTGTAATCTTAGTTACTCGGGAGGCTGAGGCAGGAGAATCGCGTGAACCCGGAAGGCGGAGGTTGCAGTGAGCTGAGATTGCGCCACTGCACTCCAGCCTGGGTGACAGAGCTAGACTCTGTCTCAAAAAAAAAAAAGATTTACACGGAGGAAAATAATTCCGTTTAAACTGCTGTGAATGGACGACCGCAGTGGCTCACGCCTGTCATCCCAGCACTTTGGAGGCAGGTGATCACTTGAGGTCAGGAGTTCGAGACCAGCCTGGCCAACATGGTGAAATCCCGTCTCTACTAAAAATATAAAAATTAGCCGGGTGTGTTTGTGGGCGCCCGTAATCCCAGCTACTCAGAGGTTGAGGCAGGAGAATCACTTGAACTCAGGAGGCGGAGATTGCAGTGAGCACATATCGAGACACTGCACTCCAGCCTGGGGGATAGAGTGAGACTCTGTGTCCAAAAACAAACAAATAAATAAACAAATAAAGTCCTGTGAGGCACGCGGTTTCTCTGCACTCCCACACAACACTTCCCACAGGAGATGTGGGTTTTTCCCACATTGAACAATTCTCCACAGACACCAGCTGTGTGTCCTCTGGTTCAAAAGCCCTCCACCTGGAGAGAGCGCCAGGTCCCCCGCGGCAAGGGCGGGATCCCACAAGACTGCCCCCTCCTCAGATGCCAGTCAGGCTGTGGGCCGTGCTCCTGACCCACGGCTATAAATCAGGGTTCCCTGGACGGGCGCGGTGGCTCATGCCTGTAATCCCAGCACTTTGGGAGGCTGAGGCGGGCGGATCACGAGGGCAGGAGATCGACACCATCCTGGCTAACACGGTGAAACCCCGTCTCTACTAAAAATACAAAAAATTAGCCAGGCGTGGTGGCGGTGCCTGTAGTCCCAGCTACTTGGAGGCTGAGGCAGGAGAATGGCGTGAACCCGGGAGGCGGAGCTTGCAGTGAGCTGAGATCGTGCCACTGCACTTCAGCCTGGGCGACAGAGCGAGACTCCGTCTCAAAATAAATAAATAAATAAATAAATCAGGGTTCCCAGGACACCCTCCTCGGGATCAATCAGTTTGACAGGACTGCCCAGAACTCCAGAAAGCACTTATGTTACTGCCAACAAAACAGAGGAGCAGCTGGATGTAGAGACACGAAGGCAAGGCCTGGGCAGGCGCTGGGTTTCAGGCCCTCTCTGGGCACCACCCCCTTCCCCCAGCGCCGCCTCGCATACTGCAATCCAAAGACCATCCCACTCTTTCATTTCTCATTCACGGGTTTTTACAGCGTTTGCTCTCCACCCTCGCTCGCTGTGTCCCTGAGGTTGGCAGGTGGGGCTGAAAGCTCCCAGCCTCCAATCCTGGGGTCACCTGGTCTTCTGGCGACCAGTCCCCCCAAACCCCGTTCTCCCGGGGCCAACCCCCGCCTCATCAGCATAAGCTCAGGTGTGATCTGAAACACTCCTGTCACTCAGGAAATTCCAAGGCTTCGAGGAGCTTCTGTGCCAGGAACCAGGAACAAAGACCAAACACATCTCGTATCCGAGCACAAGTGCAAAACATCGTGGTTGGAAACCGGGTCTCGGAGTCCCCCAGGTACAGGTGCCTGTTTCAGTCAAACCTTCACATCTGGCCAGGGGTGGTGGCCCACGCCTGGAACCCCAGACTCTGGGAGGCTGAGGAGGGAGGATCATTCGCTGTCCACGCACGTCTGGAGCACAGCCCAGGAGACGCGTGGGCCACAGGGCACACACTCGGCCGCCGTGAGACACCAGCCCCGGCGCACCATCTTTTCAAGGCCACCAACGTCTCCACAGACAGCCCCAGCCCGTCCTTTGGCACTGAACGTGTCTTACCCACCTCTGTGCACTGACACCCACATCAGTGACACCTGGGCTAAGCCGCCTAACGCGGAGTCTGGCTACAAGCGTGCTGAGCAGCTGATGAAATTCAGACAACCCCACCGGAAGTGAGAGACAGGATGGTTGTGAGCTCAGGGCAGCGTTTCTGCTGAAGGCATTTGGCTTTTCCAGTCACAAAGTCAGAAAATCACAACTCAGACCATGGTAAGTGGGGACTGGCTGCAACCCAAGTGGGCCTTGTAAATTAAGAACAGGATGGCCAGCCGGGTGTAGTGGCTCCCGCCTGTAATCCCAGCACTTTGGGAGCCCAATGCAGGGGGATCACCTGAGGTCGGGAGTTCGAGACCAGCCTGACCAATACGAAGAAACCCTGTTTCTACTAAAAAAATACAAAATTAGCCTGTAATCCCAGCTACTCGGGAGACGGAGGCAGAATTGCTTAAACCTGGGAGGCGGAGGTTGCAGTGAACAGAGATCACACCACTGCACTCCAGCCTGGGTGACAAGAGCAAAACTCCATCTCAAAAAAAAAAAAAAAAGGCCGGGCGCGGTGGCTCACGCCTGTAATCCCTGCACTTTGGGAGGCCGAGGCGGGCAGATCACGAGGTCAGTAGATCGAGACCATCCTGGCTAACACGGTGAAACCCCGTCTCTACTAAAATACAAAAAATTAGCCGGGCGCGGTGGCGGGTGCCTGTAGTCCCAGCTACTCCGGAGGCTGAGGCAGGAGAATGGCGCGAACCCGGGAGGCGGAGCTTGCAGTGAGCCGAGATGGTGCCACTGCACTCCAGCCTGGGCGACAGAGTGAAGACTCCGCCTCAAAAAAAAAAAAAAAAAAAAACAGGACAGTGGAAGCAAAACCTCACCAGGGCCTCCTGCCTCACGGTGGGGGCAGGCGAGCGGCTCCACAGAAGCCCCAACTCAACAACTGGACCCTGGACGGCAGCGGCTGCAAAGGGGTCTTGGTGCTCTTGAGACGGAGGGGAGCTCCCAGGACCACCCCCCCAACAGGAAGAGAGGGGAGCCTGGGGTGGCCAGGCTGATCTGGGGGCCTGTAGGGGACCCAGCTGTGGGCAGAGAAACAAGTCCTCTCTGGACAAAAACTTGTACAAGTCAGGCCTGAGAATGTTTACAGATGATCAATGATGAAGGTCGAAGGTCAAAGGTTGCCAGGCTGAGTGGTGGCAGTGGCGGAGGCGCAGTGGCCTGGAAGCTCCCAGGAGGCCGCCAGCCCCAGGCCAGAGGCTCTCAGACAGAAGGAACACGTCAGGTAGACAAGTCCCAAAACGGGCAGAAAGAGCCCCGCAGGCATGGATGAGACCAAACAGGATCAGCCCTGGGGTACGGATGAAACCAAAGGATGTCGAAAGAGGAAATAGGACCTGCCATGAAACTCAGGGAGGGACACGTGTCCTCTCCAGTGAGTTCCCCACAAGACGTCTGCTGATTACAAAAGAGGAGGCATAACTTCACTCTGGAGAAACTGGTGGACGCTGCCTTCACCAAGGGCCAGAGTCACCAAGTCACCAGACAGGAGACACAGCAACTTCCTGCTCTCCCTGAGCTGACGCCGGGAGAAGGCTCCGTCACCACCAAGGTTTTCTTGCCCCAAATATGTAACCGCACATCTAACCGTGAGAAACGTCAAGCAAACCCAAAAATCTGCAGGCCATGAAAGACAAGGACTTGTGGAGCCCAAGGCCCAGGACAGCAGGATGCCACGTGGGATCCTGGGCGGCTCATGCCACAGAGAGGCGATGGGTGCAGGAGATTGGCCCAAGCTGAACACACAGCCCGCGGATGAGTCGCCAGGGCCATGTGACGCCAGCGAGTGGAACTGAGGTTCCCGAGGGTCTTACTGTCAGGGCAAGCGGACAGAAGGGCACATGGGTGAACTTCTGCAGCTCTGCTGTAAGTCTAAAAAGTTTCTCAAAATAAAAAGTTGGAAAATTTTGGCCGGGCGCTGTGGCTCACGCCTGTAATCTCAGCACTTTGGGAGGCCGAGGAGGGCAGATCACCTGAGGTCATGAGTTCAAGACCAGTCTGACCAACATGGTGAAGCCCATCTCCTACTAAAAATACAAAATTAGCCAGGCATGGAGGCGCATGCCTGTAGTCCCAGTTATTCGGGAGGCTGAGGCAGGAGAATCGCTTGAACCTGGGAGGTGGAGGTTGCAGTGAGCCGAGATCACGCCATTGCACTCTAGCCTGGGCGACAAGAACAAAAACTCCATCTCAAAAAAAAAAACAAGTTGGAACATTTTTTGCCCGGGGGTGTTGTTTCATGCTCGTAATCCTAGCACTTTGGGAGACTGAGGGAGGAAGATCGCTTGAGCCCAGGAGTTCAATACCACCCTGGGTAATATGATGAAACCTCATCTCTACCAAAAAAGTACAAAAATTAGGCCTGGGCCTGGTGGTATGCACCTGTGGTCCCAGCTGAGGCCTGTGGTCCCACCTGAGGTGGGGGGACCACTTGAGTCTGGGAGGATGAGCCTGCAGTGACTGTGATCTCACCACTGCACTCCAGCTTGGGCAACACAGTGAGATCCTGTCTCAAAAAAAAAAAGAAAAAATACAGGAAAGATACACCCAAGAATAAGGAGACTCTTCAGTGACGGGGCAGGCGGGAGCGGAGTGGAGTGAGGCGGGCGGGAGCGGAGTGGAGTGAGGCGGGCGGGAGCGGAGTGGAGTGAGGCGGGCGGGAGCGGAGTGGAGTGAGGCGGGCGGGAGCGGAGTGGAGTGAGGCAGGCGGGAGTGGATGGAGTGAGGCAGGCGGCTCCAGGTCTGACTTCTGGAACCATGAAAATATGTCACTTGCATAAAAAGCAAAAATAGGCCGGGTGCGGTGGCTCAAGCCTGTAATCCCAGCACTTTGGGAGGCCGAGGCGGGCGGATCACGAGGTCAGGAGATCGAGACCATCCTGGCTAACACCGTGAAACCCCGTCTCTACTAAAAAAAATACAAAAAATTAGCCGGGCGTGGTGGCGGGCGCCTGTAGTCCCAGCTACTAGGGAGGCTGAGGCAGGAGAATGGCGTGAACCCGGGGGGCGGAGCTTGCAGTGAGCCGAGATCGTGCCACTGCACTCCAGCCTGGGGCACAGAGCAAGACTCCGTCTCAAAAAAAAAAAAAAAAAAAAAAGCAAAAATAATTAGATCAACAAGAGTAGGGGAAAAGGGTCTCTGAAATGGAATACGAACTCAAATGCATGAACCACACCACAGATCAAATGAACGACACAATCACCGAGGGGAGAAGCAGAACAAGCCACGGGAACTCGGGTGCACGTACGCTGGATGCGGGTGCACAGGTGACGGACACAAGGGCTCCAGACACACAAGGAGCTCCAGACACACACTGAGATCCAGACACACAAGGAGCTCCAGACACACACTGAGATCCAGACACACAAGGAGCTCCAAACAAATACTAAGCTTTAAGCACGATTTTCCCTTTTCTTTTTTTTGAGATGGAGTCTTGCTGCGTCGCCCAGGCTGGAGTGCAGTGGCACCATCTCAGCTCACTGCAAGCTCCGCCTCCCAGGTTCAAGCGATTCTCCTGCCTCAGCCTCCTGAGTAGCTGGGATTACAGGCACCCACCAACACACCCAGCTAATTTTTGTACTTATTTTACCTTTTAGATGGAGTTTCACTCCTGTTGCCCAGGCTGGAATGCAATGGCAAGATCTTGGCTCACCACAACCTCCGCCTGCCAGGTTCAAGCGATTCTCTTGCCTCAGCCTCCCGGGTAGCTGGGATTACAAGAATGCCCCACTGATTTTGTATTTTTAGTAGAGACAGGTTTTCTCAATGTTGGCCAGGCTGGTCTCAAACTCCCAACCTCAGGTGATCCGCCCGCCTTGGTCTCCCCAAGTGCTGGGATTATAGGTGTGAGCCACCATGCCCAGCTAATTTTTGTATTTTTAGTAGAGACGGGAGTTTCATCATATTGGTCAGGCTGGTCTCGAACTCCTGACCTCGTGATCTGCCCGCCTCAGCCTCCCAAAGTGCTGGGATTTACAGGCGTGAGACACCGCGCCCAGCCTCCCTTTTCTTTTCTTTTTCTTGCTGAGTCATGGGTTAGAATTCTGGATTGGGCAAACACATAAATATTTTGTAGATGACGGGAGACAGACTTCATACTGTAAGTGAAGAGAGATGCAAATAGGAAAGGAAGTCCTTCTTGTAGTGAAAAAATTAAAATAAAAATGAAAAGAAGAGGCTGGGCACAGTGACTCATGCCTGTAATCCCAGCACTTTGGGAGGCCAAGGCAGGTGGATCACCTGAGGTCAGGAGTTCACGGCAAAACCCCATCACTACTAAAAATATAGAAGTTAGCTGGGTGCAGTGGCATGCACCTGTAATCCCAGCTACTTGGGAGGCTGAGGCAAAAGAATCACTTGAACCCAGGAGATGGAGGTTGCAGTGAGCCGAGATAATGCCACCACACTCCAGCCTGGGCAACAAGAGACTGTGTCTCAAAAAAATAAAAAGACCAGGCACTCACGCCTGTAATCCCAGCACTTTGGGAGGCCGAGGTGGGTGGATCATGAGGTCAGAAGATCGAGACCGTCCTGGCTAACATGGTGAAACCCCGTCTCTACCAAAAAATGCAAAAAATCAGCCGGGCGTGGTCGTGGGCGCCTGTAGTCCCAGCTACTTAGGAGGCTGAGGCAGGAGAATGGCGTGAACCCGGGAGGCGGAGCTTGCAGTGAGCCAAGATCGCGCCACTGCACTCCAGCCTGGGCGACTGAGCCAGGCTGTCTCAAAAATAAAATAAAATATGCCGGGCGCGGTGGCTCAAGCCTGTAATCCCAGCACTTTGGGAGGCCGAGGCGGGCGGATCACAAGGTCAGGAGATCGAGACCATCCTGGCTAACACGGTGAAACCCCGTCTCTACTAAAAATACAAAAAAACTAGCCGGGCGAGGTAGCGGGCGCCTGTAGTCCCAGCTACTCGGGAGGCTGAGGCAGGAGAATGGCGTAAACCCAGGAGGCGGAGCTTGCAGTGAGCCGAGATCGCGCCACTGCACTCCAGCCTGGGGGACAGAGCAAGACTCCGTCTCAAAAAATAAAAATAAAAATAAAATAAAATAAAATAAAATAAAAATAAATAAATAAATAAATAAAAAGAAAAAGAAGAAAGGAAGATGGACGGAATGACCCCCATGGTGTTTGCCTGTGATGGTGCTACTGGGCCAGAGTGCACGGGATGTAACAGATGGGTGAACAGGCGACATGCACGCACGCACACACCTGAACACAGCACATCTGCCCAGAGACAGCGACACATGGACAGCGCCGCCAGCACCCTAACCTTGGTTTCTAAATATTCTCCACTAACGGGGCTGGACGTGGTGGCTCACGCCTGTAATTCTAGCCTTTGGGAGGCTGAGGCAGGCAGATTACCTGAGCTCAGGAGTGCTAGACTAGCCTGGGCAACATGGCGAAACCCTGTCTCTACTAAAACTACAAAAAATTAGTCTCTACTAAAATACAAAAAATTAGTCTCTACTAAAAATACAAAAAATTAGGCCAGGCACGGTGGCTCACTCCTGTAATCCCAGCACTTTGGGAGGCCGAGACGCGCAGATCACCAGGTCAGGAGTTCAAGACCAGCCTGGCCAACATAGTGAAACCCAGTCTCTACTAAAAATACAAAAAAAAAATTAACCAGGCATGGTAGCGGGCGCCTGTAGTCTCAGCTACTTGGGAGGCTGAGGCAGGAGAATATCTTTTTTTTTTTTTTTTTTTTTTTTTTGAGACGGAGTCTCGCTCTGTCACCCAGGCTGGAGTGCAGTGGCGCGATCTCGGCTCACTGCAAGCTCCGCCTCCCGGGTTCACGCCATTCTCCTGCCTCAGCCTCCCGAGTAGCTGGGACTACAGGCGCCCACAACCGCGCCCGGCTAATTTTTTGTATTTTTAGTAGAGACGGGGTTTCACCGTGGTCTCGATCTCCTGACCTTGTGATCTGCCCGCCTCGGCCTCCCAAAGTGCTGGGATTACAGGTGTGAGCCACCGCGCCCGGCCTGAGAATATCTTGAACTCGGGAGGCGGAGGTTGCAGTGAGCCTAGATCGGGCCACTGTACTCCAGCCTGGGTGACAGACGGAGACTCCATCTCAAAAGAAAAAAAAAAATTAGTCGTGGCGGGTGACTGTAATCCCAGCCACTTGGGAGGGTGAGGCATGAGAATCGCTTGAACCCAGGAGGCAGAGGTTGCAGTGAGCCAAGACTGCACCACCGCACTCCAGCCTGGGCAAAGAGCAAGACTCCGTCTAAAAAACACAACAGAACAAAACCAAAAATAATCTATATCATTCTCCACTAAAGCCAACCAGGCTTCTTTGAAAAATGACTGATTCTTGGGCTGTGGTGGGAAAGATGCCAGAGGAGCTGTCAGGTTAGCCGCACCGAAAGTTTGCGTTCCAGGAATGAACTCAGAGCTGGCTGAGGGAGGGCTCAGGGGGCTTGAAAGGCAGAGTAAATAACACAGTAAAGGATCAGAACCCCCAGTAAAACAACAGCCCACAAGGCCATGCTGATGAATGAATGGCAACGGAGGGGAAGTCTTTCTTTCAGCACAAAGTCAATCCATGATCATCAGAGTGAGGGAATGAGAAGCCACCATGTGGCAACCATCACAATAATCCCAATCACAACAGTGTCACCAAGAGACACTAAAACTACTGAGTAAAAGTTTAGAAACGGCCGGGCGCGGTGGCTCACTCCTGTAATCCCAGCACTTTGGGAGGCTGAGGTGGTGGATCACAAGGTCAGGACATCGAGACCATTCTGGCCAACACAGTGAAACCTCATCTCTACTACAAAAAAATTAGCCAGGTGTGATGGTGCGCACCTGTAGTCCCAGCTACTCAGGAAGCTGAGCCAGGAGAATCACTTGAACCCAGGAGGCGGAGGCTGCAGTGAGCGGAGATCGCGCCATTGCACTCCAGCCTGGGCGACAGAGCGAGACTCCGTCTCAAAAAAAAAAGCTTAGAAACAAGAGGCTATGTAGTCTCAAGATAGATCCAGCCCTATGAGACACGTGTCAATCACAGAGGGAGACTATGCACACACGATGGGTAGAACAAACACGTCCTGCGAGGAGACGGCAGGGCGGGGAGGGGGCGGCAGCTGTCCTCCCAAGACAGGATGACTTCTAGTTCAGTCTGAGACCTCGGTGCAGGGCTGGGCGAGTAAACAAATGCAAAAGAATAAGGACCTCGAAACAGGCCTAGCATATGCTGGCCGGACGCAGTGGCTCACGCCTGTAATCCCAGCACTTTGGGAGGCAGAGGCAGGCAGATCACCTGAGGTCAGGAGTTTGAGACCAGCCTGGCCAACATGGCGAAACCCTGCTAAATAGAAAAATTAGCTGGACGTGGTGGCGGGTGCCAGTAGTCCCAGCTACTCAAGAGGCTGAGCTGAGGCACAAGGATCGCTTGAACCTGGGAGACGGAGGCTTTAGTGAGCTGAGATTGCACCACTGCACCCCAGTCTGGGTGACAGAGTGAAACTCTCTCAAAAAAAAAAAAAAAACAAACAAACAGGTCTGGCGTGTGCAGAATGGAGGCACCACCAATTGTTGAAGCAGCAAGCCTTATTCAGTCTATGATACCAGGCAGCTGTCCACGCCAGGGGAAAAGAAAAACCGGATTCTGATCCCGTATCAGTAGACACACGGCGACAACGAGTAACACGGACGCAGCCCTGACTCTGCTGCTGGAGGGTCCGAGGCCCTCTGCACAGCGGTGAATCCACACAATAGCCCTCTGGGGAAGGTGCTGTTATCACCACGTGAGACACACAAAGGTAAGACAGGGCTTCACAGCAGCCGCGTCAGGATTTGAACCCAGGTGGCCTGTTCTTATGAGAAACTTAAATGTGTAAAACTTTATGCTGGCCGGGCACGGTGGCTCACACCTGTAATCCCAGCACTTTGGGAGGCCGAGGCGGGCGGATCATGAGGTCAGGAGATTGAGACTATCCTGGCTAACACGGTGAAACCCCATCTCTACTAAAAATAAACAAAATTAGCTGGGCGTGGTGGCGGGTGCCTGTAGTCCCAGCTACTCAGGAGGCTGAGGCAGGAGAATGGCATGAACCCGGGAGGCGGAGCTTGCAGTGAGCCGAGATTACGCCACTGCACTCCAGCCTGGGCAACAAAGCAAGACTCCGTCTCAAAAAAAAAAAAAAAAACACCAAACTTTATGGTCAGGAAAATATAAGGGAATGTCCTCCTGACTCTTTTTGGGGTAGGACAATAATTTCTCTAATCAAACCCCAAAAGCATGACCCATTAAAAAAAGGGTCAGGTGGACTAAATTGGCTAAACGAAGAATTCTGTTTCACCAAAGTATACCACAAAGTGGGCCGGGAGCAGTGGCTCACACCTGTAATCCCAGCACTTTGGGAGGCCAAGGTGGGTGGATCACTTGAGGTCAGGAGCTCGAGACCAGCCTGACCAACATGGTGAAACCCTGTTTCTACAAAAATACAAAAATTAACCAGGTGTGGTGGTGTGCACCTGTAATCCCAGCTACTCAGGAGGCTGAAGCAGGAGAATTGCTTGAACCCAGGAGGCGGAGGTTGCAGTGAGCCAAGATCGCGCCACTGCACTCCAGCCTGGGTGACACGGAGAGACCCTGTCTCAAAAAAAAAAAAAAAATGGCCGGGCGCGGTGGCTCAGGCCTGTAATCCCAGCACTTTGGGAGGCCGAGACGGGTGGATCACGAGGTCAGGAGATCAAGGCTAACACGGTGAAACCCCGTCTCTACTAAAAATACAAAATTAGCCAGGTGTGGTGGCGCATGCCTATAACCCCAGCTGCTCGCACAATTGCACTCCAGCCTGGGCAACAAGAGCAAAACTCTGTCTCAAAAAAACAAAACAATACAAAACAAAAAAACAAAAAAATATATATATACATACCTCAAAGTGAACTGAACAGCCACAACCTGGGAAAAGACACTTACAACATGACAAAGGATTAATATGCAGACTGTATAAAGAATTCCTACAAACCAATTAGAAAAACAGGCAAAAAAAAAAAAAAAAAAAAAAAAAAGTCGGCCGGGCATGGTGGCTCATGCCTGTCATCCTGGCACTTTGGGAGGCTGAGGCGGGCAGATCACCTGAGGTCAGAAGTTCAAGACCAGCCTGGCCAACATGATGAAACCCTGTCTCTACTAAAAATACAAAAGTTCGCCAGGTGTGGTGGTGGGGGCCTGTAATCCCAGCTACACAGGAGGCTGAGGCAGGAGAATCGCTTGAACCTGGGGGGCGGAGGCTGCAGTGAGCTGAGACTGTGCCATTGCTCCAGCCTGGGCAACAGAGCAAGACTCCGTCTCAAAAAAAAAAAAAAAAAAAAAAGAAAAAAAACATATTTCACAGATAATTTATTTCTTTTTGGAGAATGAGTTTCGCTCTTGTTGCCCAGGCTGGAGTGCAGTGGCACCATCTCAGCTCACTGCAACCTCCATCTCCCAAGTTCAAGCGATTCACAGAGGACAACTTTTTTTTTTTTTTTTGAGACGGAGTCTCACTCTGTCACCCAGGCTAGAGTGCAGTGGCCGGATCTCAGCTCACTGCAAGCTCCGCCTCCCGGGTTCACGCCATTCTCCTGCCTCAGCCTCCCCAGTAGCTGGGACTGCAGGCGCCCGCCACCTCGCCCGGCTAGTTTTTTGTATTTTTTAGTAGAGACGGGGTTTCACAGGGTTAGCCAGGATGGTCTCAATCTCCTGACCTTGTGATCCACCCGTCTCGGCCTCCCAAAGTGCTGGGATTACAGGCTTGAGCCACCGCGCCCGGCACAGAGGACAACTTCTAAAAGGCCAATAAAAAGAACAAAGGGTACATGTCCCTTCTCTACTGCCCTGTAACAGTCACTCCACGCTTACCAGCTCAAAACAACAAATGCTTTTGATGTCGGCTCCTGTGGTGCAGGAATCTGTGGGAAGCTTAGCCAGGCGCCTCTAGCTTAAGGCCCCTCCTGAAACTGCAATCACACCGTGGACCAGGGCTGTGGCCTCATCCGAAGGCTCAGCTGGGGCTGGGGTCCACCTCTGAGCTCAATGACGTGGATGCTGGCTGGGTTCAGTTCCTTGCTGGCTATAGGTGGAAAGGCCCCAGACCAGTTTCTTGCCAGTTTCTCCACAGGACACCCCACAGCCTGACAGGAGCTTTCATCCAGCAAGCTCATCAGGGAGGGGGAGACAGCAGCCAGGACAGGAGCCCTGGCCTTTCTGAACCTCATCTCAGAAGTGACATCCTTCCCTTCCGCTGTCTGGACAAGGGTCCCCGGGAGGAGCCCGAGGACTAGAAGGAAAAGAAAACCTGGATTTAAAATGGGATAAAGCCACAGGAGCTGCTCGTCCCACCACAGGAATCTGAGCGCCGGATTATGACAAAGCGTCACTTTGCACCCTGTCCAACTGTGCAGACCTCTCCTAGCCAGGCCCCTGCACCAGAGGTTAACAATCCGTGCCCCTGGTCAGGAAGTCCAGGTGGGTTCAAACAGCCAGAAGGGCATTTCAGGCAAAACGTGTCCCAAATCTTCAAACCATGCCCCGGAACTCAGACCTCCCCCTGGGAGTTCCTCCCAAGGAAACCATCTGGCAGAGGCTCAGGCTGCAGGGGGACACTCCCTTCCAACACCCGGAAGCTGGAGACCACACAAGTGCCCAACGCCAAAGGCACCCCGAGGAGGGTGCCCTGTGCCCCCCCCGCCCAGGTAACCCACTGCGCCCTACACATCTTCACCAGGAAACATCTGTTACAGATGTGGACGAAGCGCAGCCTGGACTCCCAGATCCGCTCATTTTCGTTCTGCCCTCCGTTTTCTGATTTGCCTACACTGAAAATGCGTGAGTGGCGTGGAAAACCTTCCTACTCCTGCCTCAGCGACCCTTCCTAAAACACGGGCTCGTGTGGCCTGAAAATGTGACGTGCAGGCTTCCTGAGCAAAGTAGGTTACGCTCCATTAAAAAACAAACAAAGAACTAAAAAGCCACCGAACGGGAGCTCGGCTGTCGGGAGATTTTTGCGCTTTTTTTTTGTGGCCACGCACACCGCGTTCCCGGGTTTCAGGGCGTGGGGGTCGCCGTGGACTCCCGAACGTGAAAACAAAGCCAGCTCGCAAAACGCCACCAGCGTTTTCCGCGCACAGCGCCCGCCGTAGGAAAGGACCCCCCAGGAGCCAATCCGGGCAGGGGAACCCCGGGCGCCCGCGCACTCAGCATCAGTACCGGCACCCGTCACCCAGCACCCATCACCCAGCACCGACCTCGCAGCACCCAGCACCCAGCACTCAGCACCGAGCACCGAGCACAGCACCCAGCACGCAGAACCCACCAACAGCCTGATGCAGTCTCCGCCGCAGGCATAGCGCTGGGCCCCGCCGCCTTCACAACAAAGGGACGCCGGCGGGCGGGGCCTGAGAGGCGCGCGCTGGAGGGGCCGGATGCGAGGCCGCGGAGGGGGCTCGGAGCTCGGCTATGGGGAGTGTCACAGGGCGGGCGGACCCAGGTGGGCTTCACGGGGCGCCCGCGGGGCCGAAAATGACGCGCAGAACCCGGCATCGGGCTCCTCGCTGCCCCGCGGGCGCCGCCCCTCAGTGCCCGGAGCCGGGGAGCGGGGAACCGCGCCGCGGCCCACAACGCCCCCGCCGCTACCCGTTGGTTCCGCCCGGGCCGTTCTACTCCAGGCAGACTGGGGGTAAAACACGGCGCGCTCAGCGCCCCTCCCCGTTGGTTCCGCTCGGGCCGTTCCACTGCAGGCAGATGGGGGGGATGGAAACAGGAGTTTTTAGTGCCCTTCCGCGGCCGCCCGTTGGTCCCGCCGGGGCCGTTCCACTGCAGGCACACGGTGGGGACACGGCGCGCTTACTCCCCGCGGCCGTCTGTTGGTTCCACTGTAGGCGCACGGGGAGGGTTGGGGGGAGACACACGGCGCGCTGAGTGCTCCCTGCGGCCGCGCGGTTGGTTCTGCCCGGGCCGTTCCACTGCAAGCAGAGGGAGGAGGAAGACGGTGAGCTCAGTACACCCCCGCGGCCCGTTGGTTCCTCCCGGGCTGTTCCACTGCAGGCACATGGGAGGGGGAAACAGCGGCCCCCACCCCCGCGGCAGCCCGTTGGTTCCGCCCGGGCTGTTCCACCGCCGGCACTTCAGGGCGGGATCGGCCAGTCTGTGGAGGCCGCTCTCTAAGCCCCAGAGGCCCCAGGTTTGGGTTCAAGGAATAAGAAACCCACTGAATACGCTTAACTTAGAAGACACAAAAGCGCCTCTTGGCGGAAGGAGCTCCGCACAGCCTGACGGAAAGCTGCTGGGGGGCGGGGCCGCCGCGCGGGGTGAGGACTCGCCTCAGGGCGCTGATTGGCTTGTGGCGCGCTCGGGGGCGGGGCCTCCGCATCAGGCTGGCGCCCGCGCTGCTGGGGGCGTCCGGAGCAGACACACCTGCCCGCGGCCCCGAGGACTCTGGCTCTGGAACTTCGTGGAGCGATTTCCTAGCGTTACTTTCTCAAATAATGTTCGGGAATGAAGTTGCAGCTAAAGGGCTCTTTACAGATTACTTTTGGGCCGGGCACGGTGGCTCAGGCCTGTAATCCCAACCCTTTGGGAGGCCGAGGCGGGCGCATCACAAGGTGAAACCTCGTCTCTACTAAAAATACAAAAATTCGCCGGGCGCGGTGGGGGCGCCTGTAGTCCCGGCCCTGGAGGCTGAGGAAGGAGGATCGCCTGAACCCGGAGGTGGAGGCTGCAGTGAGCCGAGATCGCGCCCCTGCACTCCAGCCTGGGCGACAGAGCGAGACTCCCTCTCAAAAGAAAAAAGAAAAGTTTACTTTTGGCCGGGGGAGGTGGCTCACGCCGGTAATCCCGGCATTTTGAGAGGCTGAGGCAGGCGGATCGCCTGAGGTCAGGAGTTCGAGACCAGCCTGGCCAACATGGTAAAACTGCCCCCATCTGTACTAAAAATACAGACAAAAATTACCCGGGCCTCGTGGCGCGCGCCTGTAGCCCCAGCTACTCCGGAGGCTGAGGCAGGAAATCGCTTGAACCCGGAGGCGGAGGTTGCAGTGAGCCGAGATCGATCGCGCCATTGCACTCTAGCCTGGGGGACAGAGCGAGACTCCGTCTCGTAAATAAATAAAGACTACTTTTACGTTTCGTTAAACTTTCACTTCTTCTTCTTTACGTTGTACGAACCTTCGTAAAGCTTCAGATCCTGGCCAGGGCGTCCGCTGATGGCAGCCTCCTTCCCCAGGCTTTCCCGTGGGGCCCGCAACACGGTTGGGCCAGAGACTGGGACTGTTTCCTCCCGCGGGGTCTTTGGTGGGGATGTCCCAGAGGAGTGGGGCAGGAGGAGGGGCGCGGAGCGCCCCCGGGAGCCGGTCAGGGCGCGGTGATGGTGCCTGTGGTCCCAGCTACTCTGGAGGCTGAGGTGGGAGGATGGCTGGAACCTGGGAGGTCGAGGCTGCAGTGAGCTAGGATCACACTCCAGCCTGGGCGACAGAGTGAGAACCTTGTCTTAAAAAAAAAAAAAGAAAGAAAAGACCGGGCGCGGTGTCTCACACCTGTAATCCCAGCACTTTAGGAGGCCGAGGCCAGCGGATCACAAGGTCAGAAGATCTGGACCGTCCTGGCTAACACGGTGAAACCCCGTCTTTACAAAAAATACGAAAAAAAAAAAAAAGCTGGGCATGGTGGCGGCTGCCTGTGATCCCAGCTACTTGGGAGGCTGAGGCAGGAAAATCGCTTGAACTCAGGAGATGGAGGTTGCAGTGAGCCAAGATCGCGCCACTGCACTCCAGCCTGGCCATAGAGTGAGACTCCGTCTCAAAAAAAAAAAAAAAAAAAGGAATAAAGAAAATTATAAAAGACTCAGAAGTGAAATTAACGCAGTGGGGTGCAATCTGCCTGGTGCCTGAGTTCACGATCCACACGGAGTTCATAAATTTGAGAGCCGTTTACAAAGTAGATTTTCCTACTTTGCAGGAAACCCAGAAATGTCTGGTGATTTGCCCACTAGTCTCGGCTGTTGTGGTCAGCAGGGTCACTGTAGTATCCAAATGATTTCAAAAGCAGATTTATAAAAAGTACTCTTTTTTTCTTTTTTTTTTTTTTTGGGACGGAGTTTCGCTCTCATCGCCCGGGCTGGAGTGCAGTGGCGTGATCTTGGCTCGCTGCAACATCTGCCTCCCAGGTTCAAGTGATTCTCCTGCCTTAGCCTCCTGAGTAGCTGGGAATACAGACGTGCGCCATCACGCCCAGCTCATTTTTGTATTTTTAGTAGAGACGGGGTTTCGCCCTGTTGGCCAAGATGTTCTCCATCTCCCGACCTTGTGATCCACCCACCTTGGCCTCCCAAAGTACTGGGATTACAGGCCCGAGCCACCGTGCCCGGCCTTTTTTTTTTTTTTGAGACAATATCTCACTCTCACCCAGGCTGGAGTGCAGTGGTGTGATCTCAGCTCACCGCAAGCTCCGCCTCCTGAGTTCAAGCAATTCTCTGCCTTAGCCTCCTGAGTAGCTGGGATTACACATGCCCACCACCACGCCCTGCTAATTGTTTTGTATTTTTAGTAGAGATGGAGTTTCACCTTGTTAGCCAGGATGGTCTCGATCTCCTGACCTCATGATCCACCTACCTTGGCCTCCCAAAGTGTTGGGATTACAGGCGTGAGCCACCATGCCCCACTTCTCTTTGCTATATTGCCTGGGAGGCGTGTATTAATAATTTTAATTTTAAATTTCTTTTTTTTTTTTTGAGACAGAGTCTCGCTCTGTCACCCAGGCTGGAGTGCAGTGGCGCGATCACGGCTCACTGCAAGCTCCGCCTGCCGGGTTCACACCATTCTCCTGCCTCAGCCTCCCGAGTAGCTGGGACTACAGGCGCCGCCACCTCGCCCAGCTAATTTTTTTTTTTTTTGTATTTTTAGTAGAGATGGAGTTTCACCATGTTAGCCAGGATGGTCTCAATCTCCTGACCTCGTGATCCACCCACCTTGGCTTCCCAAAGTGCTGGGATTATAGGCATGAGCCACCGTGCCTGGCACTTCTTAGCTATTTATATTGTTTCTTGAGTCATCGGTTTCTGCCCTTTGACAATTTTTCTATTAGTGTTTTGTGTTAATTCTATGAGCTTTGTATTGAGAACATCGAGCTGTTGTATTATTGCACATGTTTTCCTGCCTGCATGCCGTTGTCATGTATTTCAGTGAATTTCTATCCACACGATGTGGAGTCAGTTAGGAGTCAGGAAACCTCGCTGTGTGGGAGGCTGATGGGTCCAGGCGCTATTCAAACCTCTAAAGTGCATCCCTGGTTCCCGGGACCTCCCGGGTTGTGCTGCCTGCGACATGGCTGGGTAGAGTCCTCCACACGGTCCTCCCTGGCCTCCCTGCTGACCTCAGGGCAGGGTCTCCCCAGGCTGAGGGGCCCGTGGGCTGTGGGATTCCTTTCCTCTGCCTTCAGGGCCTGGATGATCTTCTAGAAGGCAGGAAGGAAAGAGGTCATGGCTAGCTCTGTTCTGCCCCCTTCTGGGTCCCCCCAGCCCACAGGCTCCTCCATGTCCCCCAGCCAGCCTCAGTCTGGGTCCGGGCTCCCACTCAGCAGGGAGGGTGAGACCTGCCAGCCCAGAGGAGCTGAAGTTTCCCAAGGGGCGTTGAGGACAGCAGGGAGGTGTGGGGTGTGAACAGAGGGCCCAGAGAATGGGGTCTGTGCCAAGGCCCCATGGATGGGAAGGAAGCAGGGAGGGTCCCCACCTGGAGACCCAGCCTGCAGGCCACTCGGCCACCTGTCCAGCGGTGGGGGAGCAGCAGCCGCTCATGCCCCTGCAATTTGTCCTCATCAGCAGGTGGGGAAAGAGGCCGGGGAGTTCTCCAGGCCAAGGTCACTCATGGGCAAGTTCCCGCAGCCTTCAGACCCTCCATACTCAGGGCCACCCATGCTTTCCTGGGCCCTTTGCTGGTTTGGAGGAACCGTCCTGTTTCCCAGAGCGCACTGCGTGTCTCTGAGTGTGTGTGTCTCAGTGGTGCCCACGCCTATTTTTCTGTGTGGTGTGTCTGTGTGTGTGTTTGTCCATCTTTTTGTCTGGCCTCCTGTCCCCTCTGCAGAGCAGCTGGGTGGGGATCCTGGTCCTGGGGCTTATCAGCAGGATATGGGCGTGGGGCAGCCCTGGTGAGGCCGGAGCACAGGCCCCAAGTGCCTCCTGCACAGGGTGGCTGAGCCAGCTCCTCTGTGGCTCCTGGGTCCCCACCACCCCTCACTGGGTACTGCCTGTCCTGGCCACCCACTCCTGCCCACCCTGCTCTCCGCAGGGGCCTCCTTCCTCTTTCCGGTGCGTGTCCTGGTGGTGGAGGCTCCTAAGGAGGTTGTGGCCTCAGTTTACTGCCTGCCTTGGCTCCTTGGTGTTACCAGACCCTGAAGGCAGCCTATGCCCTGGTCAAGATCCTTCTGGGGCGGGATGTGCTGGAAACGGCTGAACCACGCGGTGACGTACCAGCTCCTGCCGTCCCCGACATCCCCAGCACTGCCAACCTTCCCTGGGCTCCTCCGGCCAGCTCCTCTGCCATACCCTCCCCACCCTGCTCTCCCCCAACCGGACTTCTGGCTCCAGGGTCGCAGCCTCCTGGGCTCCCAGCAGAACAGGCCTCACCAGACCCCGCAGAGGCCACAGGAATTGGGCTGGGTCTTTGTGCCTGGCTGCAGCACCTTCTGACCTGACCTGAGGAGACACCATGGCTGTGGGAGGCAGGGTGAAGGTGCCAGGCCCAGCACAGAGGTGCCCAGGGTACAGGCTGGAGCTGGCCCGGCAGAGACCCTGGATGCCGCCGCTTCAGGATCGAAAAGGTTTCCAAGCCCCAGGCCTAAGCCCGGCAGCCCCCGAGGATGTCTTGGGGCCTCTGTGCTCCCGAAAGCTGGGAAGCTTAAGGCTTGATCCACAGCCTCTTCCAGGCCGGGGAGACAGAGGTGCTCCAGGTCAGTAGGGAGGGGCCCACAGCCCAGGCTTTCACATCCCCAAAACGGTGCAGGGTGCTGGTGGTGCAGGTGCCCATGGGGTGGTCATTCTGGTCTCTCCTGGCCTTGCACGCATGTAGCACAGATTGGCTCCGGGCAAAGCCTTGAGCCACATTCATCTGGGCCTTGTTAGGACAACAGGGATGGTGTGGGGTTGCGGTGTTGGGGGGTTGCGGGGAGGACCACATCACTGGAGGGAGGGAGGCCGATGTCGGTGCCCAGGCTGGGCCCAGGGGACAGCAGGTCCTCACCTGGCTTGTGGCTGCCCCTGAGTTAGGCAGCCCGGATGGAGGGGCCCTTCCAGCCCTGCTGGCCCCGGGGATGCAGGGACTCAACTCCCCCTGGTCTCAGTGGCTCTTCCAGGAGAAACACAGCCTGCCCGAGGCAACACCACCCCACGATTTTGAGTCCCTCTGTCTACCCCTCCCCCTGCCAGGGCAGTGCCCCCTTGCCCAGAAGAGCCAGCGGCACTCCCAGCCCCTGGGGCACCACACAGCCCCTTGGGGAGGACGGCCTGCCGGCCCCACACTCGGTGGATGGGCATTTCGGGGCCAGGATTTAATGGGGGTGACCCTGCCCAACCCCTCTATGTTGGTTACAAGGCGTCAGAAGAAAGGTGTTATTAACCCAGCTTCTTTTTTACAAGTCTTGTTTATTGAAAGGATCTGAAAATCGTAATAAGGCTTTCAATGACATTTAATAAATTTTCAAGAAATTAATATGAAACATTAAAATTTACGTCAAAAATCCAAAGTTTTCTAGATCATTTCCGTCTCGTGCTGCTTTAGAGCTCAGTTCACACCTTTTTTCTTCAGATGAGTGGCTGGAATTCTGAACACTGCTGTCTTCCGGCCCTGACGCTGGGTGCTGGTCCCTCTCTCCTCCTAAGCCCACAGCTGGGCCTCCCCTGTGCCCAGGGTCACGGCAGACTTAAAGCCAGGCCCGCTGCCCAGAATCACACTCAGGGTTTTTGGACGCTAAGTCTGCCGATGCTGCGGTGCCCAGACGAGGGTGAGCGGGGGAGACACGTGCCTCAGAGAACGTGCCCAGGTGGAGCCGGATGGCTGCGGGAAGCTCACCGGAGGCGGCGAATGTTTTGTGCCGCCTTTTTCTTATCAGTCTCCAGCAGATGAGGACAACTTCATGTGCAAAACTCAGAGCAGTTACTCAAAATACAGACGCCCGGGCAGCAGTAACCAGGACACCAGGCTCTGACCACGGCCTCCACACACCTGTGCCCGTGGAAGAGGCGCGTGCCGGGGTAGCAGCACCCACATGCACCACAGCTGCCAGTGCTTTGCAGGCTGGAGACTCATGGTAGAGGCAGGAGGAGAATCAGCGTGTTGAGTCCCTCGCCGTGTTCATGTCAAAGATTCTCATTACAGTTGCAAGATAAAAGGGATCACGATCACTAGCCCCGGAAATCCCCATCTCCCGGACCACCAGGATCGCACTGAACAGAATGGTCCCCGAATGGTCCCCGAAGACGGCGTCTTGCAGAACACAAATGTAAACATTTAATGGCAGACGACTCCCTTCCCCTGAAATCTTCACAAAAGTGTGTACAAGAAAAGATGCACATAAGCATTTCAGAAACTTTAAAAGAATCTCTAAAAAGTATATACAGGATTTAAAGCCCCTTCCTGGGAGCGGAAGCTACGTGAGGAATGTGTGGGTCGCCAGCGATGCCAGCCCCCTTCCCACTGAGGGTCCCAGACTCGTGGGGCCTCGAGCGGGGAGGGCTGGACAGCAGGGGACGCATCCAACCCTCCCCAGAAACTGCGCAGAACAAAACCACCGGCAAGACCAGACTTTTCAACAGCGCCTGCGCCGGGGCTTTCCCTGCAGAAGTTTTAAGGAAAGAGGTGCAGGCCAAGGGGAAAAGCATCGCAGCTCAAGGAAGGTTTTTGGCTGAGACATTTATTTTCAACATTGAAGGATAGGTCGAGTCATTCCGACCCCTCTGAATTTCAATCGACTGATTTGTGGAAAAACATCCTGGCATGGAATTATGGCGGCTGGAGGCTGTGCTCCAGGGACCCCCCACGGGGTCAGTGGGACAGGAGCACTCCCAGCCCATTTCTCACTGCTTCTTTAGAAAAGCAAAAAAAGTCAGACTTAAAATGTTAAAAAAAACAGCTGATCTGGACAAAAGGGCAGACCCAGGCTCTGACCCAGCTACAGGAAGGAAGTGGCCGCGCCATTGAGACAGAGGTGGTCACAGACACACACAGATTGGTCTGTCCCCAGAGGGAGCTTGGAGGGCAGAAAAGAAGACAGCGGAAGGATTCCGGCCTGGACAGGGCTCGACCTAGCCCTCCCCTTCCTCCTCCTCCTCCTCCTCCTCCTCGAAGTGGGCTTGCTTCTTCCGGACGTTCCAGTGCAGGCACTGCGCGAGGCTCTCAAACCAGTCGCTCACGGGGTCCCGCACGCAGATGGAGGGGAGCGGGTAGCATGAGGTAGTGATGCTGATGCTGGGGCGGGAGAGCAGCCGCCTGAGCCAGGGCTTCCAGAAAGGCCCGCCCCAGCCAAGAACCCTCCCTCCCTCCCGGGGAATGGCTGGGACTCTTTTCCTGAGGGGCCAGGCAGCCCCTCCCTGAGGCAGGCTTGAGGGGTGCCCCATGGGTGCTGGGACAGAGCCGCCCCAGGTCCTGGAGGGGACGGTGCAGGGAACGGACAAACTCTGCCCCAGGGCCCTCAGAGGTGAGGTCCCAGGAGGTGGGGGAGGGCAGCCCTCATGCAAGGGCGGGCAGCTGTGCCGGGGGCGGGGGGACACCCTCAGGCCTCTGCTGGGGTCACGCTTGCATGTGCCACCGTATGTGACCTGCTGCCGCCGGCACGGGTGCCCTGACTGTGACACTCTAAGACCCAGGGACTCAGGCCCTGTGGTGCTCTAGGGGACAAGCTGTGTCTACAGGCCAACCCCAAGAGGGCAGGCGCTGCCTGGCTCAGGGAGGAGGTTGGCAGGCAGTGCCCAGCCCGGCCTGCAGCCCACACCTGTCTCCGTGGCGGATCTCTTGTCTCTTCCGTCCATCGAAGGACACCCATGCTGTGTTCCTTGCTTCAGGTGACAGCATGATCTGAGGGTCAAGCAGGGAGAGGGGTGGGCCCCCAGCTGTGGGGAGGACACTTCTAGGCACCCACCCCCGAGTGCTCGCCAGAGGCCGAAGGTTGGGCAGCTCTGACCCTGCGTTGTGGACGGTGGAGTGCGCATCTTACAGGCACTGGCCCAGCTCAGCACCGCCAGAGACCAACAATGGCGGGAAGCCCCTCAGACCCGGGCCCCGGGCACCTGGGTGGACAGATCTCGGGCACCAGCAAGGCAGGGCTTGCCTCTGAGGGCACGGACGGCCCGAGGAGGGTGAGGCCATGTCTGAGGCTGGAGCCAGCACGGCAGAGCCGAGCGCTAGGTCCGGGCTTTGTGCTGCACGGGGTCCAATGACTCACAAACCGGAAAAGGAGCGTCGTTGGCTCTGACCTTCAGCTCGACCCCTGCGGGGACCACGATGGGCCGGAAGGACAGCGAGTGGGGGCAGATGGGCGTGATCATGATGGCCGGCACGTTGGGGTGGATCATGGAGGCCCCGGCCGCGGCCGCATACGCCGTGCTGCCCGTCGGGGTGGACACGATCACTCCTGACAGGGACAGGCGCAGGCGTCACTCCCGCCCGAGGGACGCTCAGGGCCCCAGGACAGTGCTGCGGGCCTTACCGTCGCCCTGCACCGTGGTGATGAGGTGTCCGTCCAGGTAGACGTCCACGTTGGACAGGTAGGAGGAGGGGCCTCTGTCAATCACCACCTCATTCAGGACCTGGAGGGGATGACAGCATTGCACGCTCAGGGCGGGTGGGGCCGCACAGCTCACAGACACGGCCGTCCCACCTAGCCAGGCTCTGCGGAAGGCCCTCGCCCCTGGAACCCAAGTCCCCCCACCCCGGGCCCCTCACCGAGGCTGAGGCACCTCCACTCACCTGGTACTGCATGGCCTGCTTCCCGACATCCATGTCCAGGCCCGCAGCCCGTGAGCCATTTTCACCCAGCCCGTTGTGCACCGCTGTCTTCTTCCCCCGGAGCTCCTTCACCACCCTGACCTTCAGCCGGCTCCGGAGAACAACAGCTGCGTTTCCTGAGGTCCGGTGGGAGTCACAGGGCATCAGAGGGCACGGGTCAGAGGGCGTCAGCGGGAGTCAGAGGGCGTCAGCGGGAGTCGGAGGGCGTCAGTGGGAGTCGGAGGGCATCAGAGGATGTCGGAGGGAGTCGGAGGGCGTCAGTGGGAGTCGGAGGGCGTCAGCGGGAGTCGGAGGGCGTCAGCGGGAGTCAGAGGGCGTTGGAGGGAGTCGGAGGGCGTTGGAGGGAGTCGGAGGGCGTCAGCGGGAGTCAGAGGGCGTTTGAGGGAGTCGGAAGGCGTTGGAGGGAGTCAGAGGGCGTTGGAGGGAGTCAGAGGGCGTCAGCGGGAATCAGGGCATCGGAGGGCACGCGTCAGCAAGGCTGGCAGGGTCGGGGCCCAGCCCAGGGAGGCCAGCGGGGTCAGGGTCCCTTTCTGCTCCCAAGTTGACACTTCTGTGCCTTTTGTTTGTTTGTTTGAGACGGAGTCTCACTCCATCACCCAGGCTGGAGTGCAGTGGTGCGATTTCCGCTCACTGCAACCTCTGCCTCCTGGGTTCAAGTGATTCTCCCACCTCAGCCTCCCAAGTAGCTGGAACTACAGGCGCGCATCACCACGCCCGGCTAATTTTTGTATTTTTAGTAGAGACGGGGTTTCACCGTGTTGGCCAGGATGGTCTCATCTCTTGACCTCATGATCTGCCCGCCTCGGCCACCCACAGTGCTGGGATTACAGGTGTGACCACCATGCCCAGCGGACACTTCTGTGCTTTCTGAGTGAGAATCAGCTCACTTCTGCCCAACAGGCAGGGCAGCTTCAACCTGTGATCTGCTGAAACTTCTCAGTGTTAGTAAAAAAGGTTTGAACCACTCAAGATTTAGAAATCCCTGAATCTAGAAACCTTTCGATGTTTGCTCCATGCATCAATAAATAAAACAAACCCTCCACAACCAAGCGAGACGAAAGCCCCAGGATCAGAGCTGCTTGTGGGCTCCAGAACATTCCAACTCACCCTCTATCACCTGAGTAACTTGGGACTGAAAGTTCTCAAAGCTGAACGGGGTCAGGAAGCCCAGGGAGCCCAGGTGGAAGGCCATGACCGGAGGGACGCTGCCCTGTGAGCCGACGGAGAGGTCATTCAGCGCCCAGGCCGCGCACTCCCACACCACCCAACTTGGCACCGGCACCTCAGGAGGGACCCAGCTCTGTGGGGACAGCACCTCTGACCCTCTGCAAGAGGGACTGGCCGTGTGGACGAGCAGAGGGGGACGTCCCAGGCCAGGGTGGGCTGGGCCACCAGGGCCAAGGTCGGTGTGGGGAGCTGGTGAGAAACAAAGGTAGCAGAGCTGAGCAGCCCCCTGGACGTGGACGGCAGGGGAGCCAGCGGGGGCGGGTGGGAGGCGGCCTCGGGGTCAGAGCCTCGCGCCCCACAGGTGCTAATGGGGAGATGAGGAGGAGAGCGGGGTGGGCTGCGGGCATTTCCGGGTGTCACCAACGCAGCGGGCCAAGGGCAGAGCCAGGGTCCCCGCACAGTGTGGCCCTACAGCCCAGGGGGAGAGCCGTGCTGCCGAGAAACCAGGAAGAAGAGCTCGAGGGAGGCCTGGAGGGGATGGGCCAGTACGCAAGGTCGTCTCCCAGGACCTGCTGCCCTGCACCACTCCCTCCTGTCCCAGGCGCTCTGGCCACCCCCAGCTGTAGCACTGTGTCCACACTGCCCCTAGCCCCACCATTGCGCCCCACCGGGATGCCACCATGGGAGTCGGTGCTGGCCGCTCTAGATGACTGCCCTTGCATAAAGCTACGGGGTGAAAAGTAATGGAAGCCGTGGTTGCGAGCCCCTCGTTACGCAGCACCTAGACTAGAACCTGGTGCGCGTCTGGAAACGTCAGTGCTTCACCTGGAAAAGCGAGGAAGCGTACAGCAGCGTCCCGTCTCCGCCCAGGCAGATGATGAAGTCTATCTGATTGGAAATGTCATCATAATCTAGGAAACACAAAGCAAAACCAAGAAGAGGCTGTCACAGGGCGGCCCCTCCGTGGTACAGTGCGCAGACACCAATGATGAGGGCAACAGTGCCAGAAGCTTCCACTGGGGCAGGGAACTGTGCTGGAGAAACCAAGGACAGAGCTGCCGACAGCCCACCTTCTCGAAAGGTACAGAATTTCTTCTTCACTGCCCCAAAGCTTTCATCGCTGGCGATGGCAGGGTCTTCCAGCACTTTCTTTTCCACATACACGATCATGTTGTTCTCCTGGAAGCAAAGTGCCAACCTGCTCATTCCACCTGCAGAACCCACCCTCCTGCAGGGAGGTTCCCGACTCACGGGCGTTGGAATCAGAGACCTGGCACCGTGGCCTGCATGCCCGCCCCTCCCAAGCTGACGCTGAAGCTTCATCACCAATGCACCAGGATTAAGCAGCAGCACCTTTAAGAGATGATTGGGCGGAGGGGCTCCCTTCTCAGGAACTGACTAAGGCTGTTATTTCGGTTTCCCAGCTCTTTCGTGCCGCGCCCCCCACGCCTGCTCTTCTGCAGGAGGACACGGCAGGAAGGCCCATGCCAGATGCAGCCCCTTGATCTTGGACTTCCCGGCCTCCAGGGCCATGAGCCCATCCGGCCCATTGTTGATCACCCAGTCTGGTGCTTGTCATGACAGCACACACAAACCCAGACACGTGGGCAGATCCCTGCTCGGTCCCCAGTTCCAGACAAGTAGTCGTTTCCCAGCACTTGAGGTGGTTCCCGTGGTCTCACGGGGCAGCGATACGGACGGAGGCCCCCCCACAACTCCGTGTGCACCCCAGGCCCCGTTCCCCTCCGCCCCGCGTGCCTCCATGAGGTGCGTGCAGAGCTCCTTGAACGGCTGCAGTAGGCTGGCGTCTCTCATCTTCTTGATGACAAGGACGCTCTTCGGAGACTTGTTCCACGTCAGCCGCTGGCTTGCAGGGTCCTGGATGTGCCTTTAGGGGAGCAGAAAAGAGTTCACACCAGCAGTGATCTCCACCTCGTGGAAAAGGTGTGCGACTTAGAAAAGAAAACACAACTTTAAAAAGATGTTTTCACCTCCCAGGGAAATGTGCTCAGTGGCCACGGGCAGGGCTGAGGGTCGCACCGGTGCCCCCAGCCACCTGGTGCCAGGGGCCTGGCCACAGAGGCAGGGCCAGGGGTCAGTAGGGTCCTGAATGACCACCGCTCAGCTGCTTGGCCCATCACACGCAGGCTCAGGCCCACACTCCCCGCCCGGGCACCGCACTGACCCAAGCGCATGCACCGCTGCCCTTCAGAGCCCCCAGCCACTTGCCTGCCTGGCTCCTCGGTGACGCTGGCGGGGCAGAAATGACCACGGAAGCCCATGGCCGGGCCACTCTTTTCTTGGTGCCCTCCTCAGGCCCCCACAAAAACCCAAACCAGCTGATGTGGGGATTCCGTCCCTAGGATCCCCTGCACATGGTTTCTGGCCCCACGTGAGCCCAGGACCCCTCAAGGACCCACTTCCTGCCCTGCACACAGCTCACTGCATCCCCGCATGAACGGACTTTAACCTCACTCACTCTCACAGTAAAAATCACAGGTTTAAAAGTCCATGGCAGCCCTGAAACAGCCGCCTGCGCTTTGCTGGCTCCGACCCTGACCCCTGTGCCCGGTGTTTCTCCACAGGCAGGGCCGCCCCGGTGGGACTCCCATTACCACGTCAGTCACAGAAAGCATCCCAGCCCAGAACCAGAGCACCCGCCACGGAGCCTGCTCCTGTTCCCAGAAGCCAAGGGAGGGCGCAGCGGGGCTGGACACCGTGGCCAGCGCTTACCACCTGTCCTCAGCCCCACGGGCGAGTTCTTAAACCACCGCGCCGGCCAGCTAGTTCCAAGTTGCCCAACTGAGAAAGCTGCTGCCTGCCATGCCTCTTCCCAGCAGTGACTTCCCCGGGAGTGTGACCGTCCCACTAACAACCCCCAGAACCACAACACAGATGCCAATGGCAGCCACAGGGCCATGGACCTCAGCCCATCGCTCATCAGCACTCACCCTGCACAGGTATTACTGGGAGGCGTGGGGTCACTCATACCATCCCCTGTGAGCTCAGCACCTGTCCCGGGTCACACATGTGGCTTGCGAGGCGGCCCCTGCCTGCTGGGAGCCAGCCGGCATGTCCACAGCATCCAGGCCACGCTTGGCGAACACACGGCTGCCCCATCGGCATGGTCCTGACTGTGCGCCCACACTAGAAGCCTAAGCTCTGCATACTCAAAACTCAAAGCAAAACGCAATTATGATGCGACTTTAAAGTTGTTGTAAAAGCACCTAAGTCAAGAGCTTCCTACACTTATGAAAATCAAACAAAACCAAACCCAGTTTCCTCATTGGTCACATGGTCTTCCTGCTTAATCCCTACTGAAAAAAAGTCCTCAGTTCAGCAGCAAAGAGGCCACACTTCAGCTCCCTGCTCCTAATTGAGCCGGGCGGGACCAAGCCCTCTGTTCCCATGGCCTCAGACCTGGCCAAGTACCCAGCCTCCAGCCTTGCCCAGCGCTGCGCCAGCCACTCAGGCTTGCAGAACCGGCTGGGCCACAGGGAAGGTGCCCTCAGGTCACAGTCAGGTGGAAGGGCGTTCCCTCCCAGCCCCCTCCCAGCCCCCAGCCCGCTGCGTCACTCTGCTTGGCTCCGGCCCCAGGGCGTGCAGGTGGCTCACAGTCCTCTGGCCTGGTCAGCCAGCAAAGCCCACGCCCTGCACATGACTCCCCTGCTCTCCTTCCCATGGTCACCACTGACCCAGTGGCCCGGCCTACACCCATTCCAGCCCTGAGGTTCAGCTGAGCCCAGTCAGAGCCACTGGCAGCAGCGTCGTGCACGGGCCTAGGCACCCACCGCTCTGTGTGACCACAAACTAGCGCCTCGCCCTCTTCCTGGATCACCTGCAAAGCAGGACACCAGCCCTTGCAGGCACACAGGGCTGTGGGTGTTGTAGAGAGGGCAGGGGTGGCATGAAGCCAGCACACCACAGCCTGGCCAGTTCCAACTGAGTGTCTCACACATGGGTGGCCACACACACTGTGACACACGGACACTCATGCACCTCCACAACACAGGCCAACCAGCTCCCTGGACAACAGAACGGGAAGCGGGTGCCCTCCTCGCCAGCCCCCCACAGGGTCTTGCTCTGGGCTATCAGGGAAGACGTGAGGTCAGATGCCTGAGAAGCCCCACCCTCCACAGCGGGGATGGGAAGCGGGAGGTTAGGATCCCGGAGACACAGAGGCGTGCTCCCATGGGGGGACCGAGAAAGCTGCGTGCCCCTCAACGCTGCCCCACAGCCCCACCGCCTCCCCCTCCTGCTGGGCTGTCTGACCTTGGGCAGCTCGGGGACCACCAAGTACACCCTGGTCTGAGGGCTGAGACAGAACATGCACCCTTCCAGTGACCCAGCCCGGCCTGAGGGACTGATGGCTGGTGAAGGCAGTGGCCGCGATGTGAGTGATGAAGGAGCGGCTCTCCCAGGACCAGGAAGTGCAGGGAGGGCACCAGGCAGCAGGGGCGGGGGCCCGGCGGGGTGCCAGGGACAGCAAGCACAGGACGGCAGGATGGGGCCACGGCGGGGCCAGGAGGGCAGTGGAGCACCCTGGATCGCACACGTGGCTGCTGTGCAGGGAAGGGATGGTGAGGCCGCGACAAGCGGTCAGGAGTCCTCACAGCGGAGGGCAGCCGGGCAATAGTGCAGGGGAGCTGTTTGTATATTTTGGGGTCAAAGTGACAGAATCAGAAGATGGACTGGATGGGGGAATGCAAACAGGGGTCAGGTCCCCCGCCTCAGGCATTTGGCAGCGGTGACAGGTCACAGACACTCCAGGAACCGGCGGCACTGAGAGGGCTGGGCCTCAAAAGCACGAGTGCGAGTTACTTCCATCCTAAGGGGCTGCCCTCGGCGTCTGGAGGCGGCAAGGCCGACCCCATCCTGCCTGGGGCGCGTGCTGCCACGGTGCCCCCAGTTTGCAGAGCAGCTCCTCGGATGGCCCCCCATGGCTCGCCTGGACCTGACCTTCGGTGACGGCCCAGGGCTGGCTGGGGCCTCTGTCCCTACTGTACGTCCCCAGCCTCCACTGCACTGGTGCCTGTCAGCGAAGGGCCATGCAGCGGCCGCCCCCAGTAGCCCAGAAAGCGCAATGACACAGCCGCGTTGCGCTTTCTGGTCATCAGTCCCCCAGCAGCCCTCGCACCGGAGCACTAGGCCCTCCCGCATGGTTCTCCCTTGCAGAAAGTGAAGTGTGCACGACTCCGCGAAGGAGGAGGCCCTGAAGAGAGCCCGTTCGGTACAGAGGCCGGAGAGCTGAGGCACCCGTCCTAGAAGCACAGGCTTCTCTGGGGAAGAGGCGACGACGACATCTACCAGGTGCAGAATACAACTCTCAGGGCTGGCTGGGTGCTCACTTGTTTTCTTTGGAGATGGTCTTGCTCTGTTGCCCAGGCTGGAACGCACTTTGCATAATCACAGCTCCCTGTAACCTCAACCTCCCAGGCTCAGGTGATCCTCCCACCCCAGCCTCCTCAGCAACTGGACTACAGGTGTGTGCAACCATGCCTGCTACTTTTTGTATTTTTCTTTTTTTGAGTCTGAGTCTTGCTCCGTCACCCAGGCTGGAGTGCAATGGTGCGATCTTCGGCTCACTGCAACCTCTGCCTCCCGGGTTCAAGCAGTTATCTGTCTCAGCCTCCCAAGCAGCTGGAATTACAGGCGCCCGCCACCACGCTTGGCTAATTTTTGTATTTTTAGTAGAGATGGGTTTTCACCATATTGGTCAGGCTGGTCTTGAACTCCTGACCTCGTGATCCGCCCACCTTGGCCTCCCAAAGTGCTGGAATTACAGGTGTGAGCCACCGCGCCTGGCCAATTTTTGTATTTTTTGTAGGGATGGGCTTTCACCATGTTGCCCGGGCTAGTCTCAAACTCCTGGGCCCAAGATCTGCCTGCTTTGGGATCCCACAGTACTGGGACTGCAGGTGTGAGCCACCGCGCCCAGCCTGGATTATAATTCTTTACACATAAAGCCCAGATATCAGATCTATCACTGTTGCGTTTTTCCCATAAGACACTATGATGGGCCTCCAGGCAGAATGTGTTGAGACTGAACCATCAAACAGCAAACGCAACCCACCCCAGAACTCTCTCTTAGAAACAAAAAAGCAGCCCTGAGTATCTCATGTGGACACCGCGCCCACGGGCTGTGACCCGGTCTCCAGGCTGCCCTGAGTATCTCATGTGGACGCCGCGCCCACGGGCTGTGACCCGGTCTCCAGGCTGCCCTGAGTATCTCATATGGACGCCGCGCCCACGGGCTGTGACCCGGTCTCCAGGCTGCCCTGAGTATCTCATGTGGACACCGCGCCCACGGGCTGTGACCCGGTCTCCAGGCTGCCCTGAGTATCTCATGTGGACACCGCGCCCACGGGCTGTGACCCGGTCTCCAGGCTGCCCTGAGTATCTCATGTGGACGCCGCGCCCACGGGCTGTGACCCGGTCTCCAGGCTGCCCTGAGTATCTCATGTGGACGCCGCGCCCACGGGCTGTGACCCAGTCTCCAGGCTGCCTGGTGTCTGCCGCCCATGACCCCGGCTTGCCTGCCATCCACTTTCTCAAAGCCCCTGGAGAAGCCACGGCTAGGGAACCCCCGCTCGGACGCCTGCACTCAGGGCGTTCAGGGAAGACGCCCATGTTGCTTTTTTCTTTTTGTTTAAATGACCTAAACTAAAACATGTACTTCTCAGGTGAAGTGCTAGAATCTTCCTCCACACAGCGATCCCACAACTCCACACACATCCCAAGGACTCCCCCCAACCTATGGCCCCCAGCACTCACATGATGGTCTGGGGATTCTGCAGCACGCAGGCCTTTGGTCCAAAAGTGGTCACCGGGCATGGCCCATGGAGAGAGCGTGTCCTCCTGTGGGGAGAGGGCGGTGTCAGAGCCTGAAACCAGACATGCAGTGACACACACAGATACAGAGGAAGTTACACGCTAAGGCATACATGCAATTTGAAAGATGCCAACCCCATCTGCCCAGCAGCCACACAACAGCCCTTGGAAGGTTCTGCCCAGGTCCATGGCTGCACTGGAGCGGCACCTGTGAGGAGCACGCATGGCCACGCACCCCTCAGATCACGACCCAAGTCGGGGAGAGTTGCAGCCCAAACAAGGAAAATGCCAGGGCCAGAGCCAGCCTGAGATCAGAATTCCTCAGTGTCTCCCCAGGACCCCTCTCTAGATCTGCATTTGGGACTCAAAACCTTAGACAACATCTCTAAATCGTCTAGATTAAAATTCTAGCAAAAATGTTCACTCTGGATTCATGTCAACAGCCAGGCACGGTGGCTCACACCTGTAATCTTAGCACTCTGGGAGGCCAAGGCGGGCGGATCACGTGAGGTCAGGAGTTTGAGACCAGACTGGCCAACATGGTGAAACCCCCATCCCTACTAAAAAAAGAAAAATTAGCTGGGCGTGGTGGTGCATGCCTGCAGTCCGAGCTACTCAGGAGGCTGAGGCAGGAGAACTGCTTGAACCCAGGAGGTGGTGGTTGCAGAGAGCCGAGATCGAGCTACTGCACTCCAGCCTGGGTGAAAAGAGTGAAACTCTGTGTCGAAATACATAAATGAATGAATGACCCTGGATGAATGGATCAACAACTTTTCTAGTGATTTAAACATGACCAGGTCACAGTCAAATCACCCAGCCAGAGGCTGTGGCAGCTGCGTATGTCCTGGGGAGAATGCTGTCAGGACCCCTGCTCTCATCAGGGTCCAGTGCTGAGGCTGCCCTTGTCCTGGGTGCCCAGGAGCCTCCCAGTCCCATCACACACCCAGAAAACTCGCACACAGCCGGCCAAGCAACGACCCAACAAAATCCTCAAGTCCCACCGCAGAAGCACAGCTTTCCGCTGCCTCGCAGGATCAGACAACCCCTGAAGAGCCGTTGTGCCACGAGGGCTGTTCCACAGCAGACACAGGCGTGGCCATCAGTGGTCACGGACTTGTTTACCTCGGCCTTTTAAAAATTGTAAAGTACAGGCCGGGCGCAGTGGCTCACGCCTGTAATCCCGGCACTTTGGGAGGCTGAGGCGGGCGGATCACGAGGGCAGGAGATCGAGACCATCCTGGGTAACACGGTGAAACCCGTCTCTGCTAAAAATACAAAAAAAAATTAGCCGGGTGTGGTGGCGGGCGCCTGTAGTCCCAGCTACTTCGGAGGCTGAGACAGAAGAATGGCGTGAACCCAGGAGGCAGAGCTTGCAGTGAGCCGAGATCGCGCCACTGTACTCCAGCCTGGACGATGAGCAAGACTCCATCTCAAAAAAAAAAAAAAAAAGAAAAAGAAAAAAAATTGTAAAGTACAGGCCGGGCGCGGTGGCTCACGCCTGTAATCCCAGCACTTTGGGAGGCCGAGGTGGGCGGATCACGAGGTCAGGAGATTGAGACCATCTTGGCTAACACGGTGAAACCCCGTCTCTACTAAAAATACAAAAAATTAGCCGGGCGAGGTGGTTCATGCCTGTAATCCCAGCACTTTGGGAGGCTGAGGCAGGAGGATCACTTGAACCCAAGAGGCAGAGGTTGCAGTGAGCCAAGATTACACCACTGCACTCCAGCCTGGGCGACAGAGCGAGACTCCACCTCAAAAAAAAAAAAAAAAAAAAAAGTACATTACAAAATAAGAACTTTACTTACTTAGGAAATTAAGAGATTATTGTGGAAAACAATGTTTCTCGAAGTGGGTGTTGGGATTTAATGTTTGCTTCCCAAAGACGGGCTGTGCTTGGGCGTATTCGCCATCTCCTCCCCCACCTCACCCTAAAGGTGCCTGTCACCCACTACGGAGGCGACCTCTGACCCAGGGCTGCTGTCATCAGGTTCAGAATGAAACAGAAATGGTGCGTTATGCCAAAGAACCCACAGGGAAAAAGAAAAAGACCAAAGCAATTCTGTTCACGCAGTCACTGCGCTGGGTGGCCTGGAGGCACAGGACAATGACCCACTGACAAGAGGTATCCTGGTGACGCAGTGCCTGTGGGGCGAAGGCAGCCACCAGCCCTCGCAGCCTCCCAGCTCAGGCAGTGACTCTGTAGACAGAAAACGTGGGAGCAGCCTGTTTCCCCGTTGCTGCCACCAAGTGAGAGACGCTGTGGGCTCTCCCATCTCACCGAGTGAGACAGCGTGCTTTCTAAGACTCTCTTTCACCAAAAAGCCCCCCTCGCATTTGATAGGTGTGATGCTTCTGTTAGGCAGCGTGGCTCTGGCAAGCTTCCACCTAAAACTCACCACATTTACTGTCACCAGAACCCAGAACAACGTCCCCAGGCACCATCACAGCTGCACTTGTGCGGCCACCGTCATGTGAAGCCCGGGGTGCTGTTGCTCAAGCAGCACCACGCAAGGGTGAGCACTGTGGGCACTCTGGACACAGGAGGGAGACACGTGCCCAACATGTGAGAGGGCTGGGCCCGCCCAAGGCCACACTCACGACTCTGCCTCCACCAGCCCTGTGTCACCAGGCAGAGCCCCCCAGCCTTCGCCTCTCAAAACGAGCAGAGCCAAGAGGGATGTCCCCTCACACCCCAGTGACTTATGTGGAGCAAATGTTTCCAGGCCAGGCGCAGTGGCTCACATCTGTAATCCCAACACTTTGGGAGGCCGAGGCGGGCAGATCACCTGAGGTCAGGAGTTCAAGACCAGCCCAGCCAACATGGTGAAACCCTGTCTCTACAAAAATACAAAAATTAGCCAGGCATGGTGGCAGGTACCTGTAATCCCAGCTACCCAGGAGGATGAGGCAGGAGAATCACTTGAACCCGGGAGGTGGAGGTTGCAGTGAGCCAAGATCGCACCACTGCACTGCAGCCTGGGGGACAGAGCGAGACTCCATCTCAAAAAGAAAAGTTTCCTCTCCAAGTTCGCTTCAGTCTAACATCAAGGGTCAGCATGGGTGCCTGTTGGATGGTTCTGTGCTGATACAGACAGACAAAGAAACACGGTGGTGCCCTGTGCCTGTGCTGGCATCTGGGAACGTGTGCCAGGCAGGTGTCCACGGGCCAGGCTCCCCCGTCAAGGGCACAGCTTCACCTGGGCAAGGACCCAGCTCCACCTTCCGGAGCCATCGACACAGACTACTCAGGAGAATTCTTTGTAATCGTTTTAAGAAAGAATATTATGAAATCAGACGGGGAAAAAAAGAGGAACCATCCTTTCTGGTTGTACCTGAACTCCTTGGTGCTCCCCAGGGCAGGCGAGGCAGACAGGCTGCGAGACTTGGCCCGGCCCCGGATGGGGTGGTTGTAACTCCAGGTCTCGTCGCCGTGGCAGGCCGAGCAGCAGTACGCAGCCGCGTCTGAGCTCAATTCCTTATTCATGGTCATTTTTTCTTGTTCCATTTCCATCGTCAGGAAATGAGAACTTCGGTCAGAAAAACACTGATGCCTTAATTTAATAAAATAAATAATGTAAATAAAGTAAATAAATATGTATGAAACAATAATAACTTACACATACATATGTTCCATTTCATCAAGGGGAAAAAATGGCTGAAGTCCAATTTACCAAAGTACTTTGAAAATAGACTGTTTCTATCCCAAAGATATTTAAGAACTACTCCAGGTTTTTGGCTGGGCGCCGTGGCTCATGCCTGTAATCCCAGCACTTTGGGAGATGGAGGCAGGCAGATCACTTGAGACCATGAGTTCGAAACCAGCATAGCCTGACCAATATGGTGAAAACCCATCTCCACTAAAAATACAAAAATTAGCTGAGCGCCTATAGTCCTAGCTACTCGGTAGGCTGAGGCAGGAGAATCGCTTGAACTCGGGAGGTGGCGGCGAGATCAATCCAGCCTGGGTGACTACAGCGAAACTTCGTCTCAAAAATTGTTTTGTAAAATAACATTAACAAAAATAATTGTTTTTAAAAAGAACAAAATAGAAAGTCACACTGTGTGGCCAGGTGTGGTGGCTCATGCCTGTAAGCCCAGCACTTTGGGAGGCTGGGGAGAGAGGGTCAGTTGAGGCCAGGGGTTGAAGACCACTCTGGGCAACACAGAACTCTTCTCTACCAAAAAAACATGAGCCAGGCATGGTGACCCATGAGAGAGACCCTGTCTCTAGAAAAGAAAGATGCTGGCCGGGTGCGGTGGCTCAGGCCTGTAATCTCAGCATTTTGGGAGGCTGAGGCAGGCGGATCACCTGAGGTCGGGAGTTCGAGACCAGCCTGACCAACATGGAGAAATTCTGTCTCTACTAAAATTACAAAATTAGCTGGGCGTCGTTGCACATGCCTGTAATCCCAGCTACTTGGGAGGTTGAGGCAGGAGAATTGCTTGAACCCGGGAGGCAGAGGTTGTGGTGAGCTGAGATTGTGCCATTACACTCCAGCCTGGGCAACAAGAGTGAAAGAAACTCCGCCTCAAAAAAAAAAAAAAGCTTTCTTGGAAACAATACAGCACATTAATAAGAGAGAGGAAGTGTACAATTTCAAATACCCTAGTCCAGAAAAGCTGACAAAATGGAACCAGCAGATATACTGTGAACTCCACGCCCTGCATTGTACATTCAGCACCAATGAAATATTTCCCAAACTGACCAATATTAAGCCTCAAAGAAAACTACTGAGGACAGAAAACCTCATCTTTTTCCTTCTTTCTTTCTTTGTTTTTTTGAGACAGGATCCCACCTCAGCCTCCCGAGTAGCTGGGACTACAAGAGTACAGCACCACGCCCACTAATTTTTCTTCCTTTGGTAGGGTCTTGCCAATGTTGCCCAGGCTGGTCTTCAACTCCTGGCCTCAAGTGATCCTCCCACCTCAGCCTCCCAACACAGTGCTAGGATTATAGGCATGAGCCACCATGCCTGGCCTAGAACCTCATCTTTTTTTTTTTGAGACATAGTCTCACTCTGTCACCCACGCTGGAGTGCAATGGCGTGATCGCAGCTCACTACAACCTCTGCTTCCCGGGTTCAAGTGATTTTCCTATCTCAGCCTCCCTAGCAGCTGGGACTATAGGCATGTGCCACCACATCCAGCCAATTTTTTTCTATTTTTAGTAGAGACGGGGTTTCACCATGTTGGCCAGGCTGGTCTAGAACTCTCGACCTCAAATGCTCTGTCTGCCTCAGACTCCCGTACAGGCGTAAGCAATCACGCCTAGCCTGGAACCTCATCTTCTGACCACAATACAATAAAACCAGGAAGAGATAAAAGTAGAAACAAAAAAAAGCCCTCAACCACTTGGAAGTTTCTGAACTTTCTCTTAAGCAACTCAGGGATCAAAGTGAAGATCGGAACCAACACCTGGAACATCCAGAAGGTCAGAGCAACATAAACAGCAGCCAGGGTCGGTTCAATCCCATCAAAGCTAGGTCACAACCCCTGGGAAGTCATGAACTGAGCACTCAATTCAATAAAGCTAGAAATAGAATAAAACAAGCTTCAGAAGAACAGAAGAGGGGCCATGCATGGAAACAATAAAAAATCACTCAATAGAGGCTAAACACATAAAATAAAGCCAAATATACCTTCTCATTAAAGAAGATAAATCTGGCCGGGCGCGGTGGCTCAAGCCTGTAATCCCAGCACTTTGGGAGGCCGAGACGGGCGGATCACGAGGTCAGGAGATCGAGACCATCCTGGTTAACACGGTGAAACCCCATCTCTACTAAAAAAATACAAAAAACTAGCCGGCCGAGGTGGCGGACGCCTATAGTCCCAGCTACTCGGGAGGCGGAGGCAGGAGAATGGCGTGAACCCGGGAGGCGGAGCTTGCAGTGAGCTGAGATCCGGCCACTGCACTCCAGCCTGGGTGACAGCGCGAGACTCCGTCTCAAAAAAAAAAAAAAAAGAAGATAAATCTTAATAAACTCAGGACAAGGTAGATTCTGGCATTAAAAAGGATAAATGTGGCATTATGGACTGAATGTATCCTCCCCTAGTTTATTTGTTATTTTTATTTTGTAGAGATAGGATCTCTCTGTGTTGCCTAGACTGGTCTCAAACTCCTGGGCTCAGGTGATCCTCCTGCCTTGGCCTCCCAAAGTGCTTGGATTACAGGTGTGAACCACTGCACCCAGCAATCCCCCCAAATTCCTACATTGAAGCCCTAACTTCCAGTGTGGCTGAATATGGAGGTGGGCCTCTAAGAAAGGAGTTAAATGAGGTCAGCTGGGCACGGTGGCTCACACCTGTAATCCTAACACCGTGGGAGACTGAGGCGGGCAGATCATATGAGGTCAGTAGTTCGAGACCAGCCTGACCAACATGGTGAAACTCCGTCTCTAAAAAATACAAAAATTAGCTGGGAGTGGTAGCAGACGCTGTAATCCCAGCTACTTGGGAGGCTGAGGCAGGAAAAATGCTTGAACCCAGGAGGCAGAGCTTGCAGTGAGCTGAGATTGTGCCATTGCACTCCAACCTGTGCCACAAGAGCGAAACTCCATCTCAAAAAAAAAAAAAAAAAAGAAAAAATGAGGTCATAAGTGTGGGGTCTGATCAGATAGAATCAGCATCATTGTAAGAAGAGACACCAGGCCGGGCGCGGTGGCTCACGCCTGTAATCCCAGCACTTTGGGAGGCCGAAGCGGGCGGATCACGAGGTCAGGAGATCGAGACCATCCTGGCTAACACGGTGAAACCCCGTCTCTACTAAAAATACAAAAAATTAGCCGGGCGAGGTGGCGGGCGCCTGTAGTCCCAGCTACTCGGGAGACTGAGGCAGGAGAATGGCGGGAACCCGGAAGGCGAAGCTTGCAGTGAGCCGAGATCGCGCCACTGCGCTCCAGCCTGGGCGACAGAGCGAGACTCCGTCTCAAAAAAAAAAAAAAAAAAAAAAAAAAAAGAGACACCAGGGTAGGCATGGTGGCTCACTCCTGTAATCCCAGGGCTTTGGGAGGCTGAGGTAAGAGGATCACTTGAGGCCAGGAGTTCAGGAACAGCCTGGGCAACATAGCAAGATTCTGCTTCTACAAAAAAAAAAAAAAACCAACAACAACAACAACAAAAAGAGTTGGACAGAGTGGTGCATGCCTGTAGTCCCAGGTACTTGGAGGCCAAGGCAAGAGGATCACTTGAGACCAGGAGTTTGAGGTTGTAGTGAACTGTGATTGTGCTGCTGCACTCCAGCCTAGGCAATAGAGACCCTGTCTCAAATACAAAACAAAACAAAACAAAAAGAAAACAAAACATCGGAAGCGTTCTCTCTGCACCTCTGTTCCCACTCTCACTGGACACAAAAGTAACGCCAGAGAAGACGGCCATTACAGTGAGAAAGAGAGTTCTCACAATGAACCAAATTATCTGGGACCCCGACCTTGGACACTCGGCCTCCAAAGCTGTGAGAACAAACGTTTCTGTTGTTTCTGCACCCCCTGCCCCATGCCTGTGGCGCTTTGCTACAGTAGCCTAAATAAAACAACTAAAATATGTGAGATGATGGCAAGGTGGGCAGAAGGAAAGTTCAGACAGACAAAACTGTGGGCCCTATGCTAAGGTCAAAGTCAAGGGGTTCTCTGAATACCCAAAAAGCTGGTTAGCACTCTGGCTGCGTTTTACAATCACCTTAGAGTTTCCAACAAAACCAATTCCTATCTGCCCTCTAGGCTGAAGGATGAGAACCTCAAGGCACAGCCCAGGCACTGGCACTTTAAAGAGCTCCCTGGAGGATTCCAATGTTTAGCGAGAATTGACAGCACTGCTTCAGTGGATCAGTATCTTCCCAGCTTAAGACATACCAGGCTGGGTGTGGTGGCTCACGCCTGTAATCCCAGCGCTTAGGGAGGCCAAGGTGGGCGGATCACTTCAGGCCAGGAGTTCAAGACCAGCCTGGCCAACATGATGAAAAACCCTGTCTCTACTAAAAATACAGGCTGGGCTGGGCACGATGGCTCACGCCTGTAATCCCAGCACTTTGGGAGGCCGAGGTGGGCAGATCACGAGGTCAGGAGATCAAGACCATCCTGGCTACACGGTGAAACCCCGTCTCTACTAAAAAAAATTTGCTGGGCGTGGTGGCGGGCGCCTATAGTCCCAGCTACTCGAGAGGCTGAGGCAGGAGAATGGCATGAACCCGGGAGACAGAGCTTGCAGTGAGCCAAGATCACGCCACTGCACTCCAGCCTGGGCGACAGAGCAAACTCCATCTCAAAAAAAAAAAAAAAATACAGGCTGGGTGCGATGGTTCAAGCTGGTAATCCCAGCACTTTGGGAGGCCGAGGTGGGTGGATCACCTGAGGTCAGGTGTTTGTGATCAGCCTGGCCAACAAGGCGAAACCCTGTCTCTACTAAAAATACAAAGGTAGCTGGGCGCAGTGGCAGGCACCTGTAAATCCCAGCTACTCGGGAGGCTAAGGCAGGAGAATTGCTTGAACCCAGGAGGCAGAAGTTGCAGTTAGCCATGATTGCACCAGCCTGGAGACAGAGCAAGACTCTGTCTCAAAAAAAGAAAAAAAAAAAAAATTAGCCGGGTGTAGCGGCGCGTGCCTGTAATTCCAGCTGCTGGAGAGGGTGAGGCATGAGAATTCCTTGAAGTTGGGAGACGGAGGTTGCAGTGAGCTGAGATCGTGCCACTGCACTCTAGCCTGGGTGATAGAGCAAGACTCCATCTCAAATGGGAAAATAAAAAAGAAAAAGAAAAAAGAAAAAAAGACATACCAGTGTTTAGGTTGGAGGCCGTGGCTCACGCCTGTAATCCCAGCACTTTGGGAGGCCGAGGCGGGCGGATCACGAGGTCAGGAGATCGAGACCATCCTAGCTAACACGGTGAAACTCCGTCTCTACTAAAAATACAAAAAATTAGCCACGAGTGGTTGCAGGCGCCTGTAGTCCCAGCTACTTGGGAGGCTGAGGCAGGAGAATGGCGTGAACGCAGGAGGTGGAGCTTGCAGTTAGCTGAGATTGTGCCACTGCACTCCAGCCTGGGCGACAGCGCGAGACTCTGCCTAAAAAAAAAAAAAAAAAAGACATACCAGTGTTTCATCCAAATACTTGAAAAATTCGGCCAGACATGGTGGTTCACACCTGTAATCCCAGCACTTTGGGAGGCCGAGGTGGGTGGATCATTTGAGGTCAGGAGATTAAGACCAGAAATACAAAAAAATGGCCGGGAACGGTGGCTCTTGCCTGTAATCCCAGCACTCAAAAAAACAAAAACAAAAACAGAAACAAAAAAATTAGCCCGGAGTGGTGGTAGGCACCTTAATTCCAGCTATGCAGGAGGCTGAGGTAAGAGAACAGGAGAATTGCTTGAACCCGCGAGGCAGAGGGTGCAGTGAGCTGAGATTGCACCACTCACTCCAGCCTGGGTGACAGAGTGAGACTCTGCCTCAATTAAAAAAAAAAAAAAACTATGACAAATTCAATGAAAACCAGAACCTACAAAAACACATCTGGTATAATTACTCCTATTCAGGACTATACTAGAGGCCACAGCCAGTGCAATAACATAAGAAAAAAGTAAAAGGTACAGTGACAGAAAAAGTTTGGCATAGAAAGTAGGTCTGTTAAACAAAGTAAGAAAAGGAACAAGTGAAGTTGTACTTGCAGATGACATGACATTTCTATGTAGAAAAACATAAATAAGTGAGTTTATTAGCAAGGTTTCAGAAGGCAATTTCAATACACAAAAATCAATTGTATTTCTATATACTAGCAACAGACAACAGGAAATTGAGACCATCCTGGCTAACATGGTGAAACTCTGTGTCTACTAAAAATACAAAAATTTAGCCAGGCTTGGTGGCGGGTGCCTGTAGTCCCAGTTGCTTGGGAGACTGAGGCAGGAGAATGGCGTGAACCCGGGAGGTGGAGGTTGCAGTGAGCAGAGAACCCACAACTGCACCTCAGCCTGGATGACAGAGCAAGACTCTCTTTCAAAAAAAAAAAATAAATAACACTATAATTTATGGCCGGGTGTGGTGACTCACGCCTGTAATCCCAACACTTTGGGAGGCCGAAGTGGGTGGATCATCTGAGATCAGGAGTTTGTGATTAGCCTGACCAACATGGTGAAACCTCATCTCTACTAAATATAAAAAATTAGGCCAGGCACAGTGGCTCACGCCTGTAATCCCAGCACTTTGGGAGGCTGAGGCAGGCGGATCACGAGGTCAGGAGATCAAGACCATCCTGGCTAACATGGTGAAACCCTGTCTCTACCAAAACCACAAAAAGTTAGCCGGGCGTGGTGGCGGTACCTGTGGTCCCAGCTACTCGGAAGGTTGAGGCAGGAGAATGGTGTGAACCCAGGAGGCAGAGCTTGCAGTGAGCTGAGATCGTGCCACTGCACTCCAGCCTGGGTGAGAGCGAGACTCCGTCTCAAAAAAAAAAAAAAAAATTAGGTAGGCATGGTGGCACACACCTGTAATCCCAGCTATCTGGGAGGCTGGGGCAGGAGAATCACTTGAACCTGAGAGGTGGAGGTTGCAGTGAGCTGCGATTGCACTGCAGCCCTGGTAACAAGAGTGAAATTTCGTCTTTAAAAAAATAAATGATTTATAATATCATTAAAAATATAAAATATGTAGGGATATATTTGACAAAAGACATGTAAGAACTGCATACTGAAAACTACAATATACTGCTGACAGAGATCAAAGGAAATCTAAATAAGTGGAGAGACATACCACGTTCATGGATTGGAGGACTCAATATTAAGATCTTAGATCTCGGCCGGGCGCGGTGGCTCAAGCCTGTAATCCCAGCACTTTGGGAGGCCGAGACGGGCGGATCACGAGGTCAGGAGATCGAGACCATCCTGGCTAACACGGTGAAACCCCGCCTCTATAAAAAATACAAAAACTAGCCGGGCAAGGTGGCGGGCACCTGTAGTTCCAGCTACTCGGGAGGCTGAGAAAGGAGAATGGCGTGAACTCGGGAGGCGGAGCTTGCAGTGAGCTGAGATCCGGCCACTGCACTCCAGCCTGGGCGACAGAGCGAGACTCTGTCTCAAAAAAAAAAAAAAAAAAAAAAGATCTTAGATCTCATCAAATTGATCTACAAATGTTATCCAAACAGAACTATCAAAATCCAAGCAGGATTTCTAAAGGAAAGGACAAGCTGATCAAATTCACATAAAAATGTAAAGTATCTAGACCAGCTAAAAAAACTGAACAAGAACAAACATGGACGGCTAAGTTCACGACTTGTTGAAAAACTATGGGAACCCGACAGCGTGGTAGTGTCAAAACGGACATACACATCAAGGAAACAGGACAGCCAGCCCAGAGGCAGACGCCACAGACCCCCATACACATGCAGTCAATGGATTTTTGACAGGTGCTGAGGTGATTCAACATGGGGGAGGATAATCTTTTCACCCAATAGTTCTCAGCAACTGGACAGCCATGTCTAAAAGAATGAAGCCCAACCACTTCCTCATACTAAATACAAATATTAACTCAAAATGGATTATAGACCTAAATGTGAGGACTAAAACTACAAAACTTTTTAGAAGAAAGCATTGGAATTTTTTTTCTTTTTCTTTTTTTTTGGAGACAGAGTCTCACACTATTGCCCGGGCTGGAGTGCAAAGGCATAATCTCAGCTCAATGCAACCTCCGCCTCCTGGGTTCAGGTGATTCTCCAGCCTCAGCCTCCCGAGCAGCTGGGATTACAGGCGTCCGCCACCATGCCTGGCTTATGCTTTGTAATTTTCAGTAGAGACGGGGTTAACTCCTGACCCTGTGATCTGCCCACCTCGGCCTTCCAAAGTTCTAGGATTATAGGCGTGAGCCACCATGCCTGGCTTTTTTCTTTCTTTTTTTTTGTGAGACAGGATCTCCCACTGTTGCCCAGGCTGGAGTACAGTGGTGTGATCTCAGCTCACTGCAGCCTCAACCTCCCAGGCTCAAGCAATCCTCTCACTTCAGCCTCCCAAGTAGCTGGGATTACAGGCATGCACCACCACACCTAGCTAATTTTTTTTGTTTTTTGTTTTTTTGGGGTGGAGATGGGGTCTCCTTATGTTGTACAGGCTGGTTTCGAACTCCTGCGCTCAAGTGATCCTCCCACCTTGGCCTTCCAAAGTGTTGGGATTACAGGCGTGAGCGACCGCACCCAGCTGGAAAAAGCCTTAGTGGTGTTTAAAATCTTTTATACTTAATGGAACACTGATCTTTGTTTTTTTTTTCTGTTTTAGGCAGGGTCTTACTCTGTCTCCAGGCTGGAGAACAGGGGTGCAATCATGGCTCACTGGAGCCTCTACCTACTGGGCTCAATCCCCCACCTCAGCCTCCTGAGTACCTGGGACTACAAGCATGTGCCACCATGCCTGACTAATTTTTGTATTTTTTTGTAGAGATGAAGTTTTGCCATGCTGCCCAGGCTGACCTCGAACTCCTGGGTTCAAGCAATCTCTCCACCTCAGCATCCCAAAGTGCTTGGATTACAGGCGAGAGCTTGGATTACAGGCGTGAGCCACTGTGCCTAGCCAAAACACTGTTCAGAAAATTAAAATACAGCTGGGTGTGGTGGCTCATGCCTGTAATCCCAGCACTTTGGGAGGCCGAGGCAGGAGGATCGCTTGAGTTCTGGAGTTCAAGACCAGTTCTGGGTCTTGCTAGTGGTGGTGGTTATATAATTAATTTATGAGGTAACACTGCATAGAGCCACACACATATACACACATGTAAAACTGGTGAAACTTGAATAAGGTCTACAGTTCAGTTAGCAGTATTTCAATTCCCTGGTTTTAATATTGTACTATGGAGGTGTATGGAGGTGTAAGATGTTAACACAAGGGCCAGCATGGTGGCTCAGGCCTGTAATCCCAGCACTTTGGGAGGCTGACGCAGGATGATCACCTGAGGTTGTGAGTTTGAGACCAGCCTGACCAACATGCAGAAATCCCATCTCTACTAAAAATACAAAAAATTAGCCTGGCTTGGGGGCGGGCCCCTGTAATCCCAGCTACTCGGGAGGCTGAGGCAGGAGAATCACTTGAACTTGGGAGGTGGAGGTTGCAGCGAGCAGAGATCAGATCATGCCATTGCACTCCAGCCTGGGCAACAAGAGCCAAACTCCGTCTCAAAAAAAAAAAAAAAAAAAAAAGATGTTAACAGAGAGGGAGCTGGTGAAGGGCACAGGTGTCTCTCTGTACTATTTTTACAACTTCCCGTGAACTAGTCTATGATTATTTCTTTTTCTTTTTTTCCCCCAGACGAAATCTCGCTCTTGTCCCCCAGGTTGGAGTGCAGTGGCACAATCTCAGCTCACTGGGAACCTCCGCCTCCAGGGTTCAAGCACTTCTCCTGCCTCAGCCTCCCGTGTAGCTGGGATTATAGGTGCCTGCCACCACACCTGGCTAATTTCGGTATTTTAAGTAGAGATGGGGTTTCACCACATTGGCCGGACTGGTCTCGAACTCCCGACCTCAGGTGATTCGCCCACCTTGGCCTTCCAAAGTGCTGGGATTACAGGCGTGAGCCACTGCACCCAGCAGATTATTTCAAAATAAACAGTTAATAAAGGTCAGGCACAGTGGCTCACATCTGTAATCCCAGCACTTTCAGAGGCCGAAGCAGGGGTATCACTTGAAGTCGGGAGTTGGAGACCAGCCTGGGCAACACAGCAAGATGTTTTGTTTAATATACAAAAATATTAATTAAAAAATCATTCAAAATTACAAAATGTTAAAAAATGTATTCTTATTACTGCTACATTACCTAGAAGCTCTACTTTGTGTGTGTTTGTGTGTGTGTGTGTGTGAGAGAGAGACAGAGACAGAGAGAGAGAGAGAGAGACAGACTGAGAGACTGAGACTGAGAGGCAGGGTCTTGGAGTGTAGTGGTGCAATTACAGCTTACTGCAGCCTCAATCTCCCAGGCTCAAGGGATCCTCCCATGTAGCTAAGACTACAGGCATGTGCCACTACGTCTGGCTAATTTTTAAAATTTTTGTAGAGACAGGGTCTTGTTACATCGAACGGGCTGATCTTGAACTCCTGGGCTCTGGTGATCCTCCTGCATTGACCTCCCAAAGCACTGGGATTACAGGCATAAGCCACTGCACCCAGCCGAGAAGCTCTGTTCATATTTATTTGCGAAGATCAATTTGATGACTAAGCAGTAAGATAATTTATAAAATAATATTAAAACCAACTTTAAACAATTATCTTCACTTATGTATGTGTGTGTGTATATATACACACACATATATATATATACACACACACACACACACATATTTAATAGGCATCTCCAATACCATAACCAGTTTTGTTTTGGTTTTTTTTTTTTTTTGGAGATAGAGCTTCACTGATGTTGTCCAGGCTGGAGAGCAGCGGTGTGATCTCGGCTCACCGCAAACTCTGCCTCCCAGGTACTCCTGCCTCAGCCTCCCGAGTAGCTGGGACTACAGGCGCGCGCCACCACTCCCAGCTAATTTCGTATTTTTTAGTGGAGACCTCCCTCTTAATTCTTCAACATGGAGGGGTTTCTCCATGTTGGTCAGGCTGGTCTCAAACTCCCGACCTCAGATGATCCACCTGCCTTGGCCTCCCAAAGTGCTGGGATTACAGGCGTGAGCCACTGGGCCCAACCACCAGTGTATTTTTTGACAACAGCGAATCAGGACTGACATTTAATTCGTTTGTTTGAGATGTTAATGGTTTTAAAAGGACACATGATGCTAGCTGCACCAAAATGCATTCAAATTCCTCATAGCATGAATCTAATTTTAAAAAACCTTTGTAGGGTGGGCACGGTGGCTCACGACTGTGATCCCAGCACTTTGGGAGGCCGAGGAGGGCAGATCATGAGGCCAGGAGTTCAATAACAGCCTGGCCAAGATGGTGAAACCCCGTCTCTACTAAAAATACAAAAAAATTAGCTGGGTGCGGTGGCAGGCACCTATAATCCCAGCTACTCAGGAGGCTGAGGCAGGAGAATCGCTTGAACTCAGGCGGCAGAGGTTGCAGTGAGCCGAGATCATGCCACTGCCCTCCAGCCTGGGTGACAGAGTGAGACCCCACCTCAGGAAAAAAAAAACAAAAAACAAAACAAAAAACCTCTGTATCAGGAAGTTTTATTAGAAAACAGTACTAGAGCACAATAAGAAAATATTCATAACGAACTTACGCAAAGTGGCAAGGAAAACATTAAGATGCCAACAAATAAATGTGCAAAGAACATGAACAAAAGTCACACACACACAAATACAAACATAATATGCATGAGTTCGTTCCCATGTAAGAACTCAATCAATATTTGTTGAAACACTAAATGAAAAAGGAAAATTTATTTAGTAACAGAAATGCGGAAACACTCAACCTCAGTTAACCCTGAGTTGGAAAAAACTTACTGCCCACTAAATTACCCATCTCATCTCCCCCCAGTAAATAATGCCCAGTGCTGGCATGCACACTGGCAGTATATAAATTGAGAAAGACTTTCTGGAAAGCGCTACAGCCATGTGACCACAGGGCTTGACCCTGTGACCTCATTAAACCTAAGCAGATTACAGGTCTGAAGGGGGCTTTCTTTAGATGTGGCTCCACCCACTTAGGAGATGAAGAAAACAGGGTCTGTGCAGTTCTGAATGGTGAGGCCAGGCACCACCCCACCTCTCCAGTTGCACAAAGTTTGCGTGGCATCCTCACATCCCACCTGGCTCTATTTCGCCTTTTCTCTGAACACTTTTCACCATCTGTCTGAAGAACACACATTTTATTCACTTCCCCATTCCCATGCCTGAACCTTTCCAACTGTGGGCCAGGAAAGACTGCAAATGATAAGCCACCAGCACAGAGAGTAGAAATGAAATCCTGGGGTTACGAGCTAAAGCATTACTGACATCCGCTTGTCCAGAACGGTTGAAGCCGGGCGGTGACTGTCAACAGGTATATATGGACTAGAAAGTGGAGCTGCTGGAGAAGGCCCTGCACCTTCCTGCCAGGACACGGCCTCCCCGCAGGTGCTGGGCTTGTGTGCTCAACGATCCCTCTTGCTGTTATCCTAACACACCTGCAGACTGGAGGTAATCCAGATGCAGGGCCGTCAACTCCCACAAACATCCACCTGCCTCTTAATTCTCCAAGTGAGACCTACATTTCCTCAAGTGGGAAGCTCAATACAATGAACTATTGTTTTCTGTTTTCATCACAAGCGCCACTTTCCCTCTATTTGCTCACCGCCTCCACTTCACAAGAACTGCTCTTGACTTGGCTAACTTTCTGGGACACCCTCACTATGAGCATTTATGAATCAAACAGGATTTTGTGCTAGCCTGGAAATCTAACTGCTTACAGCAGTTGTTTCAGGAAGAAAATGCTGGTTTGGAACCAAACAGCAGGCTGCCAACTGACTCAAGCAACATAAACCCATCTCTGAATTCAAAGAAAACAAACAAAAAGACTGGTCAAAGTGAGGCCGGGCATAGTGGCTCATACCTGTAATCCTGGCACTTTGGGGGGCCGAGGTGGGCGGATCATGAGGTCAGGAATTCCAGACCAGCCTGGCCAACACAGTGAAACCCCGTCTCTACTAAAAATACAAAAATCAGCTGGGCATGGTGGTGGGCGCCTATAATCCCAGCTACTTGGGAGGCTGAGGCAGCAGAATCGCTTGAACCCGGGAGGTGGAGGCTGCAGTGAGCCGAGATTGTGCCACTGCACTCCAGCCTGGGTGACAGAGCTAGACTCCGTCTGGAAAAAAAAACAAAACACAAAACTACTGGTCAAAGTGGCTCACCTCTGTAAGATCAGCACTTTGGGAAGTGGAGGCAGAAGGATATCTTGAGGCCAGGAGTTTGAGACCAGCCTGGACAACACAGTGAGACTCTATCTCTACAAAAATTGTATAAATCAGCTAGGTGTGGTGGTGCAGGCCTGTAATTCCAGCTACTCAGGAGGCTGAGGTGGGAGGATCAATTGAGCCCAGGAATTTGAGGTTACAGTGAGCTATAATCATGCCACTATAAACACGCCTGGGGGACACAGTGAGGCCCTGTTTCTAACACACACACACACATATACACACAGAAACACCTCGAGGGGACACCTCCAAATGATGAAGCTATTTTGTTGGGTACTGCGGTGGCACCTGTGATTCTTCAAGTAGCTTCGAACCAGCGTGCTAACGCCATGAAGTGGCTGCAAAAGTCCCCGTGAAGCCATTGCTGAGAACAAACAGGCCATACACGGAAGTTCCAAGCGGGCAAGAAATTTCCAGAGGCTTGGGAGGACAATGTTCAAGGGAATTTCAGTACTTGAAGGGAATTATCTAACAAGATGTTAAAGTAACTTACTTCTTAGACCAGATGACATAAGAAGGGGAAAAATAAAACTTATTAAGGCAAACATGCCAGTTTCAGGCCAACTAAGGCGGTCAGAGAGACGTGGAACACAGGCAGAGTTTTGAAATGTATTCCCGTCAAGAGCCAAGAATAATGAACTTTTGAATGTAAAACTTAGTGTGTTCCAAACAAGAAAGGAAAAATAACTTGTTACTCAGAATTGAAGCCAAAAGGAATTCCATTGCTTCGGGAGGAGGAATGGGAGGGCTGGGGTGGTCCTTGGCCTGGGAAGGAAAACTCCACCAGGCCTTGGGAGCTGGGCACGCCCTGTTCCCACAATTAAGAAAGAAAACGATGACCTAGAGCTCAAGGCCGGTGCTGACATCTGGGCTACTGGACGGCAGCCGCCTGTAGGAACATCACCATAGACTATTGGAATTTTCTGGCAAGTACTGGGCACTAAATCAAAGATGTGTTTATTTAGAGAATCCCACGCCAATACTGCTGTATAGAACCCTTTATTCCTACTTTCCCACTAGGTGTGGGCCCCTCTAAGCTTTCACGAGTCAAAGACCCCTCCTGCTTGCTGAAACCACTCACGGAAGGCGGACACCGAGGGCCTGGCCGCCCACGCAGCGGCGACCGACGAGCGCGGTCCGGGCTGGACGGCCCCACCTTCTCCGCCCGGGAGAGCCAGGCCGGACAGCGGCCTCCCTCAGACCCGTCCCCAAGGCCGAGCCTCGCCCTGGGCCGTGCTGGCGCCCCGTTCAGGACCGAGCGGCGGCCCGGCAGCGCTTCCACGGCGTCCTCCGCAGGCCAGATGGGCAGGGCCGGCCCGGTGTCTCCCCGCCCGGCCGCGCGCTCCCGGGCAGCGATGACCCCAGGCGGCGGGCGACCCCAGGCGGACGGCGGGCCGGGGCTGCTCACTCACCGTTCGCCGCCGCGGGCGCCTGCGGGGGCGTCTACATGCCGGACCGAACCCGCAGGCCCCGCCGCCCCGCCGCCGCCTGCCGTCGCTACCTGGCCCCGGGCGCCCCGGCCGCCCGTTGCCCCATGGCCGCCCGGACCCCGGCGCCGGCGCCGCCGACCAGCAACGCGGGCCGCGCCCGCCCAGTGCGCAGGCGCACCCTCCACGCACGCGCCCTGCCGCGCCGCCGCTCACGTGGGTCGTCCCGCGGGTCCGCCCGGTCCCACTCGCGCCGGGATACCCCGCGCGGGCGGGAGGCGGCGGACGTGGCGGGGAAGGGCGGCGGGGAGGAGGGGCGAACCGCGGTGGAGAGCGGTGGCCCGGGAGCGGAGGCGGGCAGCGGGGACCGAGGCGGGCGTCCGCGACTCGGGCAGGCAGGGGTCGGCGCCCCGAGGAGGGCGGCCCGCGGCTCCCGTCCCCACTCACCTGCCGCGTCCGGAGGGCGCCTCCCGGTTCGCCCGTCACGTCTACGCCTAGGCTCCCCCGACCTTCTGACCCCAGCCCTTGGCCGGCGTCCCGCCCCCACTCACCGCCACCGCGGGCGGGACTTCCCGGACCACGTGGGCCGGCTCAGGGGAGCGCAGGTGCCCCGCGAGAGCCGGCCCCGCCCGCCGCTGATTCCCTAATTACTGGGCTGTGACACGGTGTGGACCGAGCCGGTTGGGGACCGAGCCGGATTTGGGGACCGAATCTTGGAGCAGCTGCGGCAGCGCTGCGCTCCCTCGGGGCTGTCCGTCGAGGCGGCGAGGGCGGCCCTGCGCCTGGGGGAATCGCGCTTGGCCTCACGCCCACCTCTAGCGGCCGGGTGCGCCTTGCACGCCCACCACCGGCCTCGGGTCTGCGCCTGGGATCCCAAGGTTGGCAGTGCAGGGAGGCCCTGGTGGCCCGGGGCTCCTCGAGGGGTCCGGGAAGTGGTGTTTTTCGCACCCCACAGGCTGGAGGACCCGGGGAGTTGGGGGAGGTGGCCGAAGCCACAGGAGCGGACTTCGTAGTGTTTGTTGGAACCGCGGGCCCCACCCAGCCCGCACTTGCTGACCTGGTGGCTGCTCATCAGCGCCTTCAGGCCTCAGATATCCCAACAATGTGCCGTGCGCCCAGTTCTCACTCAGCTCTGGAGTCACTGTCAGTAAACTGGCAATACACGACCAGCTGCTCTAACCTGCCGGCCCCCCTTTTGTTTTTCTGAGATAGGGTCTCATTCCGTCCCCCAGGCCGGAGTCCAGTGGGACTCACGGCTCACTGCAGCCTTGACCTCCCAGGTGCAAGCGATCCTCCCACCTCAGCTTCCCTAGTAGTTGGGACTACAGGTAGGTCCCGCCACACTCGGCCATTTTTTTTTTTTTGTAGATGTGAGGTTTTGCCATTTTGCCCAGGCTGGGTCTCAAACTTCACCTGCCTCGGCCTCCCAAAGTACTAGGATTATAGGCGTAAGCCACTGCACCTGGCCCAGCCATTGTTTTCTGAGGTTCAGTCCCTGTTTATATTCCTATGTGGATCACCTGACCCAGGGTCGGTGTGGACCTGAGTCCCCTGCAGCCCTTCCCCACACCCGCATACCTGCTCTCTGGTCAGGACTCCTGGGACCTGAATCCAGAGACCCGAAACACGGCCTGGCCGAGTCTTCCTGGAAAACACAGCTCTTCTGTCCAGTACCACAGTGAAGTACAGGGCACCAAGGGCGACTGGAAAGGGAAGCAAGGATCATGGGAACTTGGGGGATTTCTTAAGCTCTGTAACTTCTCCCCGGGTTATTTTGCAAACCCAACTGTTTTGAAGTGACCACCAGCCACACCCACAGAAGCGGCCTTGAGCTGCCCAGTTCTTTTTCTTTAGGGGGGAGAGGGGGGCGGATAAGATCATTAACATAATAATGCTTGAGCTGAGTTTTTGGATATGATCATTAGCATAATAATGCTTGATCTAGATGGCACACACACAAGCCAGGCACTGAGCCAGGCCTCGGTAGAATCTTCTAGAATAGAGGCAGTCACCCGCTTCTGCAGAGGCATCCAGTGACTGTCGTGGGCCCCAGGTCACACAGCAGGCGCCCTTCGCGTGTCCCACTGTGTAGGAGCTCCAGCAGCTGCCCCGTCTGTGGCATGGAAACCCTTTGTCTACCCTGGGCCTGGGCACTGCCTGCAGGAGAGCTTCCCCATTTCAGAGATGAGAAAACAAAACCAGGGCTGTGGTTTCCTTCAGCTGACAGGTTGTGCAATTTCTCAGGGCAGGCCCCAGATATGACCCTGAAGATTCAGGGGCCAAGACCTCACACCCACACCTCACCCCAGGCCTGACCGGCAATAACTAAGGCCAAAGCTGGGAAGGGCTGCTTAGGGCACCCGGAATGGTGCTAGAGGCAGTTTTGCTTGGGCTGAGATCAAAGGGAAGGGATGTCCCAGCAGCAGGAACCGAAGGGTCCAAGGCTGTCATGGGGGCTGGGGCAGGAGTAGAGGGTCCCTACCAGATGGTGCTCAGGAGGAGGGTCTGCCTCCAAGCAATTCAGGGTCAGGAAAGGCCCCCTCCTGCCTGACCAGGCCCCGGGGATGGGGCAGCAGTGCGTGGCATCCCCTGCCCTGACTTTCCTCAGCCCCAGAGCTGCCATTGCTCAAGGGGGCGGTGGACTCTTCACATAATTTTGCATTGCTTTTTGTATTCTTTTTTTTTTTTTTTTTTTTTTGAGACGGAGTCTCGCTCTGTCGCCCAGGCTGGAGTGCAGTGGCCGGATCTCAGCTCACTGCAAGCTCCGCCTCCCGGGTTCACGCCATTCTCCTGCCTCAGCCTCCCGAGTAGCTGGGACTACAGGCGCCCGCCACCTCGCCCAGCTAGTTTTTTGTATTTTTTAGTAGAGACGGGGTTTCACCGTATTAGCCAGGATGGTCTCGATCTCCTGACTTCGTGATCCGCCCGTCTCGGCCTCCCAAAGTGCTGGGATTACAGGCGTGAGCCACCGCGCCCGGCCGCTTTTTGTATTCTTTAAGGATGGGTCCCATGTTGTTTACTTCAGAACCCCCAAAACCTGGACCCATCCTCTTGTGGGGGCCAGCAGGGATGGAATGGGTAGAGGGAGAAGGGGGAATGGAGGCCATGAGGGGTGGAGCAGGATGGACTGGGGTACAGGTCACTCCTGGGGAGGCTGAGGAGGGAGGGAAGTTGACTTCAGGTGGCCTGGCTCCAGTGAACCGGGTGAACGAAGTCTGCCCGGAATCCACAAGGGGAAGTGGCTGGGAGCCTGGGGAAAGGGTGGCTGAGAGGAACTGAGGCTCCCAGTGAAGGACATCAGTGTGGCAGGCTATCTGGTCATCTCATCCAGCCTCCAGCCAGCACCTGGCACAGACCCTGCCCAGGCTGAGAGCCAGGATAGGGGCATCTGTAGGGGCCAGTGTCTGGATCTGCTCACATGATAGTCTCCTGTTTGACCTGGTTTGGGGCGAGGGGCGACCTCTCTCCCAGGACACCAGGCACACTGAGGACTCAACAGTGGAAACAGAAGTCCATCAGGTGTTCGTTCACCTTCTAGGGGGGCAGACGGACTAGAAGCAGAATTGGTGGGGGGAGGCAGGGGTTGGGGTACAGTAGGGACAAGTGTTTCTCAGGCAGAGGCAGCCGCAAGACCCAGGGCCCTGAGGTGGTGAGAGCCCAGGGTGGGCGGGGATCATCAACAGTAACCACCTGGCATGACTAGGACTCTGACCTCACAAGATCCTTACCAAGCAGCGTGGTACTTTTTTTTTTTTTTTTTTTTTTTTGAGACGAAATCTCACTCTGTAGCTCAGGCTGAAGTGCAGTGGTGTGATCTCAGCTCACTGCAGGTTCCGCCTCCCAGGTTCCAGTGATTCTCCTGCCACAGGGTCCAGAGTAGCTGGAGTTAACAGGCGCACGCCACTGAACCCAGCTCATTTTTTGTATTTTTAGTAGACAGGGTTTCACCATGTTGGCCAGGCTGGTCTTGAACTCCTGATCTCAGGTAATCCACCCACCTCGGCCTCCCAAAGTGCTGGGATTACAGGCGTGAGCCACCGCACCCAGCCACAGCCTGGTACGTTTATTGTCCACATTTTTCATGCGGGAGCCAGAGGCACAGAGAGGCCAAGTAACTTGCTCAAGGTCACCCAGCGAGGAAAGGTGGGGGAGGGGACAGGGCGAGGCCAGAGAGTAATGGGAGGGGCAGGGGCGGTCTTTCCCGGGTGCCCTCGGTCCGGGGCCGCCCTTCTATTGGCCCCAGTCACTCAGGCTCCCAGGACCGGCTGGGGGCGGGCGCCGCGCCAGGACGCTTTAGTGTCTCCGTTTTGCGTGGGCAGAGCACGCCTCCCCCGCATCCTGCTGGAGGACCAGCCTCTGCTAGGTGCCTGACACGCAGGGGACAGAACGGAAACCTTGTCCTGCTCAAGTGTGGACGTGCATGCCACGTGCTAGAGTAAAATTGAGGTGGGGGACCGCCATCCCTGGGACATGGAGCACAGGGGCGGTCCCGCGCCGTGTGGTCAAAGGAGGGCCGAGGCCCTGCAGGAACAGTCCACAACCAGAGCGAGCTGCAGTCACTCCACTGCCTGTGTCCACCTGCGACAGGTGTGCCCGCGCACGCGGGGCGGAGCCAGGTGACCCGGACACGGGAAGTTTGAAAATGCAGTTCGCTCAGCCAGTGTGGAATTATCCTCCTCTTTCCACAGTGCCTTAGCCAGTACCACCGTCCAAGTGCACGTTGTTGGCGCCCGTTTTCATTTCCTGTTTTGCTAAGAAAGTGGGGCAGTGGCCTCCATGCCTGCCAAGGGACAGGCAGGATGCCCCAGGGAGGAGTCTCCCCTCAGCTGTGGCTCTTCCAGGCCAAAGCCAAGGGGAAGGGGCACCAGAGGGTCCCAGGTCCCACATGCCAGCTCTGTCAGTCAGCTGGACGCCAGGCTAGGACACAGAAGCCAACAGGAATTCCCAAAGGGAAGCAGTGCAGTCGGGGGTGTGGCAGCCCTGCTGAGATGCTCGGCCTTTATTTATTCTGTGCAGGGACAAAGATAGGCCACTGCAGGCCGGCGCCCTGCCTCCCAGCTGCTGGAGCCCCTCCCTGCCAGGAACTGCCCGCTGGGGAAGAGCCTCAGGTACTCTCTGGCATTTAATTTTTAATTCTTTTCTTCTTTTCACGCCTCCAAGACAAGTTCAACTCTCTAGCATTTTAAATGGGGCTTCTGTAAGACAGCTGGCAGGTTTAGGGCTTGTGAAGAACTTGCATGTCTATGAAGAACTCATGTATTTCAGGGAGAAGTGGGGGATGAGGATGAAGCCAGGCAAACCCCCCCCCCCCCCGTTCAGCCTGCCAATCACACCCACTTCAGCAGCCTAAAACAGCACCAGGTCACCCCACCAGGGAGACAGTGCCATACTGTCACTTGCAGTGGTGGCAGATGGGCACCCTTGGTTGCATCAGAAACATCAGCACCCTGCCTGGAGCAACAAAGGCGGCTGGGCCCTGCTCCGTGAATCCCAAGTGCCCTCTGGGAGCCTCTCCACCCAGGGACTGCCAGCCTAGAGGACGGGCTGCTGGGCTCTCTGGTGCCCAGCAGAGGAGGGGGCCTGCAGGTACTTTCCCTTGAGAGCCTTCTTCACTTACTAGGAAAGAGTTTGGCTGGGTGTGATGGCTCAGCCGGTAGTCCCAGCTACTTGGGAGGCTAAGGCAGAAGAATGACGTGAACCCTGGAGGCGGAGCTTGCAATGAGCTGAGATTGCGCCACTGCACTCCAGCCTGGACCACACAGTGAGACTCTACCTCAAAAAAAAAAAAAAAAAAAAAAAAAGTTCCAGTTGCTGGAGCCACGGGAATTACCAAGTTACTTTTTTTTTTTTTTTTTTTTTTTTGAGATGGAGTCTTGCTCTGTTACCCGCCCAGGCTGGAGTGCAGTGGCGTGATCTCGGCTCACTGCCAACTCCGCCTTCCCGGGGTTCACGCCATTCTCCTGCCTCAGCCTCTGGAGTAACTGGGACTACAGGCACCCGCCACCACGCTTGGCTAAATTTTTGTATATTTAGTAGAGACGGGGTTTCACCGTGTTAGCCAGGATGGTCTCGATCTCCTGACCTCATGATCCTGCCGCCTCTGCCTCCCAAAGTGCTGGGATTACAGGCGTGAGCCACCGCGCCCGGCCCAAAGTTACCTTTTTATAACCTTACCAATTATTTAAGATTTTATCTTTTTTTTTTTTTCCTTTGAGACGCATTCTCCCCGTCACCCAGGCTGGAGCACAGTGGTGTGATCTCGGCTCACTGCAACCTCCACCTCCCAAGTTCAAGCGATTTTCCTGCGTCAGCCCCCCGAGGTAGCTGGGACTACAGGTGCACGCCACTACGCCCGGCTAATTTTTTGTATTTTCAGTAGATGGGGGTTTCACTCTTTGGTCAGGCTGGTCTCGAACTCCCGACCTCGTGATCTGCCCACCTCAATCTCCCAAAGTGCTGGGATTACAGGCATGAGCAACCACGTCCAGCTTTTTTTTTTTTTTTTTAAATAAAATAGTGATGAGGTCTTGCCACATTGCCCAGGCTGGTCCTGAACTGCTGAGCTCAAGCGATCTGCCCGCCTCAGCCTCCCAAAGTGCTGTGATTACAGGCGAGAGCCACCACATACGCCTATTTAAGATTTTTTTTTTTCCCAGACGTAACTTTGCTTTTGTTGCCCAGGCTGGTGTGCAATGGTGTGATCTCGGCTCACCGCAACCTCTGCCTCCTGGGTTCAAGTGATTCTCCTGCTCAGCCTCCCAAGGAGCTGGGATTATAGGCGTGTGCCACCAGGCCCAGCTAATTTTGTTTTTTTTTTTTTTTTTTTGAGACGGAGTCTCGCTCTGTCACCCAGGCTGGAGTGCAGTGGCCGGATCTCAGCTCACTGCAAGCTCCGCCTCCCGGGTTTACGCCATTCTCCTGCCTCAGCCTCCCAGTAGCTGGGACTACAGGCGCCCACCACCTCGCCCGGCTAGTTTTTTGTATTTCTTAATAGAGACGGGGTTTCACCGTGTTAGCCAGGATGGTCTCGATCTCCTGACCTCGTGATCCTCCCGTCTCAGCCTCCCAAAGTGCTGGGATTACAGGCTTGAGCCACCGCGCCCGGCCAAGGCCCAGCTAATTTTGTATTGCCTATTTAAGATTTTAAAAAATCACCAGTTTGGAAAGCAGGGAAGTGGATGGTTCCAGAACCTAGGAGCAGCTATTTGGGACACGTGCAGCCGTGGTTTTCCACTCTACCGTGGTCAGTGTTCTTATTTTTTCTTACGAGATGCAGTTTTGATTCAGACCAAGAGGAACACTCGGTTCAGTCCCAAGGAAAGCGAGTCTCTGGAGTCACATCCTCAGACATTCTGAGGGAGGGAAACGGCAGAGGAGAAAGGCAAGGCAGCCGCCTGTGAAGACTCCCACGGTGCTGTGGGCAAGGCCTATGCACGGGGAGGGGTCTGGGGGATGGCAGGTGGACCTCCCTGCTCCGCTGGCCTGTGAGGTGGAGCTTCCCAGGAACCCCTCCGAGGAGCCAATGCGCCACTCATGGATTCTGTGACGTGCTGGTGGCCAAGGCACTGCCTGGCATGACCACACCTGTCAGACCTTACAGCAGCAGGGTAAGCCTAGGGAGGTGGGCGTGTCGTAAACTGAAAATGGACCCGTAAATAATCACCACACCAAAGTCCCTCATGTCAAACTGCTTTATTACATCTTAAATAACAGTACAGTTTAATATAGTATCTATCTTGCATCCAGCTTCCTTGCAGTACACTGACTTTAAAATTAAATACAAAAGGTGGAAAGGGGTAAGGGTGCAGAGAGCTCTACAGAGTTGTTGGACGGAAAGAGAAAGAAGGGGTTTCATTTGTATTCTCTTTGCCAGATCCAGGCCTACCGCAAGGTCACAGCACAGTTTTGTATAGAATGTTGCAGAAAACAGGATGGAGAAGCCACTACTGCTGCTATGAAGGAGTGCGGGGGGCGGGGCGGGGGGGGGGGGTCCCACAGAACCTGCTTTCCAAACGCTGCTGCTGAACACTGGCCTTGAAATGAACACCAGGACAATCTGTGTGATGGGAATGAGCCGCCTCAGAGGCGGAGGCCCTGAAGAATCCATAAGGGAGGGCAGGCTCTTCCCTCCCCCTCCCTCCCTCCCTCCCTCCCTCCCCACCCTCAGAATCCAACAGCAGTCGTTTGCAACAGAACTTTTTTTTTCAAAGAAATAAAGAAAACAGTGACTTATCCCGCTACCCAAGCGTGTAGAGCCGCGCGCTGTACTGCTTCCGATATGTGCCACAGAGCAGCAACGAGAAGTGGACAGAGCCGCAATGGTTACAACTGTAAGAGGTTATTTCTTAAAGAAAAAGAACACCTAAGGACTGAGTCCTATATGCACTTTTGAGCATTTCTACAGCATGCGATTCTAAGAGTAAACCCACCCAATATGGCAAACAATCAAAATTTTTAAAATTTAACTTAGAAAGTCTGAGATCATTATTTTCAAAACATTGATTTGTACATTGTTTCATACACAAATAATTGACTGACTATCCAAGCACAGGACAGGCATCTCTCTTGAAAACAGAGGTTCCTCCTAGTTGGGGGTGGGGTAGTGTTAGGCTATTATAAACTTCCCTCCAACTTCACAAGGAAACCCAAAGTGAGATTAAAAACTCAACTGAGAAGATAGACAGGATGGGTCAGGAGGAACATGGTGCTGGATCTGAGCTCACTTTTCAGCAAAGGTGAAGGATTCTCTGATCACGCATTCGAGACCGTCCCCACATGTGCTTGGCCCCATGGCTTCTGAACATGTTCTTTTCTATGCCATGTTTGTGTGCAACAATGATCTGTGACACTAGACAGAAAATTAAAAATCAGGGACTGAATTTACATCACTGACAACGCCAGAGAGGCTGCCCTAGACTCTCTGGTTTTGATTAACTGTTGAACACAAAGGAATATATTTTAAAAAGGAAATATGAATGCTTCCAAAATCTTGCTACAAACATGACTGAAATTTGGACACGATGACCAGATGAACAAAGCCCTCAGCGTGTTTTGCGTGAATGCCACAAAACAGGGTCACTGGTCTAAAATTCAAATAAACTAGTGGAAAGGTGTGTCTGTCTCACAATTACACTCAAGTTTACCTTCTGGTTAACATTTTTATTATATATTTCCTTTTAAAATTCATTCAAGACAAAAAAGAAAACAAAGACGATGGCCCCGGAAGGAATGCACAATTTGTTTTAGTTTTACAGCACAGAGATCCTTCTCTTACTGGGAATTGTGCTCTTGGTTTCAGCAATAAGTGAAGGAAAAAAGATCTTGCCCTTTTGAAGTTCTGAGGGGAGGTGTAGGGTGTCCACGTTAGTACGGTTGGATAGGATATGCTCTCATGGTAACGCGTCCAAGTTGGAATGGTCTTCCAGTCTCCATGGCATCCACATGCTGTTTTAAACAGAGTTTAAAGAAATGTGAAAAGAGGCAGAGAATCTAAGTGCAGACGCATAGTCAGGTCACTGCTCTTCCCACCACTGCATGAGTGTCTGCGGCTGAGGGCATGTGACTTCAGATTTCTGTAAACGTTTCCCACAACACAATTCCAAATCAGTGCTACATCAACATTTATCTAGAAACCGTTAATGACAACTTCACACGTTCTATGAGAAACACGCACAGTTCTCCTCAGAGAAGGACATTTGGGCTGCTGCATTACCTACTGGCGTTAGTTCCAGATCTTGAGGAAGCTATCCCAGGACCCTGTCGCCACAGCCATGCCATCATCAGTCACGCCCAGGCAGCTGACGCGGTTGTCATGCCCAGCCAAGACACCTGGAAGCAAACAACAGCAGAATCACAGAGGTATCGATCTCACCTGTGACCTGTGTGCCATGTTGTGACGAGGGCGGATGGTGAGCCCCTCGTGGGACAAGACCCAGAGTCTCCCACGGCCAGGAAGGGAGGGAAAGTTGTGTCCACGTGGGAATTAAACTGCAGCATATGGCCAGCCTTATTAAAATTCAAAGGCACGCACACACACACAATCAATAAATCCAGAACCCCCGGCACTGACTTCTCAGCACTCACAAAACTCAAAAAATAAGCAAAGGCCACAATCAAAAAAATCAAAACCATCATCACGTTCGGTGGCTCAGGCCTGCAATCCCAGCACCTTGGAAGGCCAAGGCGGGCAGATCACGAGGTAAGGAGTTTGAGACCAGCCTGGCCAATATGGTGAAACCCCGTTTGTACTAAAAATACAAAAATTAGTAGGACGTGGTGGTGCGGGCCTATAGTCCCAGCTACTCGGGAGGCTGGGGTAGGAGAATCATTTGAACCCGGGAGGCAGAGGTTGCAGTGAGTTGAGATCGTGCCAGTGCTCTCCAGCCTGGGCGACAGAGCGAGACTCCATCTCAAAAAAAAAAAAAAAAGAAAAATCAAAACCACCCCAATCTCAAAGCAACTGTAACACAGAAGCTTAGAGGCATGAGCTGTTTTTCCTTCGTCTGTGATCCCTAGAGCCCAGCACAAGGCACAGAACACAGGAGTAGCGATGGTGGCTGAGACCACTGGCACTGTCACTGTCACATGGTGAGGGGGGCCTTCTGTCAACACTCAATAACCTTCGATTGGATCATCACCAGCCAGAAGCTCCACTTCCTCCCAGGGGGATCTGAAGGCCCATTTCAGCCACCCTCCCCCACCTCCTGCAGACACCACACAGCTGAGCATAGGGGCCAGTGTGTGCTCTGCCAAGGCCTGGGCTGGCTTCCACCGCCTTTCAACAGCACTATGACTGTGGGACTTGGCCGGAAATGGCTCCACTTTGGTCCCCCCAGGCTGGGGAGAAAAACAAGGGTGTTTAACCAGGACATGAGAATGGCACCCATCCGGAAGCAGGAAGCCCCGGTAAGGGCCAAGACCTGGAGCCATGCTCCCTTCTTCTGTCCTCCCAGGTACTGAGACGAATGAATCTAAGAGTCTGTAAGTGTCAACAGTTCTCAAATTGAAATGCCCAAATGTCTACTTTTAGTAAGGAAGCCTCATCTTTTGTACATCTAGTGTTTTAATACACCTGGCAATAACATGCTTGCCTTTGATATGTTAACTGTAACAGCACCCAGAGGTGTCCCTGCATGGCGCTCTGCTCCCCTGATGCAGAGTTCAGAGGGGAAAACATGGGACTGGGCCCTGGAGCCTGCACAGCTGACCCTCTCCTGCCCACTGACCCTCCCCAAAGCCCTCCCCCGCACATGTGGGAAGATCTGCTGGTGCTCTTCGGAGTCCACTTGCCTGGAGGGCCAGAGCTGGGCCATCAGTTTGCGACTATCACTCCTGCTATACCATGCCACAGTCCCACTGATACTAAACACTGCAGCTTATCAACAACTCTGTGTCTGCCCTAAAGATGCCACATAAATGTCCAGGAGACACAGAAAAGCCCCCCGGTCACGTACCTGCCCGGTCGGCTTTGAGCGCGTCCCAGACGTTGCAGTTAAAGTCGTCGTACCCAGCGAGGAGGAGGCGCCCACTCTTGGAGAAGGAGACAGAGGTGATCCCACAGATGATGTTGTCGTGGGAGTAAGTCATGAGCTCCTGGTCGGCACGAAGGTCAAACAGCCTGCAGGTGGCATCGTCTGAGCCAGTGGCAAATGCATTGCCATTTGGAAAGAACTGGAAAGAGAAAGCAAATCAAGACATCATGTTAACACTCAGAAAGAAATATTGGGCATATGGACTGCTCAATGGTAGGGCTGCAGAGAACACAGCAAAGACCAGCAAGACTGTGCTCTGGTAAGAACAGAGGGATGGGCCGGGCACAGTGGCTCACGCCTGTAATCCCAGCACTTTGGGAGGCTGAGGCGGGTGGATCACCTGAGGTTGGGAGTTTGAAAGCAGCCTGACCAACATGGAGAAAACCCGCTCTACTAAAAATATAAAATTGGCTAGGACTGGTGGCGTGCACCTGTAATCCCAGCTACTCGAGAGGCTGAGGCAGGAGAATCGCTTGAAACCGGGAGGTGGTAGAGGTTGCAGTGAGCCGAGACTGTGCCATCGCACTCCAGCCTGGGCAACAACAGCAAAACTCTGTCTCAAAAAAAAAAAAAAAAAAAAAAAAGGCAGGGGAGGTTTCCCAGGAACTACAGGGGATTGGGATGGAAGGGGATTTGCACTGGGGAAGCACATAAACACTGTGATCTTGGACACTGTGATTACTGTCCCCAAAGAGTAGAATTTATTTCAAAGGAATAGTGAGAAAGGAGTCATCACTGACAGGTGCTGTAGCTGCCAGACATCAGGGCTAATCTCATGGAGGAAGGAGCGAAGTGGGCTGAGCAGGGCAGTGGTCAGGACTGCAGCAGAGCTCTATCCAACCAACAGATACATCCTTCCACGTCTCCTCACAAGGCCAGGGGCTGGAAACACTGCCTAGCCATCTGCGTGCTAAAGAGGAGAGCAGGTTTCCTGGTTAGCTGTGCCCCTGACCAGTAAGGCTCTGTAACCGGTAACTGGTGGCCTGAGTTACCTTACTGTCTCTCCCCTCCAGGATCCCAACCGCTGCTCAGCTGTACAGGTGGGAACGGGGACTGGCACATAACAGACACCCTGTGAATATCTATAAGACAAGTGGTCAACATAGAGACGTTTCCCACGGGGAGTTTTCTGTATCCCCATCTGCAGACGAGGTTGTATAAGGATCAGAAAGGAGAACATCTAATCCAGAAAAGTTTAAAATTTAGCAATCTGAACGGCTAGCAGAGACAGCAGAGGCCCCGACCCCACACCTTCACCCAGACTCACGCAAATGGCATTGATGTCAGACTCGTGGCCGGTGAAGGTCTGCCGGCACATGCCTTCTCGCACATCCCAGAGTTTGGCTGAAGCATCACAAGCACCAGAGACAAACAGTCTGGTATCAGGAGCAAGAGAAAGGCTCATGACATCTCCAGTGTGTCCGGTAAACGTGGTCGTCTGCTGGCCGGTCTCGATGTCCCACAGGGCACTGGAGCAGGAGCGAATGACAAGGGGACATCAGCCTCAACTTCTCGGGTGGCTAGTCATATGACAGTCTGTCCTTCAAACCACCCAGGGCCACAGTGAGCCTCTGCACTGTTACTTTAAAAACGTAAATTGTTTAAAGACAAATTTAAATGTAATACAACTTTGGAAGGGAAACAAAGCAAAGTAAGCAAAATTATACAGAGATGAGCACACGGCCTGGGTTTCAGAATGACGGGATCACTACCTCAACTCAAACGCCAGCAAAGAGGGAGCTAGGGGCACTTTTCAAGCAGCAACACTGAGGCTGTGTCCCACTCTTCAGTCATGGATGGGCATGGAGGGGGTGGCAGGAAGCCATGGGGAGGCCCTGGATAGCGGAGGGGGATGCGACTCTACCTGTGGCTGCTCCCTCTGTGCCCTCCCCTGGCCTCCCCTCCACAGGATCTTAGAAAAGGCAGGCAGGAGAAGGCCAGTGGCAGGTAAACAAATGGCTCGCAGCAATTCTGAGGTCCCCCTGCCCTTTCCTGGAATCACAAACAGGAGAGCAGCTGAGTTCTCAGTGATCACACCTGGTATTCTTTTTTTTTTTTTTTGACACTGAGTTTCACTCTTGTTGCCCAGGCTGGAGTGCAATGGCGCGATCTTGGCTCACTGCAACCTCCGCTTCCCGGGTTCAAGCGATTCTCCTGCCTCAGCCTCCCAAGTAGCTGGGATTACAGGCATGCGCCACCCATGCCTGGCTAATTTTTTTTTAATATTTTTAGTAGAGGCGGGGTTTCTCCATGTTGGTCAGGTTGGTCTCGAATTCCCGACCTCAGGTGATCCAACCACCTCAGCCTCCCAAAGTGCTGGGATTACAGAGGTGAGCCACCGCGCCCGGCCATACCTGGTATTCTATTGTGTTTCTGCTTAACGAACTGTCAAAAGGTGAGACGCTGACAGAGCCCTGCACAGAGCAGAAGCCTGGCTTAGGTGTAAGGACAGCTCTGAAGGCCACACGCCTAAAAATGTGCTATTCTCCTGTGCCTTGACGCACGGAAGGCAACACCAGAGAGCACTGTCCGTTCCTGTCAGCCTCAGAGGAAAGTCTGGCTGGGCCTGGCAATGCAAATCCAACCAGCCGATCTCAACAGACACCGCACAGGGAGTCTCCTCTCTAGGGCCTGAGGGACTGACTGCAGAAGGGAAGCAAGATACGTAAGAGAGTCTGAAAAAAATGATTAATGAACAGAAGCGCTTTAAAAATATCTTCTAATAAATAAAGTCTTCTCAAGATTGACAATCTAGGTGACAAATCTTTTGTAAATCTATGAAATTTATACAACGAGACACCTTATAATACCACAGATGCTTTGCTAATAAGTTGGTTAAGGGCCCATGTCTCGGTGAACCCTACCAACTGCGTGACTAGAGGTCTGTGCCCTGGCCTGGACACAGCTCCTGCCACCAAATCATGCCTCAGAAGACCAGAAAAACCCACATGGCCAGCTGAAGTCTAAAATGACTCATAAAATAACTATCTGGACATTTAATTTAGTACTTTGATGCCACAAATGAAAAACTTCTAGTGTTTTAAGTGGGTTTCCGTTCACCTGTAAGGTGAAAACACTAAAAATGAAGTCTGATGGAATCGCTTGAATTGTGACGTCTGTTAGTTTTAGTATGTGCTCATTGTTCACAGTGACACGGTGCTATCAGAAAGGGACAATCAAAACCCACCCTGCTCGGCCGGGCGCGGTGGCTCAAGCCTGTAATCCCAGCACTTTGGGAGGCCGAGACGGGCGGATCACGAGGTCAGGAGATCGAGACCATCCTGGCTAACATGGTGAAACCCTGTCTCTACTAAAAAATACAAAAAACTAGCCGGGCGAGGTGGCGGGCGCCTGTAGTCCCAGCTACTCGGGAGGTTGAGGCAGGAGAATGGCGTAAACCTGGGAGGCGGAGCTTGCAGTGAGCTGAGATCCGGCCACTGCACCCCAGCCTGGGCGGCAGAGCAAGACTCCGTCTCAAAAAAAAAAAAAACAAACAAAAAAAAAAACAAAAAACCCACCCTGCTCCCACCTAGCATCACCTAAGGAGGTACAGACATACAGATGGGAAAAAAAACAGAAGAGCGGTACTTTCAGCCTGATTGTAGTTAAAATATCTTTATTGGCCAGGTGTGGTGGCTCACTCCTGTAATCCCAGCACTTTGGGAGGCTGAGGTGGGCAGATCACGAGGTCAAGAGATCAAGACCATCCTGGCCAACATGGTGAAATCCTGTCTCTACTGAAAATACAAAAATTAACCGGACGTGGTGGCGGGCGCCTATAGTCCCAGCTACTCGGAAGGCTGAGGCAGGAGAATAGCGTGAACCCGGGAGGCAGAGGTTGCAATGAGCCGAGATCACGCCACTGCACTCCAGCCTGGAGACAGAGCAAGATTCTGTCTCAAACAAACAAACAAACAAAAGTTTGTATTTTAGTTCTTAGCTGCTGAAAATTAAACTTTGTAAATTTATTAAAAGTATAATGAGAGTATAATGAGGCTGGGCATGATGGCTCACGCCTGTAATGGGAGGCCGAGGTGGGCAGGTCACCTGAGGTGAGGAGTCAGGACCAGCCTGGCCAACGTGGTAAAACCTGGTCTCTACTAAAAATACAAAAATTAGTCAGGCATGGTGGCAGGCACCTGTAATCCCAGCTACTTGGGAGGATGAGGCAGGAGAATCATTTGAACCTGGCAGGTGGAGGTCACAGAGCCAAGATTGCACCATTGTACTCCAGCCTGGGTAACAAGAGCAAAACTCCGTCTCAAAAAAAAAAAAGTATAATGAATTCACACATTGCTACTATGTGTTTAAAATCTTAAGGCCACTTAAATTAAAGATGGCCTAATATTATGTCAAGAACCTTATTTCCTCCATGTTCACAGAGGAATGTGCCAGGGGTGTGGGGTTCTCAACGCACTGCCTGCCCCGGGTCAGGTACTTACCATGTGGTGTCTCCAGAGCTGGTGACGATCTGATTGTCATCCAGGAATCGGCAGCAGGACAGGTAACCTGGCAAAGAACAGGCCTAAGTGATGAGCTGAATCCAGCAGGCCTTGCATCCAGTCTCATACATAGAGAAACACACTGGCTGGGTAGAAGCTCTATGTCTAAGGTAAGACCAGCACTGTGCTGGTCTTTTGTTCCCATCTGTGCACACAGCAGGTCCACACGCACAGCCGGTGGGGGCGAGAGCCTAGCCGGGCAGGACAGCACATCCCACAGAGACCCACAGCTCCGTGACGGGGGCAGGAGCAGAAACCACACCCATGAAACACACACGTTTCATCTGCTTTACTGTTTGACACATCAAAGGCTGGGGATCCCTCGTCTGTTTACTCATTCAGGGGAAGCTGACTCCAGTGCCCAGGAGGGCAACCATCCAGACACCTGGAACACAGCCTTAACAAAACAGACACCTCCTGCTCTCCTACAGCCCACACTCCAGCGGGGACAGAGAATGAGAATCACTGAAATAGCACATCGGAAAGGGAGTGCTAAGGGAAGGAGAGGGCAAGGTAGGGGCCTCACAAGATGGGAGCCAGGAGAGGAGGGAGGACATCCTGAAAGTAGACTCAGGGAAGAAGGATCCAAACAGAGGGCCCAGACAGGGCAGGAGGCGGTGAGGCCACAGGGTCAGGGTGGCAAGGGTAAGTGGGTCATGGAAGGGATAACGAGGGCAACAGGAAAGCGGCATGGCAGCAACACTGCAGACACGGGGGTACTCGTGAATATGTGTGGGTGGGTTTGTTTTCTTGTGGACAGTGGCTGTGACACCCACATCAGCGTGGGCACAATTCTGTGTCTCTGAGTATTCCCACCCACTCCCACTGGGAAGGAAGCGTCAGAGGCTAGACACAGCGGACATGGTGGGGACACATCAAGATGCCCCGTCCTAAACAACTTTCAAAATAAGGAAAGGCAACAACAAAAAATCAGTCTGCAGTATCCACACATGATGACTGGTCTCTACTAAAAATACAAAAATTAATCAGGCATGATGGTGGGCACCTGTAATCCCAGCTACTTGCGAGGATGAGGCAGGAGAATCATTTGAACCCCACAGTTCAAATTGTTAATGACTTCTGTTGACCATTATTTCTATTGTACATTGATCATAGTTCTGGTATTTACTGTGGAACTAAAAGCACAGGGTCAACAAACCAGTTAGTGTGTGCCCAGGGTTGCTGACGGTCTGGCCCTAATCTGAAGATTCAGGGGTTCCAGTGGCACTGGTGATTTTCAAGAGACCTGTTTAGATCTGGGTGTTTACTGAAATGCTTTGCCCCCAACTACACCCCAGGGAGTCATATGACACTGCATGAATCAGCAAACAACAAAAATAAAATGCACAAAAAGAATAAACCAAAAAAAAAAAAAAAAAAAGAATAAACCCACTGAGGGGTTTAATGTAGAAAGTGTAAGATTACAGAGAAAACAAAGCATTTATTTAACAAACATTATTGTCACTATTTTTTTGAGACGGAGTCTTGTGCCGTTGCCAGGCTGGAGTGCAGTGGCGTGATCTCGGCTCACCGCAACCTCCGCCTCCCAGGTCAAGCGATTCTCCTGCCTCAGCCTCCCGAGTAGCTGGGACTACAGGCGCATGCCACCACACACAGCTAATTTTTGTATTTTTAGTAGAGACGGGGTTTCACCATGTTGGCTACGATGGTCTTGATCTCTTGACCTCGTGATCCACCTGCCTTGGCCTCCAAAAGTGCTGGGATTACAGGCGTGAGCCACCACGCCTGGCCAACAAACATTATTAAACTCTCTCTGACAGAAAAAAAAATATGCATAGATGACAGAGCTCAAAACACCAACTACGTGCCTACAAAAGCACGTGTGGTCAAATACTTCCTGGAGGCCACACCACAGGGACACTAGGGACCATAAAGGTGAACCCAGCTCAGAGGAGGACAGCCCTGCATACCTGGTGCCCCGTGTAGTGCCCTGCAGCTCGCCGTCGTGCTCCCGGGTCTCCACCCGAACCCCCTCCACTGGCTTCCTGGTTCATGCTCACCCTCGCTTCAGGGAAGCACCCCTACCCCGTCAGGTGCCCTTCCAGACCATGCCACTGAGCCTGGCAGCACTTAGTCTGTTTGTGAGCACAGAAGGGCAGGAAAGAAGAGTCATGGAGACCTCAGCACAGCCTGCATCTCACACAGGGGACTAGGCGGAGGCCCTCCCAAATTTACTGCATGAAAGAATCATGACCTTGGCCGGGCGCGGGGGCTCACGACTGCAATCCCAGCACTCTGGGAGGCTGAGGCGGGCAGATCACCTGAGGTCAGGAGTTTGAGACCAGCCTGGCCAACACGGTGAAACCCCATCTGTACTAAAAACATAAAAATTAGCCAGGTGTGGTGGTGGGCGCTGGATGTGTAATCCCAGCTATTTGAGAGACTGAGGCAGGAGAATCACTTGAACCCAGGCGGCAGAGGTTGCAGTGAGCAGAGTTCACGCCAGTGCACTCCAGCCTGGGCAACAGAGCAAGACTCTGCCTCCAAGAAAATAAACAAATAAAATAAAATAAATAAAATCATGACCTCGTAGATCTCAGAGATGACGTCTTGGTCCCACCCCGTGCAGGCTGTAGTGAAGCTACACAGAAGACATCAGCTTCTCACTCCAAGAACCAGAGACTGAACCCTAAAACCACAGCTCTCATGCGCTGATAAAATGATATGGACGAGCATCAGCTGACAGAACTATGAAGGACAAGGGAAATGACCAAATGTATAAGCCACACGTGGCCCCGACTTACAATTTTGTGACTTTATGATGGTTTGAAAGACACACGCATTTAGTAGGAAAACCATGCTCCACATACCCATACAACTATGTTTCCATTTTCAGGGGTGTCCAATAATTTACATGAGATGTTCAACTTTTTATTGTAAGATACGCATTATGTTAGATGGTTCTGCCCAACCAGTGGCCACTCTTAGTGTCTGTGCATGTTCAGGTTGAGGGGCTACGCAAGACATGATACTTGGGGGGTGTGTCCAATGTGGCCTGGAGAGCAGGACTGGTGTGCAGTGCCCAGGGTGCCAAGCACACTCCATGAGGCCCAGTCTGTGCACAGACCAGGCCTAACCCCTTCTTCCAGCAAAGTCTCGCAGGGCTTTCTGGCCAAGAGGCCATGAGTGGTGAAGACTGCAGGCTCTGAAATCAGAAATACCTGGGCTCCACTGTCAGCATGGCAGCTAAGTAGCAGTGAAAGTTTCTGTAAGTTCTTTCAGAGTCCCAGCCTCCCCATGTAACTGGGGAGCTGATGGGAGGAGCAGAGCTGTCTGCGCACATAAGAAGTTCTCAGTAAATGGAGGCAGTTACTATTTCTGTTATTACTGAATTTGAACAAATTCCCTAGGTATGTGTGGGGGGACACTTCAGGTGAAAACACGCCCCTCCTCCCCTGGTGCGGGGGCCTGTGCTGCCACCCTCTGGAAGCCTGCAGAGAGGCAGAGAAAACAGACCCTGAACAAAAGTGTGCACCCAGTGCGGAGGTGCAAGGGCACAAAGGTGGCACCAGGTGCCTCAAGGAGAGGCTGAAATGCGGCCGGGGGACCTCACAGTGGTCTGGTCATATAGGCAAGTGGGTGTGAAGGGCTGTCCTGTGTCTCATAGGGACCACTGGCTGTAGAGACAAGGCCGTGAAAGTCCAGGAGAGAGGGGGTAGCTTGAAGACAGGCAGGGCAGACGGTGGAAGCGTAGGAGAAAGATGGGCTCCTGGGCGTGTGGTGTCAGCAGAGGTGCCTCAAGGATAGAGTGAGTCTAGAGTCTAGAAAGGAGCACATCACCAGGCTCCGGGAAGAGCACAGCATGGGTGCACACACTGCTCTACCCAGCATGGCTGCCGACCCAAAGACAGCAAAGCCAAGAAGGACACACAAGCGTGGCCAGACGCAGCCCTGTGAGGAAACTTACCCAAGAAGAGGACGATGGGCTTGAGAAACCATCCATCTACAAGGATGGTGTTTACTGCAGCAATGTTTATAATAAATTGTGGGAAACTGGGAACTGCCTAAATGTCCGACAATAGGAACAAATTAGTGCACCACACCATGAAACTCTCTACAGCTACTGAGTCACAGAACGACAGTGTAATACTACAGTTGTATAATACTGTGTAACACTACTGCATAACTACTGTATAACTACTGCATAATACTGTAATTCTGGATGGAATTATAGGTCCCCCGACATAAAAGAAGATGATTCAAAGTTCCTTTCCAAAATTCCTTTTGCTTTTTGAGACGGAGTCTCGCTCTGTCGCCCAGGCTGGAGTGCAGTGGTGGTGTGGTCTCTGCTCACTGCAACCTCCGCCTCCCCGGTTCAGCACTTTTGCTGCCTCAGCCTCCCAAGTAGCTGGGATTACAGGCACCTGCCACCACATCCGGCTAATTTTTGTATTTTTAGAGAGATGGGGTTTTGCCATGGTGGCAGGCTGGTGTTGCACTCCTAACCTCAGGTGATCCACCTGCCTCAGCCTCCCAAAGTGCTGGGATTATAGGCATGAGCCACTGCACCCGGCCCCCTTTCCAAAATTTCTACAATGAACACACTTTGAAAGGTTTAGTTCTCCTGCCTGCACCCTGGAGAACATCCCCTGTTGGGAGCAGGGGCAAGGAGGAGACCCCACCTAGGGGAGGAGCACAGGACACACTGAAAGGCAGGCGGGCAAATGCCAAGAAGTCAGCCATGACCACACCCAGTCCCTCACTAGTCCTCCTCAGACAGGTGGTTTCAGGAGCACCTGTGCCGCCCCAGGATCGGCTCCAAGGAGCAAAAACAAGACCGTGTTGGTGAGGGACAGGCTCAGTCTAGACCTGGAGAGACAGGTGCCCAGTCCTGCGCCGAGGCGTGCACAGGAGATGGAGAGCAGAGGTCTTTTCTTCAAGGAGTTCAGTAAGAAGGAAAATGAAAGAGATGAGGAAGTAACTTGAAGATGTGAAAGTGAGGCTCAGAGGGGTGCAGAGAGGAGTGTCCAGGCACCACAAGTGCCTCCATGATGGTGTCAGGCTATGAGGCCAACCAGTGCAGCCGAGATGCCAGGGCTGATGACAGTGAGCCTCAAGCAGGCACCCTAGTCACCAGCTGCCCTGTTGTGGCTCCTGAAGCAGGGTTTACAGGGAGACAACATATATCCCCTTCTGTGTCCAAGCTTGTGAGGCCTGTCAGAAAAAAATCCACTATTTTCATGAATATAGAAAATGTTCTGCTTCTCACTATATGAAGATACTGTGTCTAAAAATCCCAAGTTTTGGCTACCACAGTGGGCTCTATCACTGACACCTGTGCACGCTGTTACCACGAAGGCCTTGGGCTGGACTTCTGATCAAGGCTCATGTATCTGTAGCCATCTTGATCAGAATGATCCAGGCAAGGGCAGCTGTGTCTCCACTGCCCGAGAGGTTTGCCAAGAACAAAGTTCTAAGAGCAAGCGTTGAGTCTCCCTGCATTGGCCCTTAGGGATCTGCTTTTATAAAAATCTGAGACTAGGTCAGAGGGCTGGAAATAAACTTTTTTTTTTTTTTTTTGAGACGGAGTTTTACTCTTGTTGCCCAGGCTGGAGTGCAGTGGTGCGATCTCAGCTCACTGCAACCTCACCTCCTTGGTTCAAGTGATTCTTCTGCCTCAGGCTCCCAAGTAGCTGGGACTGCAAGTGCATGCCACCACACCCAGCTAATTTTTGTATTTTTAGTAGAGACAGGGTTTCACCTTGTTGGCCAGGTTGGTCTCAAACACCTGACCTCAGGTGATCCACCCACCTTGGCCTCCCAAAGTGCTGGGATTATAGGTGTGAGTCACGATGCCCAGCCTCAAACTTCAACTTTTACTGATTTGAAGCTGTAAAATATGAATCATGACTGAAGAAAGTTACAAATACCTTTTTTTTTTTTTTTTTTTTTTGGAGACAGGCTCTCACTCTGTCTCCCAGGCTGGAATGCAGTGGCCCGATCACGGCTCACTGCAGTCTTGACCTCCCAAGCACAAAGGAACCTCCCGCCTCAGCCTCTTGAGTAGCTGGGACCACAGGCTTGAGTCACACCTGGCTAATTTTTGTATTTTTTTGTAGAGACGGGGTCACCCTATGTCACCCAGGCTCACAAACACTCTTAAGAGGCCAAATGTGTGTGTGTGTGTGTGTTTTTAAATAACACAACTCCTGAGAAGTAAAATTTCATGAACTATGAAGGAAATAAAATCTCCAAAATATTCCTACTAATACCAGTTTTTTTATTTTCTTGGGTATTTTTGGCTTTTCTTTCTTTGGTTTCAACAGACAAATACAGTCAGTGTTAAATCCAGCAACCTTTGACTACCAATGTAAACAGAGGCACTGACTCTGACGGTCATGGGAAGGGGCTGCTCAACACAGAGAACAGCTTTCCAAAAAGGGTGCTGCATCAGAAAGAGTTGTGTGGTTTACAGGGTCGGTATGAGCTGCCTGGCTGGACTGCCAGTGACGGCCAGCGGCTCCCATCCGTAGGCATTACCTTCTCACAGAAAAAACTATAAGCACTGCATGAAATACAAAAACCAAACACCTGAAAGCAGGCAAACAAGAGCAGGTAGAAACTGGAGGAGTCTCCCCTGGGAGAAAAGAAAGGCAGGGCATGGTTTGTTCTTAAGGAGCTTTCCCTGAGGAGGGGACTGTCTGTGATAACCCCAGGGCTACAGCCTCACACACAAGACCTGTGGCCAAGGTCTTCAAGAGCCAGTAGACAAATTACTGGACAACCACAGCCAGAAGGCGAAAGGATAACAATACAAAGAAGAAAGCCACAGAAAGGGAGTCCCAGACTACACACACGGCTGAACAGACATCCGACCCCTGAGGTGCACAGGCATGCAGCCAGCCAGCACAGAAAAGCTGAACAGAGGTTTCTGCTGCAGCCACACGAGACAGACAGAGACAGACTGCCTGATAAAACGAAACCAAACATCAGTTAGTTCTGGAGAACGTAACCGGACACAAAGTCTCTATGACACAATATTTACAATGTCTAGAATACAATTTGAAATTACTACATGCACTAAAAAATAGCAACATGTCACTCAGACTCCAGAGGAGAGATCCACAAGGACCAACGTCAGGAAAACGAGATGCTGAGATCAGCAGACAAGAACTCGAAAGGCAGCTCTTAAACTCTCCTTGTGGATGCAAAATAAAACATGCTATTATACAAGACAGGGAATCTCAGCAGGAAAAGGAAACATTTCTAAATAAAAGCAACAGAAATTCCAGAACTGCAGAAGAAATATCTGACATAAAGAATCTGCTGGAGAGCCTTAGTTTATCAGAGGTAACAAGGACATGAACTTGAATGGAAATAAAAAGGTTTAAGCAAGTGAGTGGCGCTAACAACAACAAAAAGGAGCACATCTGAAGTGGGAAAGTGAGAACAAGCCGCAGCCCCCAGAGCCTCGGGGACAGCACAGACGCATGTGTTACTGCAGCACAGAGGGGCAGGGACTAAGGACAGAGGATGCTTTGAAGACATGGTCTAAAACTTCCCAAATTTGGTGAAAGACAAACTTACAGATTCAAGATGCCAAAGCACAATAAATGCAAAGAAAATCACATCGAGGCACCTACATGCAAACTGCTAAAACCCAAAACAAATCTTTAGATTGCTAAAAAAAGAAAAATAAATGAAAAAAAGAGTCAACCCATAATTCTAGATATCTAGCAAAAATACCCTTCAAGAATAAAGGCAAAATAGAACTCTTAGGGAAATGAACACTAAGTGCTTTTGCCAGCAGCAGACCCGAGACCTGCACTAACCATGACTTGTTCTGGGTAGGGCTTTCGGCCGACAGGACGCCTGCAGAAGGCGCCTCTGCAGGAGAGCGGGAAGGGCACTGGACACGGAAGCTCTCTCCGGAGGGCAGAGTAGATTTATTTCATTCTTTTCTCTCTGAGACGGAGTCTCACTCTGTCACCCAGGCTGGAGTACAGTGGTGTGATCTCAGCTCACTGCAACCTCCGCCTCCCAGGTTCAAGCGATTCTCCTGCTTCAGCCTACCGAGCAGCTGGGACTACAAGTGCGTGCCACCATGCTCGGCTACTTTTTGTATTTTTAGTAGACACAGGGTTTTGCCATGTTGGCCAGGTGAATCTCAAACTCCTGGCCTCAGGTGATCTGCCTGCCTCGGCCTCGCAAACTGTTGGGATTACAGGCGTGAGCCACCGTGCCCGGCCTACTTCATGCTTTTCATATTTTTTTTTTTTTTTTGAGACGGAGTCTCGCTCTGTCGCCCAGGCTGGAGTGCAGTGGCCGGATCTCAGCTCACTGCAAGCTCCGCCTCACATCATTCTCCTGCCTCAGCCTCCTGAGTAGCTGGGACTACAGGCGCCCGCCACCTCACCCAACTAGTTTTTTGTATTTTTTTAGTAGAGACGGGGTTTCACCGTGTTAGCCAGGATGGTCTCGATCTCCTGACCTCGTGATCTGCCCATCTCCTCGGCCTCCCAAAGTGCTGGGATTACAGGCTTGAGACACCGCGCTCGGCCTACTTTTCATATTTATTCACATTATAAGACCCCTAATTTCTTAAGAATGTTTCAAGTAAAGAATACAACAATGCATCAAGGGGCTAGTAACACACACAGGTGTGATGCATATGAAAATCACACCAAGAGTGAGGAAGGGCAGACAGGAGGCCTGTATGTGGCTGCGAGCTCCTTACATTTCCTATCAACTAGTACCACGGTAACTAGAGGACCGCGAGACACTGCGAATGTACACTATAATCCCTAAAGACACCACTAAGACATCAGGCAAAATGGTTTACCTACAAAGCCCACAAAGTAAAATAGATTTTTTTAAAAAATCAAGTAACCCAGGCCAGGTGTGGTGGCTCACGCCTGTAATCAAATAACTCAAAGGAAGGTAGGAAAGGAACAACCAAAATACAAAAATGAAGGGACAAAAAGGTGACAAAGTAGCAGAGCTACAATAGGAAATACAAATGTGCAAAAGCATATTCCAAAGGCAGGCAGAAAAAACCAAGACCCAACAATTATGTGAAGTCTATAACCGACTACTTTCAAAGACACAGTTAAGCTGAAAGGACCCTCACGAAGGCAGGGCTGGCTACATTAGTATCAGAAAAAGTAGCGGTTCCCAACAAAGAGCATTATGAGCGAGAAAGAACAGTTCATCATGATAGCAGGGTCACAGGGTCAATTAGTCACAAAGAGACGACAAACGTAAAGGCATCTACTAAAAGAGTTCAAGGTATCTGAAGCATATATTGACATAATTAACAGGAGAATTAGAAAATCCATAATCATTTTAACAGCCCTGCATGAACATTTCATAGAAAGATACAGAAGATTTGAACATGCCAAAAATCTTGCTCTAATTAACATGTATGTAGAAAATCAGGCCCAGGGCTGGGCGCGGTGGCTCATGCCTGTAATCCCAGCACTTTGGGAGACCGAGGCGGGCGGATCACGAGGTCAGGAGATTGAGACCATCCTGGCTAACACGGTGAAACCCCGTCTCTACTAAAAATACAAAAAATTAGCCGGATGCGGTGGTGGGCGCCTGTAGTCCCAGCTACTCGGGAGGCTGAGGCAGGAGAATGGCGTGAACCCGGGAGGTGGAGCTTGCAGTGAGCCGAGATCGCGCCACTGCACTCCAGCCTGGGCGACAGAGCGAGACTCTGTCTCAAAAAAAAAAAAAAAAGAAAAAAAAAGAAAATCAGGCCCAGATACAACAAACACACACATCATTCCCATGTGCACACAGCGCAGACACCATGACAAGACCATCAGCTCCATTAAAAATAAGCCTTGGCCGGGCGCGGTGGCTCAAGCCTGTAATCCCAGCACTTTGGGAGGCCGAGACGGGCGGATCACGAGGTCAGGAGATCGAGACCATCCTGGCTGACACAGTGAAACCCCGTCTCTACTAAAAAATACAAAAAACTAGCCGGGCGAGGTGGCGGGCGCCTGTAGTCCCAGCTACTCGGGAGGCTGAGGCAGGAGAATGGCGTGAACCCGGGAGACGGAGCTTGCAGTGAGCCGAGATCCGGCCACTGCACTCCAGCCTGGGCGACAGAGCGAGACTCCGTCTCCAGAAAAAAAAAAAAAAAAAGCCTCAAATGTCAAAGGACTGAAATGATACAGTGTGTGTCTTAAAGCACAATGGCATCTAATTAGAAATCAATGATAACTAAGAAAACTTCAGATATATAAAAATTATACATCTAAATAACCCATAAGTCAAATAAGCACTCACAAGGATATTAAAAAATTTCACATCGAATGATAATTAAAAGACAATATAGGCTGGCAGTGGTGGCTCAAGCCTGCAATCTCAGCACTTTGGGAGGCCAAGGCGGGTGGATCACTTGAGGTCAGGAGTTCGAGACCAGCCTGACCAACATGGCAAAATCCTGTCTCTACTAAAAATACAAAAATTGGCCAGGCGTTGTGGTGCACATCTGTAATCTACTCGGGAGGCTGAGGCAGGAGAATCGCTTGAACCCAGGGGGTGGAGGTTTCAGTGAGCTGAGATCACACCACTGCACTCCAGCCTGGGTGACAGAGGAGGACTCCATCTTAAAAAAAAAAAAAAAGACAATATTAAAAATATGTGTGTGATGCAGCTAAAGCCATGCTTAGAGGGAAATTTAAAAATTTAAGTGATTATATCTGAAAAGGAAGCAAACCAGTGGCCTACAAATCTACTTTAGGCAGCTGGAAAATTAAGAAGAAGGCAACTCCAAAGTAAGCAGAAGGCAGGAAAGAACCAAGAACAGAAATCAACAATAGCAGCATATCTTTCAAAGGACAAGGTTATACTTGTAATCTGGCCAAAATTAACTTATTTATCAGACTGCTTAATAGGCGTCAAAAGCAGTACTACTGACTCCATGAACTGATTTCTTTGGCTGCATGTGAAGTGGGCGGAGTGTTACCAAAAAGTACTGGGGCCATAACATTTCTGAGAACAGATAATACAGCCAGAGAGGTAAAATATATTAGAATAGGACATCCTCTTTCAGCAAACGTATGCCTTTCATGATGAATTAGTGTCACAAGTAAACAAAATCTTGGTGAGATAATAGACTACCTAGCACTTACAGCCACAGGGCTCTATTCTGCCTCATTTGCAGAGACAGGGTCTCACTTTCACCCAGCCTGGAGTGCAGTAGTGCAATCATAGCTCCCTGCAGCCTCAACCACCCAGGCTTGAGCCATCCTCCCGAGGAGCTGGGACCACAGGTGTGCGCCACTGTGCGTGGCTAAGTTTTTCCTTTTTTGTAGAGAAGGGGTCTAAGTTTTGTTGTCCCAGCTGGTCTCGAACTCCTGGCTCCAAGCTATTCTCCTACCTTGGACTCCCAGAATGCTGTAATTACAGGCATGAGCCACCATGTCCAGCGCAAATCCACAGGTTCCTTACTGGTAAAGGCACGTCAGGCCTGTTTTTAGTTTCATTTTCAGAAGACTTCTGGCCATTACTGTGACTTTTATTTGAACCAGTCTCATTAATAATGATTGATAACGCCGGGCGCAGTGGCTGACGCCTATAATCCCAGCACTTTGGAAGGCTAAGGCAGGCGGATCATGAGGTCAGGAGTTCAAAACCAGCCTGGCTAACACGGTGAAACCCCATCTCTACTAAAAATGCAAAAAGAAATTAGACGGGCGTGGTGGCAGGTGCCTGTAGTCCCAGCTACTCAGGAGGCTGAGGCAGGAGAATGGCGTTAACCCGGGAGGCAGAGCTTGCACTGAGCCAAGATCATGCCAATACACTCTAGCCTGGGCGAAAGAGCAAGACTCCACCTCAAAGAAAAAAAATAATAATAATAATTAATAAATGACTGATAAAAGGTGCATATCCAAAGCATATAATGTACTCCAGCTAAACAGCTTGTGTCACTTGAAGGTTATGAACAAGGATGGTACCTGTGTGTCCTGCCAGCTCACGACTCACGCGCACGTTCCCCTCACGAGTTTTCAGATTGTAAATGGAGCAAATGTTATCCAGGCCACCGCAGGCCACATAGTTCCCAGAAGGGGCGTATGCACAGGTCATGACCCAGGAGGAGCGCAGAGGGATGGCGTGGACCTAATGACAGAAACACAGATGATGCAAACACCTTTATGTTCAAAAACAACACTGACGCTAGGATTATCTCATCTCCAACTTTCATTGCATAGGAGGTAACAGAACAAAATAAGAGCCAAAATTATCTAGAGAGTAATTCCCATGAGTGGCCACTCAGGTGAAGCCTATTAATGAGAAGTCCAGTGCTGCACATGGGATTCAAATTCAATCCACACAATCCAGTTTTACTAAAGTCACGACTTATGATTAGGTGGGGACTTAATAGTAGTGCTGCCTACTCATCAAAACTACTTTATTAGGTGGGGTGCGGTCATTCACACCAGTAATCCCAGCACTTTGGGAGGCTAAATTGGGCAGATCACCTGAAGTCAGGAGTTCAAAACCAGCCTAGCCAACATGATGAAACTCCGTCTCTACTAAATATATCAAAATTAGCCGGGCATGATGGCGCCTGCCTGTAGTCCCAGCTATTCGGGTGGCTGAGGCAGGAGAATCACTTGAACCTGGGAGGCAGAGGTTGCAGTGAGCTGAGATCATGTCACTGCACTCCAGCCTGGGCAACAGAGCGAGACTCCGTCTCACAAGAAAACAAACAGGCCGGGCGCAGTGACTCACACCTGTAATCCTAGCACTCTGGGAGGCTGAGGCGGGTGGATCACCTGAGGTCAGGAATTTGAGACCAGCCTGGCCTCAAATTGGTGAAACCCCATCTGTGCTAAAATACAAAAATTAGCTGGGTATGGTGGTGGGCGCTTGTAATCCCAGCTACTCAAGGAGGCTGAAGCAGGAGAGTTGCTTGAACCAGGGAGGTGGAGGCTGCAGTGAGCAGAGATCACGCCACTGCACTCCAGCCAGGGCGATAAGAGCAACACTCTGTCTCAAACAAACAAACAAACAAAAAAAAACCCAAAAAACCCCATATATATTAGAAGGAAAACACTGCATTACCCTGTCAAATGGCTATGAACTTATTTGAAAACAAAACTTTTTTTTTTTCTTTTGAGATGGAGTTTCGCTCTTGTTGCCCAGGTTTGAGTGCAGTGGCGCAATCTAGGCTCACTTGCAACTTCTGCCTCCCGGGTTCAAGTGATTCTCCTGCTTCAGCCCCCTGAGTAGCTGGGATTACAGGCGCCTGCCACCACACCTGGCTAATTTTTTGTATTTTTAGTAGAGAATGAGGTTTCACCATGTTGGCTAGGCTAGTCTCAAACTACTGACCTCAGGTGATCCACCTGCTTCAGCCTCCCAAGTGCTGGAATTACAGGTGTGAGCCACCGCACCCGGCCGAAAACAAAATATTTTTACGGAATAAACGAAATGGACATTACTATAATCTATCCTGCCACATCTCTCCCAGTGTGTTATATCTGCTGTAATGAATGTAACCATTTATACACATTTAGTATTCTTTAGTAAACTGAATAACATCTTTTACGTATATGTTGGGACCAATGACAATACTTTTTTTTTTTTTGAGACGGAGTCTCGCTCTGTCGCCCAGGCTGGAGGAGTGCAATGGCAGCATCTCAGCTCACTGCAAGCTCCGCCTCCCAGGTTCATGCCATTCTCCTGCCTCAGCCTCCCGAGTAGCTGGGACTACAGGCACCCGCCACCGCGCCCGGCTAATTTGTTGTACTTTTGGTAAAGACAGGGTTTCACTTTGTTAGCCGGGATGGTCTCGATCTACTGACCTTGTGATCTGCCTGCCAGAGCCTCCCAAAGTGCTGGGATTACAGGCATAAGCCACCATGCCCAGCCAACAATACTTTTTATTCAAAACAGTACAATTTGGATTAAGTCTTGAAAATAACATACATTACACTTTAAAGTATGATGATCTCTCCTAAAAAACTAATAATTAAATGAAAAGTGATACTTCTGCACTCTATAAATAAAACATGAAACTTCCCAGACTCTGCTAAAACTGGAATTGAGGTCTCCTGGAAACACAGAAGGTCCTTAGCTCCCATCAGCTTGGTAAGGAGATAACGGAAAATAGCACAACAGCACCTGGTTCAGAGGAAGAGACTGTCACAGGTGCTGGCATGTGACTCAGCTTGTGTCTCACCTGCACAACCTCACTACTAACAAACAGAGCTTGCCGTTACTGCCTTCCCTATCTTGTATTATGTGATTTAACAAAAAAGACTCCAGAGCTTAAAATACTGTTTCCTAGGTGGGTTTTCCAAGGAAGGGAATTTTCCAGTCCCTACCTTGTTGGTGGTGTAGCTGTCCCAGATGATAAGTTTACCATCCTGCGAGGCACTGACGAGAAGCCTGGAGGGACAGACAAAAGCAAACCTATCAGTACCACATAACACAGAAAGTGTACAAGGGCAACAGACTAAAACCCAGACTCTGGTGACTTAAGTGCTTCTATGTTACATGTGCTTCAGACAAAGCCACTTATTATAAGAAAAAAAATCTCTGGTCGGGCACAGTGGCTCACGCCTGTAATCCCAACACTTTGGAAGGCCGAGACAGGCAGATCACGTGAAGTCAGGAGTTCAAGACCAGCCTCGCCAACATGGCAAAACCCTGTCTCTACTAAAAATACAAAAATTAGCTGGGTATGGTAGTGCGCGCCTGTAATCCCAGCTACTCGGGAAGCTGAGGCAGAAGAATTGCTGGAACCTAGGAGGCGGAGGTTACAATGAGACAAAATCATGCCACTGGACTCCAGCCTGGGCAACAGAGCAAGGCTCTGTTTCAAAAAAGACAGACAGACAGACAGAAAGACAAGACAGAAAGAAAGACGGGAAGAAGGGACGAAGAGGAAGAGGAGAGGAGAGGAGGAAGGAAAGGAAGGCTCTAAATGTCAGACCAACTTTAAAAGCATGAACAAAAACACTGTTACAGACCACAGTTGAGAGTGGAGAGTGCACAGCCCCCAACTGAATGCAGGCCACATCACCCCTGGCACCCATTCCCTTTGTCAGCTGAGACAGGCTGACATCATTTCATAACTGCTTCTGTTTAGTTTCATTACAAATCAAATTAGAGGCTCATGTCTTTAATCCCAACACTGGGAGGCCAAGGTAGGCGGATCACAGGAGTTTGAGACCAACATGGCTAGCATGGTAAAATCCCATCTCCACTACAAAAATACAAAAACATAGCTTGGTATGGTAGTGCATGCCTGTAATCCCAGCTACTCAGGAGGGTGAGGTGGCAGACTGCTTGAACCCAGGAGGCGGAGGTTGCAGTAAGCCAAGATTGCACCACTGCACACTAGCCTGGGCAACAGAGCGAGACCCTGACTGGAAAAAACAAAAACAAAAACAAAACAAATAAACGAAAAAACAAACCACATTTAAGACATTCCAAATTCATGAAACATTTCTCACCAAAATACCCCATGAAATTTCCCAGACTGAGCTAAAATTGGAATCAAGGTCTCCTAGAAACCAAAGGAGGCACTCCCTCCTCACCTGCTTGGTAAACAACAGCACCACTGCGCCTGGTCCGGCAGCAGAGACCAGTAACTATCACAAATTTTTTCTTTTTTTTTTTTGAGATGGAGTCTTGCTCTGTTGCCCAGGCTGGAGTGCAGTGGCACCATCTCAGCTCACTGCAAGCTCTGCCTCACGGGTTTCCACCATTCTCCTGCCTCAGCCTTCCGAGTAGCTGGGACTACAGGTGCCCACCACCTTGCACAGCTAAATTTTTTTGTATTTTTAGTAGAGACGGGGTCTCACCATGTTAGCCAGGATGGTATTGATCTCCTGACCTCATGATCTGCTCACCTCGGCTTTCCAAAGTGCTGGGATTATAGGCATGAGCCACCACGCCTGGCCTTTTTTGTTTTTGTTTTTGTTGTTTTTGAGACGGCTTCTTGCTCTGTCGCCCGGGCTGGAGTGCAGTAGCGTGATCTGGGCTCACTGCAAGCTCCGCCTCCCGGGTTCACGCCATTCTCCTGCCTCAGCCTCCTGAGTAGCTGGGACTACAGGCGCCCGCCACCTGGCCCGGCTAGTTTTTTGTATTTTTTTTAGTAGAGACGGGGTTTCACCGTGTTAACCAGGATGTTCTCGATCTCCTGACCTCGTGATCCGCCCGTCTCGGCCTCCCAAAGTGCTGGGATTACAGGCTTGAGCCACCGCGCCCGGCCTGTTTTTGTTTTTGAGACGAAGTTGTGCTCTTGTTGCCCAGGCTGGAGTGCAATGGCGCGTCGGCTAACCACAACCTCCACTTCCTGGGTTCAAGCAATTCTCCTGCCTCAGTCTCCAAAGTAGCTGGGATTACAGGCATGTGCCACCATGGCCAGCTAATTTTGTATTTTTAGTAGAGACGGGGATTCTCCATGTTGGTCAGGCTGGTCTCTAACTCCTGACCTCAGGTGACCCGCCCACCTCAGCCTCCAAAGTGCTGGTATTACAAGTGTTGAGCCACTGCGCCCAACCATGTATTTTTTCATAATTATTTCCTTGTTCTGGCAACGGTGCTCAGTTTGGAATCCACGTGTTGAAAAGGAGCTCCATACTACAAAGGAAAATATGAATAACGAGCAAAAGAATTTCACCTTAGCAGGCGAGTAATGTGGATGAAAGTAACTCCTGGGAACCACAGTTGCTCATGAGAGGTCCTAAGGAACTCTGTAGCATAGGATGCTGTTTTCAATGAAGAGCAAGAAGGTTCTACTGTTTGATGCAGAGATATCTGTCAGTACGGTAAATGATGGTATAAGGATTTTTACTTTTAAGGATTTTATCAAACGAGGGTTTTGTTTTTGTTTTTTTGAGACAGAGTCTCCCTCTGTCACTCAGGCTGGAGTGCACTGGCGTGATCTCGGCTCACTGCAAACTCTATCTCCTGGGTTCAAGCGATTCTCATGCCTCAGTCTCCCAAGTAGCTGGGATTACAGGCACGTGCCACCACGCCTGGCCAATTTTTGTATTTTCAGTAGAGATGGGCTTTCCCCATGTTAGCCACGCTGGTCTCCAACTCCTGGCCTCAAGTGATCCGCCTGCCTTGGCCTCCCAAAATGTTGGGATTACAGGCGTAAGCCACGGTGCCTCAAAACGCAGGTTTTAACTATTTCAGCTGTGAACATATGTGACTTCTTAAAGCTGACCCAAAGCTGGAGTAACGCTCTCTCAAGTTTTGTTGATAACTGAGACTTTTAATATCAAACTAGATGTTTTGATACACTAAGTACTAACTTTACAAAGGTGTCAATGAGTTTAACAAATAAAAGCCTTTTCACCTGCAATTTATTACAAAATTTATCACAGAACTAAAAACTAAGTGTAGGCTCCCATCCTATTATTTTTCAGATGCAATTATTATTATTATTATTATTATTATTTTGAGACAAGAGTCTCACTCTGTCACTCAGGCTGGAGCAACATGGCACAATCTCAGCTCACTCCAACCTCTGCCTCCCAGGTTGAAGCAATTCTCGTGCGTCAGCCTTCCCAGTAGCTGGAATTACAGATGTGCACCACCATGCCTGGCTAACTTTTTGTATTTTTAGTAGAGACAGGGTTTTGCCATGCTAGTCTTGAACTCCTGAGCTCAGGCAATCTGCCCACCTCAGCCAGGATTACAGGCGTGAGCCACTGCACCCAGCCTTCAGATGCAATTCTTTTTTTTTTTTTTTTTTTGAGACGGAGTCTAGCTCTGTTGCCCAGGCTGGAGTGCAATGGCCAGATCTCAGCTCACTGCAAGCCCCGCCTCCCGGGTTCACGCCATTCTCCTGCCTCAGCCTCCCGAGTAGCTGGGAGTACAGGCGCCCGCCACCTCGCCCGGCTAATTTTTTTTTGTATTTTAGTAGAGACGGGGTTTCACCGTGTTAGCCAGGATGGTCTCGATCTCCTGAACTCGTGATCCGCCCGTCTCGGCCTCCCAAAGTGCTGGGATTACAGGCTTGAGCCACCGCGCCCGGCCTCAGATGCAATTCTTAAAGCAAACTTCTCAATCCAGGTTGTCATCAACATATTAAAACACTGAAAATTATTTCTATGTAATGGTATAAGGTTCCCTCTCTAGCTTTATTTCTGCCCAGCCCTTCTGAGACTTTCTGTTGAGTATCAGAGCTGATCTAAAGCAGCTCATCCTCCTAGATTAGGAGGATCACCTTTACAGAGGTCTCCCGGTCAGAGAGCTTAATAACTGCTGACTTCCAGAGGGATTAAGGACATGTAAGCTGTCGACTGATCCTCCAGAAGGTGAGAGAAGACATGCCTCCTAGTCCTGGATTAGAGAGCTGTTGGAGAGCTGGGTTCACGTTGCCTGCCAGTGCCTTTACCTACTCAACAATCAATTATCTGAGGTGCCACTCACCTAGAACATAGAGGCGAGAGCCAGGAAGCAAGCTAAATGGCTCCAGGACCCTGAAAGTAGCTGTCAAAAATCAAAACACCTAACGCCCTTCATTTTACTCAAAGGAGGGAGGGTGGTGGCTCATGTCTGTAACCCCAGCACTTTGGGAAGCTGAGATAAGCGATCAGTAAAGTCTAGGAGTTTGAGACCAACATGCGCAACATAGGGAGACCCGGTCTCTACAAAAAATATTTTAAAAAAATCAGCTGGGCACGGTAATGTGCACCTGTGGTACCAGCTACTCAGGAGGCTGAGGCAGGATTGCTTGAGCACCAGAGTTCAAGACTGCAGTGAGCTAGGATCGCACCACTGCATTCTAGCATGGACAACAGAGTGAGACCCAGTCTCAAAAAAAAAAAAAAAAAAAAGGCACCTTTTAGTACAAATAAATACATTGATAAACATATTACAAATGTACATCTGATACGTTAATACATACATACATAACAAGTAGTCATTGTGGGCCTCACCTCGCATGTAGTTTTTTTTGTATGTTTTTTTTTTTTTTGAGACAGAGCCTCACTCTGTCACCCAGGCTGGAGTGCAGTGGTGCAATCTTGGCTCACTGCAACCTCTGCCTCCTGGATTCAAGCGATTCTCCTGCCTCAGCCTCCTGAGTAGTTGGGATTACAGGTGCCCACCACCAACCCGGTTAACTTTTGTACTTTTGGTAGAGATGGGGTTTTACCACGTTGGCCAGGCTGGTCTCAAACTCCTGACCTCAGGTGATCCACTCGCCTTAGTCTCCCAAAGTGCTGGGATTACAGGCGTGAACCACGGTGCCTGGCCTTTCATGTAGCTTTGTGTTCTGTTTTGCTTTTTGAGACAGAGTCTCGATCCGTCACCCAGGCGGGAGTGCAATGTGTGCACGCACGCGTGTGTGTGTATATATATCTATATCTATATATTTTGAGACAGAGTCTCACTCTGTTGCCCAGGCTGGAGTGCAATGGTGCAATCTTGGTTCACTGCAACCTCCACCTCCTGGGTTCAAGCGATTCTCCCACCTCAGCCTCTTGAGTAGCTGAAACTACAGGCGTTCGCCACCACACCTGGCTAATTTTTGTATTTTCAGAAGAGATGGGGTTATACCATGTTGGCCAGGCTGGTCTCAAACTTCTGAACTCAAGGGATCCACCTGACTTGGCCTCCCAAAGTGCTGGGATTACAGGTGTGAGCCACCGTGTCTAGCCTCATGTAGTTTTGAAAGACAAACTAGGCCAGGCACGGTGGCTCACACCTGTAACCCCAGCACTTTGGGAGGCCGAGGCAGGCAGATCACGAAGTCAGGAGATCGAGACCATCCTGGCTAACAATGAAACCCCGTCTCTACTAAAAATACAACAAAAAAAATTAGCTGGGCATGGTGGGGGGAGCCTGTAGTCCCAGCTACTCGGGAGGCTGAGGCAGGAGAATGGCATGAACCCAGGAGGCAGAGCTTGCAGTAAGTCCAGCTTGCAGTGAGCTGCCACTGCACTCCAGTCTGGGCAACAAGACTTCATCTCAAAAAAAAAAAAGAAAGAAAGAAAGACAAATTAGTAGTCGTTTCTACTGTTTCATAGTGTCCATAAATCAAACAAACACAGTGAAAGAACTGGTATTCATAGGCTGGACACGGTAGCTCACGCCTGTAATCCCAGCACTTTGGGAGGCCGAGGCAGGCAAATCACGAGGTCAGGAAATTGAGACCATCCTGGCTAACATGGTGAAACCCCGTCTCTACTAAAAATACAAAAAAATTAGCCGGGCGTGGCAGCAGGCGCCTGTAGTTCCAGCTATTCAGGAGGCTGAGCTTGCAGTGAGCCAAGATCACACCACTGCACTCCAGCCTGGGTGACAAAGTGAGACTCTGTCTCAACAACAACAACAAAAAAGAACTGGTATTCATAAATTACAGCTTTAAGTCATGAAAAAAGTCTTAAACGGTAACATTTGTTTATGAAGGCAGGAAATACGAAGATTAAAGAAAATATATACCCTCCACCCTCTGTCATGGGGTGGGCAGCAGGGGGAGGGATAGCATTAGGAGAAATATCTAATGTAAATGACGAGTTAATGGGTGCAGCAAACCAACATGGCACAGGGATACCTACGTAATAAACCTGCACGTTGTGCACAAAAAAAAAGAGAGCTTATGGAACAAGGATAGAGACACACACACACACACACACACACACACACACACACCCTCCCCCCGATAGACACCACACACACACACACACACACACACACACACACACACACACACACACACACACACACACACACACCCTCCCCCCAAAAAAACTCTTTTGGACCTTAAAGAGGCAAACACTAGCCTATCCAGAAACAAATGACTATTTAGAACAAGCACTCTCTAGAAGGCTCTGGAAAGCAGAGGTTCTCCATAATATTATTTTGGTTTTCTCATGACTGTGCAATTCTACAACAAATGCCATGCACCTAGCACCCTGTCCAAGAACAAGGACCAATGTGGCACCCCAGCCTCCCACAGGCCCCACTGAACACCACCTTGCTCACAGGGTGGCCATGACTCTGAACTTGGTCCTGCTTTGTCAGCCCTTGCTTTTCTTCCTTCTAATCCTGGGGCTTTCAAGACACAAAGTGTGTTTGAGACAGACGGATCATAAAGTCTCCCATCCAGTGATCTGGCGCCCACCCCACCCACCCTGAGCCCGAGCCCCACCTCCACTGCTCAGGTCACACACCCATCTCTTAGGTTCCTGAACAACCTGCCTGCAGGTCACTCTCATCCCTTCCAGACTACCCAGTCCAGAGCCCAGCTGGTGAAGGAGACACATTACTTGGTGGTGCAGTGCTCTGAGTACCCGAACACTGCCCAGCAACAGCACTGTCCACTCCACTAACCTGCCTGATCTGGACACCAGTGTTCCCACACATGGAGGAAAGGCCCCAGAGGTAGCATATTGTTTTGTTTCACAACTACTTTTGACAATAAGTTCTAACATAGATAGACTAGTAACAACATTTTTCTTTTTTTTTTTTGAGTCAGATGTCACTCTGTCACCCAGTGGCGCAATTTCGGCTCACCGTAACTTCTGTGTATCTCAGCCTTCCAAGTAGCTGGGACTACAGCAAGTATGCCCAGCTAATTTTTAAATTTTTAGTAGACAGGGTTGTGCCATGTTGGCCAGCAGGCTGGTCTCGAACTCTTGACCTCAAGTGATCCGCCCACCTCGGCCTCCCAAAGTGCTGGGATTACAAGGGTGAGCCACTGCACTCGGCCAGAACATATTTTTTTAATTCTTTTTAATTTTTTTAAAGGAATAACTTTGAATTCACAAAGTATATACTTATTTACTTATTTATTTAGAGACAGGGTCTCACTCTGTCGTGCAGGCTAAAACACAGTGGGGTGATCTCGGCTCACTGCAAGCTCTGCTTCCCTGCCTCCTGGGTTCAAGTGATCCTCCCACCTCAGCCTCCTGAGTAGCTGGGACTCCAGGTGCACACAACAACAGCTAACTCATTTTTGTACTTTTTGTAGAGAAGGGGTCTCGCCATGTGGCCTAGGCTGGTCTTGAAGTCCTGGGCTCAAGCCATCACCTGCCTTGGCCTCCCAAAGTGCTGGGATGAGAGGCATGAGCCAATGTGCCTGGTTACTTATTTACTTTGAATATTTAAAACAATTTTTGACAAATAATTAGATATACATTTATAGAATACAATGTGGTATTTTCATATATATCCACCTTGCGAAATAAATAAATCAAGCTAATAAACATACCCATCACTTCCCATTTTCTCTGTGGTGGGAACATTTTCTCTGTGGTGGGAACACTTCAAGTCTACTTTACTAACAATTTTGAAACACATGTTATTATGAACTACAGTCTCCGTGCTGTGCAGCAGATTTCTAAAATTTATTCCTAACTAAAACTCTGTACCCTCCGAACATCATTTCCCCACTTCCCCACCCTCCCCCTTCCCATTTTTATTCTTTCTGACTCCTGCCATCATTGGAACTATCATGTGAGCTCTCATTTGCATATGGAATTGTATGGGATACTATATAGAACAAACTAAAGATAGAATCTTTTGTTCTCTAGCTGTTTGTGCTCTAAAGCGGACAATTTCACCAACAAAGAAAAAGCCAAGCAGAAAATTCCACACTAACAACGGAATACAAAGAAATACTACTCAAAGAAGGGCGTGTTAAAAATTGTTATGTCAGGTGCTTGAACGAGCATGTCATAGTTACACAAATCAAATAGTATTTTATTAAATTATTTGGATAGAACAGGCAGCAAGTAAGACTTTGTAATAGCCTCTAAATGAGAGTGCGGGGTCACAGAGGTGAGATGCCTGGTGGAGAAGCAAGGCATATAAAGTACAAAAAATAGGCTGGAAGTGGTGGTGGCTCACACCTATAATCTCAGCACTCTGGGAAGCCGAAGTGGAAGGATCACTTAGGGGCCAGGAGTTTGAAACCAGTGTCAGCAACAAAGGGAGACCCTGTCTCTATAAAAAAAAAACCAAAAATATTAGCCAGGCGTGGTGGCACATGCCTATGGTCTCAGCCACTTGGGAGGCTGAGTATGAAGGGTTGCTGGAGCCTAGGAGGTCGAGGCTGCAGTGAGATATGATCACACCACTGCACTCCAGTATGACTGACAGAGTGAGACCCTGTCTCCAACAACAAAAAAAAGAGGCTGGCGCGGTGGCTCACGCCTGTAATGCCAGCACTTTGGGAAGCCGAGGGGGTGGATCACAAGGTCAGGAGATCAAGACCATCCTGGCCAACACAGTGAAACCCCGTCTCTACTAAAAATACAAAAAAATTAGCCAGGCGTGGTGGCAGGCACCTGTAGTCCCAGCCACTCGGGAGGCTGAGGCAGGAGAGTGGCGTAAACCGGGAGGCAGAGCTTGCAGTGAGCCGAGATCGCGCCACGGCACTCCAGCCTGGGCGACAGAGCAAGACTCCGTCTTAAAAAAAAAAAAAAAAAAAAAAAAAAAGGAAAAGAAAAGAAGAAATAGGAGCCCATGAAGGGAATTATCTCTGGGGATGGTAAACCAAAGGAACGCAGGGCAGACAGGCCAGGTGAGAGAACGGTGAAAACAGCTCATAGTGCATTCCCGTGTGTCTGCTACAGTAAAGCACACACAGCACGATGCTGTTCTAAGGCTCAATACACTTAATCTCTCAGGATCCTCGGGGCAGGTTCGGTGATTTCCTGAGCCAGGGCACTGAAATCACAAGAGGGCGAGGGCCAACCAGCCCTGAGAAACAGGCACAGAGAGGTAACTTCCCCAAGTTCCCATAAGTAGGATACAGTAGAACTGGGAGGACAGAGGTCTAGAAACTGAAAGAGATGTGAGAAGGGAGAACGAAAAATCAGAACTTCTTTTTTTTTTTTTTTTTTTTTTTTGAGACGGAGTCTTGCTCTGTCACCCAGGCTGGAGTGCAGTGGCCGGATCTCAGCTCACTGCAAGCTCCGCCTCCCGGGTTTACGCCATTCTCCTGCCTCAGCCTCCCGAGTAGCTGGGACTACAGGCGCCCGCCACCTCGCCCGGCTAGTTTTTTTGTATTTTTTAGTAGAGACGGGGTTTCACCGTGTTAGCTGGGATGGTCTCTCGATCTCCTGACCTCGTGATCCGCCCGTCTCGGCCTCCCAAAGTGCTGGGATTACAGGTTTGAGCCACCGCGCCCGGCCCAGAACTTCTATTAATGTGACTCAGACAGTGAAGGAATGGCAGTGTCCTTTCAGCCCAAGTAAGTGGAAACTGGACAGGGAATATGCATCTGTGAGTGCTGCATGTGGCACACCCAGAGTTCTGATCCAACTTCCTAATATTTTCACTGCACAACACAGCAAATGGGTTTAGGTTATCTTCCCCTAGGAAAACAGAGCAGCCCCTGAACGTATCAAGCAGCATCCTGCTCATGCCCACGCCTACCTGGAGTCTGTGCCCCAGTGCATGGCGTAGATCTTGGCCAGGTGCCCTCGCAGTGTCCTCCTCGTGCGCATTTGGATTCTTCCCACTGGGTCGATGTTGTTTGTGATCTTGAAAATAAAAACATTTCTGTAACTTTAACATCTGTGATTAAATGACTCTCCTCATCTCCCATCCCTGTCAAGGCTGTTGGCTCACCCACTGTGCCTACCTCTTGCCAGCCTTCCCAGAGTTCTCCAGTGGCTTCCACTGTGGCATTCTGCACTGAACCCCTTCTGCACCTCTTACCGAGTCTTAGTCTGGCTGGTCATCAGGAACCTGTGTGCCCTGCCCTCCAATGCATGCACACGAACACGGCCAGCCTTGAAGTACTTGCTGTGCTCTTCCTGCCTCCTTCCTCCTCTCCCTGTCCATCCAGGACCAGCTCCTCCTAGGTCTCTGAATTATTTGAGAACTCACAACTCTTCTTCCTGACACTACAATTTAATAGCTGGTTCCTATGTCAGGCTATGTGTGGGCCAGGATGACACCTGCTTCTGCACGACCATCACTTGTAGCACTAGCTGTACACACACCAGCTGAGCCCATCCTACATACAGACACTGATGTTAATGAGCTCAGGCTGGCAAATGGAGTAAGTGGATCACAACAACGGGTTTTAAAAAATGGACAGTCCGAAGTGCTTCTCAGAATTGAAATTCAGGTAATTCTATGTAGCCTAATTTTTTTTTCTTTAACTTGCAATTTAACCTCAATAAAGTGCATCCCCTAAAACATCTGGACAATGTAAAAAACTTAATCATCTTCAGAAGTATGAATATAGTTTTTCTTTCACATTTCTGTCCAATTCTTTGGACTTTATTTTTATTATCTTTTTTTTTTTTTTTTTTGAGACAGTCTCTCGCTCTGTCGCCCAGGTTGGAGTGCGGCGGCGCGATCTCGGCTCACTGCAAGCTCCGCCTCCCAGATGGAATGGCTTCGCCATTCTCCTGCCTCAGCCTCCCGAGCAGCTGGGACTACAGGCGCCCACCACCATGCCTGGCTAATTTTTTGTATTTTTTTCAGTAGTTTCACCATGTTAGCCAGGATGGTCTTGATCTCCTGACCTCGTGATCCGCCCGTCTCGGCCTCCCAAAGTGCTAGGATTACAGGCGTGAGCCACCGCGCCCGGCCTTTTTTTCATTTTTGAGATGGAGTTTAGCTCTGTCTCCCAGGCTGGAGTGCAGTGGTGCAATCTTCGCTCACTGCAACCTCTCCCTCCCAGTTCCAAGCAATTCTCCTGCCTCAGCCTCCTGAGTAGCTGGGATTACAGGTGTGTGCCACCACGCCTGGCTAATTTTTGTATTTTAGTAGAGATGGGATTTCACCATGTTGGTCAGGCTAGTCTTGAACTCCTGACCTCAAGTGATCCACCTGCCTCAGCCTCCCAAAGTGCTGGGATGGACTTCATTCTTTTAATAAGGTAAAGTTCACATAACATCAAATTAACCATTTTTAAGTATACAGTCCAGTGGTATTTAGTACACTCACAGTGTTGTGCAACCACTGCCACCACCTGGTTCCAAAACATCTTCATCATCCCAAAAGGAGACCCGACATTGATTTAGCAGTCACTCCCTGTTCTTCACTTCCTCTCCCTCTCTTCCCTAGCTCCCCTGCTGGCCACTAGGCCACTCTGATTCAATGAATTTTACTATTCTAGATATTTCATATAAATAGAACCACACAATACACAGTCATTTCTATTTGGCTTCTTTCACATATCATAGTATTTAGGGGTTTATCCATGTTGTAGCCTTTGACTGTACTGAGGTCCATTTAATGGCTGATAATACTCCAAGGAACAGACACACCACAATTTGTTTCTCCACTCATTCATTTACGCACATTTTGGTGGTTTCTACATTTTGGCTATTGTGAATGGTGCTGCTACAAACATCTACGCGCATGTGTTTGTTTGAAAACCAGTGTTCAATTCTGTTGGGCATGTATTTACAGGTAGAACTGCTTAGTCATACAATAATTCTATGTTTAACTTTTTGAGGTATTACCAAATTGGATATTAGAAATCAAAGTTCTGAGGCAGATTCTGTTAAGGAGAGGAGCTTCAAAATACCTTATTTTAAGACAATAACAATATTTTACAACTATTACCCTCTGTAACAGGTAAATAATTATTTAAGGCTTGAGATATCTCCTTTTTATCTCAAAAAGCCCCTCCATTTCCTATGCCTACCATCAGTACGACTTCTTAACAAAAGCACTCCACACAGAGGCTTGGCATCCTCACTGCGCAGGAGAGAATCCGAGCAGAGCCCTCCCGAGGCTCCAGGTGTGGGTGCTGTGCCAGCCTCCTCACAGGCAGATGGCTCTGCGTGACTCAGTGGGCTCTTACCTGAGAGAGAGTTGCATCTGCACATGCTTTCCTGGCGTCCTGGGAAGCAAGGACAGTGAGAAATTAGCAACGTTTCAGATACATTCAATCTTAGGTCCACACATACCAAAGTTTCAAAGAGAGCTTTCCTAAGCTGTCAGGAGCGAAAGCAGAATGTGAAAGAATGCCGGAGTCTCCTCGCATCTCAACACCCCATGGTCTACTGCCATCTGTGGACTGTTCAGGCCACGCTGAACAGAGAATCAGTAACACCCAAATCTGTCTAAGGCCTGCAGCACAATATTCCTGGGGCCCCACAGCTGTGGTCAGCACCAAGGAAACCAAACTGCAAGCTGGGGCAGCACCCGAACACCCTGGGACCTGGTGCTGCCTGTGCCCTCAGTGCTGCACAGGTTGGCACACACGTCTTGCTCTTTTTACAAAGCCCATCCAGGGTCAGGAAGGTTGTGGCCCAAAGAAAAAGTATAAAAAGGACCAGATATCCAGCCCAAAAACCTTTTCTTCAGATCGCATTAACTAAGTACTTTGTTTTCAAGAGAAACAATCATTAATTCTAAATTCTATGGAGGGCGCGGTCTCACGTCTGTAATCCCAGCACTTTAGGAAGCTGAGGCAGGAGGATGGCTTGAGCCCAGGAGTTCAAGACTAGCCTGGGCAACAAAGTGAGACCTTGTCTCTACTAAAAATAACATTTAAACATTTAAGGAAAACAGGCTGGACGCGATGACTCACACTTATAATCCCAGCACTTTGGGAGGCCGAGGTGGGTGGATCACCTGAGGTCAGGAGTCCGAGACCAGCCTGGCCAACATGGTGAAACCCCGTCTCTTCTAAAAATACAAAAATTAGCCGGGTATGGTGGCGCATGCCTGTAATCCCAGCTACTCAAGAGGCTGAGGCAGAAGAATCGCTTGAACCCAGGAGGCGGAGGTTGCAGGGAGCCGAGACCCCACCACAGCACTCCAGTCTGGGCAATAGAGCAAGACTCCATCTCAAAAAAAAAATAATAACAATAATAAATAAACAAATAAATAAATAAAGGAAAACGAAGAAAAATAAATAAATTCTATGGAAAAAGAGCAAGGGACCTGAAGCCAGACAACCAGATGTACATGAGCCTCTCTGGCTGCTCTCGTTTCTCCTCTATCCATGGCCTGTGGAAGCAGTAAGCACTGTGAAGGGACCCACCAATGCTCACTCAAATGTCTTCATTACTAAGGGATCAACGTTACTAGAAAACAGACCTGGAAATCTCAAAAGAGAACGTATGTTTATAACAGGAAGATATCATAAAGGAAAACAAGACAATGGCTTTAACTAAAAAAGGTTTAAAATTTGAGTGTGGGTATACTTTTTTTTTAAATCACAATAATTTCTTTTCTTTTTTTTTTTTTTTGAGACAGAGTCTTGCTCTGTCTTGCCCAGGCTGGAGTGTAGTGTTGCGATCTCAGCTCACCGCAGCCTCCACCTCCCAGGTTCAAGTGATTCTCCTGTCTCAGCCTCTTGAGTAGCTGGGACCACAGGCATGTGCCACCACACCCAGCTAATTTTGTATTTTTAGTAGAGATGAGGTTTCACCATGTTGGCCAGGCTGGTCTAGAACTCCTGACCTCAGGTGATCTGCTCACCCTGGCCTCCCAAAGTGCTGGCATTACAGGCGTGAGCCACCCTGCCCGGCCTTTTTTTTTTTTTTTTTTTTAAACTATGTATTTATTTATTTTTATGACAGGATCTGGCTTTGTTGCCCAGCCTGGAGTGCAGTGATGCCATCACAGCTCACTGCAGCCTCGACCTCCTGGGCTCAGGTGACCCTCCCACCTCAGCCTCCTGAATAGCTGGGACTACAAGCATGCATCACTATGGCCGGCTAATTTTTATTTATTTAGTTAGTTTTTTTTTTTTTTTTTTGAGACGGAGTCTCGCTCTGTCGCCCAGGCTGGGGTGCAGTGGCTGGATCTCAGCTCACTGCAAGCTCCGCCTCCCAAGTTTACGTCATTCTCCTGCCTCAGCCTCCCAAGTAGCTGGGACTACAGGCACCCACTACCTCGCCCGGCTAGTTTTTTGTATTTTTTAGTAGAGACGGGGTTTCACCGTGTTAGCCAGGATGGTCTCAATCTCCTGACCGTGATCCACCCGTCTCGGCCTCCCAAAGTGCTGGGATTACAGGCTTGAGCCACCGTGCCCGGCCTTATTTTTGTAGAGATGGGGATCTTGCCATGTTGCCTGTGGCTGTTCTTGAACTCCTGGGCTCAAACGATCTTTCCCCCTTGGCCTCCCAAAGTGCTGGGATTATAGGCGAGAGCTACCACGCCCAGCTGACACTTTTTAGTAAGAAAAATGTGTTTATATGCTGTCATCTGACCACCTACTTTCAAAATGGCAAATGGCATGTGCAGCCCTTACAGGCGTGCATCCAAGTGCCCCACACGGGGGAGGTGGAGGACGAGTTCCCAGTGGTTCAGGTTTTTGGGGCAAACTGCTCACTGCAAATGATTTCTACTTTAGGAAGCTTGTGGGAATATTTATAAACTGATAATATGGAAATATATTGGTCAGGCGCAGTGGCTTATGCCTGTATTCCCAACACTTTAGGGGGCCAAGGTGGATGGATCACCTGAGGTCAGGAGTTCAAGCCTGGCCAACATGGTGAAACCCCATCCCTACTAAAAATACAAAAATTAACCAGGCATGGTGGCTGGCACCTGTAATCGTAGCTATTCGGGGAGGCTGAGGCAGGAGAATCACTTGAACCCGGGAGGTGGAGGTTGCAGTGAGCTGAGATCACACCATTGTACTCCAGCCCGGGTGACACAGCCAGACGCTGTTTCAAAAAAAAAAAGGAAATACATTGAGATTATTATAAATATACAAATTTATACATTCCAAATTCATCTTTAGTTAAGCTCTTATTGGTTATTCTGCTTATAATTAAGACACACAAAAAATCGAGTATTTCTATGCAAGCAGTAACATTTGGAGTAAGGGGGATGAAAAATACTTAGAGCAGCAAAAGCCTTTTTGTCAATGAATGTTACCTGGCAAGTACCGAGTTTAATATTTGTTTTTGAATACCATTCTTGTTGATGTTATAGCCTTTGATTTTAAAACATCATAAGAAAATTTAAAACAGAGAAAATAAAACATGAGATTTAAGCAACCTCCCCCTGGTTAGTGTTCAAAGACTAAAATGAGTTTCTTAAGGTACAGTGTAACAGACTGTGGTGATGCTACTGTTAAACAGAAGGAAAAACTACTGTAAAAACAAAATACAGATAACTTCAATTCAGTCTTTATTTTAGCCAATAACCAGCTTATGTAACTGAGTGCAGCACTCTGGAGAACAGACACCTTCAACTTTTAAAACTGTAGGAAGAAGTCTTTCAATGGAAACAAGCTCTGTAACTGCTTAACAAAGAATAAAATCTTCAAGTTCTTTCAGATTAATTTCCAGTTTAATGGACTCCTGCAGATACATATTATGATGTCCACTTAAACCAGAGATGAACATATCCAAGCCATTTATCAGTTGATTTCTCATCCTTTTTGGATTTATGTCAAATGACACAGTAACACACTTACTTTGGGGTTTCATCCTAAATTAAAGCCTGGGCCCTGCTCAGCGTGGAGTCACTGAATGTTTTGGACCAGGCATCCAGTGCAGCTGCGTCTCACGTGAATGGACCCTGCTCCCTCGCACTGGCCGGCATGCCGCCCCAGAACACACCTACACCTGTGCATCCTGCGGAGCTTTTCTTACTCCATCAGCTACTCTGTGTATTTTAAGGCACATCATGTTTTACTCAGCATCCCTTTGAGAGCCTGTGATTCCTCAATAATAATCAAAAGGAGCATGCAAGATCCTTTAAGGGTCTCTTGGCTGAAAAACGAATCTAAGAAAGAAAACAACCCCTTTTAGAATCATCCACAATTTCTTGTTTGATTCACTATGCTCTGCATTCTTCAACAAGCGTGTATTCTTTGGGCAATCAGGAAAAAATGTTCTACATTTTAAAAATAAGTCTTCCTTTACCATTTGGGGTAAAACGACTTCACCAGCTGTTGCTGTCCCTGTCTTGTGCAAAGGAACTAACATAGCGTGGTTCCTGGTTCCTGGCACTTCAGAGACAAAGCAGCTAGGCACCTCTTCTAGTGAATGTCCCGCTACGGGGGCCATGAGCTGCATGTGGCTGCTGAGCACAGGAAATGGAACCAGAAAAATTGGGAGAAAAACTCTGTCAAATATTTCAATTAAAATGTATTAATTACATATTGAATAATAATATTTTAGATATATTGCCTTAGATAAAATTTGTTGGGTCAGGCGTGGTGGTTCACACCTGCCAGCACTTTGGGACGCCGAGGCAGGAAGATCCCTTGAGCCCAGGAGTTCAAGACCAGCCTGGGCAATATGGTGGACTCTGTCTCTACAAAAATAAAAAAAATCAGCCAGGTGTGGCAGCATGCTCCTGTAGTCCCAGCTACTCGGGAGACTGCAGTGAGCTGTAATCGCACCACTGCTCTCCAGCTTGGATGACTGACAGAGACCCTGTCTCAAAACACACAAACAAAAAACCAAAAAAACCTTGTTAGGGTTAATTCCACCTGTTTCTGTTTCCTTTCTTTTTATTCTTTTTAAAGAGACAGGGTCTTCCTACCTTACACAGGATCGTCTCAAACTTTTGGGCTCATGCAATCCTCTTGTCTTGGCCTCCCAAAGTACTGGAATTAAAGGCATGAGCCACGGTGCATGGCCATATCTCCTTTTACTTTTTTTTTTTTTCTTGCTCTGTCTCCCAGACTGCAGTGTGCAGTGGCGCAATCTTGGCTCACTGCAAGCTCCGCTTCCCGGGTTCACGCCATTCCCTGCCTCAGCCTCCCAAGTAGTTGGGACTACAGGCGCCCACCACCACCACGCCTGGCTAATTTTTCTTTTAGTAGAGACGGGGTTTCACTGTGTTAGCCAGGATGGTCTTGATCTCTTGACCTCGTGATCTACCTGCCTCAACCTCCCAAAGTGCTGGGATTACAGGCGTGAGCCACCGTGCCCGGCCTCTTTTTACATTTTTTATGTGGCAACAAGAGCATGTGGGGAATGTCACGTGACATTCGTGCCAGCCCAAGAGGGAGCCCCCTGTGCAAGAAGGCCTTGGGGAATTCACAATGTGACAGGGCCCAAACCTCGGGAGGAGGTGCAACAGCTCCTTTTGGCCTTAATTTTTAAAATTTGGGTGTCTTGCACCTGTGCCATACAAGCTCTTTCCATCTGCTATGAATAGATCCAAGTCCACTATTTGTGAACAACTTACTGCTGTCAGAAAAATGAAATATCTTCAAATAGGCCAAATCACACTACTATTTAAGACATTTTCAGGATAAACTTTAAAATTCTGATTTCTAGGCCATGCATGGTGGCTCACGCCTGTAATCCCAGCACTTTGGGAGGCTGAGGCAGGCGGATCGCAAGATCAGGAGATCGAGACCATCCTGGCTAATGTGGTGAAACCACATCTCTACTAAAAGTACAAAAAATTAGCCAGGTGTGGTGGCGGGCGCCTATAGTCCCAGCTCCTCAGGAGGCCAAGGCAGGAGAATGGCGTGAACCCGGGAGGCGGAGCTTGCAGTGAGTTGAGATCACGCCACTGCACTCCAGCCTGGGCGACAGAGTGAAACTCTGTCTCAAAAAATAAATAAATAAATAAATAAAAAGAATAAGAGAAAGCTCTTACATCAAATGGACAAAACCTAAAAACATACTGAAGACCTGGTTTTTCCTGAGAAGTCTGCCTCTTTTTCTCTTACTCTTCACATCAGCGGTTTCAGAAAGGAAATATATACTTGCATTAATTGTTTCTCTATAAAATATTTACTAGAAGTACTGCTTCACAACAGTACGAGCAGAAGGAATTCCATTTAGACCTACTGTTCCTCACTTTTCAGAAAGTTATGAGGCAAGAGAATTGTTTGAACCCAGGAGACAGAGGTTGCAGTGAGAAGAGATAGCGCCACTGCACTCCAGCCTGGGCACAACAGAGCAAAACTCTCTCAAAAAAAAGTTTATGAACTCTGCAACTTAACATCCTGTATCAATCACAGACTGAAATTTAATGTTTCAGAATTCTGTGAAAGGTATTCTTTTCACAGTGCAGTTTATTTACACACGGTTGTTTTTATCTTCAATTTTTGTTATTTTTCAGGGTCTTGCTCTGTCGCCCAGGCTGGAGTGCAGTGGCGCCATCGACTCCCTGGCACCTCCGCCTCCCGGGTTCAAGTGGTTCTCTGACCTCGGCCTCCCGAGTAGCTGGGACCACAGGCCACACCGCCACGCCCAGCTAATGTCCTCCCGAGGAGCTGGGACCACAGGCCACACCGCCACACCCGGCTAATGTTTATATTTCTTGTAGAGATGGGGTTTCACTATGTTGTCCCGGCTGGTCTCAAACTCCCGACCTCAAGTGATCTGCCCGCCTAAGGCTCCCAAACCACTGGGATTCCAGGCGTGAGCCCCTGTACCCAGCCGCTATCTTGGATTTAGATATATCTGCTCCATCTAGTAGTCTATCAGAAGCTGTAGATTCCAATCATCACTGCTAGGGAAGATGTGCTTTCAAAATTAGGAAAAAAATACATCAGATATATCTGAAATACTTTTTTTTTATTGTTGTTAATACTCTTATTTTTTTTTTTTTTTTTTTTTTTTTTTTGAGACGGAGTCTTGCTCTGCCGCCCAGGCTGGGGTGCAGTGGCCGGATCTCAGCTCACTGCAAGCTCCGCCTCCCAGGTTTACGCCATTCTCCTGCCTCAGCCTCCCGAGTAGCTGGGACTACAGGCGCCCGCCACCTCACCCGGCTACTTTTTTGTATTTTTTAGTAGAGACGGGGTTTCATCGTGTTAGCCAGGATGGTCTCGATCTCCTGACCTCGTGATCCGCCCGTCTCGGCCTCCCAAAGTGCTGGGATTACAGGCTTGAGCCACCGCGCCCGGCCAATACTCTTATTTTTAAGCAAGATTTCTGCTGTCAATAGTCCCAATATTCAGGAGAGGGAGGCAGATACCACAGTCTGATCAGTGGCCCAGAGTATAACAAACAAATTTTCAAGGTTATGATAAAAAATGCAAAAGACACTTATAAATTCTATAGAGACATCTGGTGTATATTCAAACAACAAATTGTATACAGAAAGCAAAATCTGGAAAACAATGTACTAGGCCAAGTATCTAGATCTATAATTAGTACATCCCGGGCCAACTAAGATTCAATTTCAATATAAAACACAGAACAAGTCATCCTGTAAATCATTTTTCCTAAAACAAGTAACAGCTAACCTAAAACTCAAACGATTAATAAAACCAAGCACACACAACTACATACTCGAATCTGGTTCTTAAGTTGCTCGGCCTCCTGCCGTAACTGGTCAAGCTCACTCATCTTCTGATCTTAGTGCTCTTCGATGCCACCTCCAAGAATGTGAGATCTGAAACAGAAAGACAAGCACAAACAATAAACAACTGTTGAATAATTTAAGGAAGCAGGTTAGAAAAGTAAATTGAAAGTTTAAGGTGGGCACGGTGGCTCAAGCCTATAATCCCAGCACTTTGAGAGGCTGAGGCGGGCAGTTCATGAGGTCAGGAGTTCGAGACCATCCTGGCTAGCACGGTGAAACCCCGTCTCCACTAAAAATACAAAAATTAGCTGGGTGTGGTGGTGCACTTGGGAGGCAGAGGTAGAAGAATCGTTTGAACATGGGAGGCAGAGGTTGCAGTGAGCCAAGATCACACCACTGCATTCCGGTCTGGGTGACAGAGCGAGACTCCATCTCAAAATAAAAAAAATAAAACCTGACATTTAGGATAGCTATCACATGAAGACCTAGAGGAAGTTACTTCATGGAATGGGGGTCAGTGGCAACCTGGCAACCAAGAATCTCAAAGCCACCTCATCTCAGTAATCATGAACCGCTACTGGTCAAAAGCTGTCAGGATGCTCGCATGGCAAACCTAAGAGCACACAGGGTGGCGTCCAGCAGCTTTTTAGCTCAGGGACAACCCACTCTCCCATCCAGGTGAGCCGTGGGGTCCCAGGAGGCTCAGAAACAACACCTTAATCCTTACAGGTACAGGCTAAATCAGGCTCAGTGCAAGCCACCCTGCCTGTTCGCCCTAGTCATGTTAGACAATATTCCTGAAATCAGAGTAAAAACTAACTCACCTTGTTAAACAACAGACTTATTTTCCCAAGAGAATGTCATAAATGGAGGCTGTGTTTCTGACCAAGATCTTGGCTGTTTTTTTTTTTTTTTTTTTTGAGACGGAGTCTCGCTCTGCTGCCCAGGCTGGAGTGCAGTGGCCGGATCTCAGCTCACTGCAAGCTCCGCCTCCCGGGTTCACGCCATTCTCCTGCCTCAGCCTCCCGAGCAGCTGGGACTACAGGCGCCCGCCACCTCGCCTGGCTAGTTTTCTGTATTTTTTAGTAGAGACGGGGTTTCACCGTGTCAGCCAGGATGGTAGATCTTGGCTGTTAATCGTTAAGTATGACTGAAGTATAACAAAGCTGAGGATACAGTTGCTAATGTCTTTAATCCCTTACAATTAGCTCTCATATGCAAGTACTGCTTATGCAAGCACTTCAATTTCCTACATAAATTACACAGAGGATCAATTTTACCATTATAACTTTTGTGTAAAAGTCAAAAGGTTAATATAATATACATCAAAATTTAATTGACAGCAGTTATTTTCTTGAGATTAAAACCCACCTGTGGGAAATTATCCGATGACCTAAGAAGTTCAGCCGTCACAGTTACCAGTTTAAACTTTCCTAGTGTGCATAAAGGAATTCGAATGACCTACGGTATAGATACTTGATGTCTATAATCCACGAACAAGAAAGGCCTGCAAGGCAAGCGCCATGACATGAGCATGCAGACCAGGCGTCCTGCTGCCACCGCTCTCTGGGGAGGCAGGGTGCACAGCAACACAGTGTCAGAAAGATTTCTGACCAAACAGGTGTTTCTAAAGGCATTATTTTAAACTGATGTTTTAATCACGAGGAAAACTTCACTAAGGGAAAATACCTTAGTCTTCCCTGCACACATGGAGCATCACTGGAATTAGGTATGGACAAGGTCACACCTCAAGGGCAGTTTATTCTTAAGGGATAAGACTGGTTAATTCTCTCCCTGGTTTTCACATATAAATTCTAAGGACTACAACTTATGAATGTTAATGTGTGGAACAGTAAGAGTGCCAGGACAATATGAGTAGCGTCTCAAATGGATTCTGTTTGGATGCCTTCTGCCTTGTATTCTTTCTGCATGCCCTGACACTACTCACTTGTATTTCACACATGATCATGTTATATTATGTACACAATTTTACAGAATTCCTTCCAAAATCAACATGAAGAAAACAAGTTAACGTTATGAAGTACCCTGAATTAAACTGCTTTAGTTAACGCACAGTTTCTGATCCTAATTTAAACACTAAAAAGCTAATTTTTATATATGGGACTAAAAACAACAAACTCGGCCGGGCGCGGTGGCTCAAGCCTGTAATCCCAGCACTTTGGGAGGCCGAGACGGGCGGATCACGAGGCCAGGAGATCGAGAGACGATCCCGGCTAACACGGTGAAACCCCGTCTCTACTGAAAAATACAAAAAAAAACTAGCCGGGCGAGGTGGCGGGCGCCTGTAGTCCCAGCTACTCGGGAGGCTGAGGCAGGAGAACGGTGTAAACCCGGGAGGCGGAGCTTGCAGTGAGCTAAGATCCGGCCACTGCACTCCAGCCTGGGTGACAGAGCAAGACTCCGTCTCAAAAAAAAAAATAAAAATTAAAATTAAAATTTTAAAAAAATAAAAAAAATAAAAAAAAAAATAACAACAACAAACTCCTGGGATCTGGGGAAACAGAAAAGCATGTTCTGAGATGCCTCAAAAATGATGTTCCGGCTGGGGGCGGTAGCTCACGCCTGTAATCCCAGCACTTTGGGAGGCTGAGGAGGGTGGATCATCTGAGGTCAGGAGTTTGAGACCAGCATGGTTAACGTGGCGAAACCCCATCTCTACTAAAAATACAAAAATTAGCCGGGTGTGGTGGTGCATTCCTGTAATCCCAGCTACCCGAGATGCTGAGGCAGGAGAATCGCTTGAACCTGGGAGGTGGAGGTTGCAGTAAGCCGAGATCTCGCCATTGCACTCCAGCCTGGGCAACAACAACGAAACTCTGTCGCAAAAAAAAAAAAAGAGATGTTCCTTGTGGCTGGAGGGTGGTGGGTGGGGGTTTAAAGGCCCAAATTCCATCATTAGGTGGGATAACTCCTGAAATCTTATATACTGCTTTTAATTAGATGTTCTTTTCACGTATTGTACAAGAATATGTACACAACCATCACCCAGCTATATGTCTTGAGACTAGAGAAACAAATTTACCAAAAATCTAAGTATCTTTAAAATGAACTCAATATAACTTTGTGACCTCACAAAATTTCAGCAGTAACACCAAAACTTGCTAACTTTAATCTTTAGTCCCATGAAAAGAGAACACAACCAGATGGACTTCTTTTTCATAGTTAATAGCAGAAATTATTATACTCTCTCCTGTGCCGACATTTGAGTTTCAATTAAGAGACTCAAAACCTATGTTTGTCAATTTTTTAAAAAAAGTGTATTCCTGGCTGGGCATGGTGACCTGTAATCCCAAGACTTTAGCAGGTCAAGTCGGGAGGACTGCTTGAACTCAGCAGTTTGCGACCAGCCTGGGCAATATGGCAAAACGCTGTACACACACACGCACGCACGCGCGCACACACACACACACACACACTCTCCTATTTTTGTTAGCAATAAAAATAAATTTCCTGGTAAGATCCTCTTCAATCCACATACAGAAGTGATAAGAGAAATCTATTGTCAGGCATTTCAATTTTTCTTTTAAATTACATTCTCTAGTCTCCAGGATAAAGATATATATTTTCTTTTCTTTTTTGAGACGGAGTTTCGCTCTTATCACCCAGGCTGGAGTGCAGCAAATGACGCAATCTCGGCCCACTGCAACCTCTGCCTCCCAGGTTCAAGTGATTATTTTGCCTCAGCCTCCCTAGTAGCTGGAATTACGGGTGCATGCTACCACGCTCGCCTAATTTTTGTATTTTTAGTAGAGCCGGGGTTTCACCACGTTGGCCAGGCTGGTAAGGAACTCCTGACCTCAGGCGATCTGCCCGCCTCGGCCTCCCAAATGCTGGGGTTATAGGTATGAGTCACCATGCCCAGCCTAAAAATGTATTTTCTAAAATCAAATTTTAAAAAAAAATTTTGGAGATAAACTCAATGATCAGTACCATCTTTTTGTAATGTGGACATGCCCCACGGACACCCTGTGCAGCAGTTCAGGCACAGCGAATGGCTGATGGGATAAGGCAGGAGAGATGAGAAAGCGTGGCCACCACATTCCCCATGGGCTGCAAGAGCACCAGGTGCCAGGAAGAGAGAACTTAAGGGAAGCAACCTTCTGATTCACATAAACTAACAGCCTTCCCAGTGGCTCTTAGTTCATCTCTACCATGAAGACAGTGAACGAAACAAAAATGGAACAAGAATACAAAGCATGATGCTTTTGTGTGAACAAAAAGGACAAACACCAATGCCAGAGCAAGCCAACCTTTTTTTTTTTTTTTTCTGAGATGGAATTTCATTCTTGTTGCTCAGGCTACAGTGCGGTGGCGCAGTGCTGACTCACTGTAACCTCCGCCTCCTGAGTTCAAGCGATTCATCTCCTGCCTCAGCCTCCCGAGTAGCTGGGATTACAGGCATGCGCCACCACGCCTGGCTAATTTTTTGTATTTTTAGTAGAGACGGGGTTTCATCATGTTGGCCAGGCTGGTCTCGAACTCCTGACCTCAGGTGATACAACCGCCTTGGCCTCCCAAAGTGCTGGGATTACAGGCGTGAGCTACCACACCCGGCCCGCTATCTTTTTTCTAGACACATCAGATGTTAATGGTGGTGTTTTTGGAGACAGAGAAACAGGTGAGCAGCTTTTATTCTTCTCATTATTCTTCAAATACAGTTTGCTTACTAACCCCCCTACACACCAACACACAAAGTTAACAGAGGCTAATCTGGGGTCTTAGAATCAAGAAAGATTAAAAAAAAATTTTTTTTATACTCTTCAGTTTAAATAAAATAAGTTAAAGTAACATCTTTAAAAAAATGCCTGTGAGGGTCTCACACTGTTGCCCAGGCTGGAGTGAGTGGCACAATCATAGCTCACTGAAGTTCAAGCCATCCTTCTACCTTAGCCTCCAGAGTAGCCAGGACTAGAAGCAGACACCACCCATTACACCCAGCTATTTTTGAAATTTTTGGTAGAGACAAGGCCTTGCTATGTTGCCTGGGCTGGTCTCAAACTCTTGGCTTCAAGGCATCCTCCTGCCTAGGCCACCCAAAGTGCTAGACTCGAATCTAATGCTTGAGCTACCACACCCAGCCTAAAGTTAACTTTTTAAAGTTACTTGATGCAGCCAGGTGCAATGGCTCATACCTGTAATCCCAGCACTTTGAAAGGCTCAGGCAGGTGGATCACCTGAGGTTAGGAGTTCGAGACCAGCCTGGCCAACGTGGCAAAACCCCATTTCTACTAAAAAATACAAAAATTAGCCAGGTGTGGTGACGTGTGCCCAGCTACTCGGGAGGCTGAGGTGGGAGAATGACTTGAACCCGGGAGGCGGAGGCTGCAGTGAGTGGAGATCATGCTACTGCACTCCAGCCTGGGTGACAGAGCGAGACTTCATCTCAAACAAAAAGTTACTTGATGCAATTAGCTGGGTATGGTGAAACGTGCCTGTAGTCCTACCTAGTTGGGAGGCTGAGGTGGGAAGATCGCTTGAGCCCAGGAGTTCAAGGCTGCAGTGAGCTATGATAGCACCACTGCACTCCAATCTGGGCAACACAGCAAGATCTTGTCTCTAAATAGTTACTGGAAGAACTGTAACATATCGCTAAGAACAATAATGGAGAGAGTAATAATTTGGGAAAACGCTTACTATATACTAAGTGAAAAACAATATAAATTTGCATATAGTTATTTTATTTGAGACTGAGTCTAGCTCTGTGGCCCAGGCTGGAGTGAAATGGCGCGATCTCAGCTCACTGCAACCTCCGCCTCCTGGGTTCAAGCGATTCTCCTACCTCAGCTTCCCAAGTAGCTGGGATTACAGGCATGCACCACCACACCTGCCTAATTTTTGTATTTTTAGTAGAGACAGGGTTTCGCCATGTTGGCCAGGCTGGTCTTGAACTCCTGACCTCAAGTGATCTGCCTGCCTCGGCCTCCCAAAGTGCTGGGATTACAGGCATGAGCCACCGCACCCAGTCGCAGGTAGTAATTTTAGCTGCTTTATTAGAATTAAAATAGGTCTGGGCGCGGTGGCTCATGCCTATAGTCCCAGCACTTTGGGAGGCTGAGGCTGGCAGATAGCTTGAGCCCAGGAGTTCAAGACCAGGGTAGGCAACAACATGGCGAAAACCTGGCCTCTACTAAAAATGCAAAAAATTAGCTGGCGTAGTGGCACACGCCTATAGTCCCAGCTACTTGGGAGGCTAAAGTGGGAGAACCCACTCGAGTCCGGGAAACTGAGGCTACAAGCGAGCCGTGACTGCGCCACTATGCTCCAGTCTGGGCAAATGGAGTGAGACCTTGCCTAAAAAAAAAAAAAAACAAGAAAAGAAAAATATACTTATTTTAAAGAAAGACAGTTAAAAAGACTAACAGCATTTTTATTATAATTATTAGTCACGTTTTTCTACTAAATTTCCTAGTGTTGACGCAGCTTCCTTTGAAAATTAAAAAATAAATGTAAATTTTAAAAGTCGTACTTACATTTTGTTGCTTTTGCTTTTCTCTTCACTATCCTTAGTCCCCCAAACCTTCTAGAACACCCACCATCAGGTTTACCTGGCTTGGGCTCCTCTCCTCCAGTGCCAATGTCACGGCTAAGCTCTGGCTGTGCTGACTCCAAGAACTTGCCCGTCTAATCCACTAAGACGGGGTCTGCTGAGGTCTCATGTCTATCCTTCCCGATGACCCATATCTGCCATTGGCTTTTATTTAGAATTTCAGTTTTGGAAATCCTTTTCAGAGAGATTTAAATAACTTAAAAGCAAGTAGGTGAAGGAATCTGCCCCTACTTTAGAACAACATCTTTGTGAGTCAAGTGTTAGTTTGCATGATTTTTAAAGTCAGAATATTTCACATTTGCATTGCAATGTGCTCCGTGTAATGCCTCTACTTTCATGGCAATGCAGCAGCCCAGGCCTCTCTCATCCAGGCCCCTGAGAGTCTAGGAGCGGCACTTCAGCGGTGCCCGCAGGACCCCAAATTACACAGTCAGCAATAACGACATTCAGGCTGCAAGTTTGCCAATAACAAAATAGGGTACAGATATTGAAAAATAATTTCAATTTCTGGTTCTGCGACATACAAAGAATAATGCTTTAAATTGTTTTTTACTCTGATCTGCTTAATTCAAAATAGGAATGGTGTTACCTACATGACAGAGCTAAAATGAAGATTAAATCAGACAACCAATCTGAAAGTGCTCTGTCAGCCTTACAGTGATTAAACTTCCGAAGTCCAAACTGGCCCCACTGAGGCCCCAGTGTCTTACACAGGGGCAGGAAATTTGCTAATTTGACCAGCCACACAAGGATCACAGCTCACCTCCAAGATGAAGCACTATTTTGAGAGAGAGGAGTCTGCATGAGGAATTTAAACCAATTTCACTCACTTTTCCATTTTTCTTTCATTCCCAAGTCCAGGTCAATCTCCAAAATTAAGACTGTGGCAATTCAAAGGGCAACGGAAAGTCCTCAGGCCCTGCTCCCTTTATGCACCGCTCCGAACAATACTGTGAAGAATAAGGGGAGCAGGGCACCACCACAACTGATAAAAGGACACGACCACTAACACAGCTGCAGAGCAGCGCATGTGCAGACCCTCCCTTCAACACGACAGGCACCGTGGCGCCTCGGCACAGTGCTGAGCAGCATGAACCAGGCTGGCTGCTAGTCTGAGGGAGACAGATGACTAACAGGTAACCACGTGGAGCATACACAGGCACCAAACGGGTGAAGTGTGCCAGGGAGGGCAGGGAGGATGCTGCTTTGCATGGTTGTTAGACATGACCTTGCTAATAAGGGCCAAGAATTGAGCGGAAGGCAGATGGGTAAAAATAACACAACTGTTCTTGTTTGAGGTGCTATTTTTTGCAATGGTAACAACTTTTAAAATCATACCTTCAGGATTTTGCCTGTGCCTATAAAGTAATCTTACCAAAAAAGTGAATGTGACCAAAGCTCCAGAACCTGCAGATGGGAGCGTGTTCAATGACCCCACACGGAGGCAACAGAACCTGAAGACAGGGGAGCGTGTTCAATGACCCCACACGGAGGCAACGGAACCTGAAGACAGGGGAGCGTGTTCAATGACCCCACACGGAGGCAACGGTGCTACACAACGGCCTGGGAAACACTCCAGCACAGACAACCAGGCAGGTTGGTTAGTCTGTCTTTAACAAATAAACTTCAAGGGAAAAAGGAGACAAAGCAAGCAATGGAAGGAGGATTTCTGGACTAAGTTAAGAGACTCCCTAGGATCATCTCCTTCATGCCCCAGTCACAAGTGAGCTCACTCACCCACCAGACACTGGCAACCGGGGGAAGAGCAGGAACTACGGTGTGCGGTCACAAAGTCCTCAGAAGGCGATTCTCCGGGGAGGGGATCTAATAGCCAGGGGTGAGCCAGTGAGGCACAGCTATTAAGAGCTTACCTCCGACCCCTGGAACTCTGAAATCCCAGGAGGCGGTTACTGACACTCCGGAAGACTTATTATTTCTTTTTTTTTTTTTTTTTAGACGGAGTCTTGCTCTGTCGCCCAGGCTGGAGTGCAGTGGCGCGATCTCGGCTCACTGCAAGCTCCGCCTCCCGGGTTCACGCCATTCTCCTGCCTCAGCCTCCCGAGTAGCTGGGACTACAGGCGCCCACAACCGCGCCCGGCTAATTTTTTTGTATTTTTAGTAGAGACGGGGTTTCACCGTGGTCTCGATCTCCTGACCTTGTGATCCGCTCGCCTCGGCCTCCCAAAGTGCTGGGATTAAAGGCGTGAGCCACCGCGCCCGGCCGACTTATTATTTCTCATGCATCACAAAAAACATTTGGTCTCCCATTTTGCTCTCCCTTTTCTTTTTTTTTTTTTTTGAGATGGAGTCTGGCTCTGTCGCCCAGGCTGGAGTGCAGTGGCCGGATCTCAGCTCACTGCAAGCTCCACCTCCCGGGTTTACGCCATTCTCCTGCCTCAGCCTCCCGAGTAGCTGGGACTACAGGCGCCCGCCACCTCGCCCGACTAGTTTTTTTGTATTTTTTAGTAGAGACGGGGTTTCACCATGTTCACCAGGATGGTCTCGATCTCCTGACCTCGTGATCCGCCTGTCTCGGCCTCCCAAAGTGCTGGGATTACAGACTTGAGCCACCGCGCCCGGCCTGCTCTCCCTTTTCTAACCCTGTTAGCCTATGGCCTCTTTTTGCTTTTAGGGCAGAGCACAAAATCTAGCACATACAAGGACAATTGGAAATCATTCAATAGATACACATCTTCAAACATGTTGAGGCCAAACAGGAAGTACCACTGTGATTGTTTTAAAGCCAAACTTTATATGTAACGGATGGAGTCTCATGAAATGAATGGCATCCATCCACCAGGCAGATCTAACAGGGAAAGGTGGTGGGAAACTGACAATCACGCAGCGCACACAACAGAGGCGGCTAAACTCCAAACACCTTTTTTTTTTTTTTTTTTTGAGACAGAGTCTCGCTCTGTCCCCCAGGCTGGAGTGCAGTGGCATGATCTCGGCTCACTGCAACCTCCGCCTCCTGGGTTCACGCCATTCTTCTGCCTCAGCTTCCTGAGTAGCTGGGACTACAGGCGCCCGCCACTACGCCCTGCTAATTTTTTGTATTTTTATTAGAAATAGGGTTTCACCGTGTTAGCCAGGATGGTCTCAACCTCCTGACCTCATGATTGGCCCACCTCAGCCTCCCAAAGTGTTGGGATTACAGGCGTGAGCCACCACACCCGGCCTCCAAGCACCTTTCATAAAGGGCCTGGAAATCCTCAGGTTTGGGGAAAGACTGCTGTGTGCCATGTCATTTGCACTCCAGTATATAAAAATAATATTTGTTTTTACATTTACTATTGCAAACTACAATGAATTCTATTTGCTATTCCAACAGCAAATGGGGGGTGGGGGTTAGAATTCTGTTCCTAGAAAAACCTCCATGTTTTTATTGGCATTTGCATGTCCAACCCACTTAAGCAGGACCAATAATGTCTGACAGCCCTGCTGGCTGGAAGCAGAGTGATGCTTCACGGCGGGAAAGTTGGAAGCCCCAGGTTCTAACCCAGACTCTATCTCTTCTCACCAGGTGGCCTCCAGTAGGTTTCCTAACTTCTCTCTGCCTACATTTTTTGGTATGAAAGTGGGGACAGTCCCCACAGCTCATGCTATGACAATTCCATTAGAATCCACGCAAGGCCCTTAGAACCATGACTGACACAGTAAATACTTACTAAATATATGACTTGCTATGAAAGCAGGTATGGCCGGGCGCGGTGGCTCAAGCCTGTAATCCCCCAGCACTTTGGGAGGCCGAGACGGGCGGATCACGAGGTCAGGAGATCGAGACCATCCTGGCTAACACAGTGAAACCCCGTCTCTACTAAAAAATACAAAAAACTAGCCGGGCGAGGTGGCGGGCGCCTGTAGTCCCAGCTACTCGGGAGGCTGAGGCAGGAGAATGGCGTAAACCCGGGAGGCGGAGCTTGCAGTGAGCCGAGATCCGGCCACTGCACTCCAGCCTGGGCGACAGAGCAAGACTCTGTCTCAAAAAAAAAAAAAAAAGAAAGCAGGTATAAAAGTGTTGCCCTGAAAAAATGTAATGGCCAGAAGACTACCTCCTGCCTCAGCTGCCCATTTTCTATTCAGTCAGTGAAGTAGGCCCTTTGCAGAAATAAAAAATACGGGTAGCAGTGGCAACCAGTGTAACAGAGGAGCTAATCAGATAGATGTGATGCTTTGAAATCTGTGCATGTTGCTGCATGTACAAGTCTTTATGAGAACATCTGCTTTCATTTCTCTTGGGCAGACTCCTAGGAGTGGAATGGCTGGATCGTACTACAGGTGTGTGCTGAACATTTCAAGAAAATGCCACTGCAGTGGCTCATGACTATAATCTGAGCACTTTCAGGGGCAAGGCAGGACAATCACCTGAGCCCAGGAATTGAAGACCAGCCTGGGCAACATAGTGAGACCCTGTCTCTATAACAATTAAAAAAAAAAAAAAAATTAGCCAGGGGTGGTAGTGCATGCCTATAGTCCCAACTACTTAGGAAGCTGAGGCCAGAGGATCACTTGAGCCCAGGAGGTCATGGATGCAGTGAGCTATGATTACACCACTGTACTCCAGCCTAAGAGACAGAGTGAGATCCTATTTCGAAAAAACTAAAAACAAACTCAAAAAAAAAAAAAAAACAAAAAAACCCAACTCTTTTCAAAATGGTTATGCTGGGTCACATTTCCAACATCCTGTCAGCAATGTGGAGAGTCCCAGCTCCTCAAACCCCCACAACGTTAGGTATCACAGCCATTCGAATGGGGGCTTTGGCTGTGGTTTTAATCTGCATCTCGCTGATGGCTAAACTTTTCAGGTACTTAATTGCTGTCTATACATTTTTCTGGTAAAGTGTCTGTTCAAGTCACTTGCCTCTTTTTGATTGGGTTACCTGTTTTCTTAATATTGTTTTTTGGTTCTTGGTTTGTTTTGTTTTTTTTTTCCTGACACAGGGTCTCGCTCCATTGTCCAGGCTGGAGTACAGTGGTGTGATCGTGACTCACTATAGCCTCAACATCCCGGGCTCAAGTGATCCTCCCACCTCAGCCTCCCAAGTAGCTGGTACTACAGACACACAACACCATACCTGGCTAAATTTTTTTTTTTTGGAGACAATCTCACTCAGCCGCCCAGGCTGGAGTGCAGTGGTGCAATTTGGGCTCACTGCAACCTCCACCTCCCGGGTTCAAGTGATTCTCATGCCTCAGTCTCCCAAGTGGCCGGGATTACAGGCATAAGCCACTACAGTTGGCTAATTTTTGTATTTTTAGTAGAGATGGGGTTTCGCCATGTTGGCCAGGTTGGTCTCGAACTCCTGACCTCAGGTGATCCGCCTGCCTGGGCCTCCCTAAGTATTTTTGTTTTTGTTTTTGTTTTTTTTTTTTGAAGAGACAGGGGTCTCACTTTATTGCCCAGGATTACTGAACGACTGGCTTCAAGCAATCCTCCTCCCAAAGTGCTGGGATTACAGGTGTGAGCCATAGTACCCAGCCAAAATTGAGTTTTGAGAGTTCTTTACCTATTCTGGATACATGTCACCTAAAAGACATTTGCTAATATTTTCTGCCGGACTGGTTTGTCTTTCATTCTCTGTGTTTTCTAAAGAGCAGAAGTTTTAAATTTTGATCAAATCTAATTTATAAATGTTTTCTTTTACGCATTTTATCTTTGATCTCATATCTAAAAGCTGTTTGCTTAATTCAAAATCTCAACAATTTTTCTAATTTTTGGTTTTATGTTTAGGTATATGATTCAATGAGTTTTTTTTTTTTTTTTGAGACGGAGTCTCGCTCTTGTTGCCTTGCTCGAGTGCAATGGCGCAATCTCAGCTCACTGCAACCTCCATCTCCTGGGTTCAAGCAATTCCCCTAATTCCCCTGCCTCAGCCTGCTGAGTAGCTGGGCTACAGGGGCATGCCATCACACCTGGCTAAATTTTTTTTTTTTTTGGCATTTTAGTAGCGATGGGGTTTCACCATGTTGCCCAGGATGGTCTGGATCTCCAGACCTCGTGATCTGCCCACCTTGGCCTCCCAAAATCCTGGGATTACAGGAGTAAGCCACCTCGCCTGGCCTGAGTTAATTTCTGTACATGACATCAAGTTCTCCTTTTGCATAAGAATATCTGATTGACTAGCCAGGTGCGGTGGCTCACACCTGTAATCCCACAATTTTGGGAGGTCAAGGCGAGTGGATCACCTGAGGTCAGGAGTTCGAGACCAGCCTGACCAACATGGTGAAACCCCGTCTCTATTAAAAATACAAAAATGGCCGGGCGCGGTGGCTCAAGCCTGTAATCCCAGCACTCTGGGAGGCCAAGGCGGGCGGATCACGAGGTCAGGAGATCGAGACCATCCTGGCTAACACGATGAAACCCCGTCTCTACTAAAAAAAAAATACAAAAAACTAGCCGGGCGAGGTGGCGGGCGCCTGTAGTCCCAGCTATTCGGGAGGCTGAGGCAGGAGAATGGCGTAAACCCGGGAGGCGGAGCTTGCAGTGAGCTGAGATCCGGCCACTGCACTCCAGCCTGGGCGACAGAGCGAGACTCCGTCTCAAAAAAAAAAAAAAAAAAAAAATACAAAAATTAGGGCCAGGTGCGGTGGCTCAAGCCTGTAATCCCAGCACTTTGTGAGGCTGAGACGGGCGGATCACGAGGTCAGGAGATCGAGACCATCCTGGCTAACACGGTGAAACCCCGTCTCTACTAAAAAATACAAAAAAACTAGTCGGGCGAGGTGGCAGGCACCTGTAGTCCCAGCTACTCGGGAGGCTGAGGCAGGAGAATGGCATAAACCCAGGAGGCGGAGCTTGCAGTGAGCTGAGATCCGGCCACTGCACTCCAGCCTAGGCGACAGAGCGAGACTCCGTCTCAAAAAACAAAAACAAAAACAAAAAAAACACAAAAATCAGCCGGGCGTGGTGGTGAGTGCCTGTAAACCCAGCTACTTGGGAGGCTGAGATAGGAGAATCGCTTGAACCTGGGAGAAGGAGGCTGCAGACAGCCGAGACTGTGGCACTGCACTCCAGCTTGGGCAACAGAGCAAGAGTCCGTTTCAAAAGAAAAAAAAGAATATCCAATTGTTCCAGCCCCTAATTGTTTTTCAATATTGCTTTTTAATTTAAAATTATTTCAAACTTCAAAGTCACAAGAATACAAAGAAACCTTGTACCCTTACCCAGACTCACTAACTACGAACATGGCTTCATTATTCCCACTTTATACAAACAAAAAGGTTTTTTTTTGTTTTTTTTTTCCTGAATCATGTTTGCCTTACTTTTTTCTCTTTTCTTTTTTCTTTTTTGAGATGGAGTCTTCCTCCGTCGCCAGGCTGGAGCGCAGTGGCGCAATCTTGGCTAACTGCAACCTCCACCTCCTGGGTTCAAGTGATTCTCCTGCCTCAGCCTACCAAGTAACTGGGACTACAGGTGCCGCCACCACGCCTGGCTAGTTTTTGTATTTTTAGTAGTGACAGGGGTTTTCCCATGTTGGCCAGGATGGTCTCAATCTCTTGACTTCGTGATCCGCCTGCTTCGGCCTCCCTATGTGCTGGGATTACAGGCGTGAGCCACCGTGCCTGGCCCCCCTTACTTTTTTCTATAATGTATACTGGTATTTCTTTCTTTCTTTCTTTTTTTTTTTTTTGAGACGGAGTCTCGCTCTGTCGCCCAGGCTGGAGTGCAGTGGCCGGATCTCAGCTCACTGCAAGCTCCGCCTCCTGGGTTTACGCCATTCTCCTGCCTCAGCCTCCGGAGTAGCTGGGACTACAGGCGCCCGCCACCTCGCCCGGCTAGTTTTTGTATTTTTTTAGTAGAGACGGGGTTTCACCAGGTTAGCCAGGATGGTCTCGATCTCCTGACCTCGTGATCCGCCCGTCTCGGCCTCCCAAAGTGCTGGGATTACAGGCTTGACCCACCGCACCCGGCCAAATTTGAAGCCGCGCCCAACATGGGGCACGAATCTTTTTTTTTTTTTGAGACAGAGTCTTGCTCTGACCCCCCCAGGCTACAGTGCAGTGGCCCGATCTCGGCTCACTGCAAGCTCCGCCTCCCAGGTTCACGTCATTCTCCTGCCTCAGCCTCCCGAAAAGCTGGGACTACAGGAGCCTGCCACCACACCCAGCTAATTTTTCATATTTTTAGTAGAGATAGGGTTTCACCGTGTTAGCCAGGACGGTCTTGATCTCCTGACCTCGTGATCCACCTGACTTGGCCTCCCAAAGTGCTGGGATTATACGTGTGAGCCACCACACCTGGCCATATATTGGTATTTCAACTAAGATTTGATTTGAAAAAAGGGCTCTCCTGCTTTCTAATGAAAAAAGCTAGAGAAGTACCGCTCTCATTCAGAATATAAATCCTCATCACTGGGACCCTAAACTTTCTTGCTCAACACTAAATGGAAGGTTTTTTTGAGGATCAAATTGTTTTGAAAACCAACTTTGGCTTAAAGAGATAGAAAAAAACTGTTAACAAAAACCAGGGTATTGGCCAGGCATGCTGGCATATGTCTATAGCCTCAGCTACTCAGGAGGCCGAGGTTAAGAGAACCCCTTGACCCCCAGAGTTAGAATCCAGTCTGAGCAACATGGCAAAACCCTGTCTCTTTAAAAACAAACAAACAAAACCACCAGCTATTTAAAAAAAAAAAACTCTGAAGAAATTTATATATTGTCTTTCTAAAACTGAAAAGGATCAAATATATCAAAATTACCTTAATTCAGAAGGGCTTCTGGTCTGGTCTCCAATACATGTAAACTTGTCTGAAACAAACAGAAAAGGTTGTATTTGTATTGCATTCAGGTTGTGAATAAAATATTCTATTTTGCTAGTAGTTACATTTTGTACAACAGCACATAATTTTGACCCTTCCCTATTACTATTTCTCCCCCAAAATTGTTTTATTTAGCACTACTGTCATATTTTGTTTTTCAGTGTGGGAACAAAATAAGAAATCAGATCTCAGTTTCTTTAAGAATCCTTAGGGCCGGGCGCGGTGGCTCAAGCCTGTAATCCCAGCACTTTGGGAGGCCGAGACGGGTGGATCACGAGGTCAGGAGATCGAGACCATCCTGGCTAACACGGTGAAACCCCGTCTCTACTAAAAAATACAAAAAACTAGCCGGGCGACATGGTGGGCGCCTGTAGTCCCAGCTACTCCGGAGGCTGAGGCAGGAGAATGGCGTAAACCTGGGAGGCGGAGCTTGCAGTGAGCTGAGATCCGGCCACTGCACTCCAGCCTGGGTGACAGAGCGAGACTCCGTCTCAAAAAAAAAAAAAAAAAAAAGAATCCTTAGAAATGCCCCAGAGAAAATACCTTGAATTAAACTAAAAAGTATGGTAGAGGTTAGAATCCTATCACTAGAAAAATTACAGTAACAATTTAAAAACTAATGCAGGCCGGGCCCAGTGGCTAACCCCTGTAATCCCAGCACTCTGGGAAGCTGAGGCAGGCAAATCACCTGAGGTCAGGAATTGGAGACCAGCATGGCCAACATGGTGAAATCCTACCTCCACTAAAAATACAAAAAAAAAAAAAAAAAAAAAAATTAGCCAGACGTGGTGTCACAAGCCTGTAATGCCAGTTCCTCAGGAGGCTTAGACAGGAGAATCGCTTGAACTTGGGAAGCGGAGGTTGCAGTGAGCTGAGATCACACCACTGCACTCCAGCCTGGCTGACAGAGCAAGACTCTGTCTCAAAAAAAAAAAAAAAACAAAACACAGAACAGGCTGGGCATGGGGGCTCACACTTGTAATCCCAGCACTTTGGGAGGCTGAGGCGGGTGCACCACCTGAGGCCAAGAGTTCGAGACCAGTCTGGCCAACATGGTGAAACCCATTTCTACTAAAAATTCAAAAAAAGCTAGGCATGGTGGCGGGCGCCTGTAATCCCAGCTACTTGGGAGGCAGAGGTGGTAGTGAGCAGAGACCACGTCATTATACTCCAGCCTGGGTGATAGAGCAAGACCATGTCTCAAAAAAAAAAAAAAAAAAAAGCTACAGTGGCTCCCGACTGTGTAATCCCAGCACTTTGGGAGGCCGAGGTGGGTGGATCACAAGGTCAAGAGTTCGAGACCAGCCTGGCCAATATGGTGAAACCCCGTCTCTACTAAAAATACAAAAAAATTTGCTGAGCGTGGTGGCGGTGCCTGTAGTCCCAGCTACTCAGGAAGCTGAGGCAGGAGAATTGCTTGAACTTGGGAGGCGGAGATTGCAGTGAGTCAAGATTGTGCTACTGCACTACAGCCTGGGCGACAGAGCGAGATTCCATCTTAAAACAACCACCACACACACACACACACACACACAGATAAAACACTAATACAATTCAACAAATTCTGAAGATTAATTTAATCCAGACTTTGCCTGTTGGGCATGACAGTGGAAAGCACTTCATCTGAATCTCAAGGAAGCCACTAAATAACTACTTCCTGAGTCCTGGCAAGTCTATGTTGGGACACTTCCAATCCCTCTCTCTGTCCCTCTCCTGCTGACAGGGTCCCATCCAGTGCCTGGCCCTGGTGCCCAGAAAGGTGGCTTGAATGGTGACAGAGATCACAAGAGAGGTTTCTGACTCCTCTTGACACACTTCTGGTGGAATGAAAATATGTCCAATTCTAGATTTCTTCTGATTTCAGAACATTTATTTTATTATTTTTGAGACAGCAGTCTCGCTCTGTCACCAGGCTAAAGTGCAATGGCATGGTTTCAGTTCACTGCAACCTCCGACTCACTGGTTCAAGCGATTCTCCTGCCTCAGCCTCCTGAGTAGCTGCGATTATAGGCACACGCCACCACACCCAGCCAATTTTTGTATTTTTAGTAGAGACGGGGCTTCACCACGTTGGTCAGTATGGTCTCAATCTCCTGACCTTGTGATCCGCCCGCCTCGGCCTCCCAAAGTGCTGGGATTACAGGCCTAAGCCACTGCGCCTCGCCTGATTTCAGAACATTTAAAGATGCTTTTGTAATCGCTCCCTCAAATTAAACTATGTGAAAAGACCACTTGTGGAGGCTTCACAGGTCACCACCTGCCTATTAATTCAGTGTCTTGTGAGGCTGCAAACTAACATGCACACATCTAGTCTGGAGTCAGGAGATGAATCAACAAACTGAAATGTCTCCCAGTTGAACTGTGAATTCTAATTCATGTGCTTAAAGTAGTTTCGTTTTGCAATTATGCTGCTTATGTACAAGCAAGCACATACTTTTCTGGCAGTAAAAGTGAGTGTGGAAGGAAAACAGTTTGGCAGTTCCTCAAAAAATTAAACACAGAATTACCCCATAACCCAGGAATTCTACTTCTAGGTATATTCCCAAAAGAACTGAAAGCAGGGACTCAATGCATGTATACATTATGTTCTTAGCAGCAGTACTCAGTAGCCAGAAGAAGGCGGAGACAGGCCAAATACCCACTGAGCATGAATGGATAAAGAAAATGTGGTCTGTCCAAACAATGGAATATTATTCAGCTATAAAGATAGAACAGGCCAGGCGTGGTGGCTCACGCCTGTAATCCCAGCACTCTGGGAAGGTGAGGCGGGTGGATCACCTAAGGTCAGGAGTTCGAGACCAATCTGGCCACCCCGTCTCTATTAAAAATACAAAAATTGCCGGGCGTGGTGGCTCATGAGGTCAGCAGATTGAAAACATCCTGGCTAACACGGTGAAACCCATCTCTACTAAATATACAAAAAATTAGCCAGGCATGGTGGCGGGCGCCTGTAGTCCCAGCTACCCGGGAGGCTGAGGCAGGAGAATGGCATGGCGTGAACCCGGGAGGCGGAGCTTGCAGTAAGCCAAGGTCGTGCCACTGAACTCTAGCATGGGCGACAGAGCAAGCCTCCGTTCTAAAAAAAAGAGTCCTGGTCCTGTGTCTGTTAGAACACGGACAAACCTCAGGAATACGCTAAGTGACAGGTGCCATATACAAAAGGCCACATATACGACCCCATTTATGTGAAATATCCAGAACACACAAATCCAAAGAGACAGAATGCAGTGGTTGCCAGGGGCTGCATGTGTGTGTGTGTGCGTGCACATGTGTGTGCAGTAGACAACTGCAGGGTTTCCTTTTGGGGTGATGAAAATGTCGTGGAATTAGGTAGAGACGGTGGTTGCAATACATTGTAAATGTACTAAATGGCACCGAATCACTCACTTTAAAATGGTTTAATTTTATGTTATGTGAATTCTACCTCAGAAAAAAAAGTTGGGTGTGAAAGTTGGGGCACACAGGTAAACAATGAATGATGCAAACATACCCCATGAAGCGAAGCCTCGCTCCAGGGCAAGGTCCCATAAGCACACCTGAAAGGTGCCATCAAATCATCAAGTTTCAAAGCATGGGTCTCAACCTCAGCACAACGAACATTTTAGGCAGGGGTGTGTGTCTCCATAGGATATTTGGCAGCATGCCAGCACCGCTCCTTTCCCCAGCTGTAATAGCCATCTGGCGTCCAAGGGGCAATACTGACCCCAGTTGAGAACTCTTTAACTGTCACAATTATCTCAATCACTAAATATAAATCTTTTCAAAGTACTTTCCAGATCAAGGGACAGGTAGGAAAAGAAATACTACTCAAAAAAATATATACATAATCTGCTCTATTTTATCATTACTAATTAATTTTTTTGAGACAGGATCACCCTCTGTCATCCAGGCTGGAGTGCAGTGGCACAATCATGGCTCACTGCGGCTTCGACTTCCTGGGCTAAGGTGATCCTCCTGCCTCAGCCTCCTGAGTAGCTGGGACCACAGGCATGCGCCACCATGCCCAGCTAATTAAAAAAAAAAAAATTATTTGTAGACATGGGGTCTCGCCATACTGCGCAGGCTGTCTTGAACTCCTGGGCTCAAACGATCCTTGCAGGTCAGCCTTCCAAGGTGCTGGGATGGCAGGCATGAAGCACCGCACCCAGCTGCTCTATTTTAATGCCTAGATTGCCCTGTGGCTCAAATCATGACTCAAGATTGGAGTAAGGATGCTAAAAGTGCTATCAAATCACCTTAGCCTGGACTCACATGGAGAGTTGTCTGGACCCATTTCTGGCTAAAAACAAGATGACCCAAATGTATGCTCTTTTTTTTGACTTATCCAGCTCACAGAACCCCACACTAAGGACAGGACTACTGGTCCCACAATAATGTAACCCTAAACCAGTAGCACTACCCTTAAAGAAAATCAGGAGCTGGGCCCACACCTGTAATTCCAGCATTTTGGGAGGCCGAGGTGGGTGGATCACCTGAGGTCAGGAGTTCGAGACCAGCCTGGCCAACATGATGAAATCCCGTTTCTACTAAAAATACAAAAATTAGCCGGGCACAGTGGCATGCACCTGTAGTCCCAGCTACTCAGGAGGCTGAGGCAGGAGAATCACCTGATCCTGAGAGGGGGAGGCTGTAGTGAGCCAAGATGGCATCTCTGCACTCCAGCCTGGGTGGCAGAACAAGACTCCATCTCCAAAAAAAAAAAAAAGATTGGGCACTTTTTCAAGGCTCTTGATAAAATCAACTGACTCTATAAAGCTAATTTTAGCAGTATTAAATATTAATATGACTTCTTTGTACATATATCCTAGTATTCATACTTTTATTTCAACATTTTTCAAAATCTAAGAGCTGAATCCTTAAGACATACCTAGAGAATTTCTCTACAGGCTGCATTAATATTTCGAATCAAGGGGATGATTTCTTCTCTATCAACATAACCCTACGATGGGAAGCACACACAAGTGCACCACTGGTTATCTACAATTCTGAGATTCCCAAACCGGAACAGGACACACGGGCATCAGCCAGACTTTCTCACATTCAGTGTGAGCAGTCTTATGTTTACTACAGGCTCTGGGGTATCTGATAAAAGCCTTGCTCTAAGTGTGGTGCACTTAGAGCAAGTACCACTGCATCTTCCTCAACCCTGAAAAAGTCTGAATTCCGGAACACATCCAGCCCCAAGAGTTTTGCATAAAGGCCTAGGGGCTTGTAAGAAACAAAGTAAACTCCCTTCTGAATAATTCTTTAATTCAGAAACACATTGAACAACTAGAATGTGAAATAATACTGAACTTAATGACAACTCTGTATCATAATCTTCAACTATCTATGATTAAACTAATAAACAGGATAAAAACAAACTAGAAATGCCTTCTTTCAAACAAAAATTAGAGTTCAGTACCAATAAAAAGATGACAATACCTGTGAAACACAACCAACCAACCAACCAACAAAAGGTCTAAAGACATCACGTTAATTTAGGGTACTCTAACTGTACAAACATGGGGGCATATTCTAAGGGCAAAGAGAGTAACAAAAAGTTCTGAAATTTAGGTACCACATTGGTGGCATAATGCTTAAAATATTAATATGGATATGCATGCCAGAGCAAAATGAGCGAAGATATGGTTGTTATTTGGGGAACAAGGTTTACACTGGAGGAGGAAGGCACAACATGGACTATCTGAAAGCAAGGAAGGGCCCCCTGGTGTTCAATCTGAATTTGGAGACAACGGTACAAATTCTCTATACATTTATTCCTCTGTAGAATCATTTGTGTGTGTTAAGTCCATATATACATACACACACACACACACACACACACGTATATGTCCTATCTCTTGTCAACTGAAAGGTCTGGAAGCAACGACCTCTCCACACACAAAGCCCAAATCTTGGTTTTACAAAAATGATTCCCTTTAAAAGGAGCTTCAGTGTTCCTTTGAGAAATCACTCCCTCAAGGTCTGGCACAGGGAACTGTCTTGCTATGGCAGAAAGGAAGGGCTCCAAAACTAAAAAGAACATGTCAAAAACACACCAGCTTGAAGGAAGTCCATGGCCAAATTTAGGACAATCTGAGGGTCAACATGACTAACAATGGTAATGGAATATACCTTACTGGATCCAAAAAAAGAACACACAAGCACACGATAACATATAAATAAAACAGAAAACAAACAAACAAACAAAAAAACAGAGGAAAAGCGAAGCTCTTCTTAATGCCAATACATATAGAAGGAGTAAGATTTAGCCGGGCGCAGTGGCTCACGCCTGTAATCCCAGCACTTTGGGAGGCCAAGACGGGTGGATCACCTAAGCTCAGGAGTTTGAAACAGGCCAGGTCAACATGGTGAAACACCATCTCTGCTAAAAAAAAAAAAAAAAAAAATTAGTCAGGCATGATGGCCGGCGCCTGTAATCCCAGCTACTCGGGAGGCTGACACAGGAGAATCGCTTGAACCCAGGAGACGGAGGTTGCAGTGAGCAGAGATCACGCCACTGCACTCTAGGCTGGGAGACAAAGTGAGACTTAATCCATCAATCAATCAGAGTCTCACCTGGGTGACAGCTTTGAACAGCTGACTGCAGCCTTGAACTCCTAGGCACAAGCCATCCTCTTGCCTCAGCCCCCTAAGTAGCAAGGATTCAGGCATGTGCCACACTGCACCTAAATTTTTTGTTTCTTTGTTTATGGAGAGAGGGTCTCGCTATGTGGCCCAGGCTGGTCTTGAACTCCTGGTCTCAAGCAATCCTCTTCTCTTGGCCTCCCAAAGTGCTCGGATTATAGGCATGAGCCAGCAGTGCAGCTGAAAGTGAAGGACTTAAAGCCAGAGAATTCAATGCCAGCAAAGGGTGGCTGGATCAGTTTAGAAAGAGGGTTGGTTTAAAAAATGTTAAGATACCAGGAGAAGCAGTTTCTGCCAACCAACAGGCATCAGGGTTACCAGATGCCATGAAGAAAATTATTGAGGAAAAGAAAATCTGCCTGAATAGGTTTTTAATGCAGACAAAAGTGCCCTATTCTGGAAAAAACTGCCACAAAGGACACTTATTAGTGAGGAAGAAAAGGGAGCCCCAGCACTGAAGGCAGTAGGGAGAGGCCAACTCTACTGCTTTGTGCAAATGCAGCCGGGTTTATGAACAGGACTGCTCTTATCTACAAAGCTGCTAACCCCTGAGCCTTGAAGGGGAAGAGATAAACACCAGTTGCCAGTCTCTTGGTTGTGGAACAAGACTGGGACAACAAAATCCCTTTTTCTGGATTGGTTCCATCGATGTTCTTTAGAGTCAGGAAGTACCCTGCCAGTAAGGGATTGCCTTTTAAAGTTCTTTAGATATTGGACAATGCCCCTGGCCACTCAGAACCCCATGAGTTCAATACTGAAGGCACTGAAGTAGTCTACTTGCCCCCAAACACAGCACTCTCCTTCAGCCTCTAGATTAGGGGGTCCTAAGGACCTTTAAGGCCCATGACACACAGTACTCTATGGAAAGAACTGTCAATGTTATGGAAGAGAATCCCAATAGACAGAACACATCGTGTAAGCCTGGAAGGATTATCCCACTGAAGATGCCAAGATTGTTACAGAAAAAGCTGTGAAGGCCATGAAGCCTGAAACAACCAATTCCTGCTGGAGAGGACGACGTCCAGATGCTGCGCCTGACCTCACAGGACTTATGAGAGTCAATCGAGGAAATCATGAAAAGACTGTGGATATGCTTTTAAAAGGGTAGGGGTGGTGGCCGGGTGCGGTGGCTCACGCCTGTAATCCCAGCACTTTGGGAGGCCGAGGCGGGTGGATCACAAGGTCAGGAGATTGAGACCACAGTGAAACCCCGTCTCTACTAAAAATACAAAAAATTAGCAGGGCGCAGTGGCGGGCGCCTGTAGTCCCAGCTACTCAGGAGGCTGAGGCAGGAGAAGGGCGTGAACCCAGGAGGCGGAGCTTGCAGTGAGCCGAGATCGCGCCACTGCACTCCAGCCTGGGCGACAGCATAAGACTCCGTCTCAAAAAAAAAAAAAAAAGGGTAGGGGTGGGTAAGGACTTCAACATATGGATCTTAGAGATATTCAAGAGCTATTAGACACCACACCAGAGGAAGTAACAGAAGACACCTTGACAGATGTCAGTGCTTCCAAAGTGGAGACAGACCGCGAGGAAGCAGCAGTGCCGAAAACACGTGGACACTGGGCAATCTGGCCAAAGGTCCCCACCACCCAAGACTGCACTTGACTTCTTTAGGACACAGACCTTTTATGGCACAGGAACTAAAACTAAAGAATACAATAGAAGGTTGGTATTATACAAAAACTTTTTCAGAGTAATGAAACAGCAGGCTGGGTGCGGTGGCTCAAGCCTGTACTCCCAGCACTTTGGGAGGCCGAAGCGGGCGGATCACAAGGTCAGATGTTCCAGACCAGCCTGGCCAACATAGTGAAACCCCATTTATACTAAAAATACAAAACATTAGCCAGGTGTGGTGGTGGGCACCTGTAATCCCAGCTAATTGGAAGGCTGAAGCAGGAAAACTGCTTGAACCCAGGAGGTGGAGGCTGCAGTGGGCCGAGACTGTACCATTGCACTCCAGCCCAAGCGACAGTGCAAGACTCCGTCTCAAAAAAAAGAAAAAAGAAAAAGAAAAAAGTCAGAAATTATGTATTTCACTAAAGTTCCACCAAGTATGCCTATCTCTCCTACCACCCCTTTCACCTCCTCCACCCAAGTGAGCAAGACCAAGCCCATCTCTTCCTCCTCCTCAGCCTCAACCTGAAGATGAGAAGGAAGATCTTCCACTTCCACTCATTAAATAGTAAATATATTTTTCTCTCCCTTATGATTTTCTTAACGTTTTCTCCAGCTCGCTTTATCACAAGGATATATAATATATAAAACATACAAAATATCTGTTGACTGCTATCGGTAAGGCTTCCAGTCAATAGCAGGCTATCAGGAGTTAAGGTTTTGGGAGTCGGCCGGGCGCAGTGACTCACACCTGTAATCCCAGCACTTTGGGAGGCCAAGGCGGGCAGATCACGAGGTCAGCAGATCGAGACCATCCTGGCTAACACGGTGAAACCCCTTTTCTAATAAAAATACAAAAAAAATTAGCCGGGTGTGGTGGCGGCTCCTGTAGTCCCAGCTATTAGGGAGTCTGAGGAAGGAGAATGGTGTGAACCCAGGAGGCGGAGCTTGCAGTGAGCCAAGATCGCGCCACTGCACTCCAGCCTGGGCGACAGAGTCTCGAAGGAAGAAAAAAAAAAAGGTTTTGGGAGTCAAGTGATACAAGAATTTTGACTGCACAGCAGGTGAGCACCCCTAACCCCGGTGTTAAGGGTCATGATATTTCTTCCCCTTCACTCTTTGTAACACAATTGTCTAGCATTTTACTTCTACATGTTTTTTGAAGATTCTATCTGGTCTTTGTTCTCAGTTCCTCAGAAGGAGCTTCAAAACCTATTGGATGTCCTTTGTTATTCATGAGCCTCCACGTTTGTGCTAAGAGATGAGCTGACTCAAGATAGAGGCTAGTCACTAGAAAGACCAACCATGGATTAGACAGTTGGGGTCTGAAACCATTCTGATGGGGTGGGAGAGGGGCTAGAGATTGTGCTCGATCAACTGTGCCCAAGTAACAAAGTCCCAATAAAAACTCTCAACACCAAGGCTCAAGGGAGCTTCCTGGTTAGAAGCTCGTTGACCCTGATTTGTCAGGAGAGACCCCATGGGAGAGAGCTTGGAGAATATGTGAGACTCTCCTAGGCCTTGCTGTATGTCTCTTCATTTGCCCGGCCTGATTTGTATTAAACTAGATATAGCACCAGAAGAGAACTGCAGTGTGAAGGGACACACTTCTGCCTGAAGAACTTCCTCCATCTCACTGGGCAGATCTTCTGGCAACAAACCCCACAACGTTTGTCTGAGGAAGTCTTTCGTGGGACTAGGTCTCACTCTGTCACCCAGGCTACCATGCAGTGGCACGATCTTGGCTCACTGCAGCCTCAACCACCCAGACTCAAGCGATCCTCCGACTTCAGTCTCCTGAGTAGCTGAGACCACAGGTGCCGCCAGAACACCTGGATAATTTTTTTTTTTTTTTTGTAGAGATGAAGTCTCACTATGTTGCCCAGGCTGTTCTCAAACTCCTGGGCTCAAGTGAGTCTCCCACTCAGTCTCCCAAAGTGCTGGGATTTACAGGCATGACCCACCATGCCTGGCCTGTATGAAATATTTTTTTTCTGGCTACATTCAAAACTTTCTCTTTGACTTTCAGCAGTTTGACTCTAATATGCCTAGATGTTGAGGGCTTTTTGTTTCTATTTATGGTGCTTGGAGTTCTCTGAACTTCACAGACCTCTCGTTTGCTGTCTTTTACTAATGAAAAAATTCTCAACCATTAGCTCTTTGAAAATTTCTTCTGCCCCATTTTCTTCCCAGGACTCCAATTATATGTGTATTAGACAGTCTGTTATTGTCCCACAACTACTGAACACTTTTTTTTGAGATGGAGTCTCTCCATCTCACCCAGGCTGAAGTACAATGGCACAATCTCAGCTCATTGCAATCTCCGCTTCCCAGGTTCAAGTGATTCTCCTGCCTCAGCCTGAGTAGCTGGAATTACAGGCCCCTGCCACCACACCCAGCTAATTTTTTTTTTTTTTTTTTTTTTTAATCCAGATGGAGTTTCTCTCTTGTTGCCCAGGCTGGAGTGTAATGGTGGGATCTTGGCTCACCACAACCTCCGCCTCCCGGGTTCAAGCGATTCTCCTGCCTCAGCCTCTCGAAGTAGCTGGGATTCCAGGAATGAGCCACCATACCCCGCTAATTTTTTGTATTTTTAGTAGAGACGGGGTTTCTCTATTTTAGTCAGGCTGGTCTTGAACTCCCCACCTCAGGTGATCCACCCGTCTCGGCCTCCACAAAGTGCTGGGATTACAGGTGTGTGAGCCACCGCACCCAGCCTAAATGCTGTTTTTGTTCTGGTGTATTTTTTTCTGCTTATTTCATTTTGGATTTCTATTGACCTATCTTCAGTTTCACTGATTCTTTCCTATTTGCTGACAAACTCACTGAAGAAATTATTCACCTATGATGTTTTGTTTTGTTTTGGTTTTGAGACGGAGTCTCGCTCTGTCGTCCAGGCTGGAGTGTAGTGGCCGGATCTCAGCTCACTGCAAGCTCCGCCTCCCAGGTTCACGCCATTCTCCTGCCTCAGCTGGGACTACAGGCGCCCGCCACCTCGCCCGGCTAGTTTTTTCTATTTTTTAGTAGAGACGGGGTTTCACCGTGTTAGCCAGGATGGTCTCGATATCCTGACCTTGTGATCCACCCGTCTCGGCCTCCCAAAGTGCTGGGATTACAGGCTTGAGCCACCGCGCCCGGCCCCCACCTATGATGTTTTTAAAGAATCTCTAACATTTCAATTTAACTTTTTCTAGAGTTTCTGCATCCTGAAATTCTCGATCTTTTCACAATGCATGCTGTACACCTTTCTCCCTCAATCTTTTACCACATCCATCCCAGTCATTTGAAGTCTCTGGCAGTTCCAGTATCTGGGTCATCTCTGAGTTGGCTTCCATTTATTTCTCTCTCAACTAGAAATCACTTTTTAGTGTATCTCATAATTTTTTATTGAATATCAGACGATAACAGAAAACTGAATTAAACAGTACCTGCAACCAGAATTGGGTACACCTCTTTTACTGAGTCACTAGTGTGTGTGGGGATGAGGGGTTAATTCAATCTAGTCTTTAGTTGGGTTTGGATTTTATAATCCTCAGGAGGGGGCTGCCTTAAACTTTGTGGCAACATATTTTTCTCAAAAAATATTGGCCGGCCAGGCACAGTGGCTCATGCCTATAATCCCAGCACTTTGGGAGGCCAAGGCGGGCAGATCACAAGGTCAGGAGTTTGAGACCAACCTGACCAAGATGGTAAAACCCCGTCTCTACTAAAAACACAAAAATTAGCAGGGTGTGGTGTGCATGCCTGTAATCCCAGCGACTCAGGAGGCTGAGACAGGAGAATCTCTTGAACCCAGAGGCAGAAGTTGCAGTGAGCCGAGATCATGCCACCACACTCCAGCCTTGGCGACAGAGCAAGACTCCGTCTCAAAAATGAATAAATAAATTTATTAATTAAATTTAATTTAAAAAAATATTGGCCAAAGAGGAAACCTCACTACTCACACCTAGTGGAGGACAGAACAAAGGCAGAAAAGCAAGCCATACAACTTCTTCTGAAAGTTCAGATTCACATGAAGATGTGAACAGTCTTGCAGGCTGCCATGAGGACAAGCCTTCACTTTATTTTGGAAGTAGAGTGAATGCCTGTTAAAGAGACATTCAGCCAGGCACAGTGGCTCACGCCTGTAATCCCAGCACTTTGGAAGGCTGAGGCAGGCAGATCACTTGAGGTCAGGACTTTGAGACCAGCCTGACCAACATGGAGAAACCCTGTCTCTACTAAAAACACGAAATTAGCCAGGCGTGGTGGTGCATGCCTGTAATCCCAGCTACTCAGGAGGCTGAGGCAGGAGAATTGCTTGAACCCAGGAGGCGGAGATTGTGGTAAGCAGAGATTGCGCCACTGCACTCCAGCCTGGGAAACAAGAACGAAACTCCGTCTCAAAAAAAATAAATATAGAGACATTCACTTTACTGGGGGGGAAAAAAAAAAACATTGTGATTGAATATATAAAGAGAGATGCCAAACGTTAGGAGCCAGACGTGGTGGCTGATGCCTGTAATACCAGGGGAGGATTACTTGAGGCCAGGAGTTTGAGACCAGCCTGGGCAACACAGCAAGATCCCGCCTCTCAAAAAAATTTTTTGAGACAAGAGTCTTGCTCTGTCGCCCAGGCTGGAGTGCAGTGACGCCATCTCGGCTCACTGCAAACTCTGCCTCCCGGGTTCACGCCATTCTCCTGCCTCAGCCTCCTGAGTAGCTGGGACTACAGGTGCCCACCACCACGCCTGGTTTAGTAGAGACGGGGTTTCACCATGTTAGCCAGGATGGTCTCGATCTCCTGACCTTGTGATCCACCTGCCTCGGCCTCCCAAAGTGCTGGGATTACAGGCTTGAGCCACCATGCCTGGCCTCAAAATATATACATATTTTTTTAAATTGGCATGGTGGTGCGGCCAGGCGCAGGTGGCTCACGCCTGTAATCCCAGCACTTTGGGAGGCCCAGACAGGCAGATCACGAGGTCAGGACATCGAGACCATCCTGGCTAACATGGTGAAAGCCTGTCTCTACTAAAAGATACAAAAAAAAATTAGCCAGGCGTGGTGGCAGGCGCCTGTAGTCCCAGCCACTTGGGAGGCTGAGGCAGGAGAATGGTGTGAACCCGGGAGGCGGAGCTTGTAATGAGTCAAGATCACGCCACTGCACTCCAGCCCGGGCGACAGAGCGAGACTCCGTCTCAAAAAGAAAAAAAAAAAAAAAAAAATTGGCATGGTGGTACATACTTATAGTCCTAGCCACTCCAGAGGCATGGTGGTACATACCTGTAGTCCTAGCTACTCCAGAGGCTAAGACAGGAGGATTGGTTGAGCCCAGGAGTTCAAGGCAGGACCGAGCCACTGCATGTCAGCCTGGGCAACAGAGTGAGACTCTGTCTCTTAAGGAAAAAAATATATATAATGAATGTCTTGTGTGCCTTGCTATGTACACAGGTTCTCAGCCCCTGAGTGGAGTGCAACTTACGGGCCTACCCTATGCTCATGGGGCCAGCAACAGCCCCTCATCCTGCTCTCACCAACCCAGCTCCACATCTGCCACACCCGGTCACGCCCAGTTCTGAACCCTCGACTGGTTCTTTTGTGGTTCTTCTCCCAAGTCGAGGATCCACTCCTTATTCCCTTTCCCTGAATGTACCCCAGTTCCCAGAAAGCTCTATGCACTGCAGAGCTCTGAGGGTTCAATCCTTTCAGATTCCACCAGTGTAAAGCAAGCCTCAGCACCGCTTTCCTTTCCAAACCCACTGGCAGTCCCTCCCAGCTCTCCCGTGGCACAGATTCCAGCCTCTGCTCCATCCCTTTCCCCTCCTGCCCCTGTGCCCCACTCCCACTGCTTCAGCCTCCTGACAGCTCACCATCTTTGCCTGGCCCATTACTAATCTGCTTCTCTATCCCACCTCTTTTCCACTTCAATCCATCCTAAACAGCACTGCCTGATTTATCTTTCTGAAGGACAGCTCTGACATGCGACTCCTCCGCTCAAAAGTCTTCAAATACTCCTCCTACGGAAAAAATCAAACTTTTTAGCCTGGCCTAATTTAAAGCTCTTACCGACTGTATTCCCAGGTACTCCTCCCCAGGGAGTCAAGTAAGCCCACAGAAGGTCAAACACATGGGCACAAACACCCCAGACGACTTCGGTGGTCTCTGCCAAACTCTGACCACTAGTCTCTTAAAGAGAAATCCTAGAAACATGAACATATTTTTGCCTTAAAGAATGAGAGTCAATTTTTAAAGGTAAAATACCTCCCCACCAGGAAAGAAAAAAGACATGCTTCCAAAACTTAGCTTATTTCCTGCAAAAACTACAAAACATAGAAAGTACTCTGAGTTGGAAATGTTTTTATAACCCATATTCTAAATCATCTGTGATTTAGAAAGAGAACTGGAAGGAAACAGGAATAATAGAAACTATGTCTTCTGGCTATTTAGAATGACACAGTGCTCTGTAAAGATCAGCTAATGTCTAGGTTTGTTATGTGGTCACTGTGAGAAAAGCATTCTGTGAGCCTACTCTGGTGCCAGGCACCAGTTTAGGTCAGAGTAAAATAAGCACAAATATTTACTTGGAGTCTGAGTACATATATAACCATATTATATAACAACATGAAAATAGGATAAAAGTTTCAATTGTTGATAAAACATTTCACAATAAAGTGGCCTCAATATCTGGGTTCGTATTTGTATGGCTTCATTCATTCACTTAACAACGACCTGACCATCTCCAGTCATGTGCCAGGCACCACAGCTCAGGGGAGTCCGTAAGAAACAAGACACAGCACTTGCTGTGCCAGAACTTGCTTGCTGGTCGAGGAAGGCATTAAGTGAACAGTGCAAGTCTTTATTTTGATACATCAACTGCTATCCATTGCTAAGGAAACATAAAACTGCATAAGAAGGGGAGACAGGTGAGATGGGGAAGTCTCTCTCAGAAGGTGGCCAGAGAAGGCCACTCTGGTGTGGAGAAATCTGAGCAGGGTCCCAAGGAGAGGGTGAGCAGGTATAAAGAGTCCCCGAGATTCCGACTTATTCCTACTAGCCAAGATTTCTCACCTGCTGAAACACTGACAAAGCCTGCCATTTCTACCTCTGCATGTCAGAGGCAAATTAACTTTATTGTCTCTCTCCTGGAATGTTCAGTCCAACTGCTATCCTTCTCTTAAATTAAACTCTGACAGTACAAAAAAGCTCAGTCATAAAAAAAGGTAGAGGAAGGGGACCACAATGAGGCAGCAGAAACACAGCAAGAGGGACTCACTATAAAACCTGTTTTTGTTTGTTTGTTTGTTTGAGACTAAGTATCGCTCTGTCACCCAGGCTGTAATGCAGTGGCGAGATCTCGGCTCACTGCAAGCTCCGCCTCCTGGGTTCATGCCATTCTCCTGCCTCAGCCTCCCAAGTAGCTGGAACCACAGTCGCCCACCACCACGCCCAGCTAATTTTTTGTATTTTTTTTTTCAGTAGAGACGGGGTTTCACCATGTTAACCAGGATGGTCTCGACCTCCTGACCTCGTGATCCCCCGCCTCGGCCTCCCGAAGTGCTGGGATTACAGGCGTGAGCCACTTCGCCCGGCCTATAAAACCTGTTTTAAGGAAGACAGACACATCTATTAGTCCCAGACATTCCGTCCTAAGTAAGCTTTTAAGTTGGGCGCACTGGCTCATGCCTGTAATTCCAACTACTTGGGAGGCTGAGGAAGGAGGATTGCTTAAGCCCAGGAGTTGGAGGCCAGCCTGGATAATATAGTAAGACATCATGTCTTTAAAAAATTAAAAAGTGTGGTGGCTCTCGCCTGTAATCCCAGCACTTTGGGAGGCTGAGGCAGGCTGATCACCTGAAGCCAGGAGTTCAAGACCAGCCTGGCCAACATGGTGAAACCCCATCTCTACTAAAAATACAGCCAGGCGTGGTGACTCACACCTGTAATCCCAGCACTTTGGGAGGCCAAGGCGGGTGGATCACAAGGTCAGGAGCTCAAGACCAGCCTGGCCAAGATGGTGAAACCCCGTCTCTACTAAAAATATAAAACTTAGCCAGACACGGTGGCAGGCACCTGTACTCCCAGCTACCTGGGAGGCTGAGGCAGGAGAATTGCCTGAACCCCAGAGGCAAAGGTTACAGTGAGCCAAGATTGCTCCACTGCACTCCAGCCTGGGCGAGAGAGCAAGACCCCGTCTCAAAAATAATAATAATAACAATTAGCTGGGTGTCGTGGTGGGTACCTGTAATCCCAGTCACTTGAACCCAGGAGGTGGAGGCTGCAGTGAGCTGAGATCGCCCCCACTGCACTCCAGCCTGGGTGACACAGCAAGACTCTGTGTCACAAAAAAAAAAAAGAAAAGGCCGGGCACGGTGGCTCCAGCCTGTAGCACTTTGGGAGGCCGAGACGGGTGGATCACGAGGTCAGGAGATCGAGACCATCCTGGCTAACACAGTGAAACCCCGTCTCTACTAAAAAAAATACAAAAAACTAGCCAGGCGAGGTGGCGGGTGCCTGTAGTCCCAGCTACTCGGGAGGCTGAGGCAGCAGAATGGCGTAAACCCAGGAGGCGGAGCTTGCAGTGAGCTGAGATCCGGCCACTGCACTCCAGCCTGGGCGACAGAGCGAGACTCCGTCTCAACAAAAAAAAAAAAAAAAAAAAAAAGAAAGAAAAAAAAAAAGAACCCAAATTCCATCCAAGTTAATCAGCAATGACTAAAAAGCAAGCAAAACAATAACTCCCAAAAGAATAAAAAACACTAAGTCACTGTTTTCCAGTAAGGAAAGCACATCACAGTAACCTGGGGCAATAGAGACACCTGGTGTTTGCTTCCTTGGCTATTTCAAGAAGGAGGCAATACAGTGTCTACAGAACTAGATGCTATGACCTTCTTACTCTAAGAGGGAAGTGACAGCACTGATTTGGGGAAGGTGATAAGCGGGGAGCTCAGGGCAGGGCCCTCTACCTTTTCACCACTGTGTTCTCAGGACTGATGGCGTAAAGCAGCCTCCCCAATTCTTTTTTTAATCAATGGACTTTCTTCTTCTTCTCCTTTTTTAAGAGATGGGGTTCTTGCTCTGTGACCCAGGCTAGAGTGCAATGGCACCATCATAACTCACTGCAGCCTCAAATTCCTGGGCTCAAGCATCCTCCCATCTCAGTCTCCTGAGTAGCTGGGACTAAATGCATGTGCCATCACACCTGGCTAATTTTTATATTTTCAGAGATGGGTCTTGCTATGTTGCCCAGGCTGTTTTCAAACTCTCAGCCTCAAGTGATCCTCCTGCCACAACCTCCTGAATAGGGCTTTTTTTAAAATCAGAGATGGGGTCTTGCTATGCTGCCCAGGCAGATCTCCAACTCCTGGGCTCAAGCTCCCACCTTGGTCTCCCAAAGTGCTGGAATTACAGGCATGAGCCACTCCACTGGGCCAGAATTTATTTATTTCTTTTTTTTTTTTTTTTTTTTTTGAGACGGAGTCTCACTCTGTCGCCCAGGCTGGAGTGCAGTGGCCGGATCTCAGCTCACTGCAAGCTCCGCCTCCCAGGTTCATGCCATTCTCCTGCCTCAGCCTCCCGAGTAGCTGGGACTACAGGCGCCTGCCACCTCGCCCGGCTAGTTTTTTGTATTTTTTTAGTAGAGACAGGGTTTCACGGTGTTCGCCAGGATGGTCTCGATCTCCTGACCTCGTGATCCGCCCGTCTCGGCCTCCCAAAGTGCTGGGATTACAGGCTTGAGCCACCGCGCCCGGCCCTATTTATTTCTTTTTTTGAGACAGAGTCTCGCTCTGTCACCAGGTTGGAGTGCAGTGGCATGATCTCAGCTCACTGCAACCTCCACCTCCTGAGTTCAGGTGATTCTCCTGGGCCTCAGCCTCTTGAGTAGCTGGGACTACAGGCACGCACCACCACGCCCAGCTAACTTTTGTATTTTCAGTATAGATGGGTGTTGGCCAGGATAGTCTTGATCTCTTGACCTTGTGATCCGCCCGCCTCGGCCTCCCAAAGTGCTGGGATTACAGGCGTGAGCCACCGCACCCAGCCTAGAATTTCTTAATGCTCCTCTCCCCCTCCACAATCCCACCTAATGTAGCAATTAACAGTTGGGACAACCAAGAATGTAATTTCTGACAACAGTTGATATTTCATTTAAAACCAAAAATATTATTAATTCAGAAGGCCCAAGAAAAAGGCTCTTGTACTGTTCACTCTTCTGAGGGAAGTATCCTAGAAAACAGTAATCCAGTAAAGACATTCAGGAGAGCCCGGGTACATAGACAGCATACTCTGATTTTAATCACTTCAGATATTTTCACCAGGTAATTAAATTCGCTGTCCAATCATCTGTCTCAAAATCCTGCTTTATTAATGAGAACCCTTAATGGGAAAAGAAATTTGGTATTAACTACATCGTTTGGGAAATCGTTAATTCTAGAAACGGAAAATTAAAACTACTCCTGACTTCCCTTTAACCCCACTTCAAAAGTCTACCTGGTCTAGCCAAGGTTCTCACTGGGAAGTGGAGAGAGGAGGAATGTGAGAGGTGCCAGGGAAAATAAACCGGAAACGAGAAAGTGGAAAAAGGAACCAAGAACCCAGTCTGGGGTGGCTCTTGGGGCTGGCTGGCTCCTCTCTCCCTCCTTCCGCTGTGCTTTCTCTGCTCCTCTGTGAATCTCTCTCTTAACCAACCACCGTCATCTCGTACAGGGTCCAACACAGCCTAGGATTCTACATCACAGCAATCATCAAATGTCAGTCATGTCTCTGTCTCCAGAGAGTCTCCTCTGCAACAACTCCCTCCCTCACTGTCTGCAGGCCAGGTGGCTGGTGCACCGTGGAACTGGGGAGGATACAGCAAGTCCTGTGGACAGCTGCCATAGACACAGGGACAATGGGTCGGGTGCCTGAGAAGGGAACATGAGTAGGCCAAGCAATGATGATGTCTTTAACATGGGAACAAACTTCTCTACATGTGCACTTAGAGCACTACCCCCGTATCTGAGAAGGACATGCTCCAAGACCCCCAGGGGATGCCTGAAACTGTGGATAGTACTACACTTTATATAGACTACATTTTTTTCCTTTATGCTCTATTTTTTCCTATACACATGGTAGGAACTTAATCCTATAACACAGTTTTATTTATAAATTAGGCACAGTAATAAATTAACAATAACTAATAATCAAGCAGAACCACCATAGCAACATACCGTAATAAAAGTTATGGGAATGTGGTCTCTCTCATACTGTCCCATGATATTTCATGGTGCCATACCTCAAAAGACAAGGCCATGGGTACAGGGGCTACTGCAATTCTTCGCTCTGGCACTGCACTAGCTGAGGACACGCCACAAAGCGGCACACGTGGATTCATAATGGAGAATTCAGAACAATTCCAGTCCCCCAAACACACAAAATAAAAACACAACAAAACAGTCTCTGGTGTTTTTTCTTTCCTTTAAAAGCATTCATGAATATCCCCACTGTCTTATCTGCCCACTGTGTCAAAAACAGGAGAGAAGGCCATGGCCAGAATCATGGAACATCTAACAAACACAGTCACTTGTTATTTTGACAAGTCATTTGCTTTCAGTTCACCTGTCGCGTCTGTCAAGAAAAACATAGGCTGTCCTTCTAAATGTCTGTTTTTAACTATTTTTTTTTTTTGAATGACAAATTCCACTTGTACCACAGAAGCCGTATTATGCATGCTGGAGAGGACCCTTTGTGGTCCCCCATCCCTGGGTTATTCCTGGGCATCTTACGGCCTCCCCTCTGGTGACAGGTAGCACCCCGAAGACTTATTTTGATTCTTAAAAAGGGACAGATCCCTCCTTCCAGGTACTTCCAGAGGGTGGGTCCCCTTCTCACGGGAACATACTACTCCCACTCACCAGACCACAGTGGTGAGTCCAGCCCAGACTGTGAGTCATGAAAGCCTCAGCTCCCAAAACAAATGACAAGATGCCACGGACACTGCAGTCATCTCAGAGGACACCGAAAGACATCCGAGGGAAGCAGAGCAAAACAGCAGCTGCTGGACACCAAGGGAGCCACAGCTCAAGGGGGTTCGTGCTCTAACAGCAGATGGCACTACACCCTTCCCGATGACGTCACATCCTAATAAAGCCCGGTTTGCAGTGGCTGCTGTGATAAAAAAGCAAGCGCTGCATGAAATCAACATGGAACAGGAAACAGGGGTGGGGTGGGGCGGAGTCCAATCTGATTCCGAAGTTTGAGAAGCTGTATAACCCATTAGTAATTGTGGCTATTTAAAAATAAAATATAGTTTCCTTCAATTTATGGGTATTCGTTTTCTTTTCTTTTTTTCTTTTGGAGGCAGAGTTTCACTCGCTGCCCAGGCTGGAATGCAACAGCGTGATCTCGGCTCACTGCAACCTCCACCTCCCAGGTTCAAGCTTCCTGTGTCAGCCTCCCAAGTAGCCAGGATTAGAGGTGTGCACCACTACGCCCGGCTAATTTTTGTATTAGTAGAGACGGGGTTTCACAAGGTTGGCCAGGCTGATCTCGAACTCCTGATCTCAAGTGATCCACCTGCCTGGGCCTCCCAAAGTGCTGGGATTATGGGCGTGAGCCACCACGCCCCCAACAACAGGTATTAGTTTTCAAATGGCTACCCTAACTTCCTAGGACATAAAGAGTTAAGCTGTTTAGATGGAAAGATTCAATAAAGGGCCGGGCGTGGTGGATCACTTGAGCCTGTAATCCTGGCACTTTGAGACCAGCCTGGGCAACATAGGGAGATCCTGTCTCTTAAAACAAAAAAATTCAATAAAGGGAATGTCAGATATATATCGGGGCCTAAGGGCATTGTGAATACCCTGAGACATAAAGATGCCATGAATCTGCCCTCAGGGATGAGACGCCAACAGAGACTGACTGGCAGAGGTGGGGGAGGAAAGAAAATGGAAAGGAAGGGGGAGCAGGGCAAACTAAAGGAGAGAAAAGGAGACAGGAAGGAGAAGTGAGGTGGGGGAGAGGGATGGGAAAGAAGAGGGAGGCAGGCCGGTGTGGTGGCTCACGCCTGTAATCCCAGCACTTTGGGAGGCCGAGGTGGGTGGATCACGAGGTCAGGAGATCAAGACCATCCTGGCCAACACGGTGAAACCCCATCTCTACTAAAACTACAAAAAAAAAAAATTAGCCAGTCGTGGTGGCAGGCGCTTGTAGTCCCGGCTACTTGGGAGGCTGAGGCAGGAGAATCCCTTGAACCTGGGAGGCAGAGGTTGCAGTAAGCTGAGATGCTGCCACTGCACTCTAGCCTGGGCCACAGAGAGAGACTCCATCTCACAAAAAAAAAAAAAAAAGGGAACTGACTTCCTAATCTTTGTGTTTCAGAACAAAATCCAGCACAGCTGGGCACAGTGGCTCACGCCTATAATCCCAACATTGTGGGAGGCTGAGGCAGGGAGACTGCTGGAAGCCAGGACTTGGAGTCCAGCCTGGGCAACATAAAGAGTCCTCGTCTCCCCCACACACATACACACAAAATTTTTTTAAATTAACTGGGCATGGTGGTGCATGTCTGTAGCTGAGGCAGGAAGATCACTGACCCTCAGAGGTCAAGGCTACAGCAAGCTATGACCCCACCGCTGCACTCCCGCCTGAGTGACAGAGTGAGACCCTGTGTACTGTCTTTAAAAAAAAAAAAAAAGGCCAGCAGGAACTCAGTACCTGCTTATTGAAAGGCATCCCCCAAGAGAAGAAGAATTGGCAAGCAGCCTTGAGGACAGAGGCATCTCAGAGATTTCATATACTCAGGGGGTTGGGGGTTGGTGGTGGGGGAGGAGTGAAGGAGTGGCAGGAAAAGATGTAAGTAAGACACAGGCCAGAGCTGGAAGCAGCCCTGAAGGAGGCTTCAATCTGTGGCTAAAGCAGAGAGCTGGTGCTGAGGCTCCAGTAAGAGCTCAAACTAGACCCTCCAAGCAACACAGACAGCACTGGAAACATTCACCAGAGAAGCCCCAGGATACATCTCTGGGGTATTCAGCTCAAAATGCAAAACCTGAATCCCGCCACGAGGCAGCCACCAGACCCAAAGTGAGGGTTGTCCTACAGGATAACTGGCCTGTACTCTTTAAAACCTCAATGGAGGCCAGGCACAGTGGCTCACGCCTGTAATCTCAGCTACTCAGGAGGCTGAGTATCAAGAGAATCGCTTGAGCCCCGAGGGGCGGAGGTTGCAGTGAGCCAAGATCGCACTTCTGCACTCCAGCCTGGGTAACAGAGTAAAACCTTGTCAAATAAATAAATAAATAAATAAAGTGTGTGTGTGTTAGGAGAGCAATGTGGCAGTCCCATGTGCAATGAATCGGAGTATGAAGAGCCAGTAACTCACTCCCGGGACCTCCTCTTCAGAGGCTTGTCAGGTCAATTAGGAGATGATTACAACAGTCTGAGTGAGAAGTAGTCCACCCATTAACTTCTCCCCACTCTGAGTGAGCCACACAATCAGTTTCCTAAGTCTGTTTTCCGGTAAAGTACTTCATTTATTTTTTATTTATTTTATTTATTTATTTTTTTTTTTGAGAAAGTGTCTCGTTCAGTTGCCCAGGCTGGAGTGCAGTGGCACAATTACAGCTCATTGCAGACCTGTCCTCCTGGGCTCGAGCAATCCTGCCACCTCAGCATCCCAAGTAGCTGGACTACAAGCTGTGCTCTGATGCCCCCCTAATTTTTGTATTTTTTATAGAGACAGGGTCTCCCTATGTTGCCTAGGCTGGTCTCCAGCTCCTGGGCTCAAGCAATCTGCCTGCCTTGACCTTCCAAATTGTTGGGACCACAGGCACAATCCACTGCACCTGGCCAGTACTTCATTTGTATGGAAGCAGAACCAATACACCCAACAGAAAAGGAAGGAAGCTGAGGAGGGCTCCTCGATAAGGTATTACACATAGGCATCACCCCTTGGAGACTCTTAGAAAACACCACAGAGGAAGCAAGGTGGCTGAATTTGAACTGCAGTGCTGAAGTCCACACAAGTAACAGCCATAAACACACAAGAGGGAAAACCAAACCTCATTCAGCCCCACGCCGGGCCACATCCCTCTACCTAACAGTACAGTACTAGACCCCAGGCTGAATGTGTCTGACTCTCTCAGTGCTGTGGACACTGGGGCCATTCTGGGTGCTGCAGGGTGCTGAACAGCATCCCTGGTGTCTGTTCATCAGATGAACGAATCCTTGGTCACTGCCCCTCTTCAGCCACCAGTCTACAAATGAACTGTAGAGGTTTTCCAACCAATCAAATGAGTAACAGAGGTTCAGATGGGCAAGTTGCGAGGTGGTGCTGGCTAGAATGGAAGCAGTGAGGGCCCCAGAGAAATAAAGAAAATAAGTGACAACACCCAGTCATGTAAGTTATACAATTTATAGCCAACCTGAGTAATATCTGAGATAATTTGACTGATTTTAGAGCTTTGTCTCCCAAAGAAACTTGGCCAATTCAGAAAAGCACGGCCATCCCTTGCCCACCGTAGCTGCTGCCACCGGAAGGGGTTGGGAGTGGGACAAACACACCCCAGACGTTGCAAAGTGTCAACAAAGCCCTTTACTGAAATGTCTACCTAGGAGACCTAACTGCCTTTCTATGGCTAAACCTACAGTGTTCAGGCTCCACCACCTGCCACACACTGTTACTCTGTTAAATATAAAAGAACGTAAAAAACAAAAACTGACAGGACTCACTCTTCATCCACAAACAGCTCATTTTGAGACCTTCTTCAGCGTACCACCACAGAGGAATTCTCCTTCCAAGGTCCTTTTAGTGAGCAAACACCCAAATTTCAGATATCACACACAGTAAGAATCCAAAGGAGATTTAAGTTGGAAAAATTCAGAAAACCTACCTATGCTTAAGCACAGAATCTCCACTCTCAGTGTAGTATATGGTAGCACACAGTATATGGTAGCACATAACTGATAACAGAAATTTTTTTAAAGAATAGGACAGAGCAATATTTCTCTGGGAGGTGATGTTGCACAGTGACTGAAAACAAGAGGGTCTGGGCCAGGTACGCTGGTTCACGCCTGTAATCCTAAAATTTTGGAAGGCCAAGGCAGGTGGATCCAGTTTGGGCAACATAGTTGGACCCTGTCTCTACAAAACAAAATTTAAAAAATTAGCCAGGCAGCCAGGCGTGGTGGCTCATGCCTGTAATCCCAGTACTTTGGGAGGCCAAGGCAGGTGGATCACGAGGTCAGGAGTTCAAGATCAACCTGGTCAAGATGGTGAAACCCCGTCTCTACTAAAAATACAAAAAAATTAGCCAGGCGTGGTGGCAGGCACCTGTAATCCCAGCAACTCGGGAGGCTGAGGCAGAGAATTGCTTGGGAGGCGGAGGTTGCAGTGAGCCAAGATCGCGCCCTTGCACTCCAGCCTGGGTGACAAAGTAAGACTCTGTCTCAAAAAAAAACAAAACAAACAAACAAAAAAAATGATTCTTAGTTTGTGAGCCATAGAAAGATATGGCAAGCTGTAGCGTGGCAACTTCTGGCTCATAGCATAGGGTCTAGCACACAGCAGGTAGTTAAAACAGCTGCAATGATATTGGCTTCTCCCACTATCATCACAAGTTATTCCTTCCGGCTGACCCATCCTATTGATTACCACCGGGCCTACAGGTTAACTTCAGGTAGCCAATTCTGTGCCATGAAAAGCATGCTCCCACCTAAGAGAAATCTGACATTCCTGCACCCCAAGAAGTACATTTTTGAGTCTTTAAATCAAACTATGTAATCTTGCCAAAGAACTCTGAAAAACCCAGTATACAAAAGGCTTTTTCCACAAGTTTGTACTCTGAGTAAAATTCTATGTTCTGCAATTTATAACTAAGAGGTTATATTTTAGTTGCTCATCTCCCAACACCTTTTCCTCACTGCATCTCAGAGTGCTCACTTACAGCTGCTCATGCATGTCTCCTCTTCCACAAGACATGAAGGTTTCATCAGCGACAATTAGCTTAACCAATTACATTTTACTTGGCCTTTGGTTTTGCCTGATTGCCTTGTACAGAGTTATGAAGAGTATTGCTATTTAACATCTGTTATAAAAACTACCAGGCCAGCCGGGCGCGGTGGCTCAAGCCTGTAATCCCAGCACTTTGGGAGGCCGAGACGGGCGGATCACAAGGTCAGGAGATCGAGACCATCCTGGCTAACCTGGTGAAACCCCGTCTCTACTAAAAAAATACAAAAAACTAGCTGGGCGAGGTGGCGGGCGCCCGTAGTCCCAGCTACTCGGGAGGCTGAGGCAGGAGAATGGCGTAAACCCGGGAGGCGGAGCTTGCAGTGAGCTGAGGTCCGGCCACTGGACTCCAGCCTGGGCGACAGAGCGAGACTCCGTCTCAAAAAAAAAAAAAAAAAAAAAACTACCAGGCCCCGCACTGTGGCTCAATGCCTGTAATCCCAGCACTCTGGGAGGCCAAGGCGGGCGGATCACAAGGTCAGGAGATCGAGACCATCCTGGCTAACACGGTGAAACCACGTCTCTACTAAAAATACAATTAATTGGCCGGGCATGGTAGCACATGCCTGTAGGCCCAGCTACTCGGGAGGCTGAGGCAGGAGAATTGCTTGAACCCAGGAGGCAGAGGTGGCAGTGAACCAAGATTGCACCACCGCACTTCAGCCTGGGCAAGAGAGCGAGACTCCGTCTCAAAAAGAACTACCAGATTACAGTTCTGTTGACAATAACAGCATCCAAAAACCAGTGACAGAATACAGAAAGAAACATGACGACAAGGTCTATGAAAGAGCAGACTATAGTAACCTAAAGGCAGATTTAAACAAATTCCTGTAATGTGCTAATTTCAGTCATGCTAACTTTGAGAAAGTTTTTTAAACTTTTAAATGTAAATAATCCACTTTCACATTTCTTCCCAAATGAAAAATATCTCCTTTTTTCTGTCACTGACTTTGGCAAATTTTCCAAAAACTAAAGACAAAACAGTATTTTTTTTTTTTTGAGATAGAGTTTCACTCTTGTTGCCCAGGCTGGAGTACAATGGTGTAATGTCGGCTCATTGCAACTTCTGCCTCCCAGGTTCAACTGATTCTCCTGCCTTGGCCTCCCAAGTAGCTGGGATTACAGGCATGCACCACCACAGCCAGCTAATTTTTTCTATTTAGTAGAGAGACAGGGATTCACCAACTTGGTCAGGCTGGTCTCAAACTCCTGACCTCAGGTGATCCACCTGCCTTGGTCTCTCACAGTGCTGAGATTACAGGTGTGCGCCACCACACCTGGCCAGAAAACAGTATCTTAAAACAGTATGTTCCTTTTCCCCATTCACCCCATGAGACACGAGGTTTCACAGGGATGTGTATTTCTTTCAGATTTTGATACATATGTGCATAATTTTTCACAAATCAATCAAATGATACCATATTTCCAAAACTATACATATTCAAAATGCCCAACCACTTACTGTATTGTGGTCATCTCTTCATGCCAATAAAGAAAGGCCACCTTAAATCTTTTTGACAACTGCACAGTATGCCATTCCAAGTCTGCCTTAGTTTGACCAATCTCTATTGATGGGCATTTAGATTAATCCAGGGGTGTCCAACCTTTTGGCTTCCCTGGGCCACACTGAAGGATCTGTCTTGGGCCACACATAAAATATACTAAGTAGTGATAGCTGATGAGCTTTAAAAAATAATAATAATAATCGCTACAAAAAATCTCAATGCTAGGCCGGGTGCGGCAGCTCATGCCTGCAATCCCAGGGCTTTGGGAGGCCGAGGTGGGCAGATCGCCTGAGGTCAGGAGTTCAAGACCAGCCTGGACAACATGGCGAAACCTCGTCTCTACTAAAAATACAAAACTTAGCCAAGCGTGGTGGTGGGCGCCTATAATCCCAGGTACTTGGGAGGCTGAGTTAGGAGAATTGCTTGAACCTGGGAGGCAGAGGTTGCAGTAACCTGAGATCAGGGCACTTCACCCCAGATTGAGCAAAAGCAAAACTCCACCAAAAGAAAAAAAAAAAAGGCCGGGCGCGGTGGCTCAAGCCTGTAATCCCAGCACTTTGGGAGGCCGAGGCGGGCGGATCACGAGGTCAGGAGATCGAGACCATCCTGACTGACACGGTGAAACCCCGTCTCTACTAAAAATACAAAAAACTAGCCGGGCGAGGTGGCGGGCGCCTGTAGTCCCAGCTACTCGGGAGGCTGAGGCAGGAGAATGGCGTGAACCTGGGAGGCGGAGCTTGCAGTGAGCTGAGATCCGGCCACTGCACTCCAGCCTGGGCAACAGAGCGAGACTCCGTCTCAAAAAAAAAAAAAGTTTACAAATTTGTGTTGGGCTGCAATGCGGCCCACAGGCCTCAGATTGGACAAGCATGACTAGGCATTCATACAGCAAATTTTTTTTTTTTTTTTTTTTTTTTTTTTTGAGACGGAGTCTCGCTCTGTAGCCCAGGCTGGAGTGCAGTGGCCGGATCTCAGCTCACTGCAAGCTCCGCCTCCCGGGTTCACGCCATTCTCCGGCCTCAGCCTCCCGAGTAGCTGGGACTACAGGCGCTGCCACCTCGCCCGGCTATTTTTTGTATTTCTTAGTAGAGACGGGGTTTCACCGTGTTAGCCAGGATGGTCTCTATCTCCTGACCTCGTGATCCGCCCATCTCGGCCTCCCAAAGTGCTGGGATTACAGGCTTGAGCCACCGCGCCCGGCCTCATACAGCAAATATTTATTGAGACCTACTATGTACCAGGCACTGTCAGAGGATATATCAGTAAATAAAACAAGAAGTTCTCTACCCTCATGGAGCTTACATTATAGTGACTATTGACAATTTTTTGCTTTTATACCAAAAATTCTAGCTGGGAGTTTTTGAGCATTGACTGTCTTAAATATTCTGCTTTTATAACTAATTTTATAATAAGCATTCTTTTATTTCTTCCTTTGAATAAATTTCTAAAAACAGACTTGCTGGAACAATTTACGTTAGAAATGCTACTTTTATACTCAAAATAATAACCTTTTATCGTATATATTCCTAACATTTTTCTCTAATTTGCCTGCCTTTGAACTACAGTTCAAAGGTCCCCAAACAGGCATCTTTTGCTGTAGATACATTCTGAATGCTTAAGCAGTTACCTTTTCTACCTTTTCTTTTTTTTTTTTTTTTTTTACTTTTTTTTTTTTTTTTTTTGAGACGGAGTCTCGCTCTGTCGCCCATGCTGGAATGCAGTGGCCGGATCTCAGCTCACTGCAAGCTCCGCCTCCCAGGTTTACGCCATTCTCCTGCCTCAGCCTCCCGAGTAGCTGGGACTACAGGTGCCCGCCACCTCGTCCGGCTAGTTTTTTGTATTTTTTAGTAGAGACGGGGTTTCACCAGGTTAGCCAGGATGGTCTCGATCTGCTGACCTCGTGATCCGCCCGTCTCGGCCTCCCAAAGTGCTGGGATTACAGGCTTGAGCCACCGCGCCCAGCCACCTTTTCTACCTTTTCATGGTTTACAGCCTTACTGTCATACTAAGAAACTCTTTACCTACAGCTGGATTGCCAGTTGATCCAATACCTTCTACATGGCAAACCATCCATTCCCAACTCATTATAAATGCTACATTAATAATACGTTTCCATTAATTTATACATCAGTATCTAGACTGCTTTGTTCCACTTACCTACAGTACTTATAAAAAAATCTACTAGGAAACATTCCCCCTTTTCTTTCTTTAGAACCCCCCTCAAATATTTACTTCTCCAAATCAAGTGACATCTTGAAAATATTCAAGCACACACGTATAGGAATACTGCATTCAAGCTCTGTATTTGTCTATCTACTCAAGTTCTCTTTCACCCCTTCAATAATGAATCTAAAGGTTCCTTCACATAATTTTTGAGATGGAGTTTCGCTCTTTTTGCCCAGGTTGGAGTGCAATGGTGGGATCTCGGCTCACTGCAACCTCCGCCTCCCGGGTTCAAGCGATTCTCCTGCCTCAGCTTCCTCAGTAGCTGGGACTACAGGCATGCACCACCACACCCGACTAATTTTGTATTTTTAGTAGAGACGGAGTTTCTCCATGTTGGTCAGGTTGAACTCCCGACCTCAGGTGATCCACCCGCCTCGGCCTCCCAAAGTGCTGGGATTATTACAGGCGTGAACCGCCACTCCCAGTCATATAGTTCTTTTTTTGTTTTTGAGACAAGAGTCTCACTCTGTTGCCCAGGCTGGAGTGCAGTGGCCGCATCTCAGCTCACTGCAAGCTCCGCCTTCCGGGTTCACACCATTCTCCTGCCTCAGGCTCCCGAGTAGCTGGGACTACAGGCGCCAGCCACCTCGCCCAGCTAGTTTTTTGTATTTTTTTTTTTTTAGTAGAGACAGGGTTTCACCATGTTAGCCAGGATGGTCTCGATCTGCTGACCTTGTGACCCGCCCATCTCGGCTTCCCAAAGTGCTGGGATTACAGGCTTGAGCCATGGCGCCCGGTCCCGGCCATATAGTTCTTGTAACTAACTTAAACATGTTTTCCCTTTTATTTTATTCATTTATGTTTTTGGAGACGGAGTCTTACTCTGTCACCCAGGCTGGAGTGCAGTAGTGTGATCTCAGCTCACTGCAGCCTCTGCCTCCCAGGTTCAAGCAATTTTTCTGCCTCAGCCTCCCGAGTAGCTGGGATCACAGGTGTGCACCACCACATCCAACTAATTTTTGTATTTTTTAGTAGAGACGGGGTTTCACCATGTTGACCAGGCTGGTCTCAAACTCCTGGCCTCAAGTGATTGCCCCGCCTCCGCCTCCCAAAGTGCTGGGATTACAAGCATGAGATACCGTGCCCGGCCATGCTTTCCCCTTTTAAAAAGTGAAAAAGTTGGCCGGGCACAGTGGGTCACGTCTGTAATTCCAGCACTTTGGGAGGCTGAGGCGGGTGAATCACGAGGCCAGAAGTTCAAGACTCTACTAAAAATACAAAAAAATTACCCAGGCGTGGTGGCAGGCACCTGTAATCCCAGCTACTCAGGAGGCTGAGGCAGAGAATTGCTTGAACCTGGGAGGCGGAGGCTGCAGTGAGCTGAGATTGTACAACTGCACTCCAGCCTGAGTGACAGAGCGAGACTCCATCTCAAAAAAGAAAAAAGTGAAAAAGTTTTAGGCCTAACAACCACGAAACAGATGCCATTGGTCTATTTGCCTAAGAACTCAAAAAATCTTCTAAAGTTAATTTCTATAAAGAATAAATTATTTACAGCTGGTCATGGTGGCTCATGCCTGTAATCCCAGCACTTTGGGAGGCCGAGACGGGCGGATCACGAGGTCAGGAGATCGAGACCATCCTGGCTAACACGGTGAAACCCCGTCTCTACTAAAAAATACAAAAAAACTAGATGGGCGAGGTGGCAGCGCCTGTAGTCCCAGCTACTCGGGAGGCTAAGGCAGGAGAATGGCGTGAACCTGGGAGGCGGAGCTTGCAGTGAGCCGAGATGGCGCCACTGCACTCCAGCCTGGGCTACAGAGTGAGACTCCCTCTCAAAAAAAACCAAAAAAACAAAAAAATTAGCCCATGTGGTGGGGGGCACCTGTAGTCCCAGCTACTCGGGAAGCTGAGGCAGGAGAACGGTGTGAACCCAGGAGACGGAGCTTGCAGTGAGCGAAGATCGCGCCACTGCACTCCAGCCTGGGCGACAGAGCAAGTATCCTTCTCAAAAAAAAAAAAAAAAAAGAGTAAGTTATTTACAAAAAAGAAAAGCAAACTTACAAAGACCAGAGGCTCTGGTCAGTCCAATGCTCCTTTATGTTATCCGACCAATCACTATCTCAGACACTTATTACTGACTTCTATAAGAATCCAAAAAACAGAATTTCACTCAAAGGACAATCTGTTTCAGCTAACCATTCATGCCCAAGAGGATTATGAGGGTTAATTCATTATCAGTTAATTAATTACAGGGTTAATTAATGGTTAATTAATTACAGGGCAGACCTCAGCCCCCACCTTAGTGTCTCTAAGGTGGGTGGGATGTAGTCAGAGAAAAGGCGGTGCAGTAACAGCAACACAGGTTCATCAGGAACTGGAGCTTTTCCTACTGTCCCTGCTTCCTCCTCCAGTGAATCCCAACAATCACAGCCACAGAAATAGTAAGCAGGAAAAAACGAGGAGGTGGCAGTAGAGGAGCCTATTTGTCTTATCACAGTTATTCATCAAGTAGCTGGTTCCTCTTTTCTGCCTCTTCTTCCAGATGATCCAATGACCCTCAAACTGCCCTCCCAACCCCGAAAGAAAGTCTCTGATTTTTGTAATGGGTCAATATACACAAAAACTTCAGAGCTATTTATATTCAATTTATCAAGGACTACCTACGCTAACACGCTTGTACAACACAACTTGTAATGCTGCTTTGTTATGTCTTCAGATTCAGAAACAAACACAATCTTTTTTTTTTTTTTTGGTGAGACAGTGTCTCACTGTGTCGCCCAGGCTAGAGTGTAGTGGTACAATCTAGACTCACTGCAACCTCCACCTCCTGGGTTCAAGAGATTCTCCGGCCTCAGCCTCCTGAGTAGCTGGAATTATAGGCGCCTGTCACCACGCTCAGCTAATTTTTGTTTTTAGTAGAGAAGGGTTTTCACCATGTTGGCCAGGCTGGTCTCGAACTCTTGACCTCAAGTGATCTGCCCGCCTTGGCCTCCCAAAGTGCTAGGATTACAGGTATGAGCCACCGCACCGGCCCAAAGACAATCTTTTGTTTTTGTTTGTGGGGTTTTGTTTTTGCTTTTTTGAGACAAGGTCTCACTCTGGCACCCAGACTGGAGTACAGTGGCATGATCATAATTCACTGTAACCTCAAACTCCTGCCTCAGCCATCCCAGTAGGTAGGACTACAGGCATCATGCCCAGCTAATTTTGTTTTTTTTAACTTTTTGCAGAGACGGGGTCTCACTACATTGCCTAGGCTGGTCTCAAATTCCTGGCTCAAGGGATCCTGGCAACTCAACCTCCCCAGATCCTGAGATTACAGGGATTATAGTTATGAGCAACTGCAACCAATCCGTTTTGTTTAAAAATCAAATTCCTGGCCGGGCGCGGTGGCTCAAGCCTGTCATCCCAGCACTTTGGGAGGCCAAGACGGGTGGATCACGAGGTCAGGAGATCGAGACCACCCTGGCTGACACGGTGAAACCCCGTCTCTACTAAAAAATACAAAAAACTAGCCGGGCGAGGTGGCGGGCGCCTGTAGTCCCAGCTACTCGGGAGGCTGAGGCAGGAGAATGGCATGAACCCGGGAGGCGGAGCTTGCAGTGAGCTGAGATGCGGCCACTGCACTCCAGCCTGGGCGGCAGAGCGAGACTCCGTCTCAAAAAAAAAAAAAAAAAAATCAAATTCCTTCCCTATCAAACTCAACTTTCTGAATCGCACTTTGTCTTTTCCAAAACCTAATATTCTGAGCTTGGCAGACACTTCTTTATGCACTGTCATGCACGTTAGTGTTGCTGGAATTACAGTAAGTAAGATATAATCATCTACTAAGAGCCAGCCAGTTCAACCTATTTCTGATATAAGAAGCAATTTGAGCCACTTTGGGAGGCAGAGGTAAGTGAATTACCTGAGGTCAGGAGTTCAAGACCAGCCTGGCCAACATGGTGAAACCCCATCTCTACTAAAAATACAAAAATTAGCCGAGCATGGTGGCACATGCCTGTGGTCCCAGCTACTTGGGAGGCTGAGGTAGGATAATCTCTTGAACCCTGAAGGCAGAGGCTACAGTGAGCCAAGATCACGCCACTGCACTCCAGCCTAGACTCCGTCTCAAAAAAAAAAAAAAAGGCAATTTTATGCTAATTCAAACTGCAGTCTAACCTCGTAAGAGTTAATAAAAATAGCTCTATCACGTGCTTCATGTCACAGCCAAATTGCTAACTGGACAGAGCTGCATAGTGAGTAGAACAAATTTTTAAGCCACAAAAATCGGCTGACAGAAAAGGTCACGTGACCATTTAAATTTTATCCTAATAGCTGGCAGCAACGATGAGCCAGGCCTGTGAGTAGAAAGAGAGAACCCCCAAGCCATCCACTTCCTCTGCCAGCTGATTCCCACCTACATCAAGCACACTTGGTCTCACCCTATGGTCATGGAACAGCAACAGCAGCAGTACCCGCAAGCTCCTTAGAGCTGCTTTTTTTGAGACAGAGTCTTGCTCCATCGCCCAGGCTGGAATACAGTGGCACAATCTTGGCTCACTGAAATCTCCACCTCCCAAGTTTAAGCGATTCTCCTGCCTCAGCCTCCCGAGTAGTTGGGATTACAGGTGTCCGCCATCACACTCAGCTAATTTTTGTATTTTTAGTAGAGATGGGATTACACCATGTTAGCCAGGCTGGTCTCAAACTCCTGGCCTCAAGCGATCCACCTGCCTCGGCCTCCCAAAGTGCTGGGATTACAAGCATGAGACACCGCACCTGGTCATGTTTTCCCCTTTTAAAAAGCGAAAAAGTTGGCGGGGCACGGTGGCTCACGTCTGTAATCCCAGCACTTTGGGAGGCCAAGGCAGGTAGATCATGAGGTCAGGAGTTCAAGACCAGCCTGACCAACAGAGTGAAACCCGTCTCTACTAAAAATACAAAAAAAATTACCTGGGCCTGGTGGCATGCACCTGTAATCCCAGCTACTCAGGAGGCTGAGGCAGGAGAATCGCTTGAAACCGGGAGGTGGAGGTTGCAGTGAGCCAAGATTTCACCACTGCACTCCAGCCTAGGCAACAGAGACTCCATCTCAAAAAAATAAAAAATAAAATAAAAACAGAACTCTCCACTGTTCCCCACATCACCCTCCAACTACTGAGCTCCTTCTCTGAGCCCTCTAGAGCAACCTTCTTGAAGTCGTATCTACACAGGTGGTCTCCTCTTCCATCTCCTATGTTTCAACTGACTCCAATCTGGCTTTCACTCCTTACCGTGACACCAAAAAGGTTGACCACGTAGTACCTGCAGTCCTTAAATTTAATGAACCCTTGGCCAGGTGCAATGGCTCACACCTGTAATCCCAGCATTTTGGCTAACATTAAGGCTGAGGCAGGTGGATCACTTAAGGCCAGGAGTTAGAGACCAGCCTGACCAACATGGTGAAATCCGGTGTCTACTAAAAATACAAAAAGTAGCCAGGTGTGGTGGTGCACACCTGTAATCTCAGCTACTCAGGAGGCTGAGGCAGGAGTATTGCTTGAACCCGGGAGGCGGAGGTTGTGGTGAGCCCAGATCGCACTACTACACTCCAGCCAGGGTAACAGAGTGAGACTCTGTCTCAAAACAAAACAAAACAAAAAAATTAAGGAACCCTTTCCCCACCCCCATTCACCTGACTCCTCAACAGCACCCTACACTGTCACATCCCACCTCTCCATGTCTCCTCGATCTAACCTCTAATAGCTGGGCACCCCACCTCTCCTCTTAACCCCCCTACTGACCATCACAAGAACAGAAAGACCAAGACTTCCAGACGGGACTCCAGGCCAACAGGCTGTTAACCAGCAGTTGGCACTTAGTTGCCCTATACCCGTTTTGAGCTTCAGATGTTCAAGGCATGGCTCTGCACAGCCAACAGACTTGCCTCCCCTCAGTGCTCGACATCACCACCCTCTAAATATGCAAAGCAAACACAGAAATCATCCTGGCTTCCTTCCTTTCCCTACTCCCCTACACCCGGGTCCATCAGCAACCTGGCTGACTCTACTACCCATTTCTTCCCATTTCCTTAGTCCCCATCCTCAGCCAAACCACGCCATTTCTCATCAACAGTCTCCTTAAAATGACCTATGTCTCAATCTGTGCCCCCGACAATCCATTTTTCATTCAGCAATCTGAACAATCTTTTTTATTTTCTTTCTTTTTTTGAGACAGGGTCTCGCTCTGTTGCCCAGGCTCCAGTACAGTTGCGTGATCATAGCTCACTCACTGCAAACTCCAATTTCTGGGCTCAAGTGATGCTCCCTCCTCAACCTCGCCAGTAGCTGGAACTACAAGTACATGCCACGATACCCAGCTAATTTTTTCTTTTAAGTAGAGACAGGGTCTTAAACTCCTGGGCTCAAGCAATCCTCCTGCCTCAACCTCCCAAACTGTTAGGACTATAGGCACGAGCCACCGCACCCAGCCTTAACAAGCTTTTAAAATTCACCTTTTGTCACTTGGTGCTTAAAATCTTTCAACGGCTTCCCACTGCATCAAGGAAAACATCCAAGCTCTTCTCCAGTGTGGAAACTGTAGAAAATGCATCATCTGCACCAGGACACTCACTCACTGGGTGTAAATCAAGACTGTCCTGAGCAAACTGGGCCTCTGGCACCTGCCTGAGGCTGTGTGGCCAAGGCCTGACTTCCACCCCTACCTCCACCCTACAGACTTGCTCCTCTGAGCTGAGTTTCTGCCTGCTGTCCCTGCCGTGGGGCCTCTGCAATCACTGCCCTCTCCACCTGAAGCATGGAGGCTCCTTGCCTACCTGGTTCCTTCTCATCCTTCAGGCCTTCCCTAAAGACCCTAAACCAAGTGCCCTCTCCACCCAACAGCTCACAGCACCTACCATAGGCCTGAACTTCGCTTCCTCAAGTTCGCCATCTCCCCACAGAGAATGAACTATCAATTGCAACTTCGCAGTATTCAATCATCACCAAGCACAGTGTCTTGCTCGAAGTAAGTACTCGGTAAATATTTGTTAAAGAGTTCACTCCATCCCACAGATACCATTATTAACTGGGCCTCCTAAAGCAGGCAGTTCTCGAGGTCACACAGTATAGGAAAAGCTGTGATGAAAAATGACCATGGTTTCTACAGGTCCCACCATCAAGGACCAGAGTCTATCTCCTACTCTCCAAGCCTGTGCTAAGCTTTGCTTTTTTTTGTTTTCTTCCTTTATTTCTTGTAGAGATGGGGTCTCACTATGTTATCCAGGCTGGTTTCAAACTCCTGGCCTCAAGCCATTCTCTCACCTTGGCCTCCCAAAGCGTTGGGATTACAGGCATGAGCCAGTGCTCCTGGCCTGTGCTAGGCCTTATAACTTGCATTAAGCAAGGGAATACAGCAGAGGTGACACCGTGACTTCTAAACATGTCCTCAAGTAGCCTGTCAAACTGTGCTCCTGCCCTCATGGAATTCAGCCACTATGGGAGGAAGCCTGAGCTACACTGTTGGAGGGCAGGCTGAAGAGATCAGAGGCACCCTGGCTGAAAGCCCACGTGGTGAGGCCAATGGGAAGCACAACCCAGCTTACCTGCCAACCAACTGTAAACTGCCCTTGCTAGCGTGGCCAGCACAGTGAACAGAGACGAGCCCAGCCCACATCCATATACCCCCACATGATGATCAACAAGAAGTTACTGTTTTAAGTCACTTCATTTTGGGGTAGTTTGTTAACCAGCAATATATAACTGATATAAGGCCATGGCAATATGCTCTTTTTAAACTTGGCACCGAGACCGGGTGTGGTGGCTCACACCTGTAATCCCAGCACTTTGGGAGGCCGAGGTGGGCGGATCACCTGAGGTCAGGAGTTTGAGACCAGCCTAGCCAACATGGTGAAGCCCCGTCTCTACTAAAAATACAAAAATCAGCCAGGCGTGGTGGCTCACACCTATAATCCCAGCTACTCAGGAGGCTGAGGTAGAACTGCTTGAACCCGGGAGGCGGAGGTTGCAGTGAGCCAAGATGGTGCCACTGCACTCCAGCCTGGGCGACAGAGCAAGACTCCGTCTTACATAAATAAACTTGGCACTGAGAGTGCTGGACTGGACAATCCTCCATGGTGGAGCAGGATCACTGTGGCACACCCCAGCTGTGACAACCACCAAAGTATACAGGCAGGCAGCGTGGGGACTAAATACAAGAGGGAACACAAACCTGCCTCTAGGGGACTCAGCGCCTTCACAGGGAAGGAAAGAGTCCCTGCTTTGGGGGCATTCTTTATGTCTTCTCACTGACTTCTGATCTAGGTTACTGGTCCCCAAGAACAATCAGTGGGACAAATACTGGCAGCAGCCTCAATCCAACCCTGTGGAAGCTACCAAGGACAACACTCTTCAGTTCCCACAAAAGAAAGACGACTAGCAAAGCATGAACACAACGCACCCCCTGTCCAGGTGCAGGGACTCACGCCTGCAATCCCAGCACTCTGGGAGGTCAAGACGGGCAGATCATATGAGGTCAGGAATTCAAGAACAGCCTGGTCAACATGGCAAAACTCTGTCTCTACTAAAAATACAAAAATTAGGCCGGGCTTGGTGGCTCATGTCTGTCTGTAATCCTAGCACTTTGGGAGACTGAGGCGGGCAGATTGCCTGAGCTGAGGAATCGGAGACCAGCCTGGGCAACACAGTGAAACCTCGTCTCTACTAAAGCACCGGGAAAGCCAGGCGTGGTGGCATGCACCTGTAGTCCCAGTTACTTGGGAGGCTGAGGCAGGAGAACTGCTTGAACCTGGGAGGCAGAGGTTGCAGTGAGATGAGATTGCACCACTGCACTCCAGCCTAGGCAACAGAGCAAGACTCCATCTCTTAAAAAAAAAAAAAAAAAAAAAATTAGCTGGACGTGCTGGCACACGCCTGTAGTCCTAGCTACTTGGGAGGCTGAGACAGGAGAATTGCTTGAGCCTCCACCACACCAATTGTGTGGTGGAGGTTGCAGTGAGCTGAGATGGCGCCACTGCAGTCCAGCCTGGGGGACAAAGAGTGAAACCCTGTCTCAAAATAAAAAAGTGCCTCCTGCACTTCATTCTGTGAAGCATTCAGAATCCTCATAGCAGCAGTCCCCAACCTTTTTGACGCCAGGGACTGTTTTTGTGAAGGACAATTTTTCCACAGCGGGGATGGTTTCAGGATGAAACTGTTCCATCTCAGATCATCAAGCATTAGATTCTCATAAGGAGCACACTGCCTACATCCCTCACGGGTGCAGCTCACAACGGGGTTCACGCCCCTATGAGAATCTAACACTGCCACTGATCTGATAGGAGGTGGAGGTCAGGCGGGAATGCTCGCGTGCCCACCTCTCACCTGCTGTGCAGCCCGGCTCCTAACTGACCACGCAGGAGGAGTTGGGGGCCCATGCTTATAAGACATTTTATCTTTTTCTGTTTTTTTGAGACAAAGTCGCGCTCTGCCTCCCAGTCTGGAGTGTAGTGGTGTGATCTCAGCTCACTGCTACCTCAACTTCTCCAGTTCAAGTGATTCTCACACCTCAGTCTTCTGAGTAGCTGGGTCCACAGGTGCACGCTACCACACTCTATTAATCTTTCGTATTTTTAGCAGAGACAGGGTTTTGGCATGTTGGCCAGGCTGCTCTCAAACTCCTGGCCTCAAGCAATCCACTTGCCTTGGCCTCCCAAAGTGCTGGGATTACAGGCATGAGCCATCACACCTGGCCAAGGACACTTTACCTTTTTCTATTTTGTTTTGTTTTAGAGGCAGGGTCTTGCTATGTCACCAAGGTTGGAGTGCAGCTTACTGCAGCTATGAACTCCTGGGCTCAAGTGATCCTCTCATCTTGGCCTCCCAAAGTGCTAAGATGACAGGCGTGAGCCACTGCATCCAGCCCCTTTTTCTATTTAAATTCTCTTACAAGTTTCTTCAACCTCCAACGGAGACTTCATTTCACAAGCCTGGCCACAGGGGGAATGGGAAGACATGGGAGACAGCTAGAAACACAAGGGGCGAAGGATGAAGCTCCAGGAACTGTCACAGGTTCAACAGTGTCTCCCCAAAAATTCACGTCTACCTGGAATGTGGGAATGTGACTTTATTTGGAGCGTCTTTCCAGGTATGATTAGTTAAAACGAGGTCATACTGAATTAGGGTGGCCCTAATCTAATAACTATGTCCTTATAAGGAGAATAGCGACACCGAGAAAAGCCCACAGAAAACAGAGGTAGAGAGCGGCTCCTCTACAAGCCACACTGCTGGCACGCGCCAGAAGCCAGAAAGAGGAAAGGAAGGGTCTTCCCTTGGAGCCTTCAGAGGCACTGGGGCCAACACCCTGATTTCAGACTTCTGTCCTCCAGAACTAAGGGAATCAATCCATTCTGAGCCATCCAACTTGTGATGATTTGCTACAGCAGCCACAGGAAACTAACACTGTGTAATTTCTGAAGACCTTTACTAAGCCAGAACCACAAGGATAGAAATCAAGTGCACAGATCAGCTTGGAGAAGGACTTTTTTCCTTTTTCTTTGAATAGAGACAGGGCTGGAGTGCAGTCGAACAGTCAGGTCACTGCAGCCTCGAACTCCTGGGTTCAAACGATCTTCCCACCTTAGCCTCCTAGACAGCTAGCTGGGACTACAGGTGTATGCCAACAGGCCCAGTTAAGAAAAAGAGAGCGCAAGAGAGAAGACGCACGTGCGCGCACAAGAGACACAGAGAGAGAGAGAAAAGAAAGAGCGAGAGCAAGCGTGCACATGCACGAACCAGTGGGCAAGTGCGCACATGTGCAAAAATGGGGTCTCACTATGTTGCCTAGGTTGGTCTCAATCTTCCCTCCTCAGTCTTCCAAAGTGATAAGGGTCATAGGCATGAGCCAACACACCTGGTCAATGGAGAAGCATTTCAGGAATGAAGGCAAGGAGTCAAACAGCATCAGTAGTAGCGGTACTGGAAGCTAACACTTTGAGGTCCTGCTTGGCTTGAAGCTAAGAATTTTATGTGTAGCATGTCATTCAGTCCTCACAACAATCCTGTAAGACAAGAAAACTGAGGTAGAGATGTTCAATAGCCTGCTCCAGACCTCAAATCTGAGATGGCAGAACCAGGATGTCCAGCATATGGATACAGGTACAAAAAATACCACTGATATCTACATAATTACTATGTTTTCCAAGATGAATGACATTTGGAAACAATTACAAAGTAGAAAAATCATAATTTTAAGAATCTATATATACAGGCTGGGCATGGTGGCTCATGCCTGTAATCTCAGCACTTCAGGAGGCCAACGTGGGCGGCTCACTTGAGGTCAGGAGTTTGAGACCAGCCTGGCCAACATGGTGAAATCTCGTCTCTTATAAAAATACAAAATTAGCCAGGCATAGCAGCGCATGCCTGTAATCCCAGCTACTCAGGAGGCTGAGGCAGGAGAATCGCCTGAGCTGGGGAGGTGGAGGTTTCAGTGAGCCGAGATCGTGCCTCTGCACTCCAGCCTGGGCAATAAAGTGAGCCTCTGTCTCAAAAAAAAAAAAAAAAAAAAAAAAAAACACACACACTCACACAGAGTGGGACCCCCAATCCGAGGAAAAACATCTCCACACACATGCATGAGAAATACAGAACGCTAGAAGAAACATAATAATCTTACGTGGTTATTTCCTGATCGAGAGATTACAGATTTTTGCTGTATGTTCCTAATTTCCCTCTTTTATAAAATTTTATTTATTTAAAAAAAAAAAACAGAGACAGGGACTAGCTGTGTTGCCCAGGCTGGTCTCAAACTCCTGGCCTCAAGTGATTCTGCCTCAGCCTCCCAAAGTGTTAAGATTACAGGCATGAGCCACTATGCCCAACCCCCAATTTACTACAATGAACATCTTAGACATTTTTATTAGCAAAATGAAAAAGTTGAAAATAAAAATGAGACAACACGAACAAGATCTCCAGAGAAAGAGGACAGGATAGATGGTGGAGGCAATGGAAACAGACTGGGAAGTTTAAAAAGAGAAAAACAATAAGAGTGGCTAGAACAGATACCAAGATAAACTGGGTGTTGAGTTTTATAAGATTTAGGCATGTTTGAAAGTATAATACAAGGAGCCCCTGACAAGATAAAACTGTTAGTAACTGTTTTCCAGTGGAAAAATGTTCCTTTTGCTAACATAGGAAGAGGCAAATGCAGACACAGAAGTCTTCTCAGATGAATGGGGAGAAAGAGCTCATGTCGGCAGGTCTATACTGCACAGGCTCCAGGAGCAATGATCCAAGAACTGAGTTCATGCATGGGTTCCACTGTCACCAGGGCCAGCTGCCTGATCTCCTTGTACATCCAGTCATCTGTAAGATGAAGCTATTAACAGCACCTATCAGAGCTGATGTGAGGACCACGCAGGAACAGCATAGTTTTCAGCATGGCGCCTGATGCAAGGAAGGTACCCAACAAATGCAAGCTAATGGCACAGGCATCTTCAACAGGGCAACACGCAAGTGTGCCAACTGCTATGGGAGTGTCAGGCAGAGGGACTGGAAGGCCAAGGTTGTAGGGAATTTATTTCAACAGGAAAACCTTCAAGTACCTCTCCCAACACATAATCACATAATATGTATGCCAAGTGGAGATTAACCAATTTTCCAGGACTTATTTCAATTCCAAGTCCAAGCACAGCCCTGACTTGGGGCTTCTCCTGCCTGGAACCCTCTCTTCCCAGATGTCTGTCTGGTCTGTCTTCTCACCTCCTCCTACTCTCTCCTCAAATGTTTTCACCATCCTTTTCAACATGGAAGCACCAGCAATGCCTAGAGCCCTACAACAGACTCATCCGCCATCTTTTTCAGCACACAGCCTTTCCCATTGTCTCACAGGTGACGTGTCTCTCATCAAAGCAAGTTAGCATATCTTATTCACTGCCCATCACCTGCCCCTCCTTGACACATCTTCGGCCCTGAATATGTATTTTACCAAAGATCTCTCCCCTTTCCCTTTATGGGCGCCGCCCTGTCAGTATTCCCATCTAAAATCCGTGCAGACAGAGCCTCCCCAGCCCCACACTTGTCTCTCCGACTACTTTCCTACAAGACTCTCCTCACTCCACTGGAACTCACTGGCCTTCAGCAATCTCTACCACTGATGAATCCAGCTCCAACTTCAGACCATTCCCTCTGCTCTCAGAATACCTTCTGTAGGCTCCATGACACTAGTGCTGGGTCTCCCAACGTCTGGTCACTCCTTTATGTGTTTCTCTTCCTCTGTACATCCCTAATACAAGGGCCTCTTCTCACGCTACACCAATGGGTCTTCACCGCTGACAAATCTCGGTTCTCCTCCCCAGGAAAAGGCACAATCCTATAGTACTGCACATGGGGGCAGGGACAGGGTGCCTGCCTCCAGCTGAGAACTTCTCTGGTCCCCACAGGTGCCCTGGGCCTGGCCCACTCTCTAAACCAGCGCTGCTCAGATATTTCAGCTCAGGTCCCCCTACATCCTCAACTATTAAGGACCCCAGGGGCTTTTGTTTATGAGGGTTTGATCTATCGATATTTACTATGCTATAAATTAAAACTGAGATGTTCTAAAATTGTTTATTAAATGATTGGAAAATAAGCCCACTGCATGTTACCATACATAACATTTTTATAAAGAATAACTATTCTCTTGGCTGGGTGCAGTGGCTCGCCTGTAATCCCAGCACTTTGGGAAGCGGGCAGATCAGGAGGTCAGGAGATCAAGACCATCCTGGCTAACACGGTGAAACACTATCTCTACTAAAAACACAAAAAATTAGCCAGGCGCCTGTAGTCCCAGTTACTTGGGAGGCTGAGGCAGGAGAACGGTGTGAACCCAGGAGGCAGACCTTGCAGTGAGCCAAGATCATGCCACTGCACTCCAGCCCAGGGGACAGAGCGAGACTCCATCTCAAAAAAAAAAAAGGCCGGGCGCGGTGGCTCAAGCCTGTAATCCCAGCACTTTGGGAGGCCGAGACGGGCGGATCACGAGGTCAGGAGATCAAGACCATCCTGGCTAACACAGTAAAACCCCATCTCTACTAAAAATACAAAAAATCAGCCGGGCGTGGTCACGGGCGCCTGTAGTCCCAGCTACTCGGGAGGCTGAGGCAGGAGAATGGCGTGAACCCAGGAGGCGGAGCTTGCAGTGAGCCGAGATCGGGCCACTGCACTCCAGTATGGGCAAGAGTGCCAGACTCCGCCTCAAAAAAAAAAAAAAAAAAAAATTATTTTATTTTATTTTATATTTTATTTTATTTTATTTTTTGAGATGCAGCCTTGCTCTATCCCCCAGGCTGGAGCGCAGTGTCGCCATCTCAGCTCACTGCAACTTCTGCCTCCCAAGTTCAAGCGATTCTCCTGCCTCAGCTTCCTGAGTAGCTGGGATTACAGGCATATGCCACAATGCCCAGCTAATTTTTTTGTATTTTTAGTAGAGATGGAGTTTCACCATGTTGGCCAGACTGGTTTTGAACTCCCGACCTCCAGTCACCCGCCTGCCTCGGCCTCCCAAAGTGCTGGGATTACAGGCAATGTAGGAAAATGTAGGTTCACTGAATTAAGCAGATCTTCCATATACTGACACATTTCATTACATATTTTTAAAATTTCATTAGTATCATCACCTAGCTTATAAGAAAAGTCTATCAATACTGGGAAGATGTCGGCCGGGCACGGTGGCTCAAGCCTGTAATCCCAGCACTTTGGGAGGCCGAGGCGGGCGGATCACTAGGTCAGGAGATGGAGACCATTCTGGCGAACACGGTGAAACCCCGTCTCTACTAAAAAAAAAAAATACAAAAAACTAGCCGGGCGAGGCGGCGGGCGCCTGTAGTCCCAGCTACTCGGGAGGCTGAGGCAGGAGAATGGCGTAAACCCGGGGGGCGGAGCTTGCAGTGAGCTGAGATCCGGCCACTGCACTCCAGCCCGGGCGACAGAGCCAGACTCCGTCTCAAAAAAAAAAAAAAAAAAATACCGGGAAGATGTCAAGCTCATGGTAGCAGAACAAAGTTTTCCAAAATGTTCCTTTGAAAGCTCAAATTTTATTACTGGCAACAATAGTGTTAGTTATTTTCCTTGAAGTATCTCGTTCACTTCATTCATTTTCAAGATAGTATCTGCCAAATATCCACATCTAATCTAAACAGCCGTTGTTTTCTGTCCGCCATTCTTTCAACTCAATTACACAACTCCTGGAGACAGCTATTGTATTTCACTGTGCTTTATACCTACTTTCATTTTATCACACAAAATACTACAAAGATAGATTTTCAAAGGATAAGGTTTAATACAGTCAATTTTTATTGCTTCACCAAGGACATTAGATTAACAGGGTTTTCTTTCACGGCGGCTTCATGGCGGTGAAGAGCACTGTGAGTGCCGTGACAGTGGCTGCTGAGACTAGTTTGGTACCACAGCCTTGAGTTGTGCTAAGGAGCCAGGAGTTTTATCCTCCACTGCTTCTGCAGCATCAATGAAATGTCAACACAATGAAAAGTTAAATAACATCTTAATATGATTATGAAAATAGTTCTGACCGGGCCGGGCACGGTGGCTCAAGCCTGTCATCCCAGCACTTTGGGAGGCCGAGGCAGGCGGATCACGAGGTCAGGAGATCGAGACCATCCTGGCTAACACGGTGAAACCCCCCCCAAAAAAAAAGAAAATAGTTCTGACCAAGTGAATTCCTGAAACGGTCTCGGGAGCCCCTAGGGGTCCACGACCACACTTGAAGAACCACTGCTCTAAGTGACCACTGCTCCTAAGGCTTCGATCATCATCGAGATGTTGCTGACTCCCAAGGCCTGCCTCCACCCAGACCTATCCTCCAGAGCTCCCATTCACAGGCACAGGAGTCACCACGTCACATTTACTGTGCACTGTTTCAGGGGCTGGTCTGCAGGGAACCAGAGTGCCTGTGTCCATGGAGCTTAGAACAAGTGGGAAGAGCAGTATCAGGCTATGAAGACAGAGTGGGGTAAAGCGACAGAGATCAATGAGATCAGAGCACACCCTCAGAGGAAGGGATACATGAACAAAGGCCTGAATGGAGAGAGGGAGTGAACTGTGCAAACACACAGCCAGGAGGAGAGTTTTCCAAGGACAGGGAGGAGAAAATATAAGGCCCGCTGTACCCTTGATGCAAAACATGAGAATGCCTCAGAGACTCCTCAAACCCAACACGCACAAACTAAACTCATCATGCCCCACAGCTACCCAGAGGGCAGATAGAAACCTGTGGTCATTTACATCTTTCTCGCCACCCTCACCTTCCCTTCGGTCACCAGGTCTTATCAGTCATCACCCTGCTCCAGACCCCTTTCCTTTTCTACACCAGCTTTGCCAACTGACTAGAGTCCCCTCCCTCCCCTGAGCACTCTACGTTCAACTACCAAGTAATGATCCCCATCAGATCAATCTCCTTACAACTCTTCCAAGGCTTCCTGGAGCTCTCAAGGTAAAAGTTCATTTTTTTCTTCTTTTTTGAGTCTCACTCTGTCACCCAGGCTGGGGTTATCTTGGGTCACTGCAACCTCCGCCTCCCGGATTCAAGCCATCCTTGTGCCTCAGCCTGATGAGCAGCTGAGAATACAGGTGTGCACCACCATACCTGGCTAATTTTTATACGTTTAGTAGAGATGAGGTTTCACCATGTTGGCCAGGCTGGTCTCAAACTCCTGACCTCAAGTGATCCGCCCGCCTTGGCCTCCCAAAGTGGTGGGATTACAGGCGTGAGCCACTGTGCCTGGCCTCAAGGTAAAAGCTCTTTATCCAGGCTCTAAACCTTTTGGCTTCCACTTCTTACCACTCTGCTAGCCCTTTGGAACTTCCGTCCCTGGATGTGCTGTGCTCTTACCCGCTGGATAATTACTGATCACCTGGCACACATTGTGCTGGGTGCTGGAGACAGTAAAGGAGACCAGTTGGTTGCCGGATAAAAAACACACCATCTCATCAGCCTAGGATACACTCCTCCCCTCCATCCCCACCTGCCTGCCAGACAGACTCCAATTCAGGTCTCAACTTAAAGCTTTTCTATGAGAAGCTGCCACTAAACTCTGGACAGGGTGGTCTCCCTGGGAGCCACAGCCAATGCCCTCTGCTCTGTGCCTGCGTGTCAGGCTCCCTATTAGACCATGAATTCAGCAAGGCCCTGGATCACGTGCCTTCTACTACGGCTCACTGCCTCAGGACCCAGTAAGGTGCTAAGTTGGGGCCGGGCACGGTGGCTCACGCCTGTAATCCTAGCACTTTGGGAGGCCAAGGCGGGAGGATTGCCTGAGCTCAGGAGTTCGAGACCGGCATGGGCAACACGGTGAAACACCATCTCTACTAAGATTTAAAAAAAAAAAAAAAAAAAATTTGCCAGGCGTGGCGGCATGTGCCTGTAATCCCAACTATTTGGGAGGCTGAGGAAAGAGAAGCGCCTGAACCCGGGAGGCAGAGGTTGCAGTAAGCTGAGATCACGCCACTGCACTCCAGCCTGGGTGACAGAGCAAGACTCTATCTCAAAAAAAAAAAAAAAGAGAGAGAGAGAAGGTGCTAAGTCAACATCTGTTAAACAAATAAACAAATCAGTATTACAGTTTATAAAAATAAGTAGAAAATATTTATTGTCCCTAGTCAGCAAAAATCAACGGATGTCAACAAATTTTGGTGCAATTCAAAAAACTCTAGCTTCATAAATGGGGGGAGGAGAATTCTCTAAAAAATGAACATAAACAGGCAGGGCATGGTGGCTCACACCTGTAATCTCAGCACTTTGGGAGGCCGAGGCCAGTGAGGTCAGGAGTTCGAGACCAGACTGGCCAATACGGTGAAACTCCATCTCTACTAAAAATACAAAAATCAGCTGGGTGTGGTGGCGGGCGCCTGTAATCCCAGCTACTCTGGAGGCTGAGGCAGGAGAATCGTTTGAACCCAGGAGGTAGAGGTTGCAGTGAGCCGAGATCACGCCATTGCACTCCAGCCTGGGCGACAGGGCAAGACTCCATCTCAAAAAAAAGGACAAAAACTTAACAGTTTTCAAAATGAGGCATAGTTCAAGATTATTCTGCAAAGGTAAAGGAAAGCCTTTAAGACCAGGGTGCTGTGGCTCACATCTATAATCCCAACACTTTGGGAGGCTAAGGCAGGAGAATCACTTGAACCCAGGAGTTGGAGACCAGCCTGTCCCTGTCTCTACAAACAATTTTAAAAAATTAGCTAGGCAAGGTGGCATGTGCCTGTGGTCCCAGTTACTTGTGAGACTGAGACAGGAAGATCGTATGAGCCCCGGAGGTCCAGGTTGCAGTGAGCCATGATCATACCATCACATTCCACACTCCAGCCTGGGTGACACAACAAAACCCTATCTCAAAAAAAAAAAAGAAATAAAAAGAAACAAAACCGCCGGGCGCGGTGGCTCAAGCCTGTAATCCCAGCACTTTGGGAGGCCGAGACGGGCGGATCACGAGGTCAGGAGATCGAGACCATCCTGGCTAACCCGGTGAAACCCCGTCTCTACTAAAAAATACAAAAAACTAGCCGGGCGAGGTGGCGGGCGCCTGTAGTCCCAGCTACTCGGGAGGCTGAGGCAGGAGAATGGCGTGAACCCAGGAGGCGGAGCTTGCAGTGAGCTGAGATCCGGCCACTGCACTCCAGCCTGGGCGGCAGAGCGAGACTCCGTCTCAAAAAAAAAAAAAAAAAAAAAAAGAAACAAAACCTTTCAAGAAAAGACAAGGATGTGAGAGAAGATTTAGTAGAAAGTAAGGCACTAAAGGCTGGGCACAGTGGCTCACACCTGTAATCCTAGTATTTTGGGAGGCCAAGATGGGCGGATCACAAGGTCAGGAGATCGAGACCATCCTGGCTCACATGGTGAAACTCCATCTCTACTAAAAACACAAAAAAGTAGCCGGGCATGGTGGCGGACACCTGTAGTCCCAGCTACTCGGGAGGCTGAGGCAGGAGAATGGTGTGAACCCAGGAGGCGGAGTTTGCAGGGAGCTGAGATAGCGCCATTACACTCCAGCCTGGGCTACAGAGTGAGACTCCGTCTCAAAAAAAGAAAAAAAAAGAAAGTGAGGCAGTAAATAAGTGATAGGGATTTGCAAAGATAGCTAATATATATGTTCCACACCCTGAATTAATATTCTTCTGGAACCATGGAGAAAGAAAAATCTCAGTACATTGTCATCTTATAACAACATTTTTTAACCTTGCCATAAAAGAAATTTTTACAAAGGCCATCAGCAACAGAAATGGCTAACCCTTGCACAGCTCTGTTATCAGTGCCCGCATCCAGACTCACTCAGTCCTCACAATGACCCCATGAAGGCGGCTCTCGGATGCCTGTTTCACAGATGAGGACAGACACAGAAGTCCTAACACTGCAGGTGACCTAAATTAAGGCAGGCTCAGGGAGAACAGAAAGCTCCTGTGGAAAGGCAGAAGTTGGCTTGATCTTGATTTTCAGTGCGAATAAAAGTCCTAACACTGCAAATCAGCCAGTGAGGTGACAGAGCTGAGCTGGGCTCTAACTTAGTGCCAATCCTTTTGGAAACCACTGAATTTATCTCCCTCCCTAGAATTTAGGAACTATTTTAAAATTCCTATGACAAACTTCTGAAACCTACTGTAGACTCTCTGACATGCTCATCTAATTAGAAAGTGTCCAGAATTTTTTTTTTTTTGACGGAGTTTCACTCGTTGCCCAGGCTGGAGTACAATGGCACAATCTCAGCTTACCACAACCTCCACCTCCCAGGTTCAAGCGATTCTCTTGCCTTGGCCTCCCGAGTAGATGACATTACAGGCACGTGCCACCATGCCCAACTAATTCTGTATTTTTAGTAGAGACGGGGTTTCTCCATGTTGGTCAGGCTGGTCTCGAACTCCCCACCTCAGGTGATCCACTCACCTTGGCCTCCAAAAGTGTTGGGATTACAGGCGTAAGCCACCACACCCAGCCCAGAATTTTTTTAAGTTTTATTAATTACAACACTCGGCGGGAAGTTGAGTGTCTGTAATCAACATAGGCAATAGGGAATATATTTTCTAAGTGCCACAGGACTGCACACAGACATGCATGGAGACACGATTACCCACCAGTAAACAAGAATACATTCCATTCCATTGATGCCCTTAGTATTCCAATTCTTTTTTTTTTTTTTTTTTTTTTTTTTGAGACAGAGTGTTCCTCTGTCCTCCAGGCTGGAGGAGTGCAGCGGCGAGACCTCCACTCACTGCAAGCTCCGCCCCCCGGGTTCACACCATTCTCCTGCCTCAGCCTCCCGAGTAGCTGGGACTACAGGTGCCGCCACCACACCCGGCTAATTTTTTGTATTTTTAGTAGAGACAGGGTTTCACCGTGTTAGTCAGGATGGTCTCGATCTCCTGACCTCGTGATCCGCCCGTCTCTGCCTCCCAAAGTGCTGGGATTACAGGCGTGAGCCACCGTGCCCGGCCAGTATTCCAATTTTAACAGGTGAATGATTTAATACATAAAGTCCTCTCTTGATAAAATGCATTAGTAAGCTTGGAGCAACTAATGATCAAATCATTATTTTATCAGTGGTAAAACAGGTTCAACAGAATAAACTTAAGAATTATCTTAGATAAACTGGGCGCAGTGGCTCACACCTGTAATCCCAGCACTTTGGGAAGCAGAGGCAGGCGGATCACTTGAGGTCAGGAGTTGGAGACCAGCCTGGCCAACATGGTGAAACTCCATCTCTACTAAAAACAAAAAAATCAGCTGGGTGTGGTGGCAGGCGCCTGTAATCCCAGCTACTTGGGAGGCTGCTAGGCAGGAGAATCACTTGAACCCGGGAGGCATAAATTGCAGTGAGCGGAGACCACCCCATTGCACTCCAGCATGGGCAACAAGAACGGAACTCCATCTCAAAAAAAAAAAAAAAAAAGAATTGCCTTAGATAATCTTAATTTGGTCTTTTTAATCAGTTAACTTTTAAAAAATGGGTCTTCCTCAGAATTCTAATTTAAGAAGACATAGATAAGGAAATACTTTCACTTAATCTTAAAAAAAAGAAAGCAAGGCCGGGCGCGGTGGCTCAAGCCTGTAATCCCAGCACTTTGGGAGGCCGAGACGGGCGGATCACGAGGTCAGGAGATCGAGACCATCCTGGCGAACATGGTGAAACCCCGTCTCTACTAAAAAATACAAAAAACTAGCCGGGCAAGGCGGCGGGCGCCTGTAGTCCTAGCTACTCGGGAGGCTGAGGCAGGAGAATGGCGTAAACCCGGGGGGCGGAGCTTGCAGTGAGCTGAGATCCGGCCACTGCACTCTAGCCCGGGCGACAGAGCCAGACTCCGTCTCAAAAAAAAAAAAAAAAAAAAAAAAAGAAAGCAAGCAGGCCGGGCGCGGTGGCTCAAGCCTGTAATCCAGCACTTTGGGAGGCCGAGACGGGCGGATCACGAGGTCAGGAGATCGAGACCATCCTGGCTGACACAGTGAAACCCCGTCTCTACTAAAAAATAGTAAAACTTAGCCGGGCGAGGTGGCGGGCGCCTGTAGTCCCAGCTACTCGGGAGGCTGAGGCAGGAGAATGGCGTAAACCCGGGAGGTGGAGCTTGCAGTGAGCTGAGATCCGGCCACTGCACTCCAGCCTGGGCGACAGAGCGAGACTCCGTCTCAAAAAAAAAAAAAAAAAAAAAAAGAAAGAAAGCAACATTGCTCTATAAAACAGAAAGCTTTTCTACCACTGAAAGCCAGGAGTAATTTCCACTGATTACCATGGCACCCAATGGTAGGCACTGCCACAAAAACAAGAGGCTAAAAGGTTAAAAAAAAAAATTTCAGCATTCCGGCAGGACGCAGTGGTTCACGCCTGTAATCCTAGCACTTTGGGAGGCTGAGACGGGCGGATCACCTGAGGTCAGGAGTTCAAGACCAGCCTGGTCAACATGGTGAAACCCTGTCTCTACTAAAATAAAATTTTAAAAAATTATCTGGGCTTCACAGCGGGTGCCTGTAATCCCAGCTACTCGGGAGGCTGAGACTGGAGAATCACCTGAACCTGGGAGACGGTGGTTGCAGTGAGCTGAGACTGCGCCACTACACTCCAGCCTGGGCGGCTGAGTGAGACTCTGTCTCAAAACAAAAAAAGCTTTCAGCATTCCACTAATCCACTAGCAAACTCAAATGTCTATAGATTGTCTATATTTCTTCAATCAAAATTCTGGAACAAAATACACAGCTTTGAAAGAGGCAGTGCTCCCTCCCTCTCCCAGAGTAGCTGATGTGATGTTGTATTTCTCTTTCTCTTCATACACACTCCCATATATGTTTGTCCTGCTTTTTCTTTCAGTAACGTTGAACACTGCAGTTTCATCAACTATTTCTGATAGTTTCCATTTTAAATCTATTTTATCTCTTCATTCTATGTTCCTAAACCAAACACTTAACTGAACTGCCTACTTCATAATCTCTCCAACCACTCTTAACAAACGCAAACCTGAAATCAGAATTTAAACACCGGTTTAAAATTTTTTTTTTTTGAGACGGAGTCACACTGTGTCGCCCAGGCTGGAGTGCACTGGCGCGATCTCGGCTCACTGCAACCTCTGCCTCCCGGGTCACGCCATTCTCCTGCCTCAGCCTCCCAAGTAGCTGGGATTACACGTGCCCACCACCACACTAAGCTAATTTTTTGTATTTTTAGTAGAGACGGGGTTTCACCGTGTCAGCCAGGGTAGTCTCAATTTCCTGACCTCATGATCCACCTGCCTCGGCCTCCCAAAGTGCTGGGATTACAGGCATGAGCCACCACGCCCAGCCAAACCAGTTTAAAATTTTCTAAAAAATTTGTGTTACATGTCTTATGAGACTTACACTAAATAGGGGTTTCAAAATAACATGGCCTGCCATATGGTCAAGCCAGATTTAAAAATTGAGAATATCTATTACCAATCCACTAATGCTAAAGCCAAAGTCACAGACAGTAAGAATGTAATCCAATTTAGGGACCAACATGAGCCAAATCTTTTGGGCAGAGACAAACAATCCAACGACAAAACTACAATAAATGCCAACACTGCACTTCTAAAATAAAATCAACGTTATTCATTAAAGTATTAGCTACAAAAAGTCAACTGATGGTAGATGAGTCTACAGATGCCCTGAAGACCTTTTTCATCCTTTAATCAAAGCGGTATTTAGCTACAAAGCTACAACTTTTCCAGTGGACCAACACACACAGAAAATGAACCAAAAGACACAGAAAATTTTTAACAAAGCAAAGGGAAGAGAACAAAGCTCTGGTACTTTTGCAGGATAGTACAACACCTCCTTTGAGAAATAAATTAACTCCTCAAATTCTATTTCTCAAGTGATCAATATAAATCTACCTACATGGTACAAGCTTTGAAACCGAAGTCATTGGGCATAAAAAAGATTTACAGAGGTTTAACTCTTTTGAGACAGTCTCACTCTGTCACCCAGGCTGGAGTGCAGTGGCGCAATCTCAGCTCACCGCAATCCCTGCCTCCCGGGTTCAAGCGATTCCCCTGCCTAAGCCTCCTAAGTAGCTGGGATTACAGGCGCCCACCACCACGCCCGGCTTTTTGTTTGTTTGAGACGAGTCTGGATCGGTTGCCCAGGCTAGAGTGCAGTGGCGCGATCTTGGATCACTGCAAGCTCCACCTCTCGGGTTCACACCATTCTCCTGCCTCAGCCTCCCGAGTAGCTGGGACCACAGGCACCCGCCACCACGCCTGGCTAATTTTTTCTATTTTTAGTAGAGACGGGTTTTCACCGTGTTAGCCAGGATGGTCTCCATCTCCTGACCTCGTGATCCACCCGCCTCAGCCGCCCAAAGTGCTGGGATTACAGGCGTGAGCCACCGCGTCCCGCCAATTTTTATATTTTTAGTAGATACAGGGTCTCACCATATTGGCCAGACTGGCCTCAAACTCCTGGCCTCATGTGATCCTCCCCACCTCCCAAAGTGCTGGGATTACGGGCGTGAGCCACCACACCCAGTGGGTTTTAAGCTTAAAAGCAAACGACAACAAAAAACACACTATTCTGCAGCCTCTGGAATCTTCTAAGATCAAAATTAAACCTGAGAAAATTTACTTCAACTCTCCCACCCCCCCCAAAAACACAATTAACTGAAGATATCGAAGAAAAATAAAAACATTTTAAAGGTATCACTGAAGAGCACTGTCAGTACTTGTCTGATGAGATAACTATGGCTGTGTCATAAATTCAGATTATGCGAGAGAAATAGCTTTTGTCCAGTGGATGTGCTCTTTTGAGAAAGTTAATTCTGAGCTGAAATTTAATGTTGGAACAGTTTCCTCTATAAAACTCATCTTGAAAGGTTCCAGCAGAAGATGAAATGTCATCCTCACACTGGGCCTGGGCAGTGCGTGCTTAACTGGGAGGGGGCACAGGCACCTCAGAATTTAACTGGTTTTCCAACTCTCAATGTCTGAAAGAAAAAAAAAAAGGGACTTTCAGTGTTGACGAAACCAAACGCTCCTAACCTGGGACCACCGGCAGTCCAGCCTTCCCCTAGGGTTGACAGGATGAGCCTGTAGACCTTGGAGTTGCAGTTCATTTCTGCGCAGCTCTCTGTCAGAAAGTTCCGCCTTAACCATCGGGCGCGGTGGCTCACACCTGTAATCCCAGCACTTTGGGAGACCAAGGTGGGTGAATCACCTGAGGTCTGGAGTTCAAGACCAGTTTGGCCAACATAGTGAAACCCCATCTCTACTAAAAATACAAAAAATTAGCTGGGTGTGGTGGCAGTAGCTGTAATCCCAGCTACTCGGGAGGCTGAGGCAGGAGAATCACTTGAACCTGGGGGGCAGAGGTTGCAATGAGCTGAGATCGCACCATTGCACTCCAGCCTGGGCAACAAGAGCGAAACTCCATCTCAAAAAAAAATAATAATAATAAAGTTCTGCCTTACCATAAACCAAGCCAAAACCCACCACTCAGTCCTACCCTGGGGAGGCTCTCAGACCTGTCTCCATGTCAGTGGCACCAGCTTCATCCCCAGCCACGCACCCAGCGTTAGCAAAGAAAGAAGGAACCGCCTATTCACTTTCCTGATATATATACCTTCCCAAAGAATCCAGAATAAACTATATATCTCAATAGCATGAAAATTAAAACCTTACATTCAATAAACAGCTCCTCCCTCTCCCAAAAGACTATCACTTCAGATTAGAAAATAACTTATGCAGAAACCTTATCGATAACAATGCTTGCTCCAAAGGCCTTATTCAGTATGCATGGTTCACTGGGACTTTTCACAAAACTAATACATCCATTTGCTAATCATGAAAAATAATCTTCATATTTTCTTAATTAATAATCTCACCAGCAACTGCTTAATCACCTAATACTATTTGAGACTACTGTTATCAGATAGATAGCAACCTGAAAATACAATGAACCAATGCTCCCCAAACGAAAACCGTAGGTTAAGATTTCTACACTGTTTATCCATAAGTCGAGTACTGTACACCCTAACTGTAAATGCACACCAACTCCCTTTTCAAAACACAAATTTTAACATCGGCGTTTTCCTTCAATAAATGCATTTCACAATCCTAACAAAAACCTTCCATGAAGACAGGATGGACATGGTGGCTCAGGCCTCTAATTCTAGCACTTTGGGAGGCTGAGGAGGGAGGATCGCTTGAGCCCCAAAGTTCGAGACCAGCCTGGTTAACAGGATCTCTTTTACACAGAGATCCCATCTCTATTATTTAAAAAAAAAAAGGCTTCCATGCAAATGAATTTAGCAAACAAAACTGATACTGCTTCTGCATGCTAACCATGTAATTTAAAAGACACAAGAAATGTTAAAATACCATTTGAACCAACTATCGATTGACAGGGAAAAATATAGGAGGTTCTTAAAAGTCAAAAGCCTCAGCCGGCAGCCGTGTGGAATTTTCAGCTCCCCACTCCCCACCCCCACCCAGCTTCCAGCCGAAAAGCCGATCCAGGCAGGAGGAAGACACCCAGCCTTTGTGCTATTTCCTGTCCTCTCCCCCACCTTCGGGCCTTCGGAATATCGCAAACCGGGCCCCGAAACTCGGAGCGGCGGCGGCCGCCCCACAAAGGCACGGCCGGGAGCGCCATCTTGGCGCGGCCACCGGGCCCATTCATTCGCGGGCCCGGGCCGGGGTCCGCGCAACACCCCGGCCGACACGCGCGGGGCGCCGGCGTCAGACAGACCCCGGCCTCGGCAGGAGAAGGGCGAGGCCACAGCGCGGCCGTCTCCGCGACTCGGCACAGCGAAAGGGCCGAAACCGTTATTTTCCCATTTCCCGACGCCGCGCCCGGCTTCCGCTTTAAATCCCCACTCCGCCCGCGGCGCGCGGCCCGGCTTCCCCATTTCATTGTTCCCCTTCCCCGCGCTCGCCCCCTGCGGCCGCCCGGCCCTCAAAGTCACCCCGATAGGCGGCCCGCGCGGGGGCTCCGGCCGCCGACACCGCCCCGCCTGCACGCCCGCCCGGCCTTTGTTCTCGCGCCGAGGGCCCGAGCGCCACGTCCGGCTCCCCACGCAGGGCCCGGCCCCGCCCGACCCGCGCCCCCGAGGCCCCGGCCGCCGCCACGGGAAGCTCCCGCGGCGCGCACAGCCCCGCACCCCGGGGCCGAAACTCGGCCCCCAGCCCTGGGCCTCGGACCCCGGCTCCTCGCCCGAGACCCCGCCCTCGACCCCGACCCTGCACCCCGAACCTCGGACCCCAGCTCCCGGCCCCCGCCTTCGGACGCCGCCCGCCGCCCGCCGCACCCGGGCGGGGCAGGAAGACGCGGCCCCGGCCGGCGGGTGCGGTGGGGGCGGGGCGGGCGCCCCCTGGGCGGGCCGGTGGACGAACTGAGGCCGGGTCCGGGGCTGGGGGCTGCCGCGCTCACCTCAGCGCCCTCGTCGCGGCCTGACGCGCCCGCACCGCCGCCTCGGCCGCTGCTCGGGAGGTCGTCGCGCTCGGGCCGCGCTGCGCGCTCCGCGGGCGCTGCGGGCAGGTGCGCACCGGCAAGGCTCGGTCCACTCCCGCCGCGGCGGCTGCTCCACTCCAGACCCCGCTCCCCACTCGCCGCCCGCGCCCGCTCCCGCTCCCGCTCCCGCCGCCGCCGCCGCCGCCGCCTCCGTCCGCCCCTCAGACGCCTCCAGCCATCGGGATGGGCGCGGCGGGCCCCTGCCCGCAGTCTCGGGAAACCCCACGCGTTCGCGTCACCACGCACGTCGCGCGTCGCGCGCGCTCGCTAGGCCCGACGGGCACGCGCACGCCTGCGAGCTTGCAACTCGCAACGGGCCCGAGCGCGTGTCCGAGCGGCTTAAAGAGGCCGTGTTGCTGTCTGTCCTCCGGGACCGCTGCTTCAGGAGACCCCCCCCGGCGGCCCGGCCCTACGGGGACCGAGCGGGATGGGGACCGGGGCAGTGGGCCCTCGGAGACGGGACGGGGCGGGGGGAACACTGGCGCGGAGCCCTCCGGGGACAGCGTAAGGTTGGGTAACCGCGGGCGGGGGCTCCTCCGGGGGCGGTGGTTGGGTAACGGCGGGCGGGGGTCACTCAAGGGACGGGGCGGGGAAGGCCGCGGGCGGGGGCGGTCCCTCCGGGGACGGGGCGAGTAGGGGCACCGCGGGCGAGGTCGTTGCCTGCAGAGGAGGCGCCGGGCCCCGCGAGCAGGTCGGGGTCCCGGGCAGGCGCAGGTGCCCCCCGGGCTCTCAAGCAGGGAGTGCGGCGAGCTCAGACGGGGCTGGCGGGCAGAGACCCGCGCGTGGGCTCAGTGCGTGTGAGGTGGGCCTCGGGCTGCGGAGGAGGGCAGCGCCCCGTGGCTCCTCTCGCTGCTGTGGGCAGGGCCGCCTGGCAGGAGCGGAGGCCGCGGACCCCTCCCAAGCCGCTGAGCAGTGGACAGCGGGGACCGGAGACCCCAGGTGAGGAAGGGGAACGAAGTCAAGAAGGCCACATGTCCTGGCTTCCAGGCTTGATGTCCTCAGAAGCCTCCAGAACGTCCATGGAAGCCGCCCCTGCGCCCACCGCCTCCTGCTGTCTTTCCAGCTGAGCTCCGGCTGCCCTTCACCCCCGGCTTCTGCACTCTGCTCCTCCCCAGCCAGCGCCCTGCTCTTCCACCCGCCTGGGCCTTCATCCCCTCCGAGCTCCCCTTCCACACCAAACCTGGCGTCCGTTTTCCTCCAGGCCTGCACCAGCACAGTGGAAAGGGAGAAAGACCCAGCCTCATCCCCTGCGCCTCCCCTCAACCAGGGCCACAACCTCAAGGGGCCACGCCACCCCACCCCCAACGCCTATTTCCCACCTACTCTCTCCACACCCTGGGATACCACCCGCCTCTCTCAACTGGCGTTTTCCTTCTCATTTTGCGTGCATGACGCTTGTGTGAGAAAGCGGTCCGCCGCCTGCCCTCCCTGCCACGCGCTTCCCCCCCCCCCGGGAGCCTCCACCAGACAGGGAACCCATGCCTTCCCACCCTTCTGTCTCCCTCCCACTTCACTTGTCCGCGGCATTCCCGGAGGCCTTTATTTCTGGCACTGGATGCTCCAGGGTCCTGTCGTATTCTCCCTGCCCCAGCCTGAACCCAGCTATTTCTGCTGGCAACCTGGTTCATTGTGGGAGAATGTCGTGCAGAGCCCAGGATGGGGTCCCGGGTGTGCTCATTGCTGCTGGGGTGTCCTTGCAGCTGGTGGAGCAAGAGAGCACATCTATGTACATGCTCCCACACATACGTATACACACAGTTTCATGGGTGTTTTTGTCTATGATTTTCTTGGGCGCCACACATTTACTCTGATGCCAGGCCGCCACTGCAGGGCTCAACCTGTTCTGAATGAGGGGCATCCTGCTTTGAGAGTGAGGAACCCGGCTCTGATTATCTCCTGTGTAACCAGTCTCTCATCCTCTCTTCCACCCCACTGTATGCTACCCACTCCTCACCCTCTGTGGCCTCTGACCTCCACTGGGCCACCGAGGTGCCATCCCCACAGGGGCACCTGCCTACCTAGCACAGTTGAGCAAGGACTGAATTCCCAGTGAAATGTTTTGAATTTTTATTTTATTTATTTATTTTTGGGGTTTTTTGGGAGTTTTTTTTTTTTTTTTGAGATGAGGGTCTCCCTGTGTTGCTCAGGCTGGTCTCAAACTCCTGGGCTCAAGCAGTCCTCCCACCTCAGCCTTCCAAAGGGCTGGGATCACAGGCAGGAGCCACTGCGCACACGGGCTGAATTGTCAATCATATCACTGAAAGCATTGACAGTTCCCATCACCCACTCTCTCCGCAGGGTCCAGGCCCCTCCTCCCCTCCCCACTGTCCAGACGCTGGCTCCTTGATGCTCCGTGACACCACCGAATTCCACGCTCCAGCCTTTGGCCCAGTGGCTCTATCTGCCTGGGACAGTCTCCCCATAACCTCGTGTAGTTCAGGCCTTTGCGGGTGTCACCTCCATGGAGATGTCTCCCCAGCCCTGACCATCCCTCCCAGCTACCTTGCTGGTTTCTCCTGTGGTTTCTTCCTGGCTGCCTTCTCTGGGCCCTCCCCCTGTTGCCGTGTGAGCCCTGTGAAGCCCACTGTTACCGCTGCTCCACCAGCCCAGCGTGGTGCCAGGCACACAGGGGGTCATCAGAGAACAGCTGGTGTGGCTGATGCTCTGAGTTCTGAGGAAGATGCAAGCCAGCACAGGGACCAGAGCCCGGAGCAAGAGATCAGGAGGGGCAGAACCATCACCTGGGCCAGAACAAGGGCAGGGCGCGAGGAACCTGAGTGGTTGGACGTCAGGAGAGCCGGGCCCCTGCAGGAAGGCTTCCCTGCTTGGACACTCGAGAGGCGGGTGGAGCATGGGGCACATCGAGGGCCGAGGGACGATGCAAAGTCAGTCGGCGGACGGTGTTCTGCACATTGGCAGGTGAGGGGTTAGAGGCGGCCCTCAGAATCTGGCAGGCCTAATGCCAGCCTTCAGTGCCCACCTGAGTTAAAAGTGGAACTAGGCCGGGCGCGGTGGCTCACGCCTGTAATCACAACACTTTGGGAGGCCGAGGCGGGCGGATCACAAGGTCAGGAGATGGAGACCACGGTGAAACCCCGTCTCTACTAAAAGTACAAAAAACTAGCGGGGGGAGGTGGCGGGCACCTGTAGTCCCAGCTCCTCAGGAAGCTGAGGCAGGAGAATGGCGGGAACCCGGGAGGCGAAGCTTGCAGTGAGTCGAGATCACGCCACTGCACTCCAGCCAGGGGGACAGAGCAAGACTCCGTCTCAAAAAAAAAAAAAAAAAAAAGTGGAACTGAGGAGCAGGGAGAGGAGGCTGAGGCGGCAGCCGTTTGTCTCCAGAGACCTTCCAGCAGCTGTGGGATGGGAGGGGCCCCGGAGGGTCCCTGCAAGCCTGGCCCAGGGCCATGGAGGAGCCTCAGGAGGAGTGGCCACCACACTGCGGGCCAGACTGGGCAGTGGCAGGGCTGTGCTCTGGGGCTCCCTTGTCCCACAGGCCACCATCAGACTGGTCAGCCCATCTCGTTACAGCCAAGGCCATGGAGGAAGGCCACACAGGAGGACGCCAGGCCAGTGCCTGCCTTAGCCATATCCAAGGGGCAGGGTGCAGCCCCAGCACCTCCAGCTTATCTGTAGGTCGTCATGGTGAGGCAGGGCTGTCCCTGGAACTTGCCCCGTAGTCCAGGCAGAAATCCTATTTGATGGTTTATGGAAGGCAAAGTTGAGAGGAAGGAGGGAGGGAAGGAGCAGGGGCCCAGGTGCTTACTCCCAGGTCCTTACTGCAGCCTGGGGCTGCCCTCTGCAGTACACAGTCCCTGGAAGGTAGGGGCGTCTGCCCTGAGTACGGTGTGACCGCAAAGATGCTTCTCGCCTCCAGCCAGAGCCCATCCCTAGAGATAAGAAACACCCGAGCCCTTGGTGGCCCGGGGGGTCTAGAGCCGGGCTCAGACCTGCCCTCCCTTCCCCACCTCCATTCCTTTCAGCCCAGGCCTCTTGTGTCTTTTGGCCCTCACCTACCGCCCCACCCTCTCCCTGGCAGAGCAAACGCTTCCCAGTAACACTCCCTTCTCTGCAAGGATCTCAGAGATCAGCCTGGGTTCCTGAGTCCAGAGCCACACCCAGTCAGCTCTGGGTCCCTAAGTCCAGAGCCATACCCGGTCAGCTGTGCCCAACCCAGGGCAGGACTGAGCTGGGCCCCAGGGCGGAGGTGGCTGCCCCGATACTGGCTCCACACCAGGCCTTCTCTAAAACCCCTGGGATCGAGAGACACAATTCAGATGCCCCACCCCCACCTGCTCCTCAGCAGGAAATGGTCTAATGGGAAAGTAGGTCTTTTAAATCTGAATTATTCAATCTGTGCACGTGACAGGACCCGCAGCTCCACCTCTGTGCGCTCCCCGGGCGCTGCGCTCCAGCCAGGCTTTGAGGGGTCTCAGAGCTGCAGGAGACATTTCTAGATTTCCAGCTTTGGCAGGAGAGGTCCCTTTGTCTTGCCCTGGGCTCTAGGCTCCTGCAGGGCATCTGTCCTCCTCCTACCAGCGCTGTGAGGTTCTCCACCACACGGCCCTCTGCCATCGTCTTCACTTCCAGTGAGATCCAGGCCCCAAAGGACAGAATGGAGAGGGAGGGAGAGAGGAGCGCATCGTGACGGTGCCCGGGGGTGCAGAATGTAGGTGATCAAGAAGAAAGCCCTAATTAGCTCCTGCAGCTTTCAAAGGCAGGGGCTGGTGGAGGAATGGGGCCACGGCACCTCTCTAACCCTCAGCACACACCTGCCGATGCCCACTGGGTGCCAGGACAGGTTTAGCACCAGGCCCTGGCCCTGAGACCAGAGCAGGGCAGCTCTGCTTGAGGGGTTGAGTAGGGCCCTGGTGCCCAGCTTCATGGGGAGTGGCCAGTGAGGAGGTGTCACCGCAGCAGAGCCAGGCACAAAGTGAGGACAGCTGCTGTGGCTAGTGAATGAGTGGCTGGCAGAGCTGGGAGGGTCACTGCCCTGCAAAGTCACAGACATCATGGCCCAGGAGGCTAGTGTGGCTGGCAGAGCGAATGCCAGGCCTTGGGGGCCTCTGGGAGGAGGCTGGCTGTAGCCCCCTGGACCCTGTCTTGCAGGTGTAGGGAGTTGGCCTCTGTACCCGACCAGGACCCGTCCCTTGTTCCGAAGCTCCCCACCATGCTACTCACCCCCGATCCCCCTGGCCACCAGCCTGTGGTCATGAATCATGAACTGCACATCCTTCTTGGGCACATGTGCAGGCACACCCAAGCTGGGTGTACATGCATGTGCACAAACACATGAGCTGGGTATATACACATGTGCACACACGGGGGAATTGGTGTCTGCTGGGGGGTGGAGGAGGTGATGGTGTAAGTGAGCAGATGCATTGAGGGGCATGTTTCCTCTCCCTGCTAGCGTTGGACTAGAATCCCCGGGGAAAACTCAGGTGGCCTCCTGTCACTCTGGTGAGCGGCCCCAGCTGGGCTGACACTCGCAGAGGCAGATGCGTAGCTTAGACCACCAGTTCCAGTAAAGGCCTGGCAAGACCCAGCCCCTGCCTCCCCTGCAGGCAATGGAAGAATTCACCTTTCTCCTTAGAGGCCTTTATCATGGGCCCATCTGACTTCACTGCAGAATCCCGGAACTGCAGACACAGAGATAGAAATCCTGGCTCTGTCCAGTGGCCCTGAGTGCCACAGATGAACCTAAATGAGGGACTTTTGTTTTTGTTTTTGTTTTTGAAACGGAGTCTCGCTCTGCTGCCCAGGCTGGAGTGCAGTGGCACAATCTCGGCTCACTGCAACTTCCACCTCCCGGGTTCCAGCAATTCTCCTGCCTCAGCCTCCCAAGGAGCTGGGACTACGGGGGGGCACCACCATGGCCCGGCTAATTTTTGTATTTTTAGTAGAGACGGGGTTTGATACCCAGCTTGTGTGTGCATACATGCATGTATACCCAGCTCGAGTGTGTCTGTACACATGCACATATACCATCTGGTGTGCATGTACACATGAGTATACCGTTTAGGTGTGCATGTACATGTGTGTATATCCAACTCGTGTGTGTGCATGCACATTTACCAGCTCCAGTGTGTTTGCACACATGCATGTGTACCATCTACTGTGCATGTACACGCATGTATACCCAGTTTGGATGTTTGCACATGCTCAATTCATGTGTGCATGTACATGTGGGTATACCATGTATACTGGCCAGGCTGGTCTCAAACTCCTGACCTCGTGATCTGCCCACCTTGGCCTCCCAAAGTGCTAGGATTACAGGTGTGAACCACCATGCCCAGTCAATGAGGGGATTTTTCTTTTCTTTCCTTTTCTTCTTTCTTTCTTTTTTTTTTTTTTTTTTGACGGAGTCTCGCTGCGTTACCCAGGCTGGAGTGCAGTGGCACAATCTCAGCTCACTGCAATCTCTGCCTCTCGGGTTCAAGTGATTCTCCTGCCTCAGCCTCCTGAGTAGCTGGAATTACAGGCACCTGCCACCACACTCAGCTACTTTTCGTTTTTTGTTTTGTTTTGTTTTGTTTTTTAGTAGAGATGGAGTTTCACCATGTTGGTCAGGCTGTTCTCGAACTCCTGACCTCGTGATCCACCCCCCCCCCCACCAACCCCAGCCTCCCAAAGTGCTGGGATTACAGGTGTGAGCCAGCACACCCGGCCAAGGGACTTTTCAATGTCATCCCCATTCAAGGAGTAACAGACCTTTTGTTTAAAATACAAACCTCGGCCATGCGCGGTGGCTCACGCCTGCAGTCTCAGCACTTTGGGAGGCCGAAGCAGGCGGATCACCTGAGGTCTGAGGTCGGGAGTTTGAGACCAGCCTGACCAACATGGAGAAACCCCATCTCTACTAAAAATACAAAATTAGCTGGGCGTGGTGGTGCATGCCTGTAATCCCAGCTACTTGGAAGACTGAGGCAGGAGAATCGCTCGAACCTGGGAGGCGGAGGTTGTAGTGAGCCGACATTGTGCCATTGCACTCCAGCCTGGGCAACAAGAGTGAAACTCCGTCTCAAAAAAAAGAAAACAAACCTCTTGGCTGGGTGCCATAGTTCATGCCTATAATCCCAGCTCTTTAGGAGACTGAGGCTGGAGGATTGCTTCAGACCAGGAGTTTGAGACCAACATAGTGAGAATCCATCTCTGCTAAAAATAAAAAAATTCGCCAGGCATGATATCTCGTGCTTGTGGTACCACCCACTCAGGAGGCTGAGGTGGGAGGATGGCTTGGGCCGGGGAGGTTGAGGCTGCAGTGAGCCATCATCACGCCACAGCACTCAAACCTGGGTGATAGAGGGAGACCTTGTCTCAAAAACAAAGAAAAACTCCACAAACCTCCCTAACAGTGAAAGATGCAACCATGAATGGAAACAGCATCGTCCCCTGCCTGTAGACCCAGAAGCTGTGCACAGACGGGTATGTGTGCATGTGCACATACATTCACAATCTGAGTATATATGCATGTGTGCACACATGGGAGCTGGGTATATGCACATGTGCATGCACACCCAAGCTGGGTATATGTGCATGTGAACAAACACACATGAGCTTTGTATATACACGTGCACACACAAGCTGGATATGCACACATGTACATACACGAGCTGGGTGTATACACACACCCAAGCTAGGTATACATGCATGTGGACAAACACGAGCTGGGTATACATGCATGTACATGTACACCCAGCATGGGTATATACACATGTGCATGCACCTATGAGCTGGGTATATGTGCGTGTACATGCTCATCAGCTGGTGTACATGCACGTGCACACACAAGAGCTGGGTATACCCCCATGTACATGCACACATGAATTGAGCATGTGCAAACACCCAAACTGGGTATACATGCATGTGTGCAAAAGCACTGGAGCTGGTAAATGTGCATGCACACACACGAGTTGGATATACACACATGTACATGCACACCCAAACGGTATACTCACATGTACATGCACACCAGATGGTATATGTGCATGTGTACAGACACTCGAGTTGAGTATACATGCATGTATGCACACACACGAGCTGGGTATGCATGTACAACCAAGCTGGGTATACACACGTGGACACACTCAAACTAGGTATACATACATATGTGCAAACACACATGAGCTGAGTATACACACGTTTGCATGCACACCAGCTAGTATACATGCATGTGCACACACATGAGCTTGGTATACACACATATGCACACACATGCGAGCTGGGTCAGTCAGGAGTCACTGTAGCAAGCGGTAGAAGCTGAAGCCGGCTTTCATGAAAAGAGGCAATTGACTAGCTCAGTGAATACGAGTCATGAGTAGACAGCTGAGCCTCAGGCCTAGCTGGATCCAGGTGAGGCTGTTGGGCTCTCCCCCTGCCCACCCACCCATGGCTCTGTGTCCCCATATGGCATCTCCTCCTTTCTCTGCTGGGTAGGGCCCCACTGCCCCGTCATCCCCACCTCAGCAGTTGGGCTGCTCAGAAGACTTGGCTATCTGGATGTTGACCCCAGGAAGACTGACAGGCTTCACTCGGATTTCCTGTGGCTCCAACGGTAGTTAGTGGCTCTCAACACAAAGGCAGGGTTGTCACCAGGGGGAGCGGAGGTTGCTGGACATGGGGAAAATGCATAGGTGTCCCCACCTACCTCGTGGCTAAAAACCAGCAGCTGAGCAACAGCTGGGCTACTTATACCCAAAGCTTCTGTTGGTTGGTGACGTCAAGGACATTTAGATGGTTGCTTTCACCCGTGGTGAAGTCAAGGACGGTGGACAGCTGGTTTGACCCATGGTAAGGTCAAGGACATGGGACAGTTGGTTGGACCCATGCTGTAGCTCTGGCTGCAGTTTCAGGGAGCCCTGGGCCTGACCCTAGTGAGAGTGAGGGTGTGACCCGGGCAGGGTCAGCCTGGGCAGCTCTGAGACAGTGGCTCCTCAAAGTGCCCAGTCTGCCCTGGGAAGGGACAGGTGACAGAAACTCAAGCCCAGGGGCCTGGCCACCCCTCACTGAGGTCAGGCGGCCCCACCCTTGGCCTGACCCAGCCTGAACCCGGAGGCTGCGGGCAGAGCCCACGGGGGTGGAGCAGGCTCAGGCCTCCACTCTCCCTCTGGCCCCACGGCGTGCTCCAGGGCATCTTCTGGGGTGGGGGTCATCGTGGGAGCACAACGCCACCATCTGCAAGTCCTCTGTGACTCGGAGGGACAGTCAGGGCTCCCAACCACCCAGCCCCCAGCCCCATTTCCTGCCGGGGCTGGGCGGCCCCCTTGGCAGGAAGGCTGCAGCTGTTCTCTGGGGTCTCCTTGGCCTCCCACAGGCCACCAGCATCCTCAGGCTGAGAGTGTGGCGGGCACAATGCCCTGCACACATCCTGGTGAGATGAAGGGAGAAGGTGGCGCAGTGACCCAGAGAGACAGACAGTCAGAGCAGCCCACACCCACCCCCCAACACCTACACACAGACAAGAGAGCAAGGTGGCCTACGTAGGCATCTGAGACATGAGCAGACAGAAACGGGGACGCAAGACCCTCAGTGCCCAGAAAGTGGGGGTCTGAGAGAGGGAACCCAGTGGGCAGGGCCTGGAGGGTGAGGAGGGCCATCTTGGAGGCAGCCACCCCAGCTGGGCCTTGGGGCTCTGAACCCTCAAGACCTCTTCTGGGGGGACGGTGGCTCACGCCTGTAATCCCAGTACCTTGGGAGGCAGAGGCAGGCAGATTGCTTGAGCCCAGGAGTTTCAAACCAGCCTGGGCAATATAGTGAAACTCCATCTCTACAAAAAATGAAACCAATTTTTTTTTTTTTTTTTTTTTTTTGAGACGGAGTCTTGCTTTGTCACCCAGGCTAGAGTGCAGTGGCCGGATCTCAGCTCACTGCAAGCTCCGCCTCCCAGGTTCACGCCATTCTCCTGGCTCAGCCTCCCGCGTAGCTGGGACTACAGGCGCCTGCCACCTCGCCCGGCTAAGTTTTTGTATTTTTAGTAGAGACGGGGTTTCACCATGTTAGCCAGGATGGTCTCGATCTCCTGACCTCGTGATCCGCCCGTCTCGGCCTCCCAAAGTGCTGGGATTACAGGCTTGAGCCACCGCGCCCGGCCTTTTTTTTTTTTTTTTTTTTTTTTTTGAGACTGAGTTTCATTCTTGTTGCCCAGGCTGGAATGCAGTGGTGCAATCTCAGCTCATTGCAACCTTCACCTCCCAGGTTCAAGCAATTCTCCTGCCTCAGCCTCCTGAGTAGCTGAGATTACAGGCATGTGCCACTACACCTGGCCAATTTTTGTATTTTTAGTAGAGACAGGGTTTCACCACGTTGGTCAGGCTGGTCTCGAACTCCTGACCTCAAGTAATCCACCCACCTTGGCCTCCCAAACTGCTGGGATTACAGGTGTGAGCCAGCATGCCCTGCAAACAATACAAAAATTAGCTGGGCATGGTGGCATGTGCCTGTAGTCCTAGCTACTCAGGAGGCTGAGGTGGGAGGATCGCTTGAGCCTGGGAAGTTGAGGAGTCTGCAGTGAGCTGTGGTTGAGCCACTGCACTCCAGCCTGGGTGACAGAGCCAGATCCTGTCTCAAAAAAAAAAAAAAAGGAAGACTCTTTCTTGGTCCCTCAACGTCCTCCCTGGCCTGGCCAAGCCTCCTGACCTGAGGTGTCACCCACCTGCCTAGACGTGCTTGGGGTGGGGTCCCTGGGGCTGGGGAGTGGGTGACAGCACAGGTGAGCCACACTGGCCAGTGCAGGATGACAGATGACGGAGGCTTCTACCCCATTCCAGTGCCCAGAGTGGGAGCAGAGGTGAGTGGGTGGGAACCTAGGGATCCAGGGAATTCGGGGGTTGCTGGACCAGCCCTGGCCTCCAGCTCCCTTCGCCTCCCCTGCCAGGGCCCTGCTTGAGGGAGAAGCTTAGGCTGCTCAGGGGATTCATCTTCCTAGGGCGGCACCCAGGACTGGGCTCCTCCTACACCGGCCGCAGTTCGCACCTGTGGCCTCAGCCGGTGGGTGGCTGGTCCAGCCACCAAGGTTTTCCTGAGAGCAAGGCCCCGAGAGGTGCCCGGTTAAGGGGCTGCAGGGGGGCTGCAGAGGGCAGAGCCTTCCCGAGCCCCTTGCCCACGGCCCTCTTTGGCCCTGCCAGGTAAGGGGCAGCCCAGAGATGGACCCAGAGTCCAACCTGTGTGCCCTGGAGCTGCCCTTCTGTCCCAAGGATGCAACCGGAGGTCACTGACAGGCAGACACCGGTAGGGCCCTATCCAGCAGTAGGTGGCCATGAGTAGCCTTCCCTGGAAGCAGGGGACCTGGTCAAGGCTCTCTCAGGATACAGAGGCACACAGAGGGGAAGGGCCAGGAGTCCTCCCAGGCTGGAGCTGCCCTCCCACGGTGCAGCTGCTGGCAGGGTGGAGCTCTTCCCACGCCACACCGGGCTGCACCGGGTCACCACAGTGCCTCGGGGGCCGTCCTCTCCAACAGAAGACCCCACCACACTGACCCGCCCTGTGAAGAGGTCAGGGGCTCGGTCTTTCTTTCTGGGTGCCAGGGTCCCATCAGCTGTCCCCACCCCCACCCAGCTCAGGGCCCAGAGGTCTCCACAAGGGACTTCCTCCACAAGCCTCATGCCCTTGGCAGGGACCTGGACCTGCTGACTGGCCCATTCACCAGAAGGCAGGGGCCCCAGCAGGGACTCCCGATGACCCCGGCAAGGACTCCTCCCCACGACTTGCTGGCTCCCCTACATTGGGTTCTGCCTCATGAGCTACTTTAAAAAAAAAAAAAAAAAGTGGTAAAGGCCAGGCGCGGCGGCTCACGCCTGTAATCCCAGCACTTTGGGAGGCCGAGGTGGGCGGATCACCTGAGGTCAGGAGTTTGAGACCAGCCTGGCCAACGTGGCGAAACCCCACCTGTCCTAAAAATACAAAAATGGAGGCCAGGCACAGTGACTCACCCCTGTAATCCAGAACTTTGGGAAGTCAAGGCGGGCAGATCACCTGAGGTCAGGAATTCAAGGCCAGCCTGGCCAACATGGCAAAACCCCAACTCTACTGAAAATGTAAAAATTAGCCGGGCATGATGGCACACACCTGTAGTCCCAGCTACTCAGGAGGCTGAGGCAGGAGAATCACTTGAACCTGGGAGACAGAGGTTACAGTGAGCCAAGACCGCGCCATTGCACTCCAGCCTGGGCAACAAGAACGAAACTCCGTCTAAAAATAAATAAATAAATAAATAGGCCGGGCGTGGTGGCTCAAGCCTGTAATCCCAGCACTTTGGGAGGCCGAGACGGGCGGATCACAAGGTCAGGAGATCGAGACCATCCTGGCTAACACAGTGAAACCCCGTCTCTACTAAAAAAAATACAAAAGGCTAGCCGGGCGAGGTGACGGGCGCCTGTAGTCCCAGCTACTCGGGAGGCTGAGGCAGGAGAATGGCGTGAACCCGGGAGGCGGAGCTTGCAGTGAGCTGAGATCCGGCCACTGTACTCCAGCCCGGGCGACAGAGCGAGACTCCGTCTCAAAAAAAAAAAAAAAAATAAAGGAAAAAAAAAAATAAAAAAAATAAATAATATAAAATAAATAAACAGAGACAGGGTCTCGCACTGTGGTCGGATTGGAGTGCAGTGATGCAATCATGGCTTGCTGCAGCCTCAACCTCCTTGGCTCAAGTGATCCTCCTGCCTCCGCCTCCCCAGTAGCTGGGAATAGAGGTGCCTGCCACCATGCCTGGCTAATTAAAACAAATTTTTTTTTTTGGTAGAGATGGGGTCCCATCCTATTGCCCAGGCTGGTCTTTTAGCTATTATAAACAATGCTGTTATACACATTCTTTTTTTTTTCCGAGACAGAGTCTCACTCTATTGCCCAGGCTGGAGTGCAGTGGTGTGATCTCGGCTCACTGCAAACTCTGCCTTCTGGATTTAAGCTATTCAGCCTCCTGAATAGCCTCAGCCTCCTGAGTAGTTGGGATTACAGGCACCTGCCACCATGCCCAGCTAATTTTTGTATTTTTAGTAGAGACGGGGTTTCACCATGTTGGCCAGAGTGGTCTTGAACTCCTGACCTCAGGTGATCCGCCCACCTTGGCCTCCCAAAGTGCTTGGATTGCAGGTGTGAGAATTACAGGCGTGAGACACCACACTTGGCCATACACATTCTTTTGTTTGAACATCTGTTTTAAATTATTTGGGGTATATACCTAGGAGCAGAGTTGATGGGTAACATGGTAACTTTTTTTGATTTTTTTGAGATGGAGTCTTGCTCTCTTGCCCAGGGGCTCACTGCAACCTCCACCTCCTGGGTTCAAGCGATTCTCCTGTCTCAGCCTCCCAAGTAGTTGGGATTACAGGTGTGCACCACCACATGCAGAGAATTTTTATTTTTCATTGAGATGGGGTTTTGCCATGTTGGCCAGGCTGGTCTTGAACTCCTGACCTCAGGTGATCTGCGCACCTCGACCTCCCAAAGCGCTGAGATTACAGGCGTGAGCCCCTGCGCCTGGCCTCGTAGTTTTATGGTTAAGTTACTGATGACTGTGTCCCACAGCAGCTTTGACATTTTTACATTCCCCCCTGCAGTGCATGAGGTTTCCAATTTCCCCACATGCTGATCAATATTTATTTTCCTTTTTTAAAAAAAAATCTATTCTTGGCCGGGCACAGTGGCTCACGCCTGTAATCCTAGTACTTTGGGAGGCTGAGGTAGGCGGATTGCCTGAGCTCAGGAGTTCGAGACCAGCCTGGGCAACATGGTAAAACCCCAACTCTACTAAAATATAAAAAATTAGCCGGGCGTGGCAGCGTGTGCCTGTAGTCCCAGCTACTCGGGAGGCCGAGGCAGGAGAATCGCTTGAACCTGGGAGGAGGTGGCAGTTGCAGTGAGCCAAGATCGCGCCACTGCACTCCAGCCTGGGCGACAGAGTGAGCCTCTGTCTCTAAAAATAAATAAATAAAATCTCTTCCAAGTGAGTGTGAAGTGCTATCTCCTTGTGGTTTTCATCACACTTCCCTAATGCTTAACGACCTTGAGGATCTTTTCATGTGCTTATTTGCCATCGCACATCACCTTCAGAGAAATGCCTATTTGAGGATTTGCCCATTTTTTGAATAGGGTTGATCATTGTTGTTTTAAAAAGCTATCTGGACTGGGCGCGGTGGCTCACGCCTATAATCCCAGCACTTTGGGAGGCCGAGACGGGCGGATCACGAGGTCAGGAGATTGAGACCATCCTGGCTAACGTGGTGAAACTCCGTCTCTACTAAAAAATACAAAAAACTAGCCTGGCGTGGTGGCGGGTGCCTGTAGTCCCAGCTACTTGGGAAGTTGAGGCAGGAGAATGGCGTAAACCCGGGAGGCGGAGCTTGCAGTGAGCCAAGATCACCAACTGCACTCCAGCCTGGGCGACAGAGTGAGACTCCGTCTCAAAAAAATAAATAAAAATTTTAAAAGGACACTATCGGCCGGGCATGGTGGCTCACGCTTGTAATCCCAGCACTTAGGGAGGCTGAGGCGGGCGGATCACAAGGTCAGGTGATCGAGACCATCCTGGCTAACACGGTGAAACTCCGTCTCTACTAAAAATACAAAAAAAAAAAAAAATTAGCTGGGCGCGGTAGCGGCGCCTGTAGTCCCAGCTACTCGAGAGCCTGAGGCAGGAGATTGGCATGATCCCGGGAGGCGGAGCTTGCAGTGAGCCGAGATAGTGCCACTGCACTCCAGCCAGGGGGACAGAGCAAGACTCCGTCTCAAAAAAAAAAAAAAAAAAAAGACACTATCAAGAGAGTGAAAAGACAGCTTATGGGAATCTTTGCAAATCATGTATCTGGTAAGAGCCTAATATCCTGAATATACAGATAGCTTCTTCTTCTTTTTTTTTATTTTTGAGACAGAGTCTCGCTCTGTTGCCCAGGCTGGAGTGCAATGGCGTGATCTCAGCTCGCTGCAACCTCCACGTCCTGGGTGCAAGCGATTCTCCTGCCTCAGCCTCCCAAGTAGCTGGGATTACAGGTGCTTGCCACCACGCCCAGCTAATTTTTTTTTTTTTTTAGTAGAGACAGGTTTTCACTGTGTTGGCCAGACTGGTCTCAGATTGCTGACCTCAGGTGATCCACCCGCTTCGTGACACAAACAGCTTTTTTTTTTTTTTTAAATGAGACGGAGTCTCACTCTGTCGCCCAGGCTGGAGTGCAGTGGCGCGATCTCCGCTCGCTGCAAGCTCTGCCTCCCGGGTTCACGCCATTCTCCTGCCTCAGCCTCCCGAGTAGCTGCGACTACAGGGGCCCGCCACGACGTCCGGCTAATTTTTTGTATTTTTAGTAGAGACAGGGTTTCAGCATGTTAGCCAGGATGGTCTCAATCTCCTGACCTTGTGATCCACTCCCCTCGGCCTCCCAAAGTGCTGGGATTACAGGCGTGAGCCACTGTGCCCTGCCATACCCGGCTAATTTTTTTTTAACGTTTTGTTTGTAGACACAGCATATCCCTATGGTGCCCAGGCTGGTCTCGAACTCCTGGGCTCAAGAGATCCTCCCACTTCGACCTCTCACCGTGATGGGATGACAAGAGTGAGCCACTGTGCCTGGCCTTGTTCTTTGTTTTCAAGATTGTTCTGATTATTCAGTACCCTTGCAATTTCACATGAATGTGAGGATCAGCTTTTCCTTTCCTGCCAAAAAGGCAATTAGCATTCATCACCTGCTTTTCGAAAAGAGATAAATTCCTAGGGGAGGCCACACTGTGGTGCTTGGATGTCAGGGTGGCGTCTTAGTCCTTCCGGCCTAACACGCTGACCAGTGGGGTCAGCTCACCAAGGGCAGGCAACAGCGTGATGGGAAGCAGCAGGGCTCTGAGCAGGGACATGACCCCCTCTGGTGGCTGAGAGGAGACCATCCCACAGGGCCAGGGTGACCAGAGAAGAGTGCAGATGGGCTGTGAAGGGTGGGCAGGGCCAGGTATTCCTGAGTAACAGATTTGCTGGTGGTACAGGGACGAGGACAGTGGGGGAGTCGAGGCTGACACCTGGGTGTTTATCTAAGCAACTGGGCATCAGAGCTGGGGTTGGCTGTTATGGTCAGAGGAGGGAGAGAATGTGCTGGTGTTTGGACCTTTTTAGCCTGAGATGCTTCTAAATGTTTGGGTGGAGAGGCAGGCATGGAGAGGGTGTCTCAGGGGCCTGCAGAGCCACAGGCCAGCAGGGCACACAGTGGGGACATGTGTAGCTGAGGACCGTCCTGGGGCTGCCAATATCCCCGCAGGAGGGGCTCCTGGGAGTGCTGTCCTGGGTGTGGGGAAGATGGGCAATGTCCACCCAGGCCAGCTTGGCCAGCCCTTGGGAGTGGCTAAAGCTTTCTGGGGGTGGGCGTGAGAGGCAGGGCTGCTGGTCTCAGACTGGGTGTTGCCCCCAGGCCTGGGCTCCACTAGTCCCCATCTCCAAGGCCTGGAGATAACAGGCCTTGGCCTCGGGGAATCCAGAATGTACAATGTCAGCGCAGCCCACCAGGGTAGTGGAGTCTCCCTGGGACTCATGCCTGGGACTCAAGTGCAGCCTTGACACCTTCTGAAGTGGAGGCCGGCACCACAGCATGTGCCCTGGGGCAGGAGGGGGCAGCTGTGGCCCTTGGGCAGGGCCATCCACCCAAACATTTAGAAGCATCTCAGGCCCAGGGCTCCATGCAGAACCCCCAGGGTCTCAGCCCCTTGACTCCTAGGCAGGACTCACCCCAAAGGCAAGGCCTTCTCCTGGGACTGCCCCTGGGGCCTGAGGTTGTTGTCTAGAATGTTGTCCTGAGGCTCCAGCGTGTGTCCCCTGGGAGCTGATGCAAGGTTTGCTTGAAGGAGGCAATAAGGGGTGGGGTGTGGTGTGGGGACCAGTGAGGTCCTGGAGGGGGCACAGACCAAGGCGGTGGTCTGGGAGGTCTGAGGGCATGGGCGCTGCCCACGGGTGGAAGAGGACTCCAAGCAGCAGGGATTTGGGTGGAACCAGGAGTCCTCTAGCAGGGGTGCTGCCCCTCCTGGGGCGACTGGGCCTGCAGGTGCTGGGTGTTTTGGAAATCAGCAGGTGTGGCCAGGCACGTGGCCCCTGGAGCCCGTGGCTGACGCACGTCTGAGACAGGCTGGGTGCTGCTGCATGCCTCCTGGAGCTCTGCCCAGGCCTGTAGACCTGCCCTGCAGTCCCCTGGGGGTGGGCCCAGCCTGCCCATCAGACTTTCTTTCTTTCTTTCTTTCTTTCTTTTTGATGGAGTCTCCCTGTGTTGCTCGGGCTAGAGTGCAGTGGCCGGTGCGACATGGGCTCACTGCAACCTCGCCTCTCAATCACCCCAAGCAATTCTCCTTCCTCAGCCTCCCAAGTTACTGGGATTACAGGCACGTGCCACCATACCCGGCTAATTTTTGTATTTTTTTGTAGAGTTGGGGGTGGGGGGTTCGCCATGTTGGCCAGGCTGGTCTTCAACTCCTGACCTCAAGTGATCCGCCTGCCTTCGCCTCCCAAAGTATTGGGATTACAGGAGTGAGCTACCGGGCCCGGCCCCCGTCAGACTTCGAAGGGTCTGTCTGTCCTGCCCTGCGGCCTCTCCAGCAGCCCCTGGGGACCAGGTGTCAGGCCTTGGTCCAGCACTGAGCTGGGACCTCTGGGAGTGACCATGGGGAGGAAGCGCCCATCCCTGCAGAGGGTGGAGGGAGTGAGCGGCTGAGTCAACCTGACTCCTGGGGCTCTGCTAAGGCCAGATCCATGCCCACCCGCGCCCAGGGCCTGCCCGCCTCAGCCTGGGTGTTGCCCCCAGGCCCGCACGTCCCCATTTGCGGTTCCCTCTGGGAGCCGGAAGGAGGCGGGACAGCGCGGCTGCGGGGGTGCAGGGGCTCCTGGGCCACCGGGCGCGCTGGGGCCCGGGCTGCCTGGAGGATCTGGGGCTCCTGGTACGTTTGGACAACATGACCCAGCTGCCGTCACATTCGAACGAGGCTGAAGAGGACGCGGACGGAGGAGCCCCGGAACCTGGCTGCCACTGCGCCCCGAGGTGGAGCAGGGAGCCGGGCCGGGCCCTCCGCGGCGAGGACGGCTGCTGGCGAGGGGCCTCTCGGGAGCCGCGGTCGGGGCGCCCCGCGGGGCCGCAGCCGGCGCCTCCGTTCGTCCCCGGCGACTGTGGGAGCCCGGAAGGGAAACGCACAGGGCCGGGTGTGAACGAGGACGGATGGCGGCGCCGGGTTCGCAGCACTCGAAATCCCCACGACCGGCCTCGGACGGCGACCCCGGCCGGCCGAGCTCCCACTCCAAGCCGGGTGACCCGAGACGCCCAGGCCCCGGGACCGCCCAGACTCCGCGCGGCCTGCGAGCGCCGTCTGGTGGGAGAGCGCGGAGCTAACGACCGGGGGCGGAGCTTCCAGGTGGGGCGGGGCGGAGACAGGGCGGGGCGGGCGACAAGGCGGGCCGTGGGGTGGGGGCAACTGACGGGGCGGGGCCGGGTGACCGAGGCTCCGCCCACTTTCGCCGCCGCCTTCAGGACGCAAGGCGCTGACTAGCACAGGCTCCCACGGGCTGTGCCACGTAAACGTCAAGCAAGAAGCAAGAAACGGCTGCGCGCGGTGGCTCATGCCTGTAATCCCAGCACTTTGGGAGGCCGAGGCGGGCGGATCACCAGAGGTCAGGAGTTCGAGACCAGCCTGGCCAACATGGTGAAACCCCGTCTCTACCGAAAATACAAAAATTAGCCGGGCGTGGTGGTGGGCGCCTGTAATCCCAGCTACTCGGGAGGCTGAGACAGGAGAATCGTTTGAACCCGAGAGGCAGAGCTTGCGGTGAGCTGAGATCACGCCACTGCACTCCAGCCTGGGCGACAGGCCAAGACTCTGTCTCAAAAAAAAAAAAAAAAAACCCAGCGGGAAGCCTCTAGTGCAGCGCTAGGCCCCACCTCAGGGCGCGCTGGGCTTCGCTCCTCCTCCCCCACTTCGCATTGGGAAGTTGAGGCACTGCCCGGCTTTACGGAACCCGGCTGAGTACCGCGGATGGAGGGAGAAGCCCTGGCGCCGCCGCCCTCGCTGCCGGTCCAGGGCAGCTCTGTGCGCTGGTCCCGGAAGATCCCGGGCGGCGGAGGGGCGCTCCTTTGTTTCAAGACAAGCGTTCATTTTCCAAAATAATCCATGGTTTTCAGGGCTGCTAACCCGCAGCTCGTCCGCCGGCCTGCCCTCTCCCATAAACAACCACTTTCAACTCTTTGAGCTCTTTCCTCTGTTTGTTTGTTTTGTTGTTTTTGAGACAGGATCTGGCTTTGTCACCCAGGTCGGGGTCCAGTGGCACAGTCATAGTTCACTGCAGCCTCCACCTTCCTGGCTCAAGCGATCCTCTCACCTCAGCCTCTTGAGTAGCTGGGACCACTGACCACGCCCGGCTGATTTTTTTTTTTTTTCTTTTGAGACGTAGTGTCTCTGTGTCACCCAGGCTGGAGTGCAGTGGCACGATCTGAGCTCACTGCAAGCTCCGCCTTGCGAGTTCAAGCAATTCTTCCTCAGCCTCCCAGGTAGCTGGAACTACAGGCGCCGCCACCATGCCCGGCTATTTTTTTTTTTTTGTATTTTTAGTAGAGAGACGGGGTTTCACCATGTTAGCCAGGATGGTCTCGATCTCCTGACCTTGTGATCTGCTGCCTCAGCCTCCCAAAGTGCTGGGATTACAGGCGTGCGCCACTGTGCCCGGCTGTGTTTTTGTAGAGACAGGGTTTCGCTATGTTGCCCAGGCTGGTCTCCTGGGCTCAAGCCATCTTCCCACCTCAGCCTCTGGCAATGCTGGGATTGTAGGTGTGAGCCACCACGCCTGGCCCTGAATGTACTTTTATAATGTGACTTTCTACTTTCTATTTATGCTTCTTTCTCCCCTCCTGTGTTCTGTTAGATTTGTTACATTTTCATCATTATTTTTCTTCTGCAGGTGTGGAGGTTATACAGTTTCAGTCGTTTTAATGGTTACCGTAGAGGTTTCACATTGCATTTTAAGCCCAAGCCATTGTCTCTAGCCATCTCCTGTGCAGTGCTGGGAGTGCAGGGCTCTGCTGTTCACATCCCCTCCTCCTTGTGTGGTCTGGGGGTCCAGAGTTTGGGCTTCACTTTGTTTTTTCACCCTTGCCCAGGCCAGGCTCCCATAAGCAGATCCTGAGACAGGGACTCAAAGGGACAGATTTTTGGGGGAATTCCAGGAAGCCACCGTGGGGGAGCTGGAGGTGATGAGGGTGGGAAGGGGCCAGCCCAGGGCTGAGCAGGTGACTGTGCAGGGGGCCACGTCTCGGGTGTTCGGTCCAATGCTTCGGCCAATGCTGTGGCCGGCCCAGTGCTCTGCCGAGGAGGCCTCAGGCAGAAGCTGCAGAGGGAAGGGAACAGCAGGAGAAGGCAGGAGCTGTGGAGTCCTCTTCCTACGGATCCCGCGCTCCAGGCCCAAGGGAGCCCTGTGGGTCCGCACCCCCCAGGTGCCATGGCAGCACCAGGCCCACTCGACTGCAGCTTGGTTCTGCTGCAGCTCTGCCCTCAGTGCCAACCTCATGCTACCAGGGCAGGTGGGGCTCGGGGAAACTAGTGTTGCCTCTGGTTTGGGTCCTTCCAGCATTGGGGGTGGGAGGGTCAGCTCTTCCTATGGAGCGGTGAGCAAACCTGCAGACGCAGAAGCTTCAGAGCAACCTTGGGATCAAACTTCAGGGGACACCCGCCTGGATGTCCCCACCAAGGCCCTGCCCGCTCTGACTTAAGTCCTGGGCTTGGGCCTCCGATTCAGTGCCTTCCCACTGCAGAGTGGAGAGCAGAGACGCTGCCTGAACCACAGAGGGCCCCCGACACTCACACTTGGGCTCACCTCTGGCTTTCAAGTGCCCCTTTCTCTCCTTCTGCCATTTGTAGCCTCGATTGGCGGCAGTTACCTGGTCCACCCCCTGCCCTTCCAACTCACCACCAGTGAGTGTAACAGGTGACTATGTGGGAGCGTGTGTCTTTGTCCCGCACTGGTGCCTGGTTGCAGCTTGGCGGCAGGGTGTCCACCGCAACATCCCATCATGTCACAGCTTGGGTTCCCCAGAAGCTGACCCTGAGATGGAGTTTGGGCTAGGAGCTCCCTCTTAGGGGTCAGCCCCTGCGACAGGAAGGGGGGAAGCAGAACCAGATAGAAGGGGCCCCAGACCACCTGCAGGGACCATCAGAGTCCTGCCTGTGGACACAATGACCACCTTGTGTCTGTGTGGCTCAGGTGAGGTGGGTTTGCAGCCGAGGCTGCTGCCCCAGAGTGGGGCAGGGTCTCTCGGTGTCTTCCCACTGGGGACCCCCAGTGGCAGTGGTGATGTCTGCGGTGGCCCTCTGTGGCAGAAGCAGGGGGGTGTGTATATGTGTGTGTGTCTGTATGTACACATCTCTCATATACACACACAAGAGAGATGTTGAGGAGTTGGCCCGTGTGATTGCACTGTGGGCAGCCTCCAGGGTAGAGCTGACGTTGCAGCCGTCTGGAGACAGAATTCCTTCTTCCTTGGAGGACCTCAGTCTTTTCTCTTAAGGCCCTCAACGAACTGGATGAGGCCCCCCCTACATTATGGAGGGTCATGTGCTTTACCCAAAGTATACTGATTTAAATCCTTTTTTTTATTTTTTGAGATGGGAGTCTCGCTCTGTCGCCCAGGCTGGAGGGCAGTGGCACGATCTCGGCTCACTGCAAGCTCCGCCTCCTGGGTTTATGCCATTCTCCTGCCTCAGCCTCCTGAGTAGCTGGGACTACAGGCGCCCACCACCATGCCTGGCTAAGCTTTTTTGGTATTTTTAGTAGAGACAGGGTTTCACTGTGTTAGCCAGGATCATCTCGATCTCCTGACCTCGTGATCTGCCCACCTCGGCCTCCCAAAGTGCGGAGATTACAGGCGTGAGCAACCATGCCTGGCCTACTGATTTAAATACTAATCACATCTATGAAACACCTTCATGCCCACCCGTGTTCATTGCAGTAGCAGTTCCAACAGCCAAGAGGTAGGAGCACCTAAGTGTTCATCAGCAGATGAAACCGAGTGTGGTCCATCCCGAGAAAAACATTTCACTCAGCCTTAAAAAAGATGCCTGTTCCAGGCTGAGCACGGTGGCTCACACCTGTAATCCCAGCATTTTGGGAGGCCCAGGTGGGAGGATCATGAGGTCAGGAGATAGAGACCATCCTGGCTAACACAGTGAAACGCTGTCTCTACTAAAAGTATAAAAAATTAGCCAGGTGTGGTGGCACCCACCTGTAGTCCCAGCTACTCGGGAGGCTGAGGCAGGAGAATTGCGTGAACCCGGGAGGCGGAGGTTGCAGTAAGCTGAGATCATGCCATTGCACTCCAGTCTGGAGACAAAGCGAGATTCCACCTGAAAAAAAAAAGTAGAAGCAGCAGCCTATTCTGTCATATGCTACACCACAAATGAAGCTGGAGGACATTAATTCGGCCACAGAAACACAAACACTGGATGATTCCACTCCTAGGAGGTCTACAGAGTCAAAATCTTTTTTTTGTGTGTGTGTACGGAGTCTCACTCTGTCGCCCAGGCTGGAGTGCAGTGGTGCAATCTCGGCTCACTGCATCCTGCACCTCCTGGGTTCAAACAATTCTCTGCCTCAGCCTCCCGAGTAGCTGGGATTACAGGCACCTGCCACCACACCCAGCTAATTTTTGTATTTTTTTTTTTTTTAGAAGAGACAGGGTTTCACCATCTTGGCCAGGCTGGTCTTGAACTCCTGACCTCATGATCCACCTGCCTTGGCCTCCCAAAGTGCTGAGATTACAGGGTTGAGCCACCATGCCTGGCCCCTGGAGTTGAATTCTTTTTTTTTTTCTTTTTTTTTTTTTGGAGACAGAGTCTTGCTCTGTCGCCCAGGCTGGAGTGCAGTGGCCGGATCTCAACTCACTGCAAGCTCCGCCTCTCGGGTTTACGCCATTCTCCTGCCTCAGCCTCCCGAGTGGCTGGGACTACAGGCGCCCGCCGCCTCGCCCGGCTAGTTTTTTGTATTTTTTAGTAGAGACGGGATTTCACCGTGTTAGCCAGGATGGTCTTGATCTCCTGACCTCGTGATCCGCCCGTCTCGGCCTCCCAAAGTGCTGGATTACAGGCTTGAGCCACCGCGCCCGGCCAGAGTTGAATTCTTAAAAACAGAAAGTAGAAAGCCGGGCGCGGTGGCTCAAGCCTGTAATCCAGCACTTTGGGAGGCCTAGACGGGTGGATCATGAGGTCAGGAGATCGACACCATCCTGGCTGACCGGTGAAACCCCGTCTCTACTAAAAATATATAGAAAGAACTAGCCGGGCGAGGTGGCAGGCGCCTGTAGTCCCAGGTACTCGGGAGGCTGAGGCAGGAGAATGGCGTAAACCCGGGAGGCGGAGCTTGCAGTGAGCTGAGATCCAGCTACTGCACTCCAGCCTGGGTGACAGAGCGAGACTCCGTCTCAAAAAAAAAAAAAAAACAGAAAGTAGAGTAGTGATTGCCATAGGCTGGGGGAGGTGGAAGAGGGGAGCTGCTGTTTTTTATTTTTATTTTTTTTTTGAGACGGAGTCTCGCTGTGTCTCCCAGGCTGGAGTGCAGTGGCGTGATCTTGGCTCACTGCAAGCTCCGCCTCCCGGGTTCACGCCATTCTCCCGCCTCAGCCTCCCAAGTAGCTGAGACTACAGGCGCCCGCCACCACGCCCGGCTAGTTTTTTGTATTTTTAGTAGAGACGGGGTTTCACCATGTTAGCCAGGATAGTCTCGATCTCCTGACCTCGTGATCCGCCCGCCTCGGCCTCCCAGAGTGCTGGGATTACAGGCTTGAGCCACCGCGCCCGGCCGGGAGCTGCTGTTTAATGGGTGCAGAGGGTCCGTTTTGCAAGATGAAAGGTTCTAGAGATCTGCTACATAACCGGGTACAGCCATTAACACAACTGCACTTGTACCTGAACGTGGCTGAGGCAGTTTTCTAGTTGTTACAGGGTTTTTCTCTTTTTCTGTTTTCTTTTTTTTTTTTTTTTTCTTTTTGAGATGGAGTCTCACTCTGTCACCCAGGATGGAGTGCAGTGGCATGATCTCAGCTCACTGCAAGCTCCGCCTCCCGGGTTCTCGCCATTCTCCTGCCTCAGCCTCCTGAGAAGCTGGGACTACAGGCGTCCGCCACCATGCCTGGCTAATTGTTTTGTATTTTTTTTTAGTACAGTTGGGGTTTCACCGTGTTAGCCAGGATGGTCTCGATCTCCTGACCTCAGTGATCTGCCTGCCTCAGCCTCCCAAAGTGCTGGGATTACAGGCGTGAGCCACCAAGTCCAGCCTCTTTTTCTGTTTTTTTATTTTTTTGTATTATTTTTATTTTTGTTATGGAGAATACCCCTTCGGTGATCAGAAGAGACACAAGATGGAAAATAAAGATTGGATGACTCTCAGGTCTTAGGGGTACAGGGCATGTCCAAAGGCCACACAGAGGCTGGTCAGCACGAGGAGAGTGGGACAGAGGGCAAGGACCTGGACTGCTGCTTGTACTGGGCCTGGGTATGGGTAGAAGCCTATATGGAGAGGAGAGGGGTTGACGGTGGTTGTGACCATGTTGCTCCTCCCCACCTTTGTCAGGGCCAGGGCGGGGCTGGGGGTGGGCGTGCCCTCTGCTTTAAGTCGGGCTCCAACAGCTTTGAGTTTCACTCGTAAGCCCACCAGGATGTCTGGAACCTTCAGGACTGTGGCCCAGGAATGTCAGACGCTAGAGGCCTGGGAATGGAGGAGGCAGAGCCTGCTGTCCACTGGCTGTGAGAGTTGTCGGGGTGGGGGCTTGTCCAGGGCCACGAGGCCAGTGCAGTTCTCTGTGTCTCTGTACCCAGCTGGCCAGCACCTCGGGACCCCGGACCAGAACCCAGGATGGGCCCTGGCCTGGGTGCTGCGGCTCCTGCATTCTGTGCCCCTGGGGGAAGGTGCTCAGTGCATGAATTGTCCCCTCCCCAGCCCAGGGGAAAGCTGAGGCCAGGGAGCAGCCAGGATGAAGGTCAGGTCAGGGCCTCCCTTGGCCCCACCAGACCCAGGGCTGCTTCCCTCCAGCCCCGGCCCTGTTTGGCTGGAGGTGTCCCAGGCCGTTGGCCTGCCCTCCTCAGCATCAATCTTGCAGTCTCAGCAGCTGGCCTGGGTCTCAGTGGGAGGCATCCTGTAGCTTCAGGTTTTTTGGCAGGCAGAGGGCTGGGCTGGCGGGGGACATTGAGTGCCCCACCTGCTCAGAGTCTTCATGCCGCCAAGGGGCCAGTTGGGGGGCAGGTGTGAGTGTGACCCTGAGGACCCTGCCCTGCCACTGCAAACCTCACACCCCTGCCTGGGTGGGGCAGGGAGGAGCTGGACCCTGGCTTTGGGAGTCTGGTGGGTAATTAGACCCAGACAGGGAGGGGTCAGTGCGGGTCTGAGGAGGGAACACACGTGTGCAGGCGTGTGCTCCACTGTGGCGTGTTGATACTGACCAGCCTGGGCACCAGGCCCCCTCGGGAGCCAGCTTTGCTGTTCTGAGTGGAAGAGAGGTCAGGTTTCCTTGAGAAACCCCAAAATAGCCCCCAACTGTGCCCGACTTCCAGTGGGCAGCCCAGCCCCCAGGCCCTGTCTGTCTTGCCCCCTTTCCCCCTTCACCCCCAGCCCATGTCTTGCTGTCTTCTCCCTGAATGGTGGACCCTCAGCCCCTCCTGTACAAGGTGGTCAAGAGGTGCCTAATGCATTTGTTTATTCAACCTGTCCGGAGAGTTTGTGACATACTGGCACAGGGCCCATGTTGAGTCCACCAGGATGGGAGGGTGGCCAGTCTCTGAGCCACTGGGCACCAGCTGGCCAGGATGGGCCTTCAACAAGAAATCTCACTGGTAAGTGATGACAGCATGGGACCAGGGTCCCGTGAAGACCTGCTGGAGGGCCGCACCTCTGGAAAGGTAGACTCAGAGCTTGGTCTGGTGAAGAGGGAACAGCAAGGGGAACAGTGTGTGTGAGGGTCCCGCCACATCTCAGCCCTTTCCTGAGGGTCCCGCCACGTCTCAGCCCTTTCCTGAGGGCCCCGCCACGTCTCAGCCCTTTCCTGAGGGTCCCGCCACGTCTCAGCCCTTTCCTGAGGGCCCCGCCACGTCTCAGCCCTTTCCTGGCCCCTGCACTCGGCCTTCGGTGCCCATCTTCAGGGTCGGGGGAAGCCCAGGCCAAAGCGGGCCGGGAAGGGGCCCTGTGGATAAGGCTGAGAGCCTGTCCCAAAATAGGGCCAGCAGGATTTCCCACCCATAAAAGGCTCTTGGAATCTGGACCCTGGGGACCCCAGGCAGCCAGGCCCAGCTAAAACTCAGCTGCCACCACTGCCCCAGCGTTCTGCCCACAGCAGCCCTGGTGCCACCACCCTGCAGAATCCTGTCAGATAACCACCGACATGGTAAGGCTGCTCCCTGTGCCGGATGGAGTCTCTAGCGGGCTGGTTGGGTAGGTTGAGCTGGAATCTGGAGGTGTGAGGACCTACCAGGGAGCCTGGGCAGGAAGAGGCTGAGGTGGAAGAAGTGACCAAGCCCTGCTGCCACCAACACAGCCCTTGTTCCGGGGCCAGGGTGGAGCAGCCCTTTCTGGAAGCTGGCTCCCAGACGGGCAGCAGCAGTGGTGGCAGGCAGGTGTGGCCCGGTGCTGGACTCTCCCTCCAGAATGCCACACAGGCTGGAGCCTAGGACTCCGCTTCCTGGGCTGTATCCCAATCCTGGGCTGGAAGCCCAGGCCAGGGCTGGGAACCTCCCCACCCTGCTCTCAGCTTCCTTTACCTGTCTCACCTAGTGTCCATTGCCAGACTCCAGGACTGCAGCCTGGCCCGCCTGGCCCTGCAGCTCCCGCTCTTCCCTCGAATGCTGGCCCCTGTCTGTCTGGCCTTTGCCCCTGTGAGCTGCCTGGCAGAGCCCTGCTGGCCCTGCAAACCCCTGGTGTGTGACCCCTTGTCCGGGAAGACTGCTCTGCGCTGGGGGCCTCCTCTCTTTTTTTTTTTTTTTTTTTTTTGAGACAGAGTCTTGCTCTGCCGCTGGGGCTGGAGTGCAGTGGCCGGATCTCAGCTCACTGCAAGCTCTGCCTCCCGGGTTTACGCCATTCTCCTGCCTCAGCCTCCTGAGTAGCTGGGACTACAGGCGCCCGCCACCTCGCCCGGCTAGTTTTTTGTATTTTTAGTAGAGACGGGGTTTCACTGTGTTAGCCAGGATGGTCTTGATCTCCTGACCTCGTGATCCGCCCGTCTCAGCCTCCCAAAGTGCTGGGATTACAGGCTTGAGCCACCGCGCCCGGCGGGGCCTCCTCTCTTACCACTCACCTTGAAAGGCTGCCAACGGAGGGATGGGTGCAGGGGTATCTCCGACCCTTCCCTGGACACAGGGGCAGAAGGGACTCCTGGTCAGGCCGGTGTGGGTGTCCCCTGCAGACAGAGCGCCTGTTGGCTGAGCAGATCAAGGAGTACAAGGGAGTCTTTGAGATGTTTGATGAAGAGGGCAACGGGGAGGTGAAGACGGGGGAGCTGGAGCGGCTCATGAGCCTGCTGGGTATCAACCCCACCAAGAGTGAGCTGACCTCGATGGCCAAGGACGTGGACAGAGACAGTGAGCTTGTGGCTGGAGTGGGGTGGGTAGCCTCGGGGAGTGGCCCTGGGTCAGGTCTCGGTGCCTATGGGGGAAGAGGCAGAGCCCATGGGGAGTGCTGTGCCCCCTGTCCCTTGCGCCCCAGCTGTGCTCCTTGCAGACAAAGGGTTCTTCAACTGCGATGGTTTCCTGGCACTAATGGGAGTTTACCATGAGAAGGCCCAGAACCAGGAGAGCGAGCTGAGGGCGGCATTCCGCGTCTTCGACAAAGAGGGCAAGGGCTACATTGATTGGAACACACTCAAGTAGGGCCCGGGCGGGGGGCAGGCGTTGGGCGGGCACGGGCAGGGCTGATGGAGTGGCTCAGCGCCAGGCCCCACAGGTACGTGCTCATGAATGCAGGGGAGCCCCTCAACGAGGTGGAGGCGGAGCAGATGATGAAGGAGGCTGACAAGGACGGGGACGGGACCATCGACTATGAGGGTGAGTGGGCTGGAGCCCTGGGAGCCAGTGGCTGGGCCAGGGCAAGTTGCTGACCTGCCCCTCTGTCCCCAGAGTTTGTGGCCATGATGACCGGGGAGTCCTTCAAGCTGATCCAGTAGGGCGCAGCTGCTACAGTCATGGGAGGCCTGCCCGGGAAGGCCACTGCCACTGCCCCCTGCCACCCACTCCCCCAGCTCTGTGCAAAATAAATGTTCTAGCCTGACTTGCGTGTGCCTCACTGTCCCAGCCAGGGTTGGGGGGCAACGGGCAAAGGCATGGGGCTGGAGAAGGAAAAGAGTTTTCCTGGCCCAGCCACAGAAACACAACCCCAGTCATTTCTGCCAGGACACCTGACACCACCCATTGCCCAGCTCAGGGCTAGGAATGCCAGCCTGAAGCCTGGACGGGGTACAGGCCAGGGACCATGCGCTCGCCCTGCCTGCTTGCACTGGGGGTTGGCTGCCCGAGGGTTCCTCCCATAGCCCTGGAGTCCCAGAGTCCTTCCCACATAGGCAGAGATCACTTAAATACAAACTTTATTCTCTCTCCAATAAGATGCAGACGTCACAGCTGGCCCTGAGCTCCCACCTGAGGCTCAGGCCCAAGGGGCCTCTTCCAGGCTGAGGGCCTGCTGGGACTGGGCCAGGGGCTGAGGCTGAAAGCAGCAGCCTGCCTAGGGGGTGACGCCATGGGGCTGGTGTAAAATGACACCAAGGCTGGGGCCACAGCAATGTGTGGGATGGTGGGGTGGGCTGGGGGCCCTTGGCTCCAAGTGCTAGTTGTCGAAGCTCTGGTCCATTGTCCTACCTCCTTCAAGGGGCACCAGGGCTACAAGGTGGTAGTTGGGTATTGGGCCCCGACTCCTGGGGCATTGGAGTGGTCTCTAGGCCTGAGACCCTAAGGAGAGGACTGGGTTTCTGGGAGAGTGCTGGCCCTTCCTCTTTGGGCTTGGCCATCTTGACAGCTTCATCGTAGGAGGGTGGAGGCTCCGGGGCATACAGACTGTAGGCAGGAGGAGCCATGGAGTCCGGGTCCAGCTCCCCAAAGGGTACGGGTAACTGCATGCCCAGTGGGTACTGCACGGAGCTGTAGGCTGCAGGAAACCAGAGTGGGTTCGTGGAGGCGGGCTTGGCATTTACCCCCGCCATCTCCACCCCCAACTCGAGGGCCCCTAGGCACTCACAGGTCACAGTGCTGTGTACAGGGCTGTCGCTGTCCATAGGGATGACCGCCAGGTCACAGGGCTGCCGTGCTGGTGGCAGATGTGGCTGGGCCTGCGCCTGCTTCCGGAGGCAGCAGAACCGGACACAGCCGGCTGTGACCCCGCACAGCAGCAACAGGAGGACCGCCAGCAGGATGAGCCTAGAAGAGCAAGGCCTTCCCACTGGACTGACCCTCGGCCACCGGGCACCTGCACCCTGGGGAATGTCGTGGCACAACCACCGAATACAGGTTAACAGGATAAAAAGCAGACAATGCCTCTGCACGTTGGAGACTGCCGTGGCCAAAGCCTGGCCTCCGGCTGCTGGGCCTGCCCTGGCTGTCTCTCCTGGGCTGGCCAGGGGTGGCCTTGGGCTCACTCCCAGGACTCGCTGTCCTCAGCGACTGCCCCGCTGCTGAGCGGGATCGTAGGGGCTTCCCGCGGAGGCCAGGTGGGAGGGGTGGGAGGGAAGGTCCTGCTTGCTCGAGGTCACTTCCCGCCAGCGACCGGGACTGGGCGACAGAGGAGGCGGCCCGGTGAGGTTAGGGCCGGGCAGGTCTGGCCCCGGTGACCCCCGCCCCAGAACCGTCGGACGCACGGCTCCGCCGCGGGCTCCACTTACCCCACGTGCCACAGGCTGCTCCAGCGGGCCTGGGGCAGACACCTGCGGGGACGGCGGCACCTGGAGCAGGCGGGGCATGGGCCGGCCGACCTCACCGCCCGCACCTCCCCACAGGGCGGGGCCAGGCCCCGGCTCCCTCCCCCCTGACTTACTGGTCCGAGGGGTCGCAGCTGCCGTCCGCGAAGCCCAACGCCACCTGTGGGGACAGGGGTGAGCCCGGGAGGGGCGTGGTCCGAGCACGGACCCGCCCCGCGGTGGCCAAACCGAGAACGCGGCCCGACCCACCTGCGGCAGCGGCAAGAGCGGCAGCAGCAGCCGGAGCCCGCGGGCGGCCAGCGACCCCCGGCCCATGCTCTGCGGAGGTTGGAGCAGAGCCTGGCGGCGCGGCTTTATGGAGCCCCGCCCACCACAGGACACACCCACCACATGACACGCCCACAGAACGCCCGCTCAGCGTAAACCCCGCCCACCAGGCCTCGCTCGCCGCAGGCCCCTCCCACAGGCGCACACTCCTACTGGACGCCCCACACAGGGTAAACCCCGCCCGCCGGGCACCGCCCAGTGCAAGCCCCGTTCCTCGCAGGCCCCGCCCACAGGGGCACACGCCCACAGGACGCTCCACGCAGCGTAAACCCCACCCGCAGGTCCCCGCCCGGAGCAAGCCTCTTTCGCCGCAGGCCCCGCCCTCAGGAGGCCTCGCCCACGAGACGCCCCCACTCGCTGGACCTCTGCTCAATGCAAACCCCACCCACTGGCTCCACGCCCGCCATAAGCCGCGCCCACCAGACACCGCTCAACGCAATCCCCTCCCACTGGGCCAAGCCCTACGTGTTCAGAGGGTTTGTCCGCCCCAAGCCCTGCTTCGCAGCTCCACCTGGCCCAGAGTCGCGAGGCGATGGTGGGTCTCGCCCCCAGCCCGGGCATGGAGCCTTCACCCCGGCCGGCCGAGTGTGGCCTGCTCTGGCGCTGATCTGGGCGTGGCCCGGGAACCCTCGGGAGCTGGCCTGGAAAGTCGTGGCTGCCTTGGGTGTGGTCCCTCGGGTCCAGTCTTGCAGGCAGGCTCCAGGTGAACTGGAGGGTCACGCCACCAAGATGCTGGGCGTCCCGAACGTGGTGTTTGCACACTGATTGTGGACCTGAGCTGCAGGCGCTGCCTGGGGGCTGGCCCAGGGGGCTGGAGCCTGGCCCTGGCTCTGGGCCCTTGAGGCTCTGGGTGCAGACCACTTTCCCAAAGCACTTGGCCTTGGGGGCCATGCCCCACCTGGGGAATGCGGCCTCCATTCCTGAGGGCCACAGGGAGCCCAGCACCCTTTCCTCAGCCTGCAATGTCCGCTGCTCCCCGTGCAGGGGCAGGCGGGGGCCATTTCTTCCAGGGGGACCCCTGACCCTTATCCCTCTGGCACCAGGCCAGGGGCCCTGTTAGGCTCTTGCGGCTCTCTGCTCCCCGTGCGACCAGCAGCACACTGTCCGCCGGGCGGTCAGGCTAAGGGAGGTGGTCACACAGCAAAGGGCAGGGTCCATCTTACTGCAGGAGGAGCACACACCCCTTGCTCAGAACTGTTCCACATGTGGGCGCTGCTCAGTGTGCCCCACCCCTACAAGTGCAGTGACCCTGGAGGGCAGGGCCTCCTCTGCGTGGCTCTTCTGCCCATACCTGCCCCTTCACTGCATCACTCCTTCCATTTTCGGGCTCTGCCTGAAGTTGCCTTTCACCTCCCAGGGCCTGTGCCATGGTCCTCAAGGGCCCTTCCTGCCTGCCCAGCTCTCCGGGCCTCTGGCCATTCTTCCCGCCACGTTGACCGCGCTGGTTGTGGAGGCCCAGCACGGGAGTGGGAATGGGAGTGCATGTGCACCGCATGGCCTGAGACCACAGCCCCAAGTTCCGGAAGGTGAGGGTGCGGCCCCCACACAGGACCTGGGCAGGCCTCACCACTCAGTACCAGGGGCCTGCCAGCAGGAGAGTCGGGTCCGAGTTTAGAAGACAGGGGCCTCCTCAGGAAACAGTGCCCTCCAGGAGCACCTCCTCCTGCGGCTGGGGCCGGCTTGAACCTGGTGGAACCTGCCTTCCCCTCCCATCTGGTGTGGCGCAACCTTGAGCCATGGCGGGTCAGCCCCAGGAAGGGCAGCAAGGGACGCATTGGACAGAAATCCTGCAAAATGCCACTGCAGGGTCAATGTCACTGGCTTGAAGTTTGGGGCAATGGCAAGTTCCTAGGCACTGTGGGCCCTGGGGGGCTGGGGGTGAGGGCAGGCAGCTCAAGACCAGCGTCCCTGAGGCCTATGCCCAGGAAAGCTCCCCGAAGCACCACCTGCTCCCCCCTGCCAGGCCAGGGAAGGCTGCATACGCTCTCCTGGTGGCTGCTGGTTGGGGTGGCACAGTGGCTGTGCTGCACTGTGACAGGAGGGCCAGGCTGGGTGGGCTCTGTGGGGACAGTGTCCAACAAGCCAGACTCCAGAGGGCAGGGTTGGGGTGGAGGCACCACTCTGAGCTCCAGGAGCATCTCACGGGCTGTGAGGGGTCTTCTCTGTTGAAGGGTGGGTCAGAGCCCAGAAAGCCGAGCCCAGACTTCTCTCAGATTAAAAGTAGAGACTTAAGTGCAGGAGCTGGGCCTCACCTGGCCCCTGCTGGGCGGAGGGGAGGGCATAAGTAGGCCGGGTTCCCGCCATCTGCTCACCTTTGCTTGGGGTCATCTGGGGTCCTGGGAGTTGGGAAAAGTCTGGAGGTTCCCGGGGCCTGCCCTGGGCTTTGGAGCCCTGCCCTCCCCACCGCCCATGGCCTCTCGGCTCTGGGTCAGCCTCAGCTCCGGCTGCACCCCGGCCCTCTGGACTGCCTGCCTGCTGCTCAGGGCACCAGGCTTGGGGGCCCTCCTCGAATTTGCGTCAGGGTGGCCTCCCCACAGGTGTCCTGCAGGATGGCCCCGCTCCAGGAGGCCCTTGCCAGGCAAAGCGGGTTTCATGGCTGTGAGGGGAGGGGCTGCATCCCCAGGGCTCTATCCCCACTTCTCATTCAGTGCTCTGTCACCCACACTGCAGGCTGCAAGTGTTGGCCTACAAAAAGTTTATTGACAGGCTGTGGGGGGCTCTCCTGGGGGCTCTGAGGGGCTCTGGCTAGGACGGCTGTGGGCTGGCCTGGCCTTCTTGCTGGTTCTGAGTCTGGGATCTCAAGAGTGGGCGCTCTTGGATGTACCTGGGCTTGCTGGGTCCAGGGCAGCAGGAAGTGGCCGTGGCACCATGTGGAGGGTGGCCTATTGAAATCTGCCTGGCAGAAGATGGCCAGGTCCCAGGCCCTAGGGTAGTATGGCCTGGCCCTCAGCCTGGGGAGGGCTTTGAGGGTGGGCAGGAGGGCCTGAGGGTGCTCTGTGCAGAGGCTTAGGGGCCGGTCACCACCTGGGCTACAAAGATGACCTTGTAGGTCTCCTTCACATCCCCCCTTAGCTGCAGCAGGGCCGACACCATGAGTGGGTGGTCTGGCTGGAACAGGAGGGGAGGGGAGAAGAGGCCTTCAGCCAGTGGGCACCCGGGGGAGGTGTGCTGTCTTCCCGCTGCCCTGCCCACCTGACTCCCCTGGGTCCTCCGCGGCCACCTCCTCCCCTGGGATTGGGCAGGGGTACAGCCCACCCAGCCTTTGGCGTTCCCAGGGCTCGCTGGCCTGGAACCCGAAGGCACCTACATCAAAGTCCGCAGGCGGCACCCAGGAGATAGTGATGGTCTTCGTCTGGCCGCGCTCCACGGAGCCCCGGGAGGGCTCAATGGAGAAACCCTTGTGCTGCAGGGATGTGACACTGTCCAGGCTGAACTCAACGGTCTGTGGGGTATGGGGCTCCTGTAGGCTGGCGACCAGGCACCGCTCCCAGCAGCAGTGGGACTAGAGCTGAGGGTGCCCAGCTCCACTCACCCTCCCAGCTCTGACCAGCAGGCTGCCCACCCCACACCTGCCACAGGAAGTCCCAGACAAGCCCGGCTGTGGGGACAATCCCAGTGAGGGGCAAGGCCAGGAGGGGGGCTGCCCAGGGCAGGGGAGGCAGAGGGGGCTGCCTAATGTCCCCAGGGGCAATGCTGTGGGCACCTTCTTTGGAGATGGTTGGGTGGTCCGGATACAGCCCACCTGCAGCTCTCGGGTGGCAGGTGGGGCTGGCGTGTCTGTGTCGAACTGGATGTAGTCCAGGGCCACCAGGATGGGCCTCAGCTCCTCGGCCTCTGGAGAGGGAGGGCCTGGCCGGGAGCTGGCTGGAGGGGTGTGGCCAGGGGAGCTGCTCAGGGTCAGGCTGAGGCATGGGGTGGGGCTGCAGTGGGACTCCTGAACTCTGGTTAGCAGTGGCTCTCCTGCCAGGCTCAGGGGTAGAAGACTGGGAATCCCTGCCCCACTCTGCTGGGTCTCAGGGCCCCCGTCCACAGGGTAGGGGCACCAGGAGGCCCCGTGTCTGTTCCCTCCCCGGGGAGGGGCTCACCCTCTCTGTGCTTGGGGTCAAATACGGGGATCACCGTCAGAGACTCCACGGGCACGTCCAGGGGGTCCCCGCCCTCCACGAACATCATGTGCTCACGGGCGGCCCCTTTCAGCAGGATCTGGTGGGAGATTTTCTGGGGACAAGAAGTGGAGTGGCCTTGTCCCCAAAGCTCCGCAGCAGGGGCCCTGCTGGTGAGAGCTGGGCTGGCTCAGGGAAGGAGGCAGGGACGGCCTGGGGGCCCCGTGGGGCCCTGGACTCTGGTCTCTCGACCCATGACCCTCAGTGTGGTGCTGAGTCCCCCAGCCATGGTACCCTCCGGGTCTCCAAAGTGGGGCAGTGCAGCGAAAGGCAAGGCTCTGGTTGGGGCCAGGGCCGGGCCCAGCTGAACTTGCAGAGCCAGAGCCGCACCTTTTCAAAGAGCACCACCTGGAGCCGGTCGGAGAAGTAGAGGCTCTCGTGGTCGGGGCTGAAGGTGACAGTGAAGTCCTGCGTCTTCCCGGGATCCATGACGCCCTTGACAGGGGCCACGCTGAACACGCTCTGGCCGTTGAGATTCTGCGTCCCTGCGGGTAGCGTGGGGTGCAGTTTGGCCTTCCCCACCTGCAATCACTGTTTGCCCTCCAAGCCCTGCTCCATAGAGCTTTGCACCCTGCCCACCCCCCACAGAGCCCCTGTCCTGCTGGGTGCCCCCCATGGCCTTGCACCCCCCGAACCCCCATGGATCCAAGTGCCCCCCATCTCACCACCCACCCCCCCAGCTCACTGCCCACCCCCAGCTCACCAACCACCCCCCATCTCACCACCCACCCCCCATCTCACCGCCCACCCCCATCTCACCAACCACCCCCCAGCTCACCGCCCACCCCCCCAGCTCACCGCCCACCCCCCAGCTCACCGCCCGCCCCCCCAGCTCACCGCCCACCCCCCCAGCTCACCACCCACCCCCCCAGTTCTCCGACCACCCCCCATCTCACCGACCACCCCCCCATCTCACCAACCACCCCCCATCTCACCAACCGCCCACCCCCCAGCTCACCGCCCACCCCCCCAGCTCACCGCCCACCCCCCCAGTTCTCCGACCACCCCCATCTCACCGACCACCCCCCCATCTCACCAACCACCCCCCATCTCACCAACCGCCCACCCTCCAGCTCACCACCCACCCCCCAGTTCTCCGACCACCCCCCATCTCACCGACCACCCCCCCATCTCACCAACCACCCCCCCAGCTCACCGCCCACCCCCTCCACTCGCTGCCACTCCCCCGCTCCACCCACCCTTCACCCCGCTCACCAACCACCTCCGTCCTCTGGGAGGGCGAGCTGAGGAACTGCGGCAGCTGCTGCTGGCCCCGGCCCCGGGCGCTGGAGAGACTGTCCAGGAGCATGGAGAACTTGATGGGGAGCAGGGAGTTGTTCTGCAGCTGCAGAGAGCAGGCCGCTGTCACCGCCCGCCAGCCCCAGCCTGGCTGCCTCCTTCCTATGGTCCGTGCCCAGGACTTGGCTGCTGCTATGAGGCCACACCCAGGTGGGGACCCCGGTGGCCTGACGACGCTGGCACACGTGGCGGTTTACTGAGCTGTGTGCCAACATCCCTTCTTCCAGCCTCTCATCAGCCTTTGCCAGGCCGGGGCTTGGCTTCCCTGCCTGGGGCGCGTGGACAGCTCTGGGGTGCCACCTGTCCTCCAGGGCACCTGAGTCTTGCTCATGGGCACATGCTGGTGCAAAGGCATGAGGGCACACGGGGCAGTGAGGCTCGCCCAGAGGGCCGCAAACCCTCGCCCCCGGGTGGCTGAGTTGCGCTCCAAAGGAGTGAGTTCAAGCAGCAGGGCAGGGGGTGGTTGGGGGAGCTCTGTGCAGGGGCTGAGGAGGAGGGACAAGGAGGACAGGGAGGTGGGGTGACCAGGGGACATCTGTAGCCTCCCCAGAAAGAGGCCCGGGTCCTGCAGGAGAGGGCGGCAGAGGCGGCAGAGGCGGCAGCTGTGTAGAGGGGGCTACCTGTGTCCCCACAGGCTCCCCGACCCACGGGTCACTGTCACAGCTGGCCTGAGTCCTGCCTGGTGGAAACCCTCCTGGGAGGCTGGAGCCAGAATGTGTGCTTCACCTTGAAGCCTGAGGACACAGACTCTCCGGCGATCACATAGCCCATGTTGAGGATGCTGCCTTCAATGGAGCACGTGATCATGGACGCCACGCCAGTGCCCACGAGGGTGAGGGTGAGCGTGCCTCTCTTGGTAATGATGTCCAGTGTTTCTTGAGCCTAAAGAGACCACATCCCTCTGTCAGGAACAGATGTCTGCTGGAGCCACGAGGGGAGCTCTGCCTCAGGGGCAGTGGGTTCTCAGTGCCGGAGCTGAGACAGCGCTGGGGCTCCATCAGCTCCGCTCACTTGCCGGCTGGCGTGAGGGCCTGGGCCAGGCTGCCCACAGACCCAGGCGTGGTCAGCTCCGGGCCTGAGCACAGGCGATGCCCGCCCCGGCCAGCACCTTTGTCCTGCGGTGTGGGGAGCCTTGGGCCGCAGTGTGGCCGGGGTGGGCCTGGGACTCACCAGGATGCTCTCGTGGGGAGAGAAGGACAGCACCAGGACCTGGGTCTCACCCGCGCGTAGCAGGCTGGAGTGGTTCAGCAGGACGAAGGGGCCGTTGGGGTTCAGCAGGGAGAAGTCCAGCTGAGGGTCCATGTCAAGGAGGGGACACGGGTGTCTGCAGGCTCCACCACACCCTCCCCGTCCCCCACTCCCACCCCGCAGGCCGCCTGGGCTGGGTGGACAAGGACACGGCCAGATCCTCGGGACAGACGTTCTGGATGGAGACCTTCTTGATACTGCGGTGCCCTGAAATGGGGCAGGGAGCGTCAGTCCACAGCCCCAGCCCCAGGCCCCAGGGAGCACCCCTGTCAGGCGTGGGCCGTGGGGCTGGGGGAGGCGTGGGTGTGCCCGGGCACCGGGTGGAGGTGTGCGTGGGGCCGAGCGTCTCACCCACGGCGACGTCGCCGAAGTTAAAGATGGTCTTGCCTTTGTGGGACGTCACCACAACAGACGGCGCCACCGTCGGGCACCACAGCTCCAGGTACAGGGTGTTGTGGGGGCTGGGACGGGAAGGGCATGCTGAGGGCAGGGTGGGTGGCCCCCTGCCCGCCCAGGCCCCAGGGTTGGGCAGTAGCAGAGGACGGCGCGTTTGCGGCTGACCACGCCCCATTCTGGCCACGGCGCCTCGCACCTGAAGCTTGGCGGTTCTGGCCCTTTCCTGTCTTTGATGTCACCGCTGGCAACGACACAGGGAACTACAAATGTGTCGAACTTCGCCTGGAACGCTCTGACCAGGGTGGCTCGGGCGGCCTGGTACTCGTCGGAACTGAAAGGAAGTCGGAGGTGTGCACTCCCGCCTCCCCCCACCCACCATCGGCCTAGGCCGGACCCCTGTGGCTCTGCCTCAGGGTCCCGGGGTTCCAGGCTGTGGCTGTCGCAGTTGTGTCTGACAAGCTGGCTCCTGTGGGGGCCTTGTCACTCACTTCAGGTCCTCGTCAGCTGGTGGCTGGGGGCTGGGGTTTGGGGCAGGTGCCTTTGGGCCCTGGATAGACAGCCATGTTCCTTTCTGGGGCCACGGGCGCCCATCAGAGCTTTCCCAGGGCTCATTCTGCACCCAACGGGGCTGAGTGGGGGGCGGTGGCTTCGCTTCCCACCCGTGGAGTGAGGCTATGGGCAGGGGTGTCAGGCCTGGGGGAATGGGGTGGGCAGGTCCCAGGAAGGCAGCACCTGGATCCAGCTGTGTCTGAAGCCGTCAGTCCTTCCAGCCACATGGGTCATTCTGGGCAGTCTGTGGGGGGAGGGGACTCTCCACAGGGGCCACAGTGGGTCCCACCAGAGGGGCCTGGAGGGAAGCAGGTGGGGCAGCCCCTCCTGGACCCACCTGGGGTTCAGCTCCCGCTTCCGCAGTTCCAGGACGTGGGGGACAGAGACTTTGAACAGCTTGTCGCGGTTCTGCATTCGAAGAGCGGAGAATGACAGTCTGTGTATGTCCTTCCTCTGGGAGGCCATATCCTTTCGGAACTGTGGGGGAAGAGACTGGCTGTGGGGCTGTGCAGGGCCCCAGAGGCACCCAGCTGCACCCTGTGGCTCCTCTGCGGCCAGTGCAGGAACCGTGGGATCCCCAGTTGGATTGAATGGGGACCAGAAAACCGACCGGCTCCCTAGGAAGACTGTAGCCCGTGCAGAGGGGCACACGGACCCCCACAGAGCTGCCTACAGACTGCAGCGTCTGCTTCACCAGAGGATAAACCGAGGCACAAAGGAGTGAGGAGGCAGCCAGAACTGGGGTCCCCCCCGTCTTCACTGCCAAAGGCTGAAGGCAAGCGCTTCCCCTCAAGTGCACGCCCAGGAGGAACCCGGGCCGGGCCAGGGAGGGCGCATCTGGAGTGTGGCGGGCAGGAGCTCTCGAGGCCGCCTCCAGGGCCGGCGCTCGCCGGGCAGATTCTGCAGGACCCTCCATGTTTCAGGTGCGCCTCTGGGGGCCTCCAAGTTGTGGGAGGGGCCCGGCATTGCATCCACCGCACCCCTGGGTCGCAGCCCCTACTGCCCCCACCTCCAGAGCCCACCCTTCCCTGCTCCCGCCTGGCAGTGCCCTCTAGAGAGGAGGGAGGGTCTCGGTGAGCAAGCGTTTTAACCTCTCAGATGCAGCAGTGCTTGGGAAAGGTCTACCCTGCGCTCCTGGCACACGGCAGGGGGCCCCCAGGGACTCGAGGGCGGTGGAGTTTGTTCCTGCGACAGGCCCTTCCCCTACCCACGCCCCTCCTTCCCAGGCCCCACGCACGGATTTGGTCTCCATTTCTTTGTTCAGGAGTGGGAGGGCTTCCTGGCGGATCAGCTTCTCAGGCAGCACGGGCCGGAAGGCCACCTGGACCAGGCACCTCTGAGGAGAGACAGGCGTGGGCACAGGGGCTGCCACTTCTCTCCGCCCCCCAGGAGCCCCTGCTGGCACTCTACCTTCCTCCGCCTGTTGACTCTTCTCAAGGTCACCTCCCCCTTGAGATTTCAGCCTGTGTGCCCCTTCGGGATGGCCCTCCCTGGCCTCTGTCCCCCAGGAAGTGGGGGCGGGCTGCAGGCGTGAGCACCAAGCCCTCTGGCCATGAAGGGTGGGGGTCCTGTGATTGGAGGTGTTGAGAGTAGAGTCCTGGGCAGGCCGGGACCTGGTCCCCTGTCCATGGGGCAGCAGTGACAGCGGAGCCTGCCCTTTCCGTCCTTGAGTTTTATGGGTGAGTCCTACATTTTGTTTTTTTTTTTTTTTTTTTTTTTTTTTTTTTGAGACGGAGTCTCGCTCTGTCACCCAGGCTGGAGTGCAGTGGCCAGATCTCAGCTCACTGCAAGCTCCGCCTCCTGGGTTCCCGCCATTCTCCTGCCTCAGCCTCCCGAGTAGCTGGGACCACAGGCGCCGCCACCTCGCCCGGCTAATTTTTTGTGTTTTTAGTAGAGACGGGGTTTCGCCGTGTTAGCCAGGATGGTCTCGATCTCCTGACCTAGTGATCTGCCCGTCTCGGCCTCCCAAAGTGCTGGGATTACAGGCTTGAGCCACCGCGCCCGGCCGAGTCCTACATTTTGAATCACTGCATTCACTGCAATCCTATGTGAGCCAGCTGTCCCCCACGTGCCCTTCCTCACTTAGGCCTTCAGCAGCCCTCAGGGTCACCCGAAGGCCCTGCCAGGCCCAGAGCTTTCTGCTCTGCAGGACAGGTGGAGTGCTGGGTGGGAGTGGCCGACGCCCTCTGTCCCCCCACTGCCCTTCTGCCTGCGAGGTCCGCTGGTGCAAGGGACTACACAGCCTTCCCCAGTCTCAACCTGGGAGCCCTGGATGGGTGCCGGCCAGGCCAGCAGCCTAGGGAGCTCCTGCCTCTCGGGGTCAGGCTGGACCGAGGGTACTGTGACCGCCCCCCCGGCGTGGGGGGCCCTGGGCCCCATGCACATTGGCCATGGATCCGGGTCAGGCTGGACCAAGGGTACTGTGACCACCCCCCCGGCGTGGGGGGCCCTGGGCCCCATGCACATTGGCCATGGATCGGGGTCAGGCTGGACCGAGGGTACTGTGACCGCCCCCCCGGCGTGGGGGGCCCTGGGCCCCATGCACATTGGCCATGGAGCCTTCCTCGGCCCTGCTTGGGTCTGATGAGGGCCAGGTTGACTTGTGCCCCTGTTCTCCGGGTTGAAACCCTGTGGTTAAAGGTGGGCAAAGGCAGACACCCTGGGGACAAATGCAGGTGGCGTGGAGCCCCTGCCTCCCAGCCGGCGTGTGAGGCCCACACCCACCTTTCCTGGCCACACGGTCCCCACCGAGGGCGAGATGGTGATAGGCGAGTCTGGGGGCAGCAGGAACTCGAAAGACGTGGGCCCCACGGGAGAGGTGTCCTCTGAGCCAGTGCGGGGCTTGGAGTGGGTCCGTGAGCTCATGCTCAGGTGAGAGTTGATGACATACACTGTGGCCACGGAGGTGTCATACAGGGCTGTGGCCGCAAACTTGATCTGGTAGTGGGACAGCTCCAGGGGTGGGTGGACGCCCACAGCCCGGCAAGACAGCTTGAAGCACCTGCAAGCAGCAGCGTGGGAGGCCCTCAGCCGCGCAGGGTGTCTGTGTCCCTCTGTGTCAGGTGCGGGGGCTGCTGGGTGGAGGACAAGCCCTGGGTGAGGCTCACAGGGGCATGCACGTCCCCACTGCCCGTGGGGTCACTGTGCCGCTAACAGATTTCTAAAATACAGTGTATCTTTGTGCACATTTTAGGTGGGTAACTAAACATTTTGAAACATATGGGCCGGGCGCGGTGGCTCAAGCCTGTAATCCCAGCACTTTGGGAGGCCGAGACGGGCGGATCACGAGGTCAGGAGATCGAGACCATCCTGGCTAACACGGTGAAACCCCGTCTCTACTAAAAAAAATACAAAAAACTAGCCGGGCGAGGTGGCGGGCGCCTGTAGTCCCAGCTACTTGGGAGGCTGAGGCAGGAGAATGGCGTGAACCCAGGAGGCGGAGCTTGCAGTGAGCTGAGATCCGGCCACTGCACTCCAGCCTGGGCGACAGAGCGAGACTCCGTCTCAAAAAGAAAAAAACAAAAAAACAAAAAAACAAACAAAAAAAAAGAAACATATGTATTCATTTATAAATAGAGATGGAGTCTCGCTCTGTTGCCCTAGGCTGGACTGCAGTGGTGGCATGACAGCTCGCTGTAGCCTCGAACTCCTGGGTTCAAGGGCTCCTCCTGCCTCAGCCTCCTGAGTAGCTGGGACTACAGATGCGTGCCACTGTGTCATGGGTAGCTAAAAATTTAATCACAAGTTTAGACAGTTGCAAAGGAAGTTGCAAAGGAAATTTCTAGTTTATTTTGTTAAATATTGATTGACATTTTAAAAACGTTTTAAAAACGGATCTCTTTCTCTAAATGTAAGCACAGGTGTCTACGAGGCCTGTTATGAACAAGTTGATTCCTGCCACCATCCATTAAAAAGAGGCCAGGACCTGGTTATTTTAACCTTTGGAAATTTCACATTTCATGTTTTCCTTGAATGTCTATTTCCGCTGTACTTTCCCCTTTGGTTTTTGTCCTAATCATATGTATTTTATGCTGTAAAGGACAATACTGCTATCACATCTGTCTGTAACAGAAAGCCTTCATTCATATGTAGTAATATTCAAATGCATATTTTTATGTCCTGTGACCACAGGCTCTAAATGTTTCAAAAAAGTCTTTAAAGGCCAGGCGTAGTGACTCACGCCTGTAATCCCAGCACTTCGGGAGGCCGAGACGGGCGGATCACGAGGTCAGGAGATCGAGACCATCCTGGCTAACATGGTGAAACCCCGTCTCTACTAAAAATACAAAAAACGCCGGGCGCGGTGGCTCATGCCTGTAATCCCAGCACTTTGGGAGGCCGAGACGGGCGGATCACAAGGTCAGGAGATCAAGACCATCCTGGCTAAAATGGTGAAACCCCGTCTCTACTAAAAATACAAAAAAATTAGCCGGGTGTAGTGGCGGGCGCCTGTAGTCCCAGCTACTTGGGAGGCTGAGGCAGGAGAATGGCGTCAACCTGGGAGGCGGAGCTTGCAGTGAGCTGAGATTGCGCCACTGCACTCCAGTCTGGGTGACAGAGCGAGACTCTATCTCCAAAAAAAAAAAAAAAAAAAAAATTAGCTGGGCGTAGTGGCGGGCGCCTATAGTCCCAGCTACTTGGGAGGCTGAGGAAGGAGAATGGTGTGAACCCGGAAGGCGGAGCTTGCAGTGAGCCGAGATCACGCCACTGCACTCCAGCCTGGGTAACAGAGCAAAGACTGTCTCTGTCTCAAAAAAAAAAAATTTTTTTTCTTAAAAAAATTGGCTGGGCGCACTGGCTCATGCCTATAATCCCTATAAACCCAGCACTTTGGGAGGCCAAGGCGGGTGGATCACCTGCAGTCAGGAGTTCGAAGACCAGCAGCCTGGCCAACGTGGTGAAAGCCCATCTCTACTGAAAAAAATGCAAAAATGAGCTGGGCGTGGTGGCCAGTGCCTATAATCCCAGCTATTTGGGAGGCTGAGGCAGGAGAATCGCTTGAAACTGGGAGGCGGTAGAGGTTGCGGTGAGCCGACATTGTGCCACTGCACTCCGGTCTGGGCGACACAGTGAGACTCTGTCTCAAAAAAAAAAAAAAAAAAAAAAAAAAGGAAATAAATAAAAAATTTTAAAAAATCTTTAAAAAATTAAGAAAAATTTAGGCTGAGTGTGGTGGCTCACGCCTGTAATCCCAGCAGTTTGGGAGACCAAGGCAGGCGGATCATGAGGTCAGGAGATCAAGACCATCCTGGCTAACACGGTGAAACCCTGTCTCTACTAAAAATACAAAAAAATTAGCCAGGCGTGGTGGCGGGCGCCTATAGTCCCAGCTACTTGGGAGGCTGGGGAAGGAGAATGGCGTGAACCCGGAAGGCGGAGCTTGCAGTGAGCCGAGATCACGCCACTGCACTCCAGCCTGGGCAACAGAGCGAGACTCCGTCTCAAAAAAAAAAAAAAAAGAAAGGAAATAAAAATGTAGTGATGAGATGTTGCTGGTCTCAAATTCCTGCACTCAAGCGATACTTCTGTTTCAGCCTCCCAAAGTGCTGGGATTACAGCCGTGGCGCCCAGTGCTCAATAAAATTATTTTTTAGTGGATATATCATTGATTATTAATAGTAGTCGATTTTTCTCTCTTTTTTTTTTGAGAAGGAATCTCGCTCTGTTGCCCAGGCTGGAGTGCAGTGGCGCGATCTCAGCTCACTGCAACCTCCGCCTCTCAGGTTTAAGTGATTCTCCTGCCTCAGCCTCCCAAGTAACTGGGATTACAGGCACCTGCCATCATGCCTGGCTAATTTTTGTATTTTTAGTAGAGATGGGGTTTTGCCATGTTGGCCAGACTGGTCTTGAACTCTTGATCTCAAGTGATCCACCCACCTTGGCCTCCCAAAGTGCTGGGATTACAGGCGTGAGCCACCGCGCCTGGCCCGACTATTCAGATATTTCTATATTTTTTTGTGTCAGTTGTGTATTTTGAGAAATTTGTCCATTTCCTCGAAATTGTCATGTTCCCTGGTGCAAAGCTGTTCATCATGTTCTCTTCGTATCGTTTTGATATCTGTTAGGTCTGCAGTGATGTTCCCTTTCACTCCTGATACTGATGGTTTGTGTTTTCTCTTTTTATCCTGATTGGTCTTGCTAGGGGTAATGAATTTTATTAAATTGTACAAGAAAGACTTTTAGTTTGTTATTTTTCTCTGTCGACCATTTCATTTCCATTGCATTGACTTCCACTCTTAGCTTTATTAGGTCTTTTCTTCTACTCTCTTTGGGTTTAATTTCCTGTGTTCTTTTCCTAATGCTTGAAAAGGAAGCTTAGATGGTTGATTTTCAAACCCTCTTTTCTGATATCTGCATTACAACGAGAAGCTTCCCAGGAGGTGCTGCTCTGACAGCCCACAGGCCTCCAACCTAACGGGTCCCAAAGGGAACCCCTGGTGGTGTCCATGAGGCTCAGTCACAAAAATACCCAGGCTGAGGGGAAACAAGCAAAATCCAGACCAGCAGCGGGGGCCTGAGGCGCCGACCTGGGGTCCCGGTCTGTTTGGGGTTCTCCTAGCTTCAGCACTCAAAGTCCTGTGGCCTGAGAAACCCCTCAGTGCCAGGCACACCAGCGTGGTGGTCACCCTACATCTGTGCAAGGGGAGAAGCGTTTACGCTTGCAAACACGTGTGTGTGTGTGTGCATGTGTGTGTTAGGTTATAGGTACACAGGTATGGAATGAAAATGCGGCCCCTGGCATTCCCGACAGTGATGGGCTCTGGGGAGGGAGGGAGAACGAAGCCACCTCCGACTTGAGGAAGAATGTTTGTTTCTGTAACAACGAAGAGAAATCGGAGGCAAGTAGGATAAAAGTCTAAGGTCTGTATTTTGGGTGGAGGGTACACGATGCTGACTTTCTGAGTTGACTTTCTGAGTTTGTGGATTATCTGAAAATGGAAGGGAGGAAGAGAGCAGAGGACGCAGGGCTAAGAAAGTTGGGGCCTTCTATTTTTTTCAGCACGTCACACACACACGAACTGCAGGGGGTGCTCTGGAGCCATGGAGGTAGAAAAGCCTCTCTTTGCCGGGCGCGGTGGCTCACGCCTGTAATCCCAGCACTTTGGGAGGCCGAGGCGGGCGGATCACAAGGTCAGGAGATCGAGACCACGGTGAAACTCCGTCTCTACTAAAAATACAAAAAATTAGCCGGGCGTGGTTGTGGGCGCCTGTAGTCCCAGCTACTCGGGAGGCTGAGGCAGGAGAATGGCGTGAACCCGGGAGGCGGAGCTTGCAGTGAGCCGAGATTGCGCCACTGCACTCCAGCCTGGGCGACAGAGCGAGACTCCGTCTCAAAAAAAAAAAAAAAAAAAAAAAGAAAAGCCTCTCTTAGGCAGGGCGCGGTGGCTCACGCCTGTAATCCCAGCACTTTGGGAGGCTGAGGCGGGTGGATCACGACGTCAAGAGACTGAGACCATCCTGGCTAGCACAGTGAAATCCTGTCTCTACTAAAAATACAAAAATTAGCTGGGCGTGGTGGTGCACACCTATAGCCCCAGCTGCTCAGGAGGCTGAGGCAGGAGAATCACCTGAACCCGGGAGGCAAAGTTTGCAGTGAGCCGAGATCATGACACTGCACTCCAGCCTGGTGACAGAGCGAGACTCTGTCTCAAAAAAAAAAAGAAAAAAAAAAAAAGCTCTCTGAACTGGGCTCCTTTTATTTTATTTTTTTTTTTATTTTTTATTTTTTTTTGAGATGGAGTCTCGCTCTGTTGCCCAGGCTGGAGTGCTGTGGCGCCATCTCGGCTCACTGCAAGCCCCACCTCCCGGGTTCACGCCATTCTCCTGCCTCAGCCTCCCAAGTAACTGGGACTACAGGTGCCAAAAGTGCTGGGATTACAGGCATGAACCACTGCACCTGGCCTGAACTGGGCTCCTTTCTGAGAGTGAGGAGGAGAGCCGGGCGCAGTGGCTTACCCCTGTCATCTCAGCACATTTGGAGGCTGAAGTGGGAGGATCACTTGAGGCTATAAATTCAAGACCAGCTTGGGCAACACAGTGAGACCCCGTCTCAAATATACAAAAAATATAAAAATTAGCCAGGCATGGTGGTGTGTTCCTGTAGTCCTAGCCACACTCAGGAGGCTGAGGTGGGAGGATTGCTTGAACCGGGGAGGTGGAGGCTGCAGTGAGCCGTGATTGCACCACTGCACTCAAGCCTGGGTGACAGAGCAAGACCTTGTCTCAAAAAAAAAAAAAAAAAAAAAAAAAAATCAATCAATAAATAAAATGTAAACGTTCAGAAAGAAATAATTGCACTTGAAAATGAGCAGTAGAAAAAGGTCGAATCACAGGTGACATTGTTATGAGATGAGAAAGAATGAGGAGTGGAATTTATGTAAACGGTGAAGCACGCTGCGAAGCGGCGTTGTGAAGGAATCAAACGCTGCAGCCTAATGACTCCACGTGCGCCTCAAAGAGTTCAGAAAGTGACACAGGGCTGGAAACTGCGACATCGATAGGTCAGAGTCACAGGGCCGTGATTACGGATGGAAGGTGCAAAGCACTGAACACCAAAGGCGGCTGAGGGAGAGACGACTGGGCATTAACGCACCCTGGAGAAGGAGCCAATGTGGCTTTTGAAGTGGTCTGGCTGCCTGACTAGCCCGGAGGTCCTGCTGCCAGTGAACTCGCAACACAAAACAGAGGAACACGTGAACTGACACCACGGGACAGCATCCTACCTGTGGCAACTCCACAGAACAAACCTGCCTGGCTTCTTCGATAAATACATTTCAAGGACCCACAGAGATGGAGGGAGGCCCCAACGGCCCAAGTCAGTAGGACCCAAATGTGGGTGATTGTTTGACAAAGGCACAGAGGAATTCTGGGCAGAATGGAATCTTTTTGACAACGAGGCTGGAATAATTGGAAGCCTCTGTGCAAAAAAATGAACCTCAACTCGGCTCACATCTGAAACAAAGCGATCAAACGGACTGCAGACCCAGCTGTGACTGCCCCCCAGTGTCTTGGCCTCTGCCCCAGAACACATCCCTGGAGACTGATGGTCCCAGCAGCAACGAGAACCCACGCAGGACCACGGCCACTGCTTCGGGTCCAGTTTCACCTCTCCCTCTACCACCTCCTTATCCCACTCTCAGGCTCAGGGAGGTGCAGAGACTGGCTGATCGCACAAGACGTCAGAGCATGCAGGTCTTTACACCAGGTCCACCTCTGGACACAGGTCCACCCACATAGAAACACATTCACTCACATGCATGCTCACACATACACGCACTAACCTCACACACCCACATACATATGCTCACACACATACATGCTCACTCACACACACACGCTCACTCACATGTGCTCACACTCATGCAAGTTCACACACCCATGTACATGTACTCACACACACACTCACCCCCCATACGCTTACATACCTGCACTCACACATTCATGCAATCACATATGCTCACACACATACAATCCCACATGCTCACACACAGTCTCACACTGACAAACATGCACTCTTGCACACACCCATATGCACTCACACCTACTACAGTGATACGCCTGTATGTGCACACATGTTCATACACTCACACAGGCACACTCGCCTGTCCTCACACACACGCTCACATACATGCACACCCACGACACACACACACGCACACACGGCTGAGCGGGCCCAGAACTCAAGGCTGCCCAGGTCCCAGGCCTGTCTGCACCCAGGTTTGAGGTTCCTGCGGGACGGCAGTGCTGCCCAGCGCAGCCCTGTGGTCAGCCAGGCAGGTGGGGCCAGAGGCAGGGATGTGGTGCTGCTGGGAAGGTGGCCCCTCCCGAGCAGGTGCTCCAGGCCCACTGCGTCCCCTCTCGCTGGCAGGCTCACCGGTTGATCTCAGACTTGCAGGTCAGCTTGAAGCTGTGTTCCTCGGCCTTGGTGGGCTGGAAGATCACCTCAAACTGCAGCGTTTCCAGGGGCAGGATCGTCCCAAACCCATCGTTGGGCTGCACATCCACAAACTGGAAATGGAAGAGTGCTCTGAGGGAATGTCATGGGGAGACCACGTGGACACACGTGCAGCAGGGCTGTGAGTGTGAGAGTGAGTGTGAGAGATTAGTGTGATCGTGTGTGTAAGAGATTAGTGTGATTGTGAGCGAGTGTGAGTCTGAGTGTGACAGATTAGTGTGATTGTGTGTGAGAGTGAGATTAGTGTGATCGTGTGTGAGCGAGTGTGAGTGTAAGAGATTAATATGACTGTGAGAGCAGATGTGAGTGTAAGAGATTAGTGTGTGTGTGAGCAAGTGTGTGTGAGTGAAACAGTGTGTGTGTGAGCAAGTGTGTGTGAGTGTAAGAGATTAGTGTGATTGTGTGTGTGAGTGTGAGTGTAAGAGATTAGTGTGATTGTGTGTGAGCGAGTGTAAGAGATTAGTGTGATTGTGTGTGAGCAAGTGTGAGTGTAAGAGATTAGTGTGATCGTGTGTGAGCAAGTGTGTGTGTGAGTGAGAGATTAGTGTGATCGTGAGTGTGGCAGTGTGAATGAGTGTCGGCAAGTATGTGAGTGTGAGCACATGTGTATGAGTGCGTGAGCGATTGTGAGCATGTGCATGTGTGTGCATGTGTGTGCGTGTGAGAGACGGGGGGAGAGTGAGGACGGTGGTGTTGGTAGCAGGGCAGCCCAGGGAAAGGTGAGGGGTGCCCAGGCTTGGGCCTCGTCCTAGCTACCTTGTGTGGCCCCAGCAGGGGAAAGTTCCAGAAGGAAGAGCAGAGAGCGGGATCTGGAGGGCAGGACGTGGATGGGACCAAGGGTAGGGGTGCAGCTGACAGGCAGAAGTTGGGCTGCACGCCCAGGGCTGGTGTGCAGGGTGGGGAGGTCTAGGCGTAGGGGTGCAGCTGAGAGACGGAAGTTGGGCCACACGCCCACGCGTGGGCACCCTGGAGCAGTGGCCACTGCATCCCATCCCCAGGACTTCCCAGCCTTGCCCCTCTTGCCCCAGGCCTGGCCGCAGGAGGTACCTTGGGAAGCTTGACGAACCCAAACTCCTGGGGCAGGAGCGAGTGGTTGTGGAGGCGGATTTCTGTCCTGATGGCCTCGTAGATGGTGCAGTAGCCAAAATCCACCTCCGAGGGACTGAGCTCCAGGTCCGAGGTGGTGACAATGGCATGCACGGTGAATTCCACTGGCTTGTTCTGAGGCACAAAGGGCGCAGTCGCTCTCGCAGCTGCTTGGAGACTTACCAAGTGCTCCCCAAACTCTGAGGCGCGACCACTGCTGCTGCCTTGTGGCCACGGTCCACGGTTTCCAGGACACGATGAGGCCATCTTTTAATAACACCCACTTCCCGGTGACCACTCCCTGACATGGGGGGGGTGGCAGCTGAGAGCCAGCTGCAGGTGGAGTGGGGTGCATGTGTCCCTGTGTGTGGCACACATGGACGCGTAGACGTGTGCAGCTGTGTGGGCAGCCCTCATGTGTGCACATGCAGGTGAGGGTGCCTGGGACACAGCCCTACTGGCCTGGGCAGGCCTCGGAGGCCTCTCTCTGGCCCATGAGCACCCTCCCAGCAGGCAAGCCCCTCTGGCCGCTAGATGCCTCACTGGAAGGCAAGTGAGGATGGGCCCTTTTGGGGGCCCTCGCCTGGCCTCCCAGGAAAGCCACTGTTCCCCAGGAGCGCCCAGCATCCCTGGAAAGTGCCCCAACACAGACCTGGTCAGCCACCCACATGGTCATCGGGGCCACAGACCTGGTCAGCCACCCATATGGTCATCAGGGCCACAGACCTGGTCAGCCACCCACATGGTCATCGGGGCCACAGACCTGGTCAGCCACCCATATGGTCATCAGGGCCACAGACCTGGTCAGCCACCCATATGGTCATCGGGGCTTCCAGGACTCGCGTCTCCTTGTCAAAATACCTCCCCGCATCCTCCGGGAGGGAGTGTCTGAAAGAGGCAGACGAGGCGGACGTGCTTTCCTCTTTCCATTTTGTGAAATGACGGTAAGACCCGCTGTCAGTGGTGCTTCTACATCTCTGAGAGGTACGGCACCTCTGAAACATTGGTGCTGGGATACGCCTCGTGCCGACCTCCCGCTCGCGCACAGAACCCGCGAGCGTGTGGCCCCTGTGGGCCCGCGAGGGCTCTGGCATGTCTGAGTCTAAGTAGCCAGCACTCCCAGGAGCAACACAACTGACTGTGGCTCAAAAGCTGTGTTTAAATAAACAGAAAAAAATTCAATAGCCAAGGTTCAAATTAATATGGAGTTTGCATCATAAAGGAATCTTAAAAAGCCCTTTGAAAATGCATTTTCACTTTAATCAGAGTTTGATCTCTGATTACATAAGTTAGTGTTGTTATAGAAATATCAGGAAAAGTACAAATAAGAAAGAAAAACATCAGCTTCCCTGTGACAGGTGGCCGGCAGGGGCAAGTCCAGGAAACAGTCGATTTAAAGCTCAGCTCCAACCTGTTCCCCTCCAAGTCCCGCCAGGTCGTGCCTGCTGCGCCCACCTCCCTCACCAAGCTCCACTGAGCATCCTTTGTCTGGACCTCGGTCCTGGCCCGGATGCTGAGGGCAGCTCTGGGGAGCTGGGATCAGACATAGGACGTCCAGCCTCCAAAGCACAACAAACGCTGAAGTGCAGTAACCAAAGCCCACCTGGCAAAAGCAGAGACCAGGGGATGCACCCAGGAGGCCTGGAAAGAGCCTTGGATTGGAGAGGACAAGGGACGACTGGGTGACAGGGACACCCTCAAGACACAGGTAAAGGAGCAAATATCAGGCGTGCACTGATCTCAAAACAGAACCCCAGGGAGTTATGGGAAAGGGATGAAGACAAGGAAGACAGCGTGGAAGCGCACAGACAGCAGGGTGCCCGCAACAAGCCAGAGCCGTATCCTGGGCCACCTTATCCCGGCAGGCAGCAGACCCTCAGTGGCAGTGAGAGCCGCAGGCCGTGCTTGGGGGACGCACAGCCTCCCGATCTTTTCAACGAGGCTGGAATAACTGGAAACCTCTGTACAAAAAAATGAACTTCGACTTGGCTCACATCTTAAACAAAAGCAACCAAAACGGACCACCGACCCAGCTGTGACTGGCCCCCAGTGTCATGGCCTCGGCCCCAGAACACATCCCTGCAGGGTGATGATCCCAGCAGCAGTGAGATCAGAGGAGTGGCCAGTGGAGAGGGACGCCTCGGAGCCCACGTCCTCCCACGTCCTCCTGCCCCGGCCCTGGCGTCCTGGCACCTACCGAGGCAGGAACTTGAGCTGCACGGAGTAGGATGACTGTGCCTGGATGTAGCCTGTCTCAGGCAGGAGCTCCAGGTGGGCCCTCAGCTCCTTGCACACCTCGAACTTCAGGCGCAGGGCAGCTTTCGACCTGTGGGCGCGTCAGGCACCACAGCCGTGACTGTGTGCGTGCTCAATGCCTGGAGTCATTAAAACATTTCTAACGCGCAAGCCCCCGACAGGTGCTCAGAGCCCACCCACTCCAAGCATGCACGTGCACCTCGACAATCAGAGTCTTCAAAGCCCTGCTTTGTAAGGGCTGTTTTATCTGAAATGAAATCTGATGAGGGATTCTTAAAAATAACCACATCGAAACGGAAGCATGGTCCTAATGGGCTCTCGGGAACCGGACGCTTTCCGGGAAGAGCACCTGCCAGGCAGCCCCCGGGTGTGGGGCCCTGGAGGGGACATGAGGGGTGGAACCCCTCCCTCCAGGCCTCTGCCCGCCTCCTGCCCAGGGCATCCCCACATCCTGCAGCTCAAGCACAGGGCACGTGGGGGGCCTGGGACAGCCACAGGCCTCGGTGATGACTGCAGCCTCCAACCCAAGATGCGCCTGAGAGAGCCAAGGTACCCACCAGTCACCTGGGAGGCTGCGTCTGTCTGGTCTCCACCTCCAGCTCCCTCAAGCCAACAGCCTCCTCAGGACCACCGGGAGCCACCCTGTTCCCACAGTGAAGCAAGCCCCCCTCCCCTCCCCGTCTTTGGGCCTCTGCTGAACACGGTGGTGTGGCCGCCTCACCACCGCTGCCCTGGGCAATCCACGAGGGGGGACCCCGAGGGTGTAGCAGTGAGAAATCTCTCCTTCCTCCTGTGCTTCCACGCGAGTCACCCGTGCTGTGTCAGCCCCGTCTCCGTCCAGCACAGACCTGCCTCTGACCTCTAACCACTACCCAGAGACCACCCACAGTGCGTCTGGGCACACCGGCCTCTGCACCCCTACTGCTGGGGCCCCGTGCGAG